>NC_056671.1:37288602-37913602 GCF_018350195.1 Panthera tigris | reverse complement strand
CACTCTGAATATACTACCACTAAATTGTACACTTTATTCTTTTCAGTTTATTTATTTATTTTGAGAGAGAGCACAAGCTTGAGCAGGAGAAGTGCAGAGAGAGGGGGAGAGAAAGAATCTCAAGCAGGCTCCAGGTTGTCAGCATGGAGCCTGATGTGGGGCTTGAACCTACGAACCGTGAGATCATAACCTGAGATGAAACCAAGAGTCAGATGCTTAACCAATGAGCCACCCAGACGCCCCTAAATTATACACTTTAAAATGGTTAATTGTGTGTCATGTAAATTTCACTTCAAATAAGAAAAAACAGAATACCTTGGAACAAATTTAATGAAGTATAAGACTTACAGACTGAAACCTACAAAATATCATTGAAAGAAAACTAGAAGTGGAAAGGTGTCCCAAGTTTATGGGTTGAAAATTTTAATATTTTCGAGATGGCTAATTCCTAAATTGATACAGATCAATCCCTATCAAAATTTGCATTGACTTTTTTTGGACAGAAATTGGCAAGCTAATTCTAAAATTCATAGGGATATGTTTGCAAGTGACTCAGAACAGCCAAAACAATCTTGAGAAAGAAGAAAATAGATTAAAGGACTCACAATTCCTATTTTCAATACTTACTACAAAGTTACAGTAATCAAGATAGTCTGGTACTGGCCTAAGGGTAGACATATAAAGGAATGCAATAGAATTGAGAATCCAGAAATAAACTAATGTATCTATAGTCAACTGTTTTTTCAATAATTCTGCCAAGGCCAATCAATAGGAAAGCAGAGTCTTTAGTGACAAGTCTTTGTGACCAAAGATTAGGCAGTGCTTTCTTAGCAAAAGCACAACAAAGGGAAAAAAAAAAAAACAGATAAATTGGACTTCATCAAAATTAAAAACTTCTGTGCTTTAAAAGAAGCCATCAAGAAAGTGAAAACAACTGCAGCATCTAATATCCAAAGAACACTTACAACTCAATAATAAAATGACAAATGACCCAATTTAAAAGTGGGCAAAAGATTTGGATGGATATTTTTTGAGAGAAGATACACAAATGGCCAATAACCACAGTAAAAGATGTTCAATATCATTAGTCATTATAGAAATGCAAATCCAAAGGACGAGATCTACCTTCTACCCACTAGGATGGCTGTAATCAAGAAGACAGTAACATACTGGTGAGGATGTGGAGGAAGTAGAATTCTCATTCGTTGCCAGTGGGAATGTACACTGTGTGGCCCCCTTTGGAAAACAGTTTGTCAATTCCTCAAACAGAGTTACCTTATGACCCAGCAATGCCATTCCTAGAATTATACCCAAAAGAAATTAAAACATATCACTCAAAAACTACCTAGAGGTAGGTTAACATGAAAGCTTATAGCAGCTTTATTCATAACAAACCAAATGGCCAGCTAATGAATGCATAAACAAAATGTGGTATATCTACACACTAAAATATTATTTGTAAACAAAAGGAATGATGTACTGAGACATGCTACAACATGAACTCAGAAAACATTACACTAAATCAAAGAAGCTACGACACAAGCCACATACTCTATGATTCCACGTGTGGCCAAGTGTCTAGAACAGTCAAATCCATAGAGATAGGGAGTGGTGGTTGCCTAGGCCTGCGAGGGAGAAGAAAATGAGGATGACATTCTTTGGGAGGTGATAAAAATCTCTGGTAATAGATAATGGTGATGGTTGTACCACCTTGTGAGCCTACTAAAAACCACTGAATTATACACTAAAAGGCAAAATTTATAATACGTGGATTATATCTCAGTAGGAAAAAGAAGTAGGTAAAGAATTTGCTACAGAGAAACAAAGGGTCGTATGAATTGGGGCTTAGAGGAGGGTAGTATTTTACTATATAAAAACACTCTGTAATGTGTAAAAGAAACACCAACAAGTATATAAGGTTTAGAGGTAGGTTAACTGAAAGATTCTAATTCAGACATTGTATAACAGGACAAAATCTCCTAAGAATTTTAAACCTAAGTCATAGGGAAGAAAATCTGACCCTAAAGCATAGACTATCACTAAATTCGTCTATGGGGACAACGCTTACTCAAATTTCAGAATGGTAATGGTATTTGTATATGCAATCAATTCCATGGGGAAAATGACAAACCTAGGTTGGTACTTTATTCACTTTATGAACTAAATAGTTTCTTACTCCCATCAAGCAGAACCTTCAAGCCTTGGCTTTATCTGGGGTATGGGAGCTTTGCCTCCTCAATTCTCAGTTCACGCTAATGATGGAAAGATTCTGGACAGGACAGGGGTGCCTGGGTGGCTCAGTCCGTTAAACATCTGACTTTGGCTCAGGCCATGATCTCACGGTCAGTGGGTTCAAGCCTCACATCAAGCTCTGTGCTGACAGCTCAGAGGCTGGAGCCTGCTTCGGATTCTGTGTTTCCCTCTCTCTCTGCCCCTTTCCCACTCGTTCTCTCCCTCTCCCTCTCCTTCTCCCTCTCCCTCCCTCTCTCTCTCAAAAACAAATAAACATCAAAACATTTAAAACAAAGAAAGATTCTGGACATACAATTCTTAAAGTACTACACAGACTACTTCTCGACTGACACAGCACCAAGAGACGAGGTGATGAACTTAACCACAGACTCTATCCATGAAGTCTAGTGAGAACGAGCTACAGGCAGCAGAGAAGTGATTCCACTAAAGGAAATGGGAAACAGAGTGTGCTCTACCTCCAGACACACCAACTCAAACATGTTCTGAGATCTCGCAAACACTTCACCTCATCTTGAAGAACATTACTCTAAAGTTAACTTTAGCCAGTTTTACAGAAAAATAGGACAAACAACTCCAAATCTGTCTGCGTATCAAAATCAGAATTTGGGAAGATGTTACACATTTTATAAAACTTTTCTAGCTAACTGGATAGTTTAAATAGGTTGTGTTTTTTAAAAATTTGGCTTGGTTTTGTTTGTTGATTAGTTTTTAGTTTTTGAATTTTTTTCATGCCGTTTTGATGACAAATCCTTATTATTTTTCTGTATTAAGAAAAAAATATTAAAACACAGTAAAATTCTAGAATCATTCAAATAAAAACACTAAATATCTGCTCCATTCTAGAATGGCATGTTACATACTCTACATTTCTTCCTGCACATTTTTAATTGAAAGAAACTGTTTTCTCCTAGAATACTTATTGTGAAAATGCTAAGCTTATGCAGCCACTGTATCTAACTAATTTTCAAATTATAAAACATAAATTTGATAGAGAAAGTCTCTAAATACTTAGTATTTCTGTAGTGAGAAAAAATACAAATAACTAGAAAAAATCCCTACTTTGGTGTTTAGCTGAACCATTAAGTTGGTGTGGTGAAGAGTTCTGGCAAGTCTGAAGACTCACGGCTAATTCTCACTCCTTAGATTTCGCCATTTGTCATTTAACCCCAAAGTCAAGTGTATTTAATAATCTTATGGCTCAATTAGTGAATTAACATAAGTTATAAGATAAAGTATGTAGGCGGAAATAGCTAGTTCAAAATACGGATTTGCAGCAATGGTACTCATTTCATTGGGTAAAACTTTTTAGCAACCTTTTTTTAAATGGCCACCTAATACATCTTTATAAACAGAGTCCATTTTCATTATGGGAAAGACGAGTAGATTTCAGACATGTGGGTTACTTAGTCAATAGAATCTTGCACAGTATTTTTATCACACACTTCGTGTTGAAATGTGGTTTGCATACACAAAAATAAAAACAGGCATTGCCACTCACACAGAGATGCTTCAAAGAAAACCAAGCCAGTCCACTCACCTTGGGGTGCTATCAGAGTTCTTCCATTCTCCTGACACCAACCAACTGGCTGGACATAAGGGCTATTTACATCACACCTGCAAAACAGGATTCTATTTCAGAGCCTATATGACTCCGTGCCAGAGAAAGAATCCAAGAGTAATGACCATTCATTACTCCATGGAAGATAGAACTACATAACTAAAATATTTTGTAGCTAAATAGAATCAGAAGTAATTTTTAGCACTGTATTTTATAAGCTAAGTGACCAAACCTCTCTTGAAATTTAAAAGTATTTTCAAAAAGTGTTTGACTAGAACCCGAACTGCCAGTGATATCCCCAAGGAGTGCACATTTTAAGAAGCTTCCTCCACCACTTCTTGCTAGCAGCAAGGAAAAATATTAATAGGCCGGCCCAAAGTTTAATAAGACGGACCAATCAGACTCCATATGCCTACCATTTTCTCCCTCTCCGTTTCAAGGAACCCAGACCATTCTACCTAAGACACATAGAACAATTAATCAAGTTCTACTTCTTATCTTAGTTCAAAGAAGAAAACCAGGTCCCCTTCATGCACATGAAGAACCACAGCCTCAGGCAGAGACGTGTTGGTTATTCAGGATATACTGTGAAGAAACGCTACAAAAATTATTTTTGCCATTCCCTCTTCTATATTTCAGGTTTTTACCCAGAAAACCCTTTTAACTCATGCAATGTTAGTTTAATGGTATCGTAGCATACATTTTCTCTGCTCCCCACAGGCTTTCAAATAATTCACTCCTCCGTTCTCCCTGTGAATCTTCCCTTTAAAAAATATGACAGGCTGAGTTCAACATTTTTCAGGAAAAAAAAAAAATACTGCAAGTTCTTAACTTCCTCTTCATAGAAATACTTCCCTCACAAACTAGACACACTATAGTGAAGGGCCCTGAACTGGTCATATTATTTCAGATGAAGCCTCATTAGGTAACCTCTCATAGAATGGAGAAGTTTCTCGGGTTCTTTAATTCGGCAATTCATGTGGAAGAGAAGGTAGTGAGAAGTTGGTCACTAAATTCCTGATGTTCATTACTCTAAGAACAGAAAGAATGGTGACAGGACTGGAATGAAATTAAATTCTTAACACCAAACACGAACACACGAAAATAAAACGCACGTTGGTGTCTCACCAGTAATCGTAACTATCATCCCAATTGTCAAAATGCACTAGTAAGCGATCTTCAACAATATCTGCTATGGTTGCCACACACACCAAGGAAGGGTTCTTCCTGTCGACGGCCTCCAGCTTCATTCCAACCTGAAATTCTTTAGGCATTGGCCCATTCTAACACAGCACCAGACGGAAGAGGCACAAAGAGAAACAGGACACCAAAGAGGACTGAGCCACTGTCAAAACTTCTATGTTTAGCATCAGAACAGTCTAAGGGGTATCAACACTTACCCTCCGGAATGAAACCAGCAAATGCTAGTAATAATATTGCAGTAAACTGTTAACGAAGTTAACCTTCATAACAAAAACCCAGGTAACCAGCTTTTACATTTGCATGCAGGAAACTTTTATTTCCCTCCTCATTATCATCTTCCCTTTTCAGTTCTTAGAAGAAATGGTATTAATTTTAAAATATGATGTTTACTGAATGCAGGAGTGTCAAATAATTTTCTCTGCTCCTTGTAGGCTTTTGAATAGTTTCCAAACATCAGAATTTGGAGAAGTGGTAAAGACAGGCTCTTTAGCACCAAAATTATCATTTACTTTGATGAGATGTGAAAATAGTGGTTTTCTCAATATTTAGGAAATACATGCATTATTCCACAAATAAACTTAAAAATAATCCAAACGCGTTTTTTGTAGCATCTGTACATATTTTTTCATATTAAAAACCAGTAAGGGCTATGATTTACCATAACATTACAATAATAAAACTCCACTTCTTGTAGGGTGTAATTAGCCAGTCCTGGGACTTGGAGAGTATACATACAATATATTGGGACAAGAAGAGTTGTTTCTGTCTCTTCACTATCTATTCTGCACCCTTACTCTCATTCTCTCCTGAAGAGCTGGTAGGTTGCTGGGGACACAGGGCATAAGGAGTATGCTCTACCCGAATCTTCATATGCCCCTTGAATCTGTATGAAATGTCACCCTCTTTCTTGTTACACATAAATCCAACTAAGCTGGGTTTATTCAAAGTCCACCTGTGATAACTACCAGTCTCAAAACACCAAAGGTAAGTTGAAACAAGTAACTCATTGGAAGCAAAAAGAAAAAACATTTCTAAAAGGCATTTTAAGTTTTAGCAGGATTTAAATATAAAATCTTCAACTCTCTGCCTCTGACTAAAGTATTTAATTGTAAATTTAAAGGAGGAAAAAAGATATGACCATAGGAAATTGACAAATTAAGTGAGAAAAGTCATAGGAAGCTAAGGATTCTGAAAAGATTAAAATACAACAGAATATATAGTGGATTTTAAGACATTTAAGCTCAAGTGGAAATCTGATTTATACTGAGGAAGAAAATACTTACAGAACTCCGGTTTCTGAATAATTTCTTGGGAGCATTTTGCAATTTGCAGGCCTTCAAGTAATCCATCCAAACAAATTTATCTTTTCTATAACCTAAAAAAAATATGGATTGCTCAAAATACCCACAGGATGTAACCATGTGCATATTAAATATATTAGCCTTCTCTAGTCTTCTGTCATAAATTCAATGTCCTTTAGCAGACCACAAAAGACTTAAATTAAAATCCCTAAATTGTTTCAATGTTTTTTAACGTATGAAATTCAAAACTGTTGTGACTTCCCATCAGGCGTGCCACTCCCTACAAATTTTTTAAACTCATTAAGATATGGAACTGGTACCCTGGTAGCCTGATGGGAGTCTCATCTCTTAGTAAGGCTTTCCAACATGGAAAAAGGGAAGAGACAAAGTTCCTGAGTTGGTCATCACCCTGAAGAAGTCATCTCACTGAGAATGTCAGAGATCCTACTGATGCAACAATCCAGGGAGCCAGCCCTTGGGGAAACTACAGAAACCCCTTCACAATCCAAAGACCATCTGGCAGCCCCAGATTTCTGCCGTTTATCTTTATGGGGTTTCCATTTTTTACTTTTCCTCCTCTCCATGTGCCTTAAAGTGGCTCACACAGTGCTTGCCCAGATAAGAGGGGCTCAATAAATATTTTCTGATTAAGTGTTACACAGAATAAAAGTCAAACTCCTTGCATAGTCTCCAAGGCCAGGGTTAGATCCCTAACTCCATCTCCTACCTCTTGCCTTTGTTTTCTCTGCTCCAGCCACATTCATCGCCTCAGAAATTTCTCAATGTGGCCAGAGGCTCCAGCCCCAGGGTGTTTACTCTTGCTTTTCTCTCTGACAGGCTTCTTAGCCAAGGAGCCTCACTGGTTTCCCTCATTTCATCCACCTGTGTATGGGAAGTGATGTTCTCACGCCCTTCCTCAGCAAGCTCTCCGTCCCCTAACCCAGTCACTGCTTGACACTATAGCTTATCTTTATTACTGCTCTCCCCTCTGGAATGAAAGCCTCATGAAGACGCAGATGGTTTACTGTCCCCAGTGCCTGCACACAGCAAGGGCTCCATAAATACCTACTGAATGAATGAGCCTGTGACCAGCTTTCATGAAATCCAGCAATCTTAGGGATTCTGCCATTAGTCTTAGGAACGGATCCCCCAAGGATACTCTGAGTTGGTTACGGAGAATGAAATGACTATATACTGACTCCAGAAGAGCCACGGCCATCAAATACTCTAACATCCAAGCAGGAGACTGTATACAGAAATCTGCTGTGCAAGGAAATGGGCCCACAGGCATCTCAACTGATTAAATCCTCATCTCACCAGCACACAGCAAATAAAAAAGGCTTCAGTCACATCTACCAGCACCAGGTCCTCTAGCACATAACAAAAGGCAAAGATGAGATTTTCAATTCCCAAAAAAAGAAAGCAGATTGTAAAACTGTCTTCTCTTTCATAGTTCTCTGTTTTCCAAGATTTGTTTGAAACAGATGACATACAGTGAATCAAATTTCCTCCCTGTATGACATCAGTGACTAAGTGAAATATTTCCTTTCAATCGTGATGAAAAATAAGTTTCTTCATTCCTTATAAGGTTTTAATAAACTTTATGTAACTCAAAAGATTTAATTTCTGCCTTAGGTACCTTATGAGAATATTTGACCTTAGTAATCAATGGTGTTTTTCTTTTAAAGACATTTATTCATTTATAAAAATGGTGTCCTTGTAGTCTTACTGCTTTTTGTGGGTTAAACTTTCATTTTGAAAATCAATTCACACCAGGCTCTCTTGTTAGTGTTTCATAAAATGTTGTTAAAATAAAACAACCTCTCTTTCCAACCTGGCTTACCCTTAGGGATGTGCAATTCATGTTTGGTCTTTTCACACCACCCTACTGGATGAATGTCAGGGGAACCAGCATTGGTCCAAAAATCGTAGCAGCTTAAATAACCATCAAAATGAAGTCTTAGGCGGTAACCACACACCTGTAAAATGGAATGTTTACAATCCTTCATTAAGTGTCACACATTTGAAGGGTACACAAAATTAACAAAATTGTCATATATTCTGTCAGTGCCATCAACATATTTGAACAAATCCTTCCATACAAATGTGTTTGTGTTAAAAAAACAAATTTAGAGGGGCGCCTGAGTGGCTCAGTAGTTTGAGCATCCGACTTCGGCTCAGATCATTATCTCGCAGTTCATGGGTTCGAGCCCTGCGTTGGGCTCTGTGCTGACACCTTGGAGCCTGGAGCCTGCTTCAGATTCTTTCTCCCTCTCTCTCTGCCCCTCCCCCACTCTGTCTCTAGCTCTCTGTCTCTCTCTCAAAAATAAAATAAACATTAAAAAAAATTTTAAAAAAACAAATTTAAAGAGGACATCTGAATAAAGCAAAATGCTGACAGACACTATCTTTTAAGTATCTAGAATTTTTTCTATAAAAAAATATCCTTTTACTCATTCTAGAAATCTGAGGTCAATTTACATCTCCATCAATCAAAAAGTTTATTTGTTAATTCAATACCTGTTAAATATTGCTTTCAGAAACCCCAACTCCTGCTGTCTAGCTTGGATTCATATCCCAAGACAGTGTAAGCTAAAGTACAGAGCAAAACCAAAATGGACATGGCCTCATTTCAACTCTAACATATAGATCTAGCATACCTAATAAAGGAAATAATAAAACAATGTGGAATGCATCCTTAAGAGATGCTATACAAATTTTAATAGCTATAATCAATCAGTAAATTAAGTGAATAGTGTTTTTTATGTGGTTATTAAAAATACAGAGTTTTCATCATTTTAATAATATAAAACATTTAGTAAATATTACATCTTATAAGCCATTTACTTTCATCAATGGCTCTTCATTCTATATAATTTTCATAAAATGCTTGCATTTATATAAATATATAATTCATGTGCATAGGCATTTTTCATATACATTTCTCATTAGTTCAGCTAAAACTTAAATAATTATGTCTCTTTTAACAGACAAAAGTAACACTGTGGGATTCACTGATTTTCATCAACCTCAGATGAAAACTTTACCAATGGAAACAAGGGTAACTGCTGGTGATAAAGGACTTATTAAAAGATTAATCTTCAGAGAAGGAAAAAAAATTCATTAAGAAATGTATTTCACCCATCACTGACTAAAATTAATCCATAATGTACTGGAACTTGTTTATAACAGAAGGCACTCAAATTCATTATTCTCTAGAAAATTCTCTTCTGTCACTGTCTACTCAGCCCAAGACAGTAACACCATCTCTTACCTCAGCTACAGACAGTACACAGAATACAGATGGATGTCGGGGGTCAATGCCTTCTAATCTCATTCCAACCTGAAAACCATTTTCGTGCTCCGGAAAGGATTGGTCCTATGAAATTTCATGATATAACATTAGCTACTGAAATATCTTCACAATTTGATATTAAAACACTTGGTGTGGCTATGCATACAATCAAGGACTTACTGTACTAGTTTGAAATCCCAGTGATATATATAGTTAAAGATAGATTCTACAGATAGAAGGCTGCTTTTCTATATTTGGCCCACAAAGAGTGTTTGATCATTTGATCATTATGAAACAGTTCGTATGACAAACTACATGGCCTATGAACTCCCCATTTATCCCTTTTGCCCGTTTTTCCTTAGTGATTTTAAGGAATTCTTGCCACACTCTGGAAACAATCCTTTGTTGATTATAATGATTACCTATTCCCAGTCTATGACTTGGCTCTTTGTTTTCTTTATGGTAACTTTGTTGTAGAGAATTTTTTTTAATTTTAATGTAGTAAAATATACCAATTATTCCCTGTACAGTGTGCACATCTAATCTATGAAATCCCTCACAACCCTGAAGTTACATGGACATTCTTCTGGTGTTCTTTTAAAACTTCTGTTCTTAATATTCAAATCTACAACACAACTGGAATTAATTTTGTTCTATGGTGTGAGGTAGGATCTATTTTTTCATATGGAAAACAGAGTATTCGGCAAAATTTTTGGTATAGTCTCCAGTTTTCATTATTCAGCAAAGTTATCACCATTATATCATGTTTCTACATATCTGTAGGTCTATTTCTGGCCTTCCTATTCTGTTCATTGGTGTATTTGCCTATATCACATTGTCTCACTTGCTTATAATGACTGTCCAGAGAGCAATCTTTATCATATTGGGTTTTCTAATTCAGGAGCTTGCTCCCTCTCCATTTGATCTAATCACTTTTGTTTGTCCAAGATGTTTTTACAATTTTCAAACAGACTTCACATGTTATTAAAATTTTCAAACAGGCTTCAAAAATGCTTTCTTACATTTATTTCTGTATACCTTTCAATGTTTATTGTTACTGTGAATGGAATCTATTTTGTAATAGACTTTAATGTGTTCCCATTCATATTATTTTCTTTAATACTAGCCTTGTTTCCCACAGCCTTGCTAAATTATTATTACTTTTGAGCAGTTTTGAGCAGATTCAGCATTACTAGTCAATTTATTCTTAATTGCAGATAAATTATAAGTATGCTAATAGAAAGTAATGATTGAAATCTAGTAGTTCTATTAGATCAAGAGCTGATTTTTAATCACTAATTTTATTACTGTTTATTACTAGTTACATATTAGTGTTTATTTTTAGGGTGAAATTTATTCTTTTGGAAAAAAATATTTTCATGTGGATATAATGTCAAACTTACAAGTTGCAAGAACAAAATAATACAGAGAACATGCATAGCCTTTGCCTAGACCCAGTTATTCTTAACAATAGTAGAGGACCTCATTTGTTTTATCATTTCTCTTTGTTCCCTCTCTCATACATCTGTGTACACAGATATAGATATACACAGATACATACACATGTACTTATGATTTTTTCTAAATCATTCGAGAGCCCTTTACCCTTAAGTACTAAATGATTTTCCCAAAGAGCAGGCAGTGTACATTCCCCAAGAACAGGAACATTCTCTTACATAACAACAGTTCAGTTATCAACTTCTGTAAATTTAACATTTATATACTGTTAACTAATCTTCCATTCATATTCCGATGTTTCCAACTTATCCAACAATGCACTTTGTAACATTGTCCCCCTACAGAACAGGATTCAGTCTAGGGTCAGATATTAAATTTAGTTGATATGCCTTTTTACTCTCCCTTAATCTGGAACATTTTTCATACTATTTATCTTTTATAACATTGACATTTTTAAAGAACATAGTCTTTACCCTCCAACATTCTGTTAAATAGAAAGTTTCTCATTCTGGATGTGTCGGATGTTTCCTCATGATTACATTCGGGTTATGCATTTTCTGCCAGTGTACTATATGGGTGATGATGTGTCCTCAGGAGATCACATCTGGAGCCACATGATGATATCCATGACTCCTCTTTCTGGTGATGTTAATTTTGATCACAAAATTACAGTGTTGTCAAAATTCCTTCATTATACAGTCACATAGAAAACACACATTCACATACATAATAAACATTTACACATATATGTACATATATGCATACTTATGTATATTTTATAAACGTCAAGTTCAGACAGATAAGTCTAATTCCAATCCATCCCTAATGGGCTTATTCTGCCTTTTTCCATCCACTTTTGTCTTTTTCCTCCAACAAGGTCCACACATGTATTCATATACTGAATTCTATAGCGTATCTGTTATAGTTTCAGGACTATATCACCTACACTCCTATAATAAACATATCTACAGAAAAATTTCAAGATTTGCTTGCAATTCTCCCTCCCTGCTCTGCCATCCAAGAATGGGGTATATAGTTAAAAACTGTGTTCATATACTACTTGGATTCATGTTTTTCTCTGCCTTTAGTGCAGTTATGGTATTCACTTGAAATATGGTCGAGTTCGTTGATTTAAATGTGCTTTCGGTTCTTAATAATTTATTTTTATCTCTTAATATGTAGAATGTTAACATGCTTCCAAAAGTTAAAGCTATACAAAAAAAGTTCTCAAAGAAGTGCCTCTCCCTCCCACATCCTATCCACCACACTCTACCTCTTATAGGTAACCAACCTCGCTGTTTTTTGGCCTGTCCTTCCTGGATTTCATTTTGTAAAAATAAACACTTATGTTTATGTTGTGTCTTATTTTTCCCTTCCTTCTGACACAAAAGGTAGCATACTATACATACTATTTTGCACGTGTCTTTTTTCACTTCCTAATGTCCCCTGGAGATCACCCCATGTCAGGTCACAGTGACGTCCACATTCTTTTTCACAGCTGTGTGAAATATTTCACATACACTGTGTGTATGTATCATAGTTTACTCCACCATCCTCTACAGCTGGGTGAATGCCTTTTTTATATGAACATGAAATTGTTTTCATAGCTTTATAAATTGGCTTGTAAAATGTCGTTAAGAACATTCACAGATCATTTTAGAAGCTTCCAAGGAGAAACTTAAAGGATGACAAAACCCAAAATGAAATGGCAAGAATGAATGATTTCTCAAGAATATTTTATTTCTGCAAAAATAAATGTCATGTGTGTGTTTAATTCCCCCAGCCTTCTTCTCACATCTACTCTGTTTTCCCGCAGATTGTATGTAACAGGTTTTGTGTGACTGCCTCCTGTTCGCTGCTTTGAAATTTTCTTGGTTAACTTCAAAAGCACTGCACACACATACACGTGTGTACACACAACACTGATAAGAAAGCGAAGGGGAAGGCGAGACATGGGGAGTATACTAATAACGCTGAAAGGAAATTTAAGAAGCTGTTAAAAACTGGGAGAACATTTTTCGTGTTTTAACAAAACTTCAAATACAAAACTGGAGACGGGGAGGAACCAGTATTCTATGGAATGGACTATACTTTCTTTTCACATGTGAATGACAAATTCAAGATACTGACAATAATTCACAGCCAGGAGTTAGGATGATCAACATTACTCTTGTTAGCTTTTTCAGAGGTTTTTTTGAGTGAAATTTGGGAGCTTTAGATAACATTGTAAGGGACGCTGCATGGCTAAAATGACTACAGCATTCTTTGGAGGGTTTCAAATAAAAAACCAAACATTCATTTTAACAATCTGAAAGGCAGCATTTAGTGAGAAATAGCATTGTCTTTCATCAATCTCTTTTGTTTAATGGTTTATTCATAGCACATTTAATTTTTTTCTTCTCTAAATATCATATATTTTATGAACATAACTGATAGCCATGTTGTAAAATTATATTTTATGATGACAAAAGGGAGCTGGAATCACACATAGAGCAAACAATAGTCTGTTAAACTCAGTCATAAAAAATCGTAAGGTCTGTGGACCTGAAAAAAACTTTTAGAGATAAATAAACTCAAACCCAGAGAGGTTAAGAGACATTCTCAAGGTCACACAACCTGCTTAGCAGCAGATTGTAACTAAGGACCCAAATCTTCTGCTAACTCTTTGCTCCACAGCTGCGGACAGATGTGGAAATGGAACAAGAGACACAAAACCTGGTGGAGGCCTCAAGGGCATTTCCAAGGGTGCACCGTGCACTCTGGGGTACAGAAGTTAAGTTGTTTTGTTTTGTCATTGTATTTTTCCAGACAATTGCAAAATAATGAATTTTGTCACTGATGATAGACAAGAAGAATTACTCACAGTTCTATACCACATAGCAAGAGCAGGTACAAATTATACACTTTTTATTTAAAAGTAAGATGAGTCAGAGCATTAGGAAAAACAAAAACAAAACACCATGCCCAGAGCAAAGCAGACAGGCTAATAGCAAAACCCCATTATGAAGTTTGATGCATAAGGCACTCTTCATCACATGTGTGTGCCAGTAGATCTCTGTTCCCAAGTCATAAATGTATGGCATAAGCAGCTCTTGGACACTTGGTGGGTATGCGTGAGAAATTCTGGACATTTTCCTCTGTTTATCACTGAGACGCTCATTACAAGAGAGATTATGCTCATAATGATTATTTTTGACCCACTCTACAGACTGCAGCAGGTTGGTGGCCATCAGCACCAGCAGACCATTAGCTGGATATATGTTACAGAACAGTGTCGATTATCTAAGTGGAAGATTCTACCTAAATGCCCACAGGCATTCTATTTTATTCACAGGCAAGAGTTGGAAATCAGTGGTATTTCCCTGATCTCAGTTCAGTGCCAAAAGAATTGGGAGAAATTAGGCATGTAAGGGAATCATAGCCACTGAAGCACACACTTTTAGCATGCCATGCAAAGGCCTGGTCCAGGACCACAGGCTGCTGGTTTCCAATCCTTCACATGATGGTTGTCAAAAGGAAAGATGTTTGTATGGATTTTATATGCAGATGATGTATCAAGATTTCTTATGACAACAAATACCACTGCCTATGAATCTAGTGGTCTTCTTCTTCGATGGTTTATCTCAGCAACATCTTCAAAATCTCAAACTATCTCAGTGTGTATCTCCTAGGCTGAAATGTCACGATTTTAAATGCGACAGGTAAGATAGCAAGAAGTCTTATGTAGGCAAACTGTGATATAAACAACTTGACCACAGAGAATTTAACTCTTGGTCAACACTTGATGATTTTTTTTTACTCAATGGGGAAACAATCAGTCATGTAATTGGTAGCATAAAAAAATCATTCAAATACCGCAGAAGGGAACATGAAGAAACATTCTCCTAAGACAAATACAATGAAAGAGAAGTTACGAGAAGTAGAGAGAATCAACCTGGCAGGTTTTGAGGGTGATATTCTTGTTAACTTAACATTTGATAAAACAAAAGGAGTCCAAATTTACAGTTGATCGAAATATCCAGGACAATACAGGTCTATCTGAAGGACCACCAAACACTTGCTATCATAGCCAACAACTTATAATAGGTACAATTATCTCACTAAACAAACTGAGGAATAAGGAACAAGGAGGGATGTGTATAGAGCTTGAACTGTCCTTTATCAGGCCATGTACAGATGGCTTTCATACAACAAGTACTTACGTAGCACTTAACTCTGGGCCAGATCCTGTTCTAAGCACTTTATAAATACCAATTCATTAAATCATCATAAAAACCATATGAAATAGGCATTATGTACATTTTACTGATAATGAAACTGGGGCACAAGAGGTTATGTAATGTGCCTCCTGAGACCACAATGTGTGTCTGGCTTTAGTGTATGAGTGAGTAATCAGTATACTAGATCAACATCATCACACTCACTAAAGACTTCAACAATTCTTAAACTTTTATTTTTTAATTAAAATGTAGAATGAGTTTTTAAAATCTCTAAAATGTGTGGTCTGAATATGTACTATACGACCATTAAATGATCCCCAAATGCCATATGAGAACTTAATACGGACTAAAGGTGGCACTTTAAGTCAGGGGAGTAAACGGAACTATCATTAGGACACGTGAGTATCCATCTGGGAAGACTAACTCAATTATAAGCCTACCACAGCAATGTATGCAAAACTAACTTTAGAGAGAGAGGGAGAGAAAACAGACACAATACAATGGAATACAATGCCGCTATTAAAAAAAGACCTGAATTTGCTGAGGTGTCATGATAGCCATGACATACTGATACATATAAAGCAAGCATCAGATGAGTAGAACACAACTATTTATATAAGCATTATTCACATATCTGCATAACTACATAATACAGACCTGGAAGTATATACATGAAATCATTTTGAGTGGCTCACCTAGAAAGGGGAGCCAGCAGAGAGAAAGCCTTTTTACACTCTTCTGTCTTATTAGAATTTTTAAATGGCATTATAATTAGTTTTAAAAAATCAGTGTGCGCCCCCCCCCCCACAAAACTAAGTGATGACGATGCCAGGCAAGTAGATAGGACATAGGTCCCAAGAAGCCTTGTGTGTCTCGTTAAGGAACTTTCAGTTTATTCTTAGTCAATGAATTGCCAGAAAAAGCTTTTAAGCAGAGGGGAGGAAAAAAAAATTCTTGCATTCTGTAAAGATCTTATTAGTGGCAGTATGGAGAATTAACTTAAAAAATAACAAGACTAGAAATAGGAAAGATGCTTACGGAGGCTTTTAATATCTACCGATAATTGAGAATTTTCCATGTGCCATGTATAGTACCTAATTCCGCTCATTTAAGCCTTAAAACTCACTGTACTGGAACTATACAATCCCCATGTCACCTATGAGGCTCAGAGACGTTCACAGCTAGTCAGTAAAAACCTGGACTGCAAATTCAAACCCGGGTCCGTGTGCTGAACCGCAATCCAGAACACTGCAGGAGGCTGGACAAGTGACAATGAGGACCACAACCAATGCAGAGCCGGAGCTGGGAACAGGCGGGAGGGGCAGGTTCACCACCCACGCAGGAGACAAGACAGGCAGTACCTGATGACCGGCTGGATGCAGAGGACAAAGATGGCAGGGAATTTTAAACTGACACCCAGGTTTCAGGCTTGGAAGAAATACCCAAATTTTCCATAATGTGATAATTTTTACTTTTATAATGTTATCAATATCTCCTGATACCTTCAAGGACTTTATAGACAACTCGTGGACAATGACATTTCTGCACCTACTTTTCAATTCCAACTTTCTGGTGCATTACTAAAGCTTCAAAGCTTCCCCCCCCCCAAACCCCCGGTACAGTATCTTGCAATGAATCTTTCATCTTTCAAGTCTATTCACTGCAAATACTGGCAGACTATGAGAGGTTATGAAACTCCTTTCTTGCTTTCTCCTCAGGGAACTTTATGATTTTCACCTGAGCTAACACTAGAACCTATCAGGAATATTAGAAGCCCTCCTGGCTTCCTCTGGTTTTAATCACAGAGAAAATGGAGATCTTGAATATATGTAAATCCATAGATAGACACAGATATACATCCATATATACATACACACACTCACACAGAGCATCCAATCATGTACATATGCACATTTGTTTTTCTATTCTTGCCTAAACTACATCTTAATGTAGCTGTTTTTAATAGTGGGGCAGGGGCGGGGTCCATGACTTTAATGGTGGAGTAAGAGTGGCATCTATGATGTCTTCAGGGACTCTAGAAGCCTCCTTAAAATTTCGTGTGCAAATGGATCTAAGCACTTCTCTAAGGAGATTATCAATAGCTTTCATTAGATGTTCAAAAGGGTCTCAGACCTAAAAAAAGATTAAGAGCCACATGGCTGTCCTTTAAGGGAATCTGTCATTAATCAATCCACTGACTAAACAACATATTTAGGAGTCTTCGCTAAACAGACAAAGCAGTTCACCGCAGCTGTTCATCACGGATATACAGGCCAGGCAACAAGGCATGCTTCAAATCCTGCTTTTTCAACTGATGCCTATTTTTGCCATCTATTTGTTAGGCTAATGGGGAAAAATCATCACCTACATAATTAAACATAACTCGCTGCAAGGCTTCAGTTAAGATGGCAGTGAAGGATGGCTGATTGTGTATTTTTAAACTCTCATTTTAGAGACTACTTCCTTGTTATTTTGAACATTTTTCATAGATTAATTCTGTATCCCAAACTGCTGCCAAGATTATAACAAGAAGCATTCTACAAAAAGAGAACACAGAACTCATGATACAACAAAAGTATTCTTTAATAAATTAGTGGATATAATTCCTACTGCTTTTTTGTGAATCTATTTTACTATAATCTCAGATGCAAAAATTCTCATTTCTCCAGAACTACTGACCTTATTGGTAGTAAGAAATTTGGCTGGTGTGTGTGTGTGTGTGTAAATCCAGTTACCCTAACCTACCCACTGACTGAATTATAGTCTCAGAAACAAAAAGAAAACACTTAGCAGAGTGGGTGACATACTGTTGGATTTAGGAAGCTTTATACCAACAAAAATCTTTACGAACAAAGAGAAAGAACCCACACAGTATAAAATAAAATACTGCATAGAAACAACTTTTAAAAATAACTTCTGAAGTTGTCTGATAATTCACTGGCCATCACTGAGTAGATGCCACAAATATCTGAGTGTAGTGTCTACAACAATAAACCACATATTTTTTCCCCAAATGACTAAACCCTTCTAGGAAAAAAGACAAAGATATTTCTAGTATAAATTTGCTTTCACTGAAAGAGAAGAGCTGTGAAAACTATCTACTCTTGATTCTGAATACCACTATTTTCTTCTTTTAATTTCTCTTCCTCTGAACATCTCTGAACACGACATTCAGCTTCCAGCTGGAACTGCAGATAAGCAGACTGTACAGGGGCTCCAAGCCTCCCCCATCCCAAGAAGGAACAGGCAATCCTGATCAGACTGTCCAGCCTCACTACTTCAGATGTGCTAAACCATTTCCCAGGCCTCTGGTATTTTGAATCCCACCATTACAGAGAAGTGGATTCTAAGAATAGGAAAAATACCTGAGGTACAAGTTCAGGATGGATCTTCAGTTTTGCCCCAGAACTTACAGCTTTAGAGAACATGAGAAATGAACATGAATGAGAATTCTCTCCGTTCTTCAGAGTACCAGCCATTAATCAGCTTAAATGACTTCACTTTGCAAGGAGTCTAGTTTTAAAATATACTTCTTTCTCTGCCCTCAATATGCCTTGTGATTTAAACCCCAACCAAAGGTGTGAATATAATACACACAGTGTTTTTTTCAAAACATGTTTTTCCCTAGAACTCTTTCTTTTAATTAATTTTTTAAAATTTAAATCCAAGTTAGTTGACATATAGTGTGATAATGATTTCAGGAATAGAATTTAGTGATTCATCACTTATATATAACACCCAATGCTCATCACAAGTGCCCTCCTTAATGCCCATCACCCATTTAGCCCATCCCCCTACCCAACACCATGCCAGCAACCCTGTTTGTTTTCTGTATTTAAGAGTCTCTTATGGTTTGCCTCCCTCTCTGTTTTTATCTTATTTTTCCTTCCCTTTCCCTAAGTTCATCTGTTTTGTTTCTTAAGTTCCACATGAGTGAAATCATATGATATTCTTCTTTCTGTAACTGACTTATTTCACTTAACATAATACACTCTAGTTCCATCCATGTTGTTGCAAATGGCAAGGTTTCATTCTTTTTGATTGCCAGGTAATATTCCATTGTGTGTGTGTGTGTGTGTGTGTGTGTGTGTGTGTGTGTATATATTCTATACATATATGAATGTATGTATACATATATCCATATATGTATGTATTCCAGTGTGTGTGTGTGTGTGTGTGTGTGTGTGTGTGTGTGTGTATATATATATATATATATATATATATATATATCTCACATCTTCTTTATTCCTAGGAGAACTCTTAAGTATCAATGATGTTATCTTAAAATGGGGCAGCAAAATACATACAGAAGAGAAAAACAAACAGTAAACAAACAAACAAGCACACACTTTAAGTATTTGACAGAGCACCTGGACAGAGACTATAATCTGATTCTAAGCACATGAGAATTCATTGTATAATTAGGTATTTCATTTTTGTTTATACAACTACCAAAAAAGCCATGCATGGTCATCAATGTGGCTAATGATTAATATTTAAAGTATTATCTAAAAAGGATCTATATTAAAACTACAATAGGGTTCTCAGTGATTAGCAAGTAATTTGGAAGCACATTCAAAGCACAAAAACTTGACATTTGACTGAACTGTTTTGGTTGAAAAAGTCCTACTTGTCTGAAATTGTTCTACAGGGGGTTATAACAAATACGAATTTTCATGGCAGCATTTTTCTGCACCTGCAAAGCTAAACACAAATCCAGACTTTATAAAAAACAAAACACAGACACAGGTTTTTCAGATTCTATTTAATGTACTGGCATATTTAAAAAATAGATTTTTAAAAATATAATTCAGGTCTGGGTACAGAAGTTAAATTTAGAGAGAGTGTGTAAGCTATTCTTTCACTTGGACTTCATAAGGAAAGTTGAGAGAGAACAACAGTGTGTTCAAATAAAGCTGTCATGTCTAGGGCCATTAGGAGGTTAAATTGGGAAGGTGTCTTTGTTCCCCAAATACCCCCAGCTCTTTCCAAAAGAACCCCCCACAGCACATCATCCTACAGATGGCTGAAATTTCCTTATCAGGACACAAAGTATTTCTTTCCAAAATCGTAACAGATTACTACAGATTTTAGAGATGTAGAGGGACAGGGTATAATACAAAAATGTGTTAAGGAGTGTCCAAGAAAAAGATGTTGCTAAAGGAAGCAGGGGGAGAAAAAGTAGAAACACCAAATCCACATGATGATTTTGCCTTGCTTTAGGAGACAAAGGAGAGCAAATGAGGAAATATATCTGTTTTCCTCATAAAGATGGAAGGAGCAGCATCACAACAAGAGTAGAAGATGTGGCATAGCAGTATCTACCAACACTAAGATTTCAGATGAAGCTCCAATGATGGGTGGTTTTCAGACTTGACACTCACCCTGAAGCACAGAAGATCAGGGAACTGAGATGGAACACCTCAGTTGATAGGCCATGCTTGATGGGGGCAGCCAAGAGCATTACTGTGGTCAAAGAGAGGCAAGTCCCAGTGAGGATGAAGTCTCGAGAGACTTGGTCCTGGCTGGTGTTCTGAATAAATACTGTCAAGAAGGGCAGAGAGAAAGTTCTGGGGAGAGCAAAGGACTAGAATCTGAGAAGTATAATTTTAAGAATTCTTACATTTGGACGCCTGGGTGGCTCAGTCAATTATGCCTCCAACTCTTGATTTTGCCTCAGGCCATGATCTTGTGGTCTATGAGATCAAGCCCCACATCAGGCTCTTTGTTGACATTGCAGAGGCTGCTTGAGATTCTCTCTCTCCCTCTCTCACTGCCCTTCCCCCACTTTCTCTCTCAAATAAATAGACATTTAGAAAATGAATTCTTGCATTTAATAAAGTGAACTATATATCAGTCACTATATTGTGCTAAACACTTTATATACATTTTATGTAATTCCTCAAAGTCCCTAAGAAGTATCTTCCACTTTCAGTTAAAAAACTAAGAGTCAGGGGCGCCTGGGTGGCTCAGTCGGTTGAGCGTCCAACTTCAGCTCAGGTCACGATCTCGCGGTCCGTGAGTTCGAGCCCCGCGTCGGGCTCTGGGCTGATGGCTCAGAGCCTGGAGCCTGCTTCCGATTCTGTGTCTCCCTCTCTCTCTGCCCCTCCCCCGTTCATGCTCTGTCTCTCTCTCTCTCTCAAAAATAAATAAACGTTAAAAAAAAAAAACAAAAACAAAAACTAAGAGTCAGAGAAACACATCAGAGTCCTTCTTCTATTGAGGGGAGAAAAATTTAAAGGCCTTATTGAGGAAGCACATGTCCAAGCACCAAGCCAATTAAAGATGCTCAAAAGTGCACCTCTCCCAGAGAATCACAAAGCAGAGGGAATTTTTAAAAAAGAAAGAAACCCATCAGTCTTCACAGAGATTACAGTTCTACCCAGACACAAAACACACTTGTGTGCAATCACACAGAACAACATAAAAAGCCATCAGACATGCTATGTACACAAATGACAACCAGAACCACAATTTACAACAATCATTCCAGCAAAACAAATCTGTTACAGTTGCTATCAAAATGAAGTGGAGGGCTTACTCCCAAATGAAGGCAGTAATGGTAGGGGCCGAGAGAAGGAACTGAAGGGGCAAAACATGGGCAGACTAGATTGCCAGACATACTCAAGCAGAGAGAGGAAGAATGGCAGCTGGCCACAGGGCAACGAGAGTAGAGGGCCCTTCCCAGGGATGAGGAGCCCATGAAGCAGACTCGCACAGGTAGACTGAGAAGAGGAATCGGTCTTCATGTACTGAGTGTAAGCCTGCTGAGGGCCACGCTGGGGAAGAGGCCAGAAGACCAAGAGAAAGGTCTGGGAGGTTATGGCCTCCATGAGGTCTAGGCAGAACTTGAGTTACGGGGATGGATGAGATGCCCCGGGAGCCATGCAGAATGGGGCCCTAGATGGAAGCCCAGGAGAAGAGGAGGACTTTCAGAAGCACCTGGTGAGGAGTGGCTGGGAACAAGCAAAAGCAGCAGCTGACCACGGACAGAGTCCTGGAGCAGAGGGGGTGTAAGTCAAGGATGTAAGTCAAGGTGTAAGTCAAGTCAAGGATGAAATCATCTGCGGGCACAGTTTTGGCAGTGGTTGAAGTAAGGCCAGGATGCAGTGCTTGGAGGGTGGGTAAAGTTTAGAAAATGAAGAAAAGAGAAAATTCAGGTGAACATTTCAAGAAGCTAGACCAGACTAAGGAGATGAGCTATTGAGAGGAGGGCAGGACCAAGGGACAGCATGCTTTCCTAAAGATGGGACAGACAGGCATACTTATGTTCTAGATATAAACATTCAGAAGGGAAGGCAACTTACAAGCAGGACATGAGATGACTGATGGGTAGTGGATGAATTCTCTCTGGAAAAGCAGAAACTGGAAAGCTCCAGAGCATAGGTAAAGGGACGAGGAGCAGGAAGATTTCTTCCAATCCAACTCGGGAAAGATGTATGAATACGTGTGAGTGACAGTTTGTGGCAGGAAGTGGAGGAAGGACATAGCACATCCATCAAGGGACTGACTCCTTCTGCTGGGAGGGAGGGAGGGAGGGAGGGCAGGTGCCTGAGAGAAGAGTTTTCCTAGGAAACAGGTGGCACTCAGACTGATGACCCAGAGAGATGCCCAGGCACTGCCCTCTCAGCAGACTGTAGGTCTGCAGTGCCACCAATCTGCAAGGCTTTGTGGTTCTTCTCCAGCAGTGCCTGGTGGCTTAGTTAGGTGCAGAAGTTAGGCACACATGATTCATCCAGAGCCGGGGTTTGGGTGGTCACATATGGGGAGAGGATGACAGGGGGACAAGGCAGTTGAAGATCCTGGCAAGAGAGTGGCTGAAATGATGGACACAGGGGGCCTAGCCTGGCCAGGGGCAGGTGTGAAGCAAGAAGGAAGAAAAAGGACAAATTCAACAACCACAAGTGTCAATGAAAGGAAAAACTGGTATTGTGAAAATAAGGGGAAGAAAAGGCTGCACTGGCAGTGGACAGGACCACAAAGTGGGACTTAAAGGTCCACACTGCAGGGGCACCTGAGTGGCTCAGTCAGTTAAGCCTCCAACTCTTGATTTCGCTCAGGACATGATCTCAGGGTTTGTGAGTTCGAGCCTCAAGTTGAGTTCTGTGCTGACAGCTCGGAACCTGCGTGGGATTCTCTGTCTGCCCCTCCCATGTGAGCTCTCTCTCTCTCTCTCCCTCAAAAGTAAATAAATAAACTTATAAAAATAAAGGTCCACACTGCAGAAGGTGTTTGGTTCTGATCTATGCAAGTGTGGTGTGCAGTGGTGGACTGTGCTGGAAAGGAGGGTCAGGCCCCGGGGGGAGGGACTCAAGATACCAGGTGCTCATGTGGGCAAAGGATGTGCAAGGATGAGAACAAGACTGTGGCAGTCTTCCAATGAAGTAGTAAGGGTGGAAACGGTAGGGAGGAGACGGCATAAACCTCAAGGGAGGAAGGCTGGGTACATGACAAAATACTAATGAGCAGGCAGGAGGCAGGAGGAGGCTGGGCCCACTGACCCTGAGGGATGGAGAAGTGGGTCTGGCAGAGGAGAAAGTGCACTCTCAGGAAGCAGAGGTTACGGCCAAGCAGCTGTGCATGCTGGCTGGGGAAAGGAGGGACCCATATGTTGAGCTAAGGATGATGCATCCCTTGTTTTGCCACAGGGCGTGCTGCAGAGATCACAAGAGAATGACAGGAGGGGGCTGGCCATGAGAAGTCACTCTGGCCAGGGCCAGATCAGCCCAGCAGTGGAAAGGGGATGCACCTGTGGGCAGTGGCTTCCAAACACAGCCATGCCCTAATCCCTGAATGTGTGAATACAGTATGTTACAGGACAAAAGGGACTGTGCAGATGTGATTAAGTGGGGAATCTCAAGATGGAGAGGTTATCCTGGATTATCCAGGTGGGCCCAATGTCATCACAAAGGTCCTTGCAGGAGGGATGCCAAAGGACCAGGGAAGGAGATGTGGCCATGGAAACAGGTTGCAGTGATGTGGGTCCACAAGTTAAGAAATGCAGGTGGCCTCTAGAAGCTACAAAAGGCAAGGAAACAGATTCTCCCCTACAGCCTGCAGAAGGAACATAGCCCTGTTGACCCATTTTAGACTTTTGACTTCCTGAACTTAATAAATTTGTGTTGTTTTAAACCACTAAGTTTATTGTAATTTGTTACAATAGCAGAAAGAAAGAAAGAAAGAAAGAAAGAAAGAAAGAAAGAAAGAAAGAAAGAAAGAAAGAAAGAAAAAGAGAAACAATTCCCTTGCTATATAAAATTCAAACTACAACTATATACTACACTATAAAAAACACATTGAGAAGCCTAGGAGAGTTTTAGTTTTTCCAGGACAACTTTCATCTTGTCCTGAAATACCAATCATATTAAAATATGTAACTGTCTCTGACCTGCAGGGACCTAAAGCACGCATTTAGCCTATTTGCTTGGCTATCCAACATTGGCTGGGAGACAGGAACATCTGCTGGGCATAAAAATCAGAGCTTTCTGGGCCAGTGACTAAGGACAACGGGGAAGTGTGGTTTGTGGGACAAGGGCGGTTTAGCACAAGGGCAGGAGCTGTACTCCTCCGGTCAGACTTGCCCCCAGAGTGCAGGGACAGGTACAGGTGGAGGTCCCACTTGCTCATGGGCAGATTACACTGGGGGTGGCACCTGTCTTCTTGCTAGTCCTACACTGTCCCCGACCTTCACTCCCACCAGCATGAGCTGGGCAGACAGAGGCTGCCAAGTCCACAGATCAGAGTGCAGGGTAGGACAGCTTCAGGAAAGGAAAGGGTTTGGGGGGGCATGGACCTACAAAGGAAGATCAGAGAACAAGAGACACAGAGGCCTCACACTTGGATAAAGACTCTGAATGGTCTATGCGTGGACCAGCCTGGCAGGCACGGAAGAAGCTCTGTGTGGATGTGCCTCTGCAGAGAGGGCTAGACGGTGGGGACTTTGATTCTTGGCTGGCATATTTGAATTTGTGATAGGCAACAGGTCAGGAAGAATGCTTTGGGAAGATACGGCAGATGGTTAGATGACTGGCAGGGAGAGATATGAGAGAAAAGTTTTGGAACCAACTTCAAAACAAAAGAAAAATATTGTAGTGTGAATCAAATCAAGATAGGCGCATTTCACCAGTAATGAAGACAAAATGTTTTTACATTTTCTGACAACAGAAGGTGTTTACATCCTTGTAAACTCCCTACCCCAGATGGTAAAATAAATCATAAATTATAAAGAACTTCACTTTGTCTTATACAAAAATAAATTCAAAATAGACCTATAGACATGCAAAAACTTTGTGTGCAAATAAAATAAGCATATGTTTTTTAAAAAATATACACATTGGCCCCAAAACAGACACTCAAATCAATGGAACAGAATAGAGAACCCAGAAATGGACCCACAAACGTATGGCCAACTTATCTTTGACAAAGGAAAGAATATCCAATGGAATAAAGACAGTCTCTTCAGCAAATGGTGCTGGGGAAACTGGACAGCGACATGCAGAAAAATGAACCTGGACCACTTTCTTACACCATACACGAAAATAAACTCAAAATGGATGAAAGACCTAAATGTAAGATAGGAAGTCATCAAAATCATAGAGGACAAAGCAGGAAAAACCTCTTTGATCTTGGCTGCAGCAACTTCTTACTCAACATGTCTCCGGAGGCAAGTGAAACAAAAGCAAAAATGAACTATTGGGACCTCATCAGAATAAAAAGCTTCTTCACACAGAAGGAAACAATCAGCAAAAGTAAAAGGCAACTGACGGAATGGGAGAAGATAATTGCAAACAAAATATCAGATAAAGGCTTAGTATCCAAAATCAATAAAGAACTTACCAAACTCAACACCCAAAAAACAAGTAATCCAGTGAAGAAATGGGCAAAAGACATGAATAGACACTTCTCCAAAGAAGACATCCAGATGGCCAACTGACATATGAAAAAATGCTCCACATCACTCATCATCAGGGAAATACAAATCAAAACCACAATGAGATACCACCTCACACCTGTCAGAATGGTTAAGAGATGCTGGCGACAAGAGATGCTGGCGAGGATGTGGAGAAAGAGGATCTCTTTTGCACTGCTGGTGGGAATGCAAGCTGGTGCAACCACTCTGGAAAACAGTATGGAGGTTCCTCAACAAGTTAAAAATAGAACTACCCTAGGACCCAGCAATTGCACTACTAGGCATTTATCCAAGGGATAGAGGTGTGCTGTTTCGAAAGGACACATGCACCCTCATGTTTATAGCAGCACTAGCAACAATAGCCAAAGTATGGAAAGTGCCGAAATGTCCATCGATGGATGAATGGATAAAGAAGATGTGGCATATATACAATGGAGTATTACTCAGCAATCAAAAAGAATGAAATCTTGCCATTTGCAACTACATGGATGGAACTAGAGGGTATTATGCTAAATGAACTTAGTCAGAGAAAGACAAATATCATATGACTTCACTCATACAAGGACTTATAGACACAGAACAGATGAACATAAGGGTAGAGAAGCAAAAATAATATAAAAGCAGGGAGGGGAACAAAACAGAAGAGACTCTTAAATATGGAGAACAAACAGGGTTACTGAAGGGGTTGTAGGAGGGGGGATGGGCTAAATGGGTAAGGGGCATTAAGGAATCTACTCCTGAAATCATTGTTGCACTATATGCTAACTAACTTGAATGTAAATTAATAAAAAAAAGTATAAAAGCCTCTGTCCTGCCAAATATATATATATATGCATATATATGTGTGTGTGTATATATATATATATATGTCTGGTTTGCATGACGGAACTGATCACATATGTATGTCTCTGTGTCACTGGTACATCTTTTAAAACTTGAATATTAGGATGGAAATTATATATTAAAAGTAAAGTAATACTTAATATATTTTAATAGTTTTCTATTCAGGATATGCAAACTATTTCATTTTATTTTCAACTATTTCAGTTTTCAAAAGCTGAGAAGTTCCATCTCAGCTGGCTGACCTGAACACAATTATTATAATATTTACACAATAAAAATGGACAGGAACAGTCAAGAGCACAATGCCAATCCAAAACTGAGTTTAATCTGATCATCCTTCTTAGAATACTGGCCCTTTTTATTCTCTACTGAAACTTATTTTCAGTTATAAACCATGTTATTTCATCTTAGAATATAAATGTGCAGAGTAACACTGTATCTTGAGCGCAAAGATCTTCAGTCATCAGGACAAATCAGAGGTAATAACTGGTAAGCTTTCTCCTTGTTCAGGGATGGATGAGATCCCACCTCTGCATGGAACACCCAGGAAACTCACGACTTGTACATTCCACTGACAAGAATATTCTACCTCATATTGTTGTCACATTTTAGGGCATATCTTACATCCCAACTAGGATGGCAAGATTTTAAGCAACCATGTAATAAACTCCTTAGTGTTTCAGTCCAGATCTTACATGGTGCTTTTTACAGAAAGAGCCTCAAAAACATGAGTAGCTTGACTGTTAACTTATGAGTGAAGAGAGAGGCATGTCGACACATCAGACATGCCCACTTTCTCACATGCTAATACTTTACGGTCACTTTCAGAGTCAACAAAAATTAGAGTCCACAAGCTCAAGAAAGTCATATTTTGAAGTCACGTTATTAGCCAAGGAATCCTCAAAGATTATCTCCTACTCACTGCTCATCTTTACTGAGTGGACAGACTCATGGATGCTATTTACACCCTCCAAAGGGAACCCACACCTGTCTTTACACGCCACATGTTCCCTCCCTTAGGACTTGCCAGTACCTCTTTAATCAGATCTCTATAAAGTCAAGGGAGAAAGCTTTATGAACCATAACCTATTATAACACAGTTCCCAATATGACCATATGGATTTATTTCAGGAACAGAAATCTCACATTTGCCCCCTTAGAGGTTTTTTTAGTTAATTAATGCTAGGTCACGACGGAAAATCTGGGGGAGAAATTCTCTGTTCTGCAGGGGTTCTTGCACTAAGTGTTGTGTCCTAAAGGAGAAACTGAGCAATAGTGTTACTACACTCACTGGTGGAGCTGATGGAAGAATGCAGGCACTGGCCAGAACCCAGCAGCTCTCTGTCACCAGCTCTGGAAATGAGAGCACACTCCAGCCTAACACCCTAACATGTGCTTCAATCTGCAGCGGAAGGAAGAGAGAATCCTGGTCTGGAGACACACATACACGGGTCTGACTCAGACGCGGCGTCACTTATGGCCAATTTTGCTACATGTAGGTTCTGACTTCAATCACTGACTGTTCTTACATTTTTGTGGCTTCTGGATACCTACAGTGATTCTCATCCATGCCCAGCCACTGGGTTACAAGCCTGGCCTGTGTCCTGTGGTTGAACCTTGCATACTGGACTCACAAGCTACATCTTCCCTTTGGGCTCATAGCACCTGATAGAACTTAGCTATTTCCAGAGCTGGCCCACTCCACCCTCCTGCCCTGCAGTGACCACACAGCAAGGACACAAGTTCAGCCCAGGGACAGAGGAAAAGAACAACTACAGGCTACACTGGATTTCCCCAAAGCAACTCTCTTTAAGAACCTATGCTCAGGGGCGCCTGGGTGGCTCAGTCGGTTAAGCGTCCGACTTTGGCTCAGGTCGTGATCTCACGGTCCATAAGTTCAAGTCCCGCGTTGGGCTCTGTGCTGACAGCTCAGAGCCTGGAGCCTGCTTCGGATTCTGTGTCTCCCACTCTCTCTGCCCCTACCCTGCTCATGCTCTGTCTCTCTCTGTCTCAAAAATAAATACAACATTAAAAAAAATTTTTAAAAAGAACCTATGCTCAGAGGTGAAAAGAGGTTACCCAGAAGTTGTTCAACATTGATTGATCATGAGCACATCTAGAACAGAAACTGTGAGGAAACATGAAAGAGAAGGAAGAAGAGACCCCCTACGTAGGGACCTTACCTGCTTTTAGTGGAGCAAACACCTTAGGTCTCATCACATGACAGTCTCATCAGGAGTCAGCAGGTACTGGACTCCTGAGCTGGGCCTCTGCTTGGTTCTTACAAGATACTACCACACTGGACCTCTATCCTGCATCCAGAAGCCCGAGGAGGTTCTCAGGCTACAGTGTGCCAGGCCACACCCCCCTGAGGGCCTAATTCAGTAGGTCTCAGGAATACCCATGCATCTGGGTTCTCCAAAGATCCATAAAGGCATCTGATGTGAAGACTGGCTCAAGTACTAAATATTTAGTATTTTGCAAACGTGACCTGCCAGCACTTGGTTTCTCTTTCCTTATTTGCTTCACTTCTTCTTCTCCCCCATTCTATTGCTATAGTCAGGATTAAAACCCCTAGCCCTTTTCCATAATGAAAAGTACTAGATATAACTCAAGGAATGTCATGAAAAGTAAAGCAAATAAAAAGTGTTAGCATCTCGCTGCAGGTTAAAATGCAATGTAATGATGCAAATCTGATGGAATTTTTTCTATAAATTCCCCTGAAATACTGAAAGCACACACCAAGAATAGAAAGGGTAGCAGAAGATTTGGTACCATGGGTAAAGATGATCGCCCGAAGCCACCAGCCTCCATGCCAACAGCTGCTTGGTCAAGCAAGCCCACGCAGGCTACTCTGGGCATTGTCAGAGTCAGGTAGAACATGATTAAGGGGTTTCACCATCTCCTCCAACATGCTGCCTGATCCACCACTTTCATGCACCACATTAAAACGGATTCCTCAAGCCTGATCCTTGGGCGGGCATGTGCTAATACAAAGAAAGACTAGTACCTGCGATTTAGTACGTGCATGTGGCTTCCAATGCCCTTTAGGTGTACAACTGACTGAGTCTTCCAACAACCCAGGGAGGTAGATATGGTAGTTTCCCCCACTTTACAAGTGAGGATCCTGAAGCACAGAGAAACTGAGTGACTTGCCCAAGGTCACAGAGCAGGGAGATGGTAGCACTGACTTTCAAACCCAGGTAGTCCAGCCCCAGAGCACACATTCTGAATCACAAAGGCTTCGATGGGTTTTATGTTATTTTCCAGCAAGACCTACAATCAAGTAAGTGGGTATTCTATCTGGGCAAATGATTTCCTTTTAATTAATTCTCTTAAGTGTCCACTCCTTGCAAAAATGTACAACAATTAGTGGTTCACCTTGGAAAACAGTTCCACGGGTGCCGCTATAGCCTTCTGTTCTGTCAAGTACTGCTCCCAAGACCAAGCTTCCTGTGCAGCCACTGAGGGGACTGGAAAAGAAAACACAGTGACTTTTCTTGAAACAATTAGTGATAGAAGAATAATATTTAATTGAAGATAAACCCAACAAGCAGGCTGATTAGTTAAATAAACAAATAAATAAATAAAACCTGTATCTCTTACTTTCTGTGAGCATTTAGTAAAATCATCTAACAGTCCACCTACAGCTGCTCCTGTTTTTTTTTTAATTTTTTTTTTTAACGTTTATTTTATTTTTGAGACAGAGAGAGGCAGAGCATGAACAGGGGAGGGGCAGAGAGAGAGGGAGACACAGAATCTGAAACAGGGTCCAGGCTCCGAGCTGTCAGCACAGAGCCCAATGCAGGGCTCGAACTCACGGACTGTGAGATCGTGACCTGAGCCGAAGTCGGACACTTAACCGACCGAGACACCCAGGCGCCCCAGCTTTTCCTGTTTTAGAGCAGGCCTGTGAATGTATCTCACCCTCAAGAAAACCACTGATAAGCACTTAAAATGGGTAGCCTATTACTCTTCTCAAAGAAGAGTCAACAGCTACAGGTTTTCTACAGCATGATTTGGTCCATTTTAAGGTGAATGCCCTGAAAATATCTTTATAATCTCCTTTCATTTTCACACCTCTTTGTGGAGTGAAGGTCGATAGGCACTACCTGTTGGAAGGCAAGGTGGAAATATATGCCAAACGCCTTAAAAATTATTTGTATATCTTGAACCAGCAATTCTGCTTCCAGGAATCTGTCTTAATACGATTACAGCAAATATGCCCAAGGGGCAAACACAAGGTTTTTTTATACTAGGACTCCTCATAATAATGAAACATTGGAAACAAACCAAAGGTCCACCAAGAGAGGGCTAATTAAATGCATTGTGCAGACGTGTCATTTTAATAATAAGCTATAATATTATAGAAGATTAATGGCAGAGAAAGACTATGTTAATGATACACTACTAGTGGGGGGAAAATAAACAGCAGTTCAGAAAACGAAATGATCCTTTTTGGTAAAGTATGTAATGGAAATAAGACTAAAATTATGTAAATCAAAATCATAAATGAAGTCATCTTCAGCTGCCAGGATTACAGCTTCTTCCCAATTTATTCTGCACTTCGTTTCTCTGCTTTCCAAATTTTCTAGATCAATAGCTATCCAATGTAATTCAATAAAAATATATTTTTAAATAATAAAAATCTGCTGAAAAGGATTGATAATTGTTTTAAGTTTATATTCTATGTCCCAGTCATTCTCCCTCTAGGATTAACAAGCTAAGGAAGGAGTCATGATAACAGTTGATAGTAAATATACATCACATTATTACAGCAAAAACACAAAATAGTATTAATATGGGAGAAGGGTCAAATAGATTATAATACATATACATATATACATATGCACATGACCTACATATGATTATGAAGTTGTCAAAAACTATATTTTTTAAGTAACAAAATGTCTTTAGAATTCTCTAGTTTAAGTAAAAACCAAAGTCAGGCCATAAGCCATAAAACATATTAATTATATTATCCTAAATTTTAAAATATAAATAATGACATATATTAAGACATTCATTTATTCAACATATTTATAAAGCGCCTTCTTTGTGCTAGGCACTATGCACAGATATTTGTACACACACACAAACACACATGCATAGGAAAGCAATTGAAAAGAAACAGCAAAATATTCATAGTGGCTATGTGTGGGCAGTGAGATTAACGTAAATATTTTTCCTTGTTTGTTGCCTTCTACTGTTTTAAAATTCTCTGCAAATATTATTACCATACACATACACACACATGCACACCCGCACCCACAAACACACACTCATATGCACACATCCTGGAAAAGAGTGGCCAAAAATGCTATGTAAGCTTTAACATTTATCTTGCTGTAAAATGTTCCTGAAGAAGGTACAGATGGTAAAAGGTCAGAACTGCATGAGCACAGGTAGTGACAGGTGGTAAGATGCACCTCTAAGTCAAACATTTCAAACCTCTCAAGACAATAAAGCACCCTGATGGAATAACAAACATAAAAATCCGTCAAGTTGCATAGGAAGAATTCATGTAGACTTTTAATCATTTAAAAAATATTTGATGAGCCTTCCTTTATGTAACAAGTGTGCTGTCTGCCAAAACAGAAATATAACCCAGTCCCTGGTCCAGTAGATGAAAAATAAACAATATATACTATTTATCCTTTGATATATACATATATATAATTGACAAAAAGGGAATAATTTAAGCTCAGATTACAAAGAAAATATATCAATTCAGAATTTAAAAACAGACACAGAGTATGTATATACATTAGTATTTACTAGTTCTCAATCACAACACACTAATATGTTCTTGCTAAGAAATACACTTACTAAAGCATGAGAATTTTGAAAAGCATTTTAATCATCAAATAAGGCTAACAGAATCGTCATCAATGGATTTTCTTGCTTTGTTTGAAAATAATGGGACATTACAGTGTGATTTCCATCAAGGAGCTTACAGTCTGTTCAACCATTGTAGCACTTACAAGTTTACTGCCATCTCTACCACAATATGTGATATTTTATTTTTCTAAATAGAGAAAGCAATTTGACAAACCCTGAAGATTCCCTAGTAAGATTATTCAACATCTCTATTTTCACATAAGCACTTTACTACATTACAATTATATGCTTTACAAAAAAAATTACAGCAGTGTTGTCTCTAAAGCAAATATAGATACCTCATTTTCTACAACAGCTGTGTTCTTAAAAAGATTGTGTGTAATTTCTCAATTTAATCATATTTCCCATTGTTATATATCATCATTTCACCGGAAGTAAATCATATCTAAGATCTTCTTGTATGATCACATAAGTCTATAATAACCCTTTTAAATTTTATCAGAAAAAGAAAACATGATATCAAAAATAACAACTTTCAATGAATTAAATATTTCGTAAAGCAAGAGAACTACTCAGCAACACAGTGCCTGCCAGTGAGATGAAGAAATACCATGTTGGTCTGCTCCTGGGGGCCCACAGGCAGGCCTCGCATCATCACTGACTCTAGGCGACGCACACCAGCTGAAAGAAACGAGTTTGCTTGCTTAGAATTAGCAGGTAAGCTCCTCAAAAGAAAGAATCTCACTGATCCTATCTATCAGTGTGTCCCTGGGCTATAACCATGCTTGACCATAAATACTTGCTTAATGAATTAAAGGCTGCTGACATGATGCTTTTGGCTTTAAAAATGAATTCAAAGGTATCTATTGTGACCAACTCATTTCCCAGTTTCCTGGAGAGAAGAAACCAGTTATGAAAGAGCACTGCTGCAGGCACCAAATTTTCTTTATTTTTTATGTAACTTTCTTGAACATACTACAGACACGACATTCATTTTATAGAGTATTAGATATGCACACAGGTTAGTAAATCTTAAATTTTATTTTTCACTATACACAGTGGCTACAGCAAAATGTTCCAATTATTACTCTTCTGCCAAACATTACTAATGTACAATATATATTTGATTGTACATTACCTGTCACTTAATACACACCTATTATATGACAAATGCCAAATTAGGGTGTGTGTGTGTGCATGTACACGTACATAAGTGTATATGTGCGAATGTATATGTTTAGATTTATTCCTTATAATATTGAATATCAGATTTATAACCTCATTTTATAATTATACGAAACAGGCTTACAGAGGTCACACATCTGGAAAAATCTGAATTTAAACAGAATTTCTAGCCCATACACTCCCATTATATAATATTGCTTCACTTTAGTATACACGGTGAAGACACAGCAGATATGCCTATTAAATTAATAACTTTTGGGGGACTTAAGTGGCTCAGTGGGTTAAGTGTCTTACTCTTGATTTCAGCTCAGGTCATGATCTCACAGTGGTGAGATCTAGCCCCATGTTGGACTCTGCACTGAGGGTGGAGCCTGCTTAATATTCTCTTCCTCCCTCTCCCTCTGCCCCTACCATGCTTGCTCTCTCTCTCTCTCTCAACAAATAAATAAAAATTTATTAACAAGTAACTTTTAAATTTAAAAACACCATAAAATTAAGTCCACAGGGAAATTAATAAGCTCACCCATTCATGGTGGCTTTGTAAAATTGACTAAAACTTTTGAAAGTCATGTTGACAATACATACAAGCATACCTGGGAGATATTGTAGGTTCAGTTCCAGACCACCGTAATAAAGGAAATATTGCAATAAAGCAGTCAAATGAACGTTTTGGTTTCCCAGTGTACACAACAGTTATGTTTATACTATACTGTAGTCTACTAGTGTGCAATAGCATTATGTCCTAAAAACAATATTGCATAATCTAATTTGAAAATACGTTATTGATTAAAAACTGCTGTCATCTGACCTTCCAGTGAGTCATAATCTTTTTGTTGGTGGAGGGTCTTGCCTCAATGTTGTGGCTACTGAGTGATCAGAGTGGTGGTTGCTGAAGGTTGGGGTTGCTGTGGCAGTTTCTTAAAATAAGACAATTAAGTTCACTACATTGATTGACTCTTCCTTTCATTTGAATGCTTAGGGGTGGCAGTAGGGTTATTAACTGGCCTGATTTTAATCCCTGTTGTGTCTCAGGGAATAGGGAGGCCCGAGGAGAGAAAGAGAGAGTAACAGCTGGTAAGTGGAGCAGTCAGAGCATACACAACACCTATCAATTAAGTTCACCATGTTATACGGGTGCAGTTCACGGTGCCCCAAAACAGTTACAACAGTACAAATATAATAATAATGAAAAAGTGAAAATATTGTGAGAATTACCAAAATGTGACACAAAGACACGAAGTCAGCAAATGCTGTTGGAAAAATAGCACCAAAAGACTTGCTTGATACACGGTTGCCACAAACCTTCAATGTGTAAAAAAAAAAAAAACCAAAAAAACCAAAAAAAAACAGTATCTGTAAAGCACAATACAGCAAGGTATACCTGTATTTATAACCAAAAATAAGGTGTTAATATTTGATGATCAACTCATCCCAACTTTAACATTATTCTAAAAAAATGTAAAATGAATTTTTAAAAAGCCCTTACAACAGTACAAAGTTGGAAAAAATCTAAATATCCAACAACAGAGGTCAAATAAATTACAATTATGATGACCACACGACATAACTTTTGCAAATCTCAAATTAAGCACAGTTTCAGCACAGTTTATATGCACTTCAGCATGAGAATGTATGTTTTTACATATGAATAAAAAAAAAACATAAGAAAACAAAGAAATGAAGATGGCTGGGTTAAGGCAGTGAGATTTGTCAAGCGATACAAGACAAGGGCTGACAGATTCGGCCAGCAAAGTACTAAGCACTTTTTATTTTATTTTATTTTATTTTTTAAAAAATTTTTTTTAACATTTATTTATTTTTGAGACAGAGACAGAGCATGAACGGGGAGGGCCAGAGAGAGAGGGAGACACAGAATCTGAAGCAGGCTCCAGGCTCTGAGCTGTCAGCACAGAGCCTGATTCGGGGCTCAAACTCACGGACCGTGAGATCGTGACCCGAGCGAAGTCGGACGCTCAACCGACTGAGCCATCCAGGCGCCCCACCAAGCACTTTTTAAATCTTCAGTTTATTACTTATATTGACAGCAAAAAGGAAAAGCAATTAAAGGACCCAGCTCCCATGTCCCTTGCACAGGGTGACACTGAGACAAAGGGTCCAGATACTGCAGCACGGGTGCTCACATACCCTGTTCCTGGAGAGCCCATTTCATGCTGCCCTTGTGCACTTGTACCATCGGCAGCTCTACCCTGGGGGGAGGTGACACAAAAGGACTCAAGCCTCATGGGAACCTGGGAGGAACAAGAAACTATCACTACGGCCTCCGGGGGGTGGCCTCCTCCAAGCAGTTCCTCGAGAGCCTCCTGTGTTCTCATGGGCCAGAAGGATCAGAGAGCACTCTCAGACTGAGATCACCTGCAGGTAAGCCTCGTCTACCTGGCCAACTGGGTATGTACAGGGTCACCAAGACACCATGGCAGAGCCATCCTCCAAACAAGGGGATGCATCTGGCTCTTAAAAATAAACACAACACTTTCCCTCCTGTGGAAATAAGCAGGGCCATCTCTCTTTCTCTGAGCAGTACTAGGCAGTGTGTGTGTGTGTGTGTGTGTGTGTGTGTGTGTGTGCGCGCGCGCGCGCGTGTGTGCGCACGCATGCGCGCACGTGCAGCACATATACTTTCTTATCAAGCAAAGGAGATTCCCTCTCCTTATCTGCATATCCATGCTGTTTGGTTTACATGGCCTCAGCCAAATTTGCAGAAAGCCAAAACCCACAGCACTTGCTTCATTAAAAGCAGCAATTTGTGCGTGCCAAGATGACACATTTATACTTTACCACCTCACTAAATTTTGCTTTGTTCTTCTACATACACCTTGAGGTTTGTTGGCTTCTTCATCAGATTAGCAAGAGCAAAGACTGGAAATTGAAGGCAAAGAATATAAAAAAAAAAACCTGAAAAAACTTCACAGGGGTAGAAGTGACTGTGTTATTTGTCATACTTTGACAGCGTGCCCCCTCCCCTTTTTTTTAACCACAGCCATGAACCAGTGTCCTCCTCCACTGACCATAATCATTTTTCTTGCCTGCGACCGCAGGGCCAAGCCTATCGGAACCATCAGCAAGAATGGGTGGATGAGAATAACCACACTGGGTCCAGCCAGAGCTGCCAGCAGATGATTCACAGTGGGGGTCAGCTCCAGAAAGAATGGTCCAGGGAGGGCAGAGTTGGCAGAGGATTCAACTTGGGAAAGTGGAATAGGAGAGTCAACTGCTGAGAAGAACAAGTCTAGCGGGGTGACAAAGTAAAAGAGCTAAGCGGAACACAAGTCACAAGTCAAGGAAAGGCAGGGTCAGTGCATGGACAAGTTGAAGACTGGCACAATGACTCCTTGTCTTAATCATGAATGAATGCATGGGTACACTTCATTGAGCCAGGCCGTGTCCTTACAGAGAGCAGAAGACAGGGCCACTAGAGTTTTAGCTCTCGGAAGTACTCCTTTTATGAAGTGCTCACGACATCTAATAGGATCAGCAGCAATATCACCCTCATAAAAGGGGGTTGGTCATGCACTGAGTATCCTCTATCCCAGACCAAGATACCTTAACCTTGAGATATATTTTCAATTCTGTAAACCACAGCTGTCTCCTACTTCATCACTTCAGATCTGGAGTTCTGAATAATTGAGTTTACCGAAATCAATAAAAAACCTTTACTTTGTATGGAAACTCTTCAGATGGGCATTCTTCCACCTGCATGTTAGCATTTTTGTCATCAACTCTTCTTATAAAAATCCATGACGTAAAAAGTGTAGCATGCTAGTGAAATATGGAAAGAAGCCCTAGTTGTCATCTGATGCTGTGATGCTTTCAAACTTTAAATTTCTCTTTAGCATGACCCCATTTTTTCCTTACAAAAATATCCTATTAGGAGCCCTGATATTAGAAACCCCCCAAGTGCAACTGATCTGGATGCTCCATGCTCAAACCACTCAGGCTCCCATTTGTCCCGCTCAGAGGCCGCAGACTGAAAAATCCCCGATAGATGAACCCCTCACTTTGGCAATAGGAACTTCCAGTCTTAGGAAACTTCACAATATTTATTAGTAATTCTCTGAGCTAAAATTAAAAATGGTAAGGGGTAAAGAATGAATAAATTATCATTTTTAAGGATAGAACCACATAAATCCTAAGGCTCGTGTCACAGAACAATACCTTTTTAACTTCATTAGCCATAAACATAACACTTCACACCAATATTCCAACTTCGTTTCAAAAGATAAGCTGCATACAGCTCCATCAGGCCACAATTTGGAATATGTGAGAAAAACAACCGTCAGTAGCAACCAACCCATCTTACTACACATTGATGTAAGTAATGTCTTCTTTTGTGGTACCAACTGGAATGAGACAGTTTTCCTCATGGTAGCAGCTTATCACTGCTGGGTAACAACCCTTGAAGTAGGAGCTTCCTGAATATACCCACACTTTCCAAGCGCCTGCAGTTTAATAATTCCGCCATGCCACTTGTCCATGCTCTGCTAAAACATTTTTCACTTGTACACCCAGGCTGCATCTCATTTCAGTACGACTGAACTCAGGGGTCATTTCCTGCTCATTTCACTAGACAAAGCAGGTCCCAAGTGCTGGGAGATATACTAGGAGCTTGACTCCTGTCCTCACATGGCATTTACTCGGGTTGAGGAGACATGCAAACAGACAAATGTCACCCCCAACCTGACATATGCAGGACTCCATGTTTTGGTGAACAAATAAGAAGACATGAGTACTAATAGGCACTAGTTAGGAAACCCAAACAACGTGTCTGGGGACAAGATGAAGAAGGATTAATTATGAACAGGGAAAGCTTCCTGGAGACCACTGCTTTCTGAGGCAAACAGAAATTCAGCAGGTGATCCAGGAAGGAGCAGCAGGACCAAAGCAAGAGAAGCTGGCAAGCGGGGAGCTGCTTCTACAAATGCCAGAGTCTGGTGTCCACTAACATAAAGCTCACAGGGGTCCACGGAACAGAAGGCTAGAATGCTGGATTGCAAGGAGGCAAAAATACGATCAGGAAAGTTCCTGAAAGTCTAAGGAGCCTTATCTCTATTCTTATGGTTTACAGAAGCATCAGAGATGTCTGAATGGAAAATGGTATTATCAGAACTCACTAACCAGTGCTAGGTAAGGATGAAGCAGATGCGCGGGATGGAGACCACAGACTGACAACAGATTTGGCAAGAGAGAGTGTGGATGTTCCCTAAATAAAGGTGGAGATGAAACTGGGGGACAATGGTGAAATAAAATTGACAGGCTACAGCAAGCAACTGCTTGAGGTGGGGTGGTATAGGGAGAAGGCTAAGATGATCTTGAGGTTCAGTCCTGGGTACCCAGAGAGTAGCAAACTGAGGGAGCATCACAGGATGTTGTAGAAAAAAAGGGATTATTTTCAGAGACGCTGAATTTTAGGTAACTGGAATAATCTGGGTGAACATATCCAAAAAAAGACAGGTCCAAATTTTTCAGAAAGAGGCAACAATGAAAGAAATCCTGAGAAAGAATCCAAGACAGACATGAACGTCCATGTCAGGAGCTGGGGAAGCACAAGGAATAATCAGAGTTGCAAGAGGCTCCAGGGAGACATACAAGATCTGAGAGCCAGGGAGGGGAGGAGAAGGTTTCCCAGGGTCTGAAGGATTAGCACCATCAAATATTGAAGAGGTCGAGTAAGACTAACCAGGGAGAAGAAGCTACCGGGGTTGATAGCCACGGCATCACCGTGATGTCACAGGGAGAGATTTCAATGGAAGGATCAGATCAGAGGTCAGATTCAAGTGGCCAAAGAGTGAAAAGGAGGCATCATGAAAACAGCAAGTGTGGACTATACCTGGGAGAGGTTTGCAAAAGAAAAGGAAGAGACAGGTAACATGAGACCCAGAGGGGGAACAATATTCATGAGAAAGGAATTTTTTTTTTTAACAAATGTAAGGAAAAGAGAGCATTTCAGCTCCGCAGCTGGCGGAAATGAACCCAGACGGGGAAGCGAGGCTCTGAGAGGAGATGGGACAATCAGTGGGGGAGAGAATCAGACAGAGAAATGTTTCAACAAGGACCCTGATATGAAGAGGTGGGTGGTGAACAAGAGTAAAAAGAAAGCACTTGCAGTGTGCTAGGGAAGAAGGTGGAAGGACATCACTCCTCGCCTCCTTCATGAGGCTGGAGGACATCTGCTGGAAGGCAAGCTGTAATGGTTGTGTTGGGAGCACGGGGAAAGGTGGGAGCTGCAGAAATTCAACCAGGACCAGACTGAAGGAACACAGGTCTGCCCTGAGAGTCCCACTCGGTTAAGCTGGTGATTCTGCACAGGAGTGACTGGCACCATGGGACTTTCTCCTCAGCTCTTGGCAGCCTGGTAGTGGGAGCAGATGGGTAACTCTGAGGACAGCTGGGAGTGGATGAGGAAGGAGGCCGCCAAGTGGACTGAGGAACATGAGAACAGGAGATAAAATGTGTAAAGGGCCTAACTGGCCCGGGAGGCACTGGAAGGCTGAAAACCAGTGACACAGAACAGGAAGAAATAGAAAAGCTAAAATACAGGACATAAGCAATTTCAAAGCTTCCTCAGAAAGCAAAGAGGTGAGGAGAAGGAGGAGTTCTAAGGATGTGATATCAAAGAACATTCCAGAATTCAAGCTCTGGTGAATTAAGTTTATTCAGCACACATGTATGGCTGGCACTTGTGTTCAGATATTGCAACAAGTGGCCAGAAGCACAATGTAAGGTACTAACACAAAAAAATCTGAGTTCTGCACAGAAGAGAGGTGGTTAAGCAAGTTATTCTAATACCATGGTTTTTCCAAGTATGGGCATCCCCTTGAAACTTGTCAGAAATGCAAGTTTTGGAGGTCATAACCCAGACTTAATGATTCAGAAACTCTGGGAGTAAGACTATCAACCTGTGTTTTAATAGTCCCTCTAAGTGATTCTGATGAAGGCTGAAGTTTGAGAACCACGGTTCTAACATAACATGCAGAAACCTGAAACATAGAAAACTAATTCTTTTTTTTAATGTTTATTTATTTTTGAGAGAAAGAGAGAGAGAGAGAGAGGGAACAAGTGAGGGAGGGAACAGAGGATCCGAAGCAGGCTCCATGCTGTCAGTGCAGAGCACAATGCGGGGCTCAAACTCACGAACTGTAAGATCATGACCTGAGCAGAAGCCGGACGCTTAACTGGATCATGACCTGAGCCGAAGTCAGACACCAAACTGACTGAGCCATCCAGGCACCTCGAGAGAAAACTAATTCTGACTGATATCATCAAATAAGACTTTCCAGATGATATGATATGTGCCTTAAAGGATAAAGGTTCTCAAAGTGTGGTACCCAGACCTGCAGCACCAATATTACCTGGGAAATTGTTAGAAATACAAATCTGGGGCATCAATTAAAATCTGGGCATCTACTGAATCAGATACTCTGGGGCTGGGGCCTAGAAATCTGCTTTAACAGGTGCTGGAGGTGACTCTGATGCAGCTAATGTTTGAGAACCACTGCCCTAGAAAGAGGGCCAGGTTCCAGCTGCAGATGGCCCTAAAGACAGGGGCGGGATGGGCACTCTCTGACCACAGTCTTGTTCTTCACTTTCCATGAGTCTCCATCCTCCCCCAGTATGTATTTGTTCAGTATAGCCCATTACTTGGGAAAGCTTGAGTGATCTCTCTTCCATATAAAAGGAAGAATCTAATTAAAACACCAGGCAAAGAATTTCAGTCTTAGCCTATATGTGCTAAGAAACCAGTGCATGTTTTAAGCAGAGAAATGCCACAATAAGTTTTGGTCTTATTTCTCCTCTGCCCTGTCCACAGTGTTTGGGTAGTTATTTAGATTTTTTTTTTAAAGATACTGCTGATGGCAGTTTTAGAGATGATGGAATCGAACACAGAGGGACAACTGGTATCAGAGATAACAGAAAGGAGGCTGTTTCAACAAGCAAGCATGAGCTAGTGATGTCTGGGCTTGAGACAGCTACTCTAGGATTGAGAGGAGCAGAAATAATTCAGAGGGACATTTAAAAGGGAACTGACAAAATTGGACAATCAAGGAGATGGGAAATTGAGGACGCTGACATTTCAAGCTTAGAAGACACAGTCTATGTGCCTGACATTGAGCAAGTCAAAACTAGAGGAGCAGGCTTAGAAAGCAACATGAACACGTTTTCAGAGATGCCAAATCTCTGAAATCTAAAGGGGTCTAAGTGATATTTAGGGTGAACTATCTGGAGACATTATAAACACAAATTTTTGAGAAAGATCAGGACCGGGAACTTCGATTTAGTGGCTATTAGTGACTGGGGGTAAAGCAGAGGAGATTCTCTGGGAATGTATACAGAGCACAAAGTAGGCAGGGCCAAGGATAGGATCCTAGGGGACTTCAGTATCTAAGATGTGTGCAAAAGAAAATCAGTAAACAATAGTGAGAAGGAGCAAGCTGAGAAACAAGATGAATGAGGAAGGAAATACTTTCAAGAAAACAATATTTTCTACAAGAAAACAAGTAGTGGGCACTGGTTCAAGGAAGTCTAGAGGTGACCAGGAGAAAGACCAGAAGCACAGTCTATGATGAAGACAAGGTTCATGGATATGCATATGAAATGCATACTGGAAAGGGTCATCTTCAGAAGTGACAAGCTCAAAGAGCCATGTGGATTACAGTCATGAGGAGTCTTGTGGGACAACACAGAGAAAGCCAAGGTGAGCCAGGCACAATAACTGACCCAACAAACAAAATCTTCTATGACACAAACCCTGTGTTGTTAGGTCTTAATTATTCAAAGATGAATAAAATATAGTATTTGCCCTTATGGAGACTGCAGCTTAGTGGGGAACCAGATACCTATTATATAATAAGGAAAATTCCAACTGCAGAGACGTGAGCTAAGAGCCATGAGAATACAGTGGACAGAACAATTAACATTGTCTGGATGACACTATTCATTCTGTTTTTATTTTTCATTCAGGAAATATTAATCAAATGCTTACTATATGCTAGTTACTTATAATACAGCATGAAACAAACTAACAAAAATTCCTACCTTTATCTACCATCAATTCTAGTCTGTGAAAAGAGATGATAAGATAAATTAGTAAAATATACAGTGTGTCAGATAGCAATAAGGGTTAAGGAGAAAATAAAACCAAGAAAAGGGTTAGGCAATATTAGCAGGTGGGGCTCTGTAATTCTAATATGATGACTTCTCATCAGAAATAATAGAGGTAAAAAGATAACAGATGACAAATTTAAAGCAATGAATGCCATAAAACTGTCAAGTAAGAATGATACATCCAACGACAACATCCTCTAAAAAGAGTGAAATAACAAAATTTTCAGATTAAATAAAAACTTATTTTGACATGTCTATCTAATTTCTTTCATTGAATATAGTTTTCACTCCTGATAAAGTTCCACCTCACTCCTAGAGAATTCATCTAGCCTCCTAAAAATATTCTTGTAAAACCTTTTTAAAAAAAAAAACATTTAGGGGCGCTTGGCTGGCTCAGTCAGTTAAGCATCCAACTTCAGCTCAGGTCATGATCTCACAGCCTGTGGGTTCGAGCCCCGCGTCGGGCTCTGTGCTGACAGCTCAGAGCCTGGAGCCTGCTTCAGATTCTGTGTCTCCCTTTCTCTCTGCCCCTCCCCTGCTCATGCTCTGTTTCTCTCTGTCTCAAAAATAAATAAAAACATTAAAAAAATTTTAAAAACATTTAAGTCTACACTCTATTTGTAATTCATTTTTATACAGATAGATGGCCAGTTTCACAACCATAACCTATAAAAAAATATCCATACTCTGTTCTCCTGAGCTGATTTACCTGTATGTACTGTGTATGTTAGCCTATATGTAATATAGTACATACTCACACCTCTTCCTGGTTTCTCTATTCTGTGTCCCAGATTCTTGGTCTGTTAGTATGCAAGCAGAATATTGGGGACTTCAGTATAATTTTAATAAATTTAAATAAAAACCAGTTGGGATTCTACTTTGGAACTGAATCAAATATTAATTAGGGAGCTTCTGGGGAAGAAGGTGGAGTAGGAGGACCCTAAGCTCACCTTGTCCCATGGAAACAACCAGATAACACTCACATCAGTGTAAATAACCCAGAAATGACCCAAGACTGGCAGAACAGACTCTTCACAGCTACACGTAGAGAAGAGGCCATGTTGAAGAGACGTGGTCTGAAGCTAAACAAACGCAGGGATGTTCCTGGGAGGGAGGGATCCTGTGGGTGCAAAGAGGGGAAAGAAACAGACTCTCACACCAGGGAGCCCATGGGGAAGATGAATCCGCCTAACATTTGGCTTTGAAACCCAGAAAGGCCAAATCTCATGAGTTCTTACAGCCAGCAGGACTTAAAATCTGAAACACTAACAATCAGTGGGCTCAGGTCTGGGAGACCCAGGAGGGCAAGAAGAAACTGAGTCCCCACCCTTAAGAGACCAAACAACATTGGATGTTCTTTCCTGCTTTGTCAAAGATTAGTTGGCCATACTTTTGTGGGTCCAATTCTGGAGTCTCTATTTTATTCCATTGGTCTATGTGTCTGTTTTTGTGCCAATACCCTGCTGTCATGATGATTACAGCTTTGTAGTAGAGGCTAAATCTGGGATTGTGATGCCTCCTGCTTTGGTCTTCTTCTTCAAAATTACTTTGGCTATTTGGGGTCTTTTGTGGTTGCATACAAATTTTAGGATTGCTTGTTCTAGCTTCGAGAAGAATGCTGGTGCAATTTTGATTGGGATTGCATTGACGTGTAGATTGCTGTGGGTAGTATTGACATTTTAACAATGGGAACGAATGAAATATGGCCTTTTGTAGCAACATGGATGGAACTGGAGAGTGTTATGCTAAGTGAAATAAGTCATACAGAGAAAAACAGATACCATATGTTTTCACTCTTATGTGGATCCTGAGAGACTTAACAGAAGACCATGGGGGAGGGGAAGGGAAAAAAAAGTTAGAGAGGGAGGGAGGCAAACCATAAGAGACTCTTTAAAACTGAGAATAAACTGAGGGTTGATGCAGGGTGGGAGGGAGGGGAAAGTGGGTGATGGCCATTGAGGACCGCACCTATTGGGACGAGCACTGGGTGTTGTATGGAAACCAATCTGACAATAAATTTCGTATTAAAAAAAAGAGAGAGAGAGACCAAACTACAAATGGCCCTGCAGAGAGAACAGATAGAAGCAGCAGTTTAAAAAATGCCTGGGGTGTACAGAAGAGAGATTTGCTTACTAATCTCAGAGCCTGTGCTGGAGGAACAGGGATTGTTAGGAGACTTCTCCTGGAACAAACGAAACGAGGCTGCCAATTCCCTCCCCTGCCCCCCAGCATTAAGCACACAGCCACCTGCAGGAACCAGCATAGTGCTGACACTCAATACCTAACTTGCTAACATCATGCATGCCCTCCCACACACTTCTGTAAATCTGCTCCCTCCAATTCAGCCTGCCTCAGTCCTGAGGACAAGTACAAACTTTACTAACACTGTGCCTCCAACCCCACACCCTTCTACAGTCCTGCTCCCTCCAATAAGCTCTCAATGAAGCCTGTCCAAACTGGGGCCACAAATCTGGCAGTGCTCAGTCAGCCCCAACAGGGGCCAGCACCACTCCACGGTGACTCCTGCCCCAGGGAGGGGGAGAGATAACCACCTGTACCAGTCAAGACTGTGGACCCTGCAGTGGGCTGGGGACAGACAGCTGCTTTAACCGCAGGCCCTGTGTACCAATGAAAACTTATCAGGGGACAACACAGGGAAAGTGCCCTGCAGTTTGGTGCTACTGCATCTCTGGCAAATGCCTAGTCTGATTCAACTTCAGCTCAAGGCATTCCCAGACTAACCCACTAACACCACAGGGATGAATACTGCCCACAACAGGCAAAAGAGAGCCACTGCACACAACCAGACTAAAGGAAAAAGCAGCTCAGCCATAATAGTAAAGTGCATGCAACACACATAGGAGACACTCTTGAGGCACCAGATTCTGTTGAATAGCGGATACTGGACTGCAGGGTGCTACAGGATCTCTTCTTCATAAAGCCACTGCTTTCAAGAACAGGAGATGTAGCTAACTTTCCTAACACACACAAGCAGACACAGAGAGTCAGTCAAAATGAGGAGATAGAAGAATATGTCCAAAATTAAAGAGAAATGGGTATAAGTAATATGCTTGAGAGAGAATTTAAAGTAATGACCTTAAAGATACTCACTGGATATGAGAAAAGAGTGGAGGACGTTAGAGAGACCTTTAACCGAGATAAAAAAAGAACAAATCAGGCATGAAGAACACAATAAATGAAACTTAAAATACACAAGATGAAATAAATAGTAGACTAGAGGAAGCAAAAGAATGAATCAGCAACTTGGTGTACAGAGTAATGGAAAGTAATTTAGCTGACCAAGTGAGAAAAAAAAACTACGCAAAATGCAAATAGACTTATGGCACAGAGCAACACCACCAAGCATAATAACACTTACATTATAGGAACCTTAGAAGAGACAGAAAGGAAGGGCAGGAAATTTATGAGGAAATAATAGCTGAGAATTTCCTGAATCTGGGGAAGGAAACAGAAATCCAAATCCAGGAGTAACAGAGATCTGCCAACAAAATCAATGCAAGGAGGTCCACAGGAAGACACATAGGAATTAATATGGCAAAAAGTAATGATAAAAAGAGAATTTTAAAAAACAGCAAGGGGAGGCCAGGTGGCTCAGTCAGTTAAGTGTCCAACTCTTGATTTCAGCTCAGGTCATGATCTGACATTTCAAGGGATCAAGCTCTGCCTCGGGCTCCGCATTGACAGCAAGGAGCCTGCTTGGGATTCTCTCTCACCCTTTCTCTCTGCCCCTCTCCCTCTCATGCAGACACTCTCTCTCTCCCTCCCAAAAATAGAGAAATAAAAAATTTTTAAAATTAAATAAAAGCAGCAAGAGAAAAGAAAACAGTTACACACCTGGGAAACCACATAAGGCTATCAGTGGATTTTTCAGCAGAAACTTTGCAGGCCAAAGAGAGTGGCATGATATATTCAAAGTGCTGAATGGAAAAAATCTGCAGTAAGAATACTCTATCCAGCAAGTCTCTCATTCATAATAGGAAAGACAAAGAGTTTTCCAGACAAACAAAAGGGAAAGAAATTCATGACCACTAACCATCCCTACAAGAAATGTTAAAGGAGCTCTCTGAGTGTAAAGGAAAGATCAAAGCAAGAGTAAGGAAAGTAGGAAGCAAGAGTAATAAAAATAAGTATATCTGTAAAAATCAGTCAAGGGACTCACAAAATAAAAGGATGCAAAGTATGACACTATATACCTAAAACATATCAAGAAGAGGAGTAAGAATAGGCTCAAACTTATGTGACCATCAACTCAATATAGGTTGCTATATGCAGAAGATGTTATATAGAAACTGAATGGTAACCACAAACTGCAAAGAAAGGCTGCAAAACAAACATCAACAAATTCTAAAAGTTCAAAGTCATAACATGCATCTATTCTGACCACAATGATATGAAACTAGAAATCATCCACAACAAAAAATCATGAAACAGCAAAAAAACATGGAGATTAAATAACATGCTACTAATGAGTGCATCAACCAAGAAATCAAAGAGGAAATCAAAAAATATATGGAGACGAATGAAAATGAAAACACAATGGTCCAACATCTGTGGGTTCCAACAAAAGCTGTTCTCAGAGGGAAGTTTACAGCAATACAGGCCTACTTCAAGAAGCAAGAAAAATCTCAAATAAGCAACCTAAGCTTACACTTAAAGGAGCTAGAAAAAGAAGAATAAACAAAACCCAAAACCACTAGAAAGAAATAATAAAGATTAGAGCATAAATAAATGAAATAGAAACTAAAAGAAAAGATCAACAAAATTGACAAATGTTTAGTCAGACTGATCAAGAAAAGGAGAGAGAACTCAAACAAAATCACAAATGAAGAGGAGAAATAACAGCTGACACTACAGAAATACAAACAACTGTAAAAGAATATTATGAAAAATTATAAGCCAACAAATTTAACAACCTAGAAGAAATGGATAAACTTCTAGAAACGTATAACCTCCCAAAACTGAATCAGGAAGAAATAGAAAATCTGAACAAACCAATACCAGCAATGAGATTGAATCAGTAATCAAAAAACTCCCAACAAACAAAACTCCAGGACCAAATGGTTTCACAGGTGAATTCTATCAACTGTTTAAAGAGGGATTAATACTATTCTTCTCAAACTATTCCAAGTGATGGAAGAGGAAGGAAAACTTCCAAATTCGTTCTACAGGCCAGCATTACCCTTATCAAAACCAGATAAAGACACTACAATAAAAGAGAACTACAGGCCATTTCTGATGAATACAGATGAAAACATCCTCAACAAAGTATTAGCAAAGCAGATCCAATAGTACATTAAAAAATATTATTTACCACAATCAAGTGAGATTTATCCCAGACATGCAAGGGTGGTTCAATATTTGTAAATCAATAAACATGATACATTATATCAATAAGACAAAGGATAAAAACCATATTATCATTTCAATATATGCAGAGAAAGCATGTGACAAAGTATAGCATCCATTCATGATAAAAACCCTCAACAAAGTAAGTTCAGAGGGAACATACGTCAACATAATAAAGGCCATATAGGAAAAACTCACAGCTATCATACTCAATGGTGAAAAACTGAGGGCTTTCCTCCTAAGATTAGACGAGGATGTTCAATCTCATGACTTTTTTTTCAATACAGTATTGGAAGTCCTAACCACAGCAATTAGGTTTTTTAAGGGAATAAAAGGCATCCAAATTGGTAAGAAAGAAGTAAAACTTTTATTATTTGCAGATGACATGGTACTACAGATAGAAAACCCTACAGACTTCACCAAAAATGAAATCAGTAAGATTTCAGCATACAAAATGAATGTACAGAAATCAGTTGTATTTCCATACATTAATAATGAAGTAGTAGAAAGAGTAATTAAGAAAGCAGGTCCATTTACAACTGTACAAAAACTAATTAAATACCTAGGAATAAACTTAACCAAGGAGGTGAAAGACCTATACTCTGAAAAGTATAAAACACTGATAAAAGAAATTGAAGATGACACAAACAAATGGAAGGATATTCCATGCTCATGGATTGAAAGAACAAATATTATTCAAATGTCCATACTACCCAAAGCAATCTACATATTTAATGCTATCCCTGTCAAAATACCAAGAGCATTTTTCACAGAACTAGAACAAATAATCCTAAAATTTTATGGAAGCACAAAGGCCCCTGAATAGCCAAAACAATTTTGAAAAAGACAAACAAAGGTGGAGGTATCACAATTCCAGATTTCAAGTTATACTACAAGTCTGTATTAATCAAAACAGTATGGTGGTACTGGCATAAAAACAGACACACAGATCAACAGAATAGAACAGAAAACCCAGAAACAAACCCACAATTATATGGTCAATTAATCTTTGACAAAGCAGAAAAGAATATCCAGTGGGAAAAAGACAGTCTCTTCAACAAATGGTGTTGGGAAAACTTGTAGCTACAAGCAAAAGAATGAAATTGGACCACTTAACACCATACACAAAAATAAACTCAAAATGGATTAAGGATCTGAATATGAGACCTGAAACCATAAAAATCCTAGAAAAAACACAAGCAATAATTTCTCTGGCATTGGCTGTAGCAAAATGTTTCTAGATATGTCTCCTGAGACAAGGGAAATAAAAGCAAAAATAAAAAGCTTCTGCACAGCAAAGGAAACGATCAACAAAACTGTGAGACACAAAACCTACTGAATGGGAGGAGATACTTGCAAATCACATATCCAATGAAGCATCAGTATCCAAAATTATATAAGAACTTACACAACTCAACACACACAAAAAACCAATAATCCAATCAAAATGGGCAGAAGACATGAACAAACATTTCTCCAAAGACATCCAGATGGCCAACAGACACATGAAAAGATGTTTGATATCACTCTTCATCAGGGAAATACAAATCAAAACCACAATGAGATGTCACCTCACATCACCTCACACCTCACACACCTCACTTCACACCTATCAGGTGGGAATGCAAACTGGTGCAGTCACTGTGGAAAACAGTATGGATGTTCCTCAAGAAATTAAAAATAGAATTACCATATGATCCTGTAACTGGATATTTACCCAAAGAACATAAAAACACCAATTTGAAAGGATATATGCACCCCTATGTTTATTGCAGCATTATTTACCATAGCCAAATTATGGAAGCAACCCAAGTGTCCATTAATAGATGAAGACCATAAATGGATAAAGGAAATGTGGTATATAATAGAATATTATCCATCCATAAGAAAAGAATGAAATCTTCCATTTACAACATGGATGGATCTAGAGAGCATAATGCTAAGTGAACCAAATCAGACAAAGACAAATACCATAAGATTTCACTATGGAATTTAAGAAACAAAACAAATGAACAAAGGGGAAAAAAGAGACAAACCAAAAAACAGACTCTTAACTATAGAGAACAAGCAGATGGCTACTGGAGGGGAGGGTGAAGGGGTGAGGGGTGAAATAGATAAAGAGGATTAAGAGTAATACTTATCTTGATGAGCACTGAGAAATGTATTGTTGAATCACTATATTGTACAACTGAAACTAATATAACACTGTATGTTAACTCTACTGGAATTAAAATTTTTTAAATAATTAAAAGAAAAACAAACAAATATTAATTTGGGGGAATTGATACTTTTATGATCTGTCTCTCCATTTGTTCAGATATTAATTTATACGCATTAATAGAATTTTCTAGTTTTCTTCATATAAGGTCCTTCACATTTCTTGCTCAATTTATTCCAAATATTTTATACTTTATTGCTTTGGTGGGCACAGTATTTTTCCCTTTTTGATTGCTAAGAGTTAGTGGCTGACACACAGAAAAGCTAATGTGTTTTTATATTTATTCTCTACCCAACCACAACATCTTATATTAATTCTAATAGCTTATAATTATATTCTCCTGGGTTTTCTAGATATAAAGACCATACCTCTGCAACTATCTATTTAGTTTTATCTCTTCTTTCCAGAATTTTTACCACTCACTAAAATTTGCTTTTTCTTTCATTCACTAAAATCCCCAAGAAAAGACTGAATATAAATGATGCTAGTGGACATCTCTATTTCCTAATTTTAATTGAAATGGTTTTGATATTTCGCTATTTGGCGTATTTACTACTACACTTTGGTAAATAATTTTTATTATATTTAATTCTATTTTACACATGAATTTTTGCTACAGATGGCAGTTAAATGTATCAAAATCCTTTTCGCTGTTAAAGGTCATTATACGATTTTTCCCTTTTAGTTTGTTGATGTATGAATTGTGTTGACAGATATCAAACTGTCTCATTGTTGAATTTTGTATTCCACCCTCTTTGTTAATAGGATATCAATTTTCTAATATATCCCTGGATTAAGTCAATATTTATTTAGAATATTGGTTACACATTTATAGTCTAAAGCTTAGGGTTTTGTACTACATCCTCAGGTATCATATGCTAGCTTAATAAAAAAAAAAATCATCTTCTTCATATGGCCTGGAAGGGTTTGAATCTCACTGGAATTACCTGTTTTTCTTTTTCTTTTTTTTAAAGATGAAGAACAGTTCAGCTGTGATTCTCACTGGACCTCACCTTCCAGTCTCTTCTACTGTATGACCTATTCAAATGTTCAGCATCTTCTTAGGTGCATTTTCATAATCAATAGTTTGCTAGGAAATCATGTTGCAAATATGTTGCTACAGAGACGCAGATATTATTCCCTCTCACTTTTACTTTTTTAAAACTTTTCCCACATCTTCATTTAGTTTTCCTTTCTTGTTTAGTAATTAAGGTTAAGATGCAGCATGTACCATATATGTATGTATGCCATATGCCATATGCACATGCCGGTTTCAGACTCAGAACAGGTAAATGGTGACAGCATTAAAAGAGACCAAGAACAAAGAGAAAAGAAGATTGAGGAGGGTGTGAATGGATATGGTGAAGTTCACTTCAGGTGTGGAATGAGATATGAATCTGCAGCTAGGTAGAAACAAATGGGGTAACATCCATATAACGAAGTCACCAAAAGAAAAAATGCAATATGAGAAGAGAACCATAGGTGAAGCACATGGAAATCTCAGCACCTAATGGGAGGGAGTGTAAAGAGTTGTAAAAGAGAAAGCACTGAGATATAAAAAACAGAACAGAGTGGTGTATCAGAATATAAGGAAAGAACAAGTAAAGAAGGAGGAGAAGAAAGGAAAAAAGGAAGAGAAGTTGGAGAGGAAGGGAGAAGGAGGTGGAGAAGAGAATGAAGGTCTTTAATCGAGAGATCAAATCAAACAGGTGGTTGGGTGTGGAAAATAGGATGAAGACCAGAAGAAACTGCCGAAAAGATGAAGGGTCGCTTTAACAACAGGGTTGAATGAGATCAAGATCACTAACTGGGCCCAGTTCTCTCACTAGAGGAGAATAAAGAACTAAGGAATCTCAGAGTTCTTACTGGAAATGGCCAAGTGTATAATAACGAGCACACTTGTGTGCAGATGTCCTACTGTTAACTGATTTCTTCTTTGACATGTAGTAGATGTGGGGCAGGCAAGTCTATGAAATTAATTTCTATCACCAAGACTCCTTAAAGAAGCCCCTTATAATTATGGGTTGGTAGTAAAATACTCCCCTATGAATACCATGCTGTAAATCTTCAAAATAACATCCGTCTATATGAGATGGCAATATTCTCTTCATAAAGTGATTAACTGCATATTTCCCTTGACCTTTTTCTTCTACGTATCCTAGAAACATCTAATGAAATCTGTTAAATATAATATAGCTCCATTTGTTACTGCTACTTTCATTAATTTAATTAATTCTGTCGATCAAGAATTTAGACCTTCCTCTATTCAAGATATCCCCTGCTGGGCTTCAGTTAATGAACATACTTTAAATGTTGTTCAAAATTGTTTTTTCTCATGATACTAAAAGTGTTTAAAATAAATTCCTTCCCAAATCATATCTTAACCTCACAGCTTGCTAACCTTTTAAAACACTAATCATTTTTGCTGAATGTAAGTTTAAAATCCATGAAGGAACATTAAATTTCGGTTCACTGGCAGACCATTTGGGGCAAAGAAGAGTACTGTTATTAGTTGAAAGATAATTAGCACTGTTGAAAGGAGGATTTTAATGTAAAAACATCTAAACCAGTTTCAAAAATTAAATTCCTAGAAAGTGCATTCAAAGGAGCAATGAAGACTCCACTAGTCCCCACTGGCCTCTTCTCCACTGAGCTCTTCAGGACTCTTTTGGAATTAGAGCCCCCTAGTCCTGACTTGAATTATAATGTTGTATAAATGCAACAAGAAAGTGCAGTAACTGTAGACCTAAGGAGTATAAGACCCTATGCTATGTGCTCAAGATGCTCAACAATGGCACTGTGCCTTTAACAGGTACAGGTACAGGTACAGGTAACAGGTACAAAATAATTCCCATTTCTTACATGGAAGCCCAGAGTGATTCTGCAAATGAGAACTTACGGTAAGCAGAAAAATGGCCTCCCAATGACATGCACGTCCTAATCTCCCAAAGACACGCATGTCCTAATCCCAAGAAACTCTGAACACATTAGGTTACATGGCAAAAGGGATTTTGCAGGTGTGATTAAATTAAGATTCCTTGAGGTGGGGAGATTATCTTGGATTATCCAGGTGGGCCCAATGTTATTACAGGTGTCCTTAAAAGTGGTAAAGTTTTCCCAGCTGTGGTCAGAGGAAGATGTCATGACACAGAAATAGGAAAGATTCTACCTTGCTAGTTTTAAAGATGGAGGAAAGGGGGATGCCTGGGTGGCTCAGTCGGTTAAGCATCTGACTTCAGCTCAGGGCATGATCTCGTGGCTGGTGGGTTCAAGACCCACATCCAGCTCTGTGCTAACAGCTCAGAGCCTGGAGCCTGCTTTAGATTCTGTGTCTCCCTCACTCTCTGCTCCTCCCCCGCCCATGCTCTGTCTCTCAAAAATGAATAACATTAAAAAAAAAATTTTTTTTAAGATGGAGGAAGGGGCCACCAGCCAAGGAGTGCAGGTGGCTTCTAGAAGGTGAAAAAGGCAAGGAAACAGATCCTCTCCTGGAGCCTCCACAGGAATGCAGCCCTGCCCACACCTTCACTTTAGTTCAGGGGCACCCATTTCAGGTTTCTAATGTGCAAAAGTGTAATATAAATTTCTGTTGCTAAGTCATGGTTAAAAGAAACGAAATATAGAGCTGTATATCAGAAATAATAAGTACTGATATTTAATAAACTGTTCAAACTCGCCACTAAAAATTTTCTAAATGTTCAATAATTGTGAAAATAGACCAAATAATCATATTTAATTTGTTTGAAAAATAAGGAATGCATAAATGATAAATTAGCTTAGGAGTATAGTTATCACATGGTAAATAATATATTTTCTGATTTAAACTGAGGTTCACTGTATAAAATACAGACAAGAACTATAAAAACTAAGAGAATGCATTCACAGCTAATATTTTTCTGTCTCTTTAAGCTGATGTTCAAGGAACTAATTTATAATAGCACATGGAGACAGCACCAAAAATCTTTCACGATCATAGCATTTTTTTATACAAAAAGCTTATGATGTTAACTCTCCAAAATAGTTTTAAATACAGTCATAAAGCTTCAGAGATGGGAGGTAGCCAACAAATCAGCTAATCATCTTAAAGATGAAGGAAGTGATTTCCCCAAGGTTTAGTTTTGGCATGAATGTCTTATTTTGTGTACCCATTATTGTGATAAGCCTTACATGTGCATTGATTTAAATAACTAGTTTCAATTCTAAGGCATCCTGCCTATGATTTTAAAATCATCAATAAATACAGCTTCCTCATCAAATTAAATCCTGAACTACCAAATTCAGATTTGCTATCATAAAAGATTAATTATAACAACAACTACCAGAGAAAAATAATTTCTCGTAAGATCCTAAGCACTGTGAAGACAACTACAGATAATTAAAAGTACAAAGAAAATGGCAACCCATAGGTTATCTTGGTAGAACACTTCTCAACATATAGCAAAACTAAAATAGCATTGTCATAAACGCTTAAAACCTGGCTTTATAGAAATTCCTGCTTAATTGGGAAATAAATGTTTCTATTTCAAAATCTCTATCACAGAGTCAGAATCATTCCAGGTAGCAACTACTCACACAGACTGCTGTACAGTGGGTCCCAGGACACACAGAGAACGGTGCGTCATGCCCGCCCCACGGGTGCCTGCCCATCCACTGCTCCTCCCGTGGTTCTGAGGGCTCCATCTTGGCTCCTCACTGGCTTCCCTTCCTCTCCACACCAAAGGGTTATCCTCAGTCTTCTGCTCAACGTGCCCCCTGCCGCAGAGAGGTCTCCCTGTACTCACAGGTTCCCCTATTACCTATACACTTGATGTAGCTGCCGCTCGACCCCTCTCACCAGCTTCTGCTGTGCACCCTCTGAGTATTCCACGGGGCCCAGTCTCCACAGGAAAATCCAGCGCTGTCCCTCAAAATGCAATGCCCACGTCCCCTAAGTCAGTGAATGGTCTCTACACACTAGTTCCGGTGCTGCCTCCTGCAGCCCCTGCAGTTGGTCATTTACCATTCCTGCAGCTCCACTTCCTAATACCTCTGAAGCCATCTCCTCCTCTCAGATACCCCTGGCTCTGTAGTAGCCAAGCAGCCCCATCTCACCAGCTCTTGCCAGTACATTGAGCTTTCCACTCCTCTTCAGCCCACAACCTCTCCCCAGAACTCTCCAGAGATTCTCCCTGCAACTGTCTCTCTACCAGAAACAATATCACTCTCCTGCCCATAGCTTTAAGGTACCTTTATTAACTATGGGACAGCAAACAACCAACTTCAGACAGCAAATAAGGAGCTTCTCAAATAGCCCACACTAACTTTCACTCTCTTCAACTGCTTTCTCTGGTCATTTATTCAACAAATACATATGGAGGATCTACTATGTGCTAGGCTCTGTGGACACAACAGTGAGCAGAAATAGACAAGAAGCCTCACTCACAAGCTTTAAATCTAGTGGGTAAGAATCATATATTCAAAAATATAATTATAAACTATGCTAAGTGCTTTCACAGAGTATAGGTCCTTGGGAGCACAGAACACACAGCTCTGTTTCACCTGGGAGATCAGGGAAAGCTTTCCTAAGGCGAAAATGTGAGGCTCTGTGGACATTAGCAACACACGTGTACTGTAAACAGGCAAAAGACAGACCCAGAAAGAGAGAGAAGGAACATTGGCAGGAAGCATAGCAGGTACTGGGGTCCTGTGGCCGGACCTGAAACAAGGGCAGCCATTACAGCATGAGGAGGCAGATGCCTGGCTGGGGATGAGGCTTAGGAGGCAAGAAAGGTCCTGATTCTCCAGGGTTAAGTTCTACTAAATCCTTAGTAAAATTTGCCCATATCCTATCCTACAGGCAATGGAAGGCATCTGACAAGTTTCAAGCAAGCAAAGGTAGGAATGTTGACAGGCCCAGTCTTGTGTTTTGAAAGACCGGATTAGATCATCTCAAGAACAGGTGGGGGAGATGAGCTGGGACATGCAGACGGGGGTGGCAGCTTAGATTTAAGTGGATTTCCCCTGTGCGACACAACTTTGGGCTTTATGTTGAAATGCAATGGGGAGAGATCAGCACTAGGGTTGGGGAGAAGACCAAGGATTCACACTTAAGGAAAGATGAGAAGAGTAGACCGCCTAAAGAAATGTTCCAGAAGCAAATCCAACAACTCCTGACGACAGAATGCCTATGAAAAGTAAGAGAAAGAAGGTGTCAAGGTGGCTGTCCAGGTCTCAGCTTGAGCATCTGATGGGTGGGTCAGTTGCCACCTAGGGTGTGTCTTCCTCTCTCTAGAGCTGCTGGGCATGGGTTTTGCTAAGAATGACTTTAAGTCATGTATAAGATCCAGTTCATCCCCCAAAGAATGGACCCATTCAGCAAGTTTTCCAAATGTTTGCATATTTTTATAACCCTACATATCTTTTATATCTGTTCAACTTACTAAAGACCAGACCCGTGCCACTATCATTTTCCCATGCTCCTCATTTTTATCACAACAGTCACAAAATATTGGCAACAATCTCTCATTTCCACTTAAAGTGTTTTTCCAAAAAATTATTTTTCTACACATAGCTACCCGCCAAAGAGGCTTTTCAGGAAAGACTTGTGACAAACACACTGTGCTGCTTCCAGTTACATCATGGAAAAAAACCAAATGAGTTTTTAAAGGCTTCAGGGTGCTTGGATGGCTCAGTCAGAAGAGCATGTGACTCTACCTCGGGCTTGTGAGTTTGAGCCCCACACGGGGGGGAGGGGGGGGTAGAGAGAAAAAGAAAGAAAGAAAGAAAGAAAGAAAGAAAGAAAGAAAGAAAGAAAGAAAGAAAGAAAGAAAGAAAGAAAGAAAGAAAATAAACTTTAAAGGTTTAAACTTTGCATCGGTTTCTTCCTCAAAGAAAAATAAGTCCTTTCTTAAGTAGGATAAAAACACTTTTTAAAAAATGCTTCAGCTAGTGCTAATTCTCCGGAGTAAATAATTTTAAAACTGTCCCTTAGAAATTTTCTAAGCAAAATACGAGAACTGATACCAAAAAGAACCTAAAAACTATTGAAAACTAATACATAAATTTTCTATTTAAGCTGCTCAAGAAAAGTATCATTTGTTGAGTATCTACCAGGAGCCAAACACACTATAAATACTTTTTCATTCAATCCTGACAGTATTATAGGCTAAGAGAAATTACCTATTACTCTTAATTCACCAGCAAGTAAACTGGGAATCAGAGAAGTTAAACAATTCAATTGTTGGAAGTCACACAGCCAGTTAAGTGGCAAAACCAAAATTCAAATGAGGTGTCTTTGAGTCTAAGCATACACTATTTATTTCCTTTCACATATCAAAAGAGAAATTAAAAGTTTGGACTTTTAAAGATAACATTTATCCTGGGCTTAAAACAAAACCGTGACAGGACATCCAGGGCCCAGGCATCTGTCTGGATCAACTTGCCTGCAGCCGCTGGCCTGAACCCTAGGGAAGTTTCTGTGTATTATACTATAACGCCTTCATTGTGAATTAGGTACTGTCTAAAAGAAAGCTTTTTTTTTTTGGAGGGGGACGTGGGGAGGTGCCTGGGTTCCTCAGTTGGTTCAGAGTCCAACCTTGGCTCAGGTCATGAACTCATGGTTCGAGGGTTCAAGCTGCGTCCAGCTCTGTGCTGATAGCTCAGAGCCTAGAGCCTGCTTTGGATTCTGTGTCTCCCTCTCTCTTTGCCCTTCCCTCGCTTGTGCTCTCTCTCTCTCTCTCTCTCAAAAATAAATAAATGTTAAAAAAAGAAAGCTTTTTTTAAAAAAATAGGATTAATTATGCTCATGGAAACAGTAGAATAATAGTAAGATTCTAGTCATGAACATTCCAAGTGAATTTCTAAGGGATTCACCTGTTCTACAAAAGGGAGCTACCATTGGGGCGCCTGGGTGGCTCAGTCGGTTAAGCGTCCGACTTCGGCTCAGGTCATGATATCACAGTTCATGGGTTCGAGCCCTGTGTCGGGCTCTGTGCTGACAGCTCAGAGCCTGGAGCCTGCTTCAAATTCTGTGTCTCCCTTCCTCTCTGTCCCTCCTTGGCTCACTTTGGCACTCTCTCTCTCTCTCTCTCAAAAATAAACATTAAAAAAAAGGGGGGGGGGAACTACCGTACAAATGCAGCTTTGCACTTAAACACTAAAACAGCTAACAACTTTAGCAAAGCAGCAAGAACACACTACCAATTCCTATCTCCTTCTGGCTTTTGAGGGAAATCCACAGGTGTTCTCTGGAAGCCCCAGGATCACATCCATATTGGTACCACATTGGTCCCAGGCATAGGGACTCAAAACACAACAGTCATACTTGACTCTCCCCTGTGCTTCACAAGTTTGGGAATTATATCCAAATGCAATGAAGGAAGGTCAGCATTAGGGCTGGGAGAAGAATGAGGGCACAAGTGAACGCAGATCTGAAGCACACAGTGAGACCAGAGAGTACCACACACACAAATGGTGGAACCCTTCAGATGACTGATCGTTAACAACTCAATTACTCTGATGTACAGGAGCCTCGACCGTTACCCGCCAACACGTGGCCCTCACCGGGAAGGGAGAGACAGACAACCAGGAGACGTAAGCAGGACCCCACTTGAACTCCTCACCGTGACCCAGTCTGTTTGCTTTTTTCTCCACTTCAGGTGCTTCTCATTTTCTCCGGATCCTCTCTTCAAGAATGGCACCATGTTCTTCTCATCCCCCTGGCCTTCTTCCCTTCTTTTTGCTTGCTGCCTGTCCCTTCCTTCCCCTACCGAACAACTCTGTTCTAAAGCTGTATGTGAGCAGAACAAGGTAGGCATCCACATGGGAGGATGGAGGTGAGGGGCTGTAAGGAAAACACCCACATGTGGAGGAGTCCAGCACAGAGTACGGCAACCTGGCAGGGTGAGGGAGTGTCACCACAGAGGGGTGCAAATGGCATGGGGCAGGGAGTGAAGGAGTCCTAAACAAGGTATTGAGGGCATCCATTTGGGAAGCTGACCCAGCGTTTAGAGTCAGAACCATTCCCTATAGAAGTTGTCTGTGTGATTTGTCACGCATTTCTGCCCACAGCCACACACAGACGATCATGAGGGGCTTAGTTGGCTTGTGCTCCATATCTGGCCTTGGGATCAGAATTGGCCCTTTTATTCCTGACACCAAGAGGGATTAACTTGCCTCACCTCCCTGAGCCAGACCAGGCTGGCTCCTGGAATGGATTAGAGAGAGAGGGGAAATATGCAGATGCCCAGGCTCCTAAGATTGTGAGAGAACAGAAACAGAAAGGAAAAAAAAAAATCTTGCTCAGGGCTGCACTTAGGCACACTTAATGACTAACCATAAATCACAAATGGGTAACGCATATATTGCCCTGGTGGGAATAGTTTGTTGGAAGTGTCACCTGAGGGGAGGACGCTCTGCCCAGGACCCTCAATCAGGACTCCAACCAGGCTGGTCACCGCAGGGGCTTCCCCAGCCAGAAGGCTGGATGTTGTGAGTACCAGATTTGATGTATTAACCCTTCTTTGTTCTTCTCTGTACTTCTCTTCCTCTTTATGTTTACTGTAATTGTTTAATCCATATGTTCCCTTTCCCTTATAATTAATAAAGCTTTCTTCCATGAAACCAAAAGTGAGGCTAACGTGAATCACTACAATAAGAACAAGAGCCCAAATGGGGCAAGGAGGACTCCCTCTGGATGGGCAGCCTGGTGCACAGCACTAAAGCCCAGTTAGGGTGAGAATGGTGTCCTTTAAAGAGGCGGCATGGGAAAAGGAGGGAGCCCAGGATGGTGAAGCCTGAGTGGGACAAGGTGGTCACCCATTCCAGGGAGGGGTGGGTGGCAACAATGATTACATAGAGGAGGATTTAGCAAATATACTAAAGATAACGAGAGCCACGTTTTTCACTGTCACAAACTGTGATTCAAATACATGAAGGGGAAAACCAGAATAAATCCTATGGGATCAGAATGAAAGTGGAGGTATCACTGTGAATGCATCAATTTCAGTATACAGAGAGAGACTGATATAAACAAAAAACTAACATGAAGTGTATGTGTGTCTGTGTGAGTGTAGACATATATTGTGTGTATAAATGTGTATGTACGTAGATGTGTGTGTATAAACATACAAAGAGACACTCCTTACCTCTGTCCACTGAGAGGGTCGGGGAGTAATGACAACCTGTTAGGAATGAACACACTTAACCCCAACCATGAAGAAGAACCAGAGGTCCTTGGAGATATTACTGATTCAAGGCCTGGGGCAGGGAGAATACAAGATGAGCCTAAAACAACTTGAATCACAAAATATGGAAGTGCTCAAAGAATAACACAGACATATCAGAAAGACACCAAAACCACTTGAAGAGGCTTCTACTGGCCAAACTTGAGTCAATTTGAGCACCAAAATAGTGACAGGAATTGATTAAAATCCAATGAATATAAGATAAGAAACTCTATGTCCATATTGAAATAAATAAATTAGGGAGGGGAGGGGAGGGGAGGGAAGGGAAAGGGAAGGGAAGGGGAAGGGAAGGGAGGGGAGGGGAGGGAAGGGGAGGGAAGGGGAGGAGTAAGTTAGGTGAAAAACAGAATATTTACAGCTTCTAATTCTCTCCCTATAAAACTTATTCCCTCTTATTCCCTCTAATAAGGGAAGGGAGGGGAGGGGAAGGGGAGGGGAAGGGGAGGGGAGGGGAGAGGAAGGGGAGGGGAAGGGGAGGGGAGGGGAGGGGAGGGGAAGGGGAGGGGAAGGGGAGGGGAGGGGAAGGGGAGGAGTAAGTTAGGTGAAAAACAGAATATTTACAGCTTCTAATTCTCTCCCTATAAAACTTATTCCCTCTAATAAGGGAGGGGAAGGGGAGGGGAGGGGAGGGGAGGGGAGGGGAAGGGGAGGGGAGGGGAGGAGTAAGTTAGATGAAAAACAGGATATTTACAGCTTCTAATTCTCTCCCTATAAAACTTACCAATTCCAAAGGAAAAACTGTAACTTTACAGTAGAGGAACCCGGCAGACACCAGGATAATCAAGGGGTCAAAGTAAGTTATCATCAGAAATGGGGCAAATCATAATTGTCTGCCATCTGACAGGAGGCCCAGGGAGAAAAGAAAAAAAAAAAGCATCACTTCTGTGATGTACAACTTGAATCTAATCATAAGGAAATATCAGACAAACTCAAAATGGGGAACATTTACAAAATAACTGGCCTGTGATCTTCAAGAGTGTCAAGGTCAAGTCCAGGGAAAGCTGAGGAACTGGTCCAGACGTAGGAGACTGCAGAGATAACTAAATGCAATCTGCATTCAGAAATAGATCCCTTCACCATAAAGGGCATTGTCAGGATAACGGGTATAACCTCAATGGGGTCTGCAGCTTGCATGGCAGTAAGGTATCGACTTTAACTTCCTGCCCTGAATGGTTGCCCTGAATGGTTGTGCATGGCATGATCTTGTTTGTAGGACATTACATACTAAAGTATTTGGAGGTGATGGGGTACCAAGCTGGTAAGGTACTCTATAATTCAGAAAGAGAAAATGTCTCTGAGCTGTACTTGCAACTTTTCTGTAAATTTGAGATAGTTCCAAATATTTCAGAAATGTATTTAAGAAAAGAAGAATTTCACTCAGTAGTGCTGAGAGAGCACAGGGAGATGAAGTAGTCATTAAACACGGGCATGTCAGCAAATAAGCCCACAGTCCAAATTAAATATTTCACATGAAACAGTTTAGGTTCAAACGAATATTGAAATGCCCCCAAAGTAGCAGCTTTAATCTCAGTAGCGAAAGGTAATTATGCTGAACAAAAATCAAACATGCTTTAAAACAGCAAAGCACGTTAGTGGAAAGAGTCCTTTGGTTAAGCCAAAGTCTCTGGTTTTAGGAACAGAACAAGGAAGGAGGAGAATAGGTCCTGCAGGAGGAGATGATGGGGTGTTTTGCTTGGTGAATTGATGGTGGCCCGCCACCACCAGGCCCTCCCTATAAATACGAGGCCTGCACAGCTCGAAAGCTTCCCAGACACCCCCACTGGGACTAAGTACTGCTCTGTGACATTTTCTTTTGCTAAATCAATCTAAAAGTCAGGGCACTCAGTCCCCTTCCCAGAGTTCAATACTCTTATTATCCACCAGGGACCTCTAATAACAGAAGTAGTAGAGGCTCCTCTGTGGGGCAGCTTGAGAACATAAATAATCTGGAGGCTTCCTCAGGAAGTTCTTTAATGAGGTAAAAATTTTAATATGATGTCTGCTTTCATATATTAAAGAATTCAACACGGCCCATAAAAACTGTCTTTATAAAACAGGTTTTATGAATGTAGGCCCTTGTCCTCTCTTTGTGCTTTATACAGTTCTAGTCACTGGTACCATCTACCGACACACGTGCTCCTTTCCTCTGTGACAGTGTATATTCACACTCCTGCTTCTTTACCCAGAGTGGCAGAATCTTACAGGGGACGTTTGGTAACTTAATTAGGTAAGTTCGAAGATGAGCTCACTAATAAACCACTATATCAAGAGCAAATAAATTTTTTTACAGAGTAGTATTTTTGTTAAAGTGCATGTGGATGTGTTTTATTTATTAAAGTTTCCCCCTCCCCCAAAAAGTACTTTAGTTACAAAGAAATCCCCTGCTTATCTCTGAGTGATAGTTTCATGGCTCAGTGAAAATGTAATTCTGTAGGTTCAAAGCATTCAAATACCTAAACATTTAACTGTGCACTTAATGATAGTAAATGCCATCTATAAAAATAAGAACTGACTAAAGTAAAATCGATTTGGTTTTCCCTTTTCTGATGGAATGCTGTCCATTGTTAGGTAAGGAAGTACCTTGATGGGAATAAACAGACCTCTCATAAAGTTTTAAAAATGTGGGCATTATTTCCATTGCAAGAAAGTACTTCCATCATTACACCTAGGAAGTAAGCTAGTTACTCTAACAACAGACTCTGGGGATAATGCTCAAAGGACCATCTTTGAATCTCTTAGAATCACATTTAATGAACCATATCCCCCAGCACCAAAACTACTCTCCGAAAGTAAGTTAAGCACTTTTGGAAGCTGTGTTAATTCTTCTTCAGGCCATTTAGCTAATTAATCCTTCAGAGCTCTAGTAAATTATTACTTCAGTATACTAAAGAATAAATCCTCTGGCTGGATTACATGATTTTTTAAAAAACACCAAATTTAAGTGGGAGACATAGCATATTATATAACTTAATTTTTAAAAGCCAAATGCCCGAGGATATGCTGAGAGAAAACAGAATAGAGAGAAAAATACTAAATAAGCAAAGTAGAGAAGATAATGAGGTTTGAAAGGATCCAGCTACTTGGATTAGGCTAGAAAAAGAAGACTCCAGGCAGAAGAAACCGTTCTTCAGACAGCAAGGTCTATACTGCATGTTCTGTTAGGCTGAAGCCAAACGGGGAGAGGCAGAGTTCAGTGGCAGGTGCCTGGCAAGTTCCAGAAGCTCAGAGGCCTCTAATGATAATCTAGAGAAAGGATACAAGGCCCTCTACTAACAGAATTTCAGATACATTTTAGCCGGGTAAGAGAGGGTAAAAGCAGTACATTTCCTCTCACTTCAGAGAGGGTAAAAATGTGAAACCACTGAAAAGTGAGTAGGGTCATCTCAAGTTGAGAGATATTATTTAAAAGATATCAAGAGAGATGAGTAGAGAAATGTTGGTAATTATTTAGGAAACTTGTGAGTATGTGAGAAGGAGGGGTCAAGGATATCTCCAGGACTCTAGACTGAGTCCAGGTCAAAGATGGTGCTACACTGTTGGTGGGAATGCAAATTGGTGCAGCCGCTCTGGAAAGCAGTGTGGAGGTTCCTCAGAAAATTAAAAATAGACCTACCCTATGACCCAGCAATAGCACTGCTAGGAATTTACCCAAGGGATACAGGAGTACTGATGCATAGGGGCACTTGTACCCCAATGTTTATAGCAGCACTCTCAACAATAGCCAAATTATGGAAAGAGCCTAAATGTCCATCAACTGATGAATGGATAAAGAAATTGTGGTTTATATACACAATGGAGTACTACGTGGCAATGAGAAAGAACGAAATATGGCCCTTTGTAGCAACGTGGATGGAACTGGAGAGCATGATGCTAAGTGAAATAAGCCATACAGAGAAAGACAGATACCATATGGTTTCACTCTTATGTGGATCCTGAGAAACTTAACAGAAACCCATGGGGGAGGGGAAGGAAAAAAAAAAAAAGAGGTTAGAGTGGGAGAGAGCCAAAGCATAAGAGACTGTTAAAAACTGAGAACAAACTGAGGGTTGATGGGGGGTGGGAGGGAGGGGAGGGTGGGGGATGGGTATTGAGGAGGGCACCTTTTGGGATGAGCACTGGGTGTTGTATGGAAACCAATTTGACAATAAATTTCATATACTGGGGGAAAAAAAAAGATGGTGCTACAGACTAAGGGGCTAGAGAGGAAGCACACTCAACACCTAGGAACAAAGAATTCAGCTGTAAAGGGGATGTGAAATCTAAAAAGTAAGAGAAGTAAGAGCAGGGAAGCTTCCGCTGCTTTGGGAGGTCCCTCGTTCCATTCAATCAACAAAATGTTGGCAACTATCTGTGGGGCACTGGTGTAGGAGGAAAGAATAGTGTGTGGGGGACGGCTGAGCATAGATGCCAGATGGTGAAGACAGGATGAGTTGAAAGCGAGTGAGAAAACAATGTCTCTCTCAAGAGACTGGAACTGTTGGTGGTGACTTCCAGTCACAGAGAACAAGACTCTGGAGTAAAGGAAATGTACACACAATGATCATGTAAAGTGGTATTCTGGACTGGATTTGGGAACAGAAAAGGGACATTAGTAGAAAAACTGGTGGAATTTGAATAAAGTACAAAGTTTAGTGATAGTGACGTACCATTGTTAATTTCTTAGTTCTGACAAATGTCCTGCAGTCATGTAAGATATTAATGTTTGCAGAAACTAGGCAAAGGACTGAGCTCTACTATTTCTGCAATCTTTCTCAAGTCTAAAGTTATTCCACAATGACAAGTTTACTTACAAAAAAAAGGAAGAAATCCAAAAGCAGACATTCCAACCACATCCTTCTTTCCATAAATTGAAGCTTTGAGGAATTTATTTTTCAATATTTGCTTGACTGTACCATGATTACGTACTAATTGTGAAAAAAAAATACTTGCAAAATATACGAAGCATTCTTTTATTTCACAACTTAGAAATAATAATCATTATAACACGTCGTTCCTTCTGTTCCATAGATATGTGCTTTTTTTCAATCATCACTGAGATTACTCTCCTGAGCTTTTCCCCCCCTTAATATGTTATCATAAACTTTCACTCCCGTGTAATTTAATTTTTTCCAAAAGCACTGAAGTGACCACACAATTGCTTACACACAGTTGTACCACAATGTCTTACCTACTCCAAATTTGTTGGACATTTAGATCATTTCCAACTTTTCTCCACTTATAATTAGTACTACAGTGAATATCATATGCATAAATTCAATGCGGATGACTTATTTCATTAGGAGAAATTCCAAAAAATGGAGTTCCTGAGCTGAAGAAAATGTTTATTTAACACTTTTGATAAATGCCATCACTATGTCCTCCAGAACAATGGAACAACTTATACTTCCAAGAGCAGTGTACTGGCAGCGCCCCCCACCCATCAGCAAACAGGATCAGCATTTTTGTAACTGTTGTCAATTGGAAGGCTAAGAAATGTTCATTATTACATTTAAATGTGTATTTCTTTGCCTTCTAGTAAGACTAAATGTATTTAACACATTTATATTTTAGCTACTTTTATTTCCTTTTCCATGAATTCCTGTTCATGTCCTTTGTTTTTGCGCTGAGATCTTAGTGCATTACTTCTTCTAAATCTGTTGTGTGTATGAACCTTCTTGATTTCCACTTTAATTTTTATTATGACATTCTTTGATTTACAAAGTTTGATTTGGATGTGTATACATGTCATTTTCCTTCATAATTTCTTCTACTCTTTTTATGTTTATACAGACCTCACTGCCCCAACACTCAACTAAACAAATATTAGCAGTAGCTAAAAAGAGCACTTAAAATTCACAAGGGGGGGGCGCCTGGGTAGCTCAGTCAGTTAACCATCCAGCTCTTGGTTTCAGCTCAGGTCATGATCTCATAGTTGTGAGACTGAGCTCCACATCAGACTCAGCAAGGAGCACAGAGCTTGCTTGGGATTCTCTCTCTCTTTCTCTCTCTCCCTCTCTCTCTGCCCCTTTCCCGCTCTCTCTCTCTCTTTCTCTCTCTCTCTAAATAAATAAACTTTTTAAAAAAATTTAGAAGGGGAAAAGCCAGATCACTTGTCCAACTGAAGAAATGAGTTGTTTTTATTTTCAAGATTTCAAATGTACACATCTGGGATTACACAGTGATTGACGACACTACTTCTATACCTTTAATCATACATAATTATTAACAAATACCGAGACAAACCTTTTCTTAGTGGTATCCAATATAATTACTAAATTTTTTCAATCACCAGGAATAACATAGCTCAGAAAGTCTCCAAAAGAACCAAAAAAAGTTAATCTCAGGGCATGACTGTCAGGAAAAATCTAGTTCAGCTAGTTCCCATGGACACAAAGAGCTATATGAGACAGCATTAGTACTTTAATTATTAGCAGTTATTCTTCCCATCCCATTTCTAAGCACGATTCATTTTCTCTACCTTTGTGTTAGCAGCTACAAAGGGAGAATGTTAAAGTAACAGGTAAAGTAGAAAGCGCATAGGCTTTAGAACTTGCTAGCTGTGGGTTCAAATCCTGGATCCACCATTCACTAGTTATTTACCCTAAATAAGTCAAATGGCCTCTGGACCAACGCTCCATCATCTGTGTAACACTGCAGTCAGTATTCGTGGCACAGACTGGGCACTCTATAAATGATTTGGTAATGATTTCCAAGGAAATGCCTTCCTTGTTGTAAAAGCAGGACTAAGAATTAAGTGTTTATTTTTCAATACAATTTTCTGTTCACATATAAATGTGCATGTGTACATTTGTTTGCTTTCCTTGTGTTATTAAGAAACTGGTAAGTGACTAAATCTTTTTTGTTTTGTAAGTAGCCTACAGAAAAAATTAAACAATTTCCAGAAACTATGGGAGGAAAATCCCCACTTTAATATGAAGATGATAGGCCATTTAGGGAATGGTTTCCTTCATCCCACTAAAAGTGGTACTTCAAAAGCCTCTCAAATAATTCAATTTGCATTTCAACTAGCAGTCCGTAGTATCTGTATGCACAAACCAAATCCCATCCTTCCTGTAAACATGGAGCTAACTTCAGTGGTTGGGGCAAACAGCAACAACCTCAGATTTGAGAAGAATAAACCACTGGGGAAACTTTTGAGAATGGACCACTACCCATAAAAACAACTCTGACAATGGAAGAACAACAGCAAAAAGTCACTTTGTATTGAAACTGAAAAACTATTTATGATAAATATATATTCGGCTATAATGGAACTATAAATACTAAATTTAAAAAATCTTAGTTTTAAGGACTGAACATTCTTAAATTGTTGGCCTAACTCTGCGTCTTTTTCTTCTAGAATAAATGTTTTAGCCATGGAATAAGAGAATCTAAAACAATTTGCATTCGTGTGAAAATACAGCAGCAGAGGAGAACAACAACATAATAAATCACAACCTATTTCTGAGAAGAAAAAAAAAAACAATGTTTAAAAAAGCCCCGCTGTTAGGGCCAGGTAGAGTCCAAATTTATTTCTAGAATTCCAGTGTTGCATAACTGAAGTGTATTTCAATGGAGCTGAACATCAAGTTACATAATTACCAAATTACTGCATTCTATTTTGCTTTCTCAGCAAAGAACATGATGGGTCTGGCTGACGGCGACAGAAGAAAAGAATTAAAGCAGCATATTTTGCTTATAGCAGAAAACAACTTTTATTTTAAAAGCATTTAGATGGAAGATCACAAATTTTCAATTTTTTGTCCCTAAACTAAGCAATATAAAATGGTCTTTAAAAACCTCAATTTTTGTTTGTCATTTTTTCAAGGTATTTTTAGTTGTTGCCATTGTTTATTTTAAAAAGCTCACTCAACAAATACTTAACATATGTTAAAAAGATCATTAGAAAAGACTTATCAAATTTATATGCTTCCTTCCCATGGAGAGTAGCACAAATGTTGGACATTCAGCTACATTTTACAGAACATTTAATAATGGAAAATATATTCCAGGAAAATATCATCTGCACTTGTTGATTTAAACTTAAAGCATCAGAGAATTAGCTGAATATTAAAAAGTTGTTATCTAAAACTTATTGATGTATTAATAACCATAATGAGCGATATTCATTTTAGAGCAAGTGTGCATCCTCCTCTAAAACATGACTTCAACGGAAGAACACAAATGCAATCATTAGAAGATTAAACTACTCCGGGAAGAGCTTAAACAAAGAATTATAATAAACTAAGTAGCATCTCCCATTGTCTTCTTCTCTGGGAAGGTTTACAAATCGGAAGTTATTTTACTTAAAGCATTTTTAAAAAGCAAATAAACGAGATCAGAGCATCAGACTTTTTCTTGATGTATATTATGTGAAAATCTCAGATGACTAGGATGGTCTACAGAGGGGTATGGAACACAATGTCAATAAATGATACTATGATTATACACTGAAATAAACAAACCTAAAACAATGAAAGCTACCTAACAAAAACTACACTTAAAAGTTGTTCATTGTTGTTCACAGACTAAAACTGTAAGGGATGGTCATGATTACCGTGACTCAATGGGGTGGCACCATCCCTGGGCTTCTTTTCTTCCTCAGCTTGCTCCTAGAACACAGAAAATGTGGTTTAGACCATATTTTTGGATACATATTGGACACACCAGAAAGACCTCTTCTGTGTGCAGGAAGCCAAACCATGAAAAGCACTGTAAAGGCAGCAACAATCCATGAGTAGCCAATGCCCTCAGCTGGGTGTGCGACCTCAGAGGGCACACCATGATCCATCTGGACATGGCAGGAATCCTCTATTACTGTCTTAACTCTTTTCTGGCTAAAGTATGAGAGAGAGTAAGGTTCTATAATAGTTAACGCAGAAGCTGATAAGGACGCCTCCCTACTGCCTGTGTGTGACACTGCGCCAGAGGCAGGCTGATGGAAGAGTCAAGTCCCACACCACAGCCAAGCCTCCTTCAGCCGACCGGCATCTATGACAGTTTATTAAGGCTCAGTCAAGATAACGTTATCTAATTTTAGGCAAACTGACCTCCAGAGAAGAGACAAATGACTTCAAAGATTCCTTTGAAAAAACCCCAGACTGCATATGACAAACAATACAAGCGCCCAGAAAGACCATGGCAGAGCTTCTCTCCACCGAGCAAGCAACTCATCAGACATTCTCACAGCAACTCTCGAAGAAAGGCTGACCACCTAACAAAGACTAAGGGAACAACTTCTTTTTGAAAGATACTCACAGTAACAAAGAGCGTTTGTTAGTGGGTACTCAGAAATGTGTTTCATTTACACAATTTTGTAGTCATAAACACTGAATGCCCCCCATTCAAACTCATAATTATACACTTAAAAATTGAGGAGCAGAGTTTCCCAATTTTAAAATCCTCCAAATGAAGGGTTTCAGTGGGCTCTGAACTCACTTTTGGAAATATAAATATGCAATACCTCTGATTAGTTCCCAAGAAAAACCATCATCAGGGAAGATGAAAAGTCAGCAGCTGAAATACACAAAAACCTTCACATAACTGACGGGGGTGCTGAGAAATGAGTGTCATGATTAGCAGGTTTGGCTAACAACCGTTTCTTCAGATTAGGCCTGTTTACTCTTGGGACATATCTTTTTAAGCTATGACAAGGGTGACTGACCACCCCAGTTTTCCCAGGACTGACATAGCCACAGCACTGAAGCCTGCATGTGGGGAAGCCCTAAGTTCTAGACAAACCAGGATACCCAGTGATCCCGGCTATGACAACCATTACAACCGAACCTACAAAAACAGACTTCAGATAATGCCAACACAAATCTTTGAATCAAGCTTTCAAAAAAGAATCATGCTTGCTAATATTTTAATGAGAGCAAACTTGTTTGTAACTGTTAAAATAAATAGCGTTGATTTCATTTTTCTATGACACTTTCTTAGTTTCTTCTTTGGTTTATGGCTTTGAGGTGCAAAATACAATTTGAGTAATAGTAAATCATACAATTCTCAAATAAACAAATAACCCACATGTATTGAGATATGTGATTAATGTTTCTTTATTGATGGGTAAGCACACCAGGCTGCCACTTGCTGATACAGCCAGATACAATCGATTGGGAAAGCTTGGTATCTTTCTATACATATAATTTGTTTTTTTAAGTTCATATGGCTTAAGGTAAAAATATACAGAGAAACAAATAGAGTGAAAACTTTCCCACCCATCTTCCCCACTCTGGCCAACTCATAACAACTCCACCTGGAAATCACAGTTACTAGAGTCTAATATGTCTTTGTAAAGTTTTCTTTATAAAAACACAAAGAAACATTAATATATGTTCTTATTGTCTTGCTTTTATGCACAAAGGTCACACATCATAATACAGTTTTTTCCCTCTCTTTTCATTTAACAAAATACCTCAGAGATCTTTATCAGATTATGAAGAGCATTCTCGTTTGTTCTTCACAGCCGCACAGCATTACACTGAATGGATATTTCATGATTTACTTAACTGGTTCCATATTTATGGATATTTGGGCTATTTCCAATCTTTTTTTCCCCCAGTCATATAATGCTACAGTGAAAAACCAGCACGTATGTCATTTTGCATATGTGCAAGGGTATCTATGGAATGACTTCTCAGGAGTGAAACTGCCAGTCAAGAGACTCGTGCTTTCCTGCTGCCAATCCCCACACGAGCTTTCCCACTCAACAGTCTCACAAGCCTTGGATCAGTGCCTGCTTTCCCACAGCCTTGTCACCAGGGTGTGTTATCAAATTTTTGGATTTTTGCCAAGATGGCGAGTGACAAACATCTCACTACAGTTAAATGTGTGTTTGTTACATTATGAAGAAACTGAAGATCACTTTGTATATTTAAAGCCACTTGTATTTCCTTCTCTGTGAAATATCTTTTTACATCCTTAGTCCGTTTTCTGTTGGAATGATTGCTCATCTTTGGGTCTTGATAAATGAGGAAGATTAGTCCTTTGTCTACATTATGAGATGCATTATTCTTTTTCCCCAGTTTGTCATTTGTCTTTTTCATTTTTCTTACGGTATTTTTTAATATGTAGGGATTTTTGTTGTTTAAGAAATGAAATTACAAACTTTTCTTTCGTGGCTTCTCAATTTGAATAATCATTAGAAAATCCTTCTCCACTCCCATAATTTGGCTATTGTTGAGAGTGCTGCTATAAAAACCTTCTACTTTGTTTATGTCTATTACATTTACGGTTTATTTTTTCACATCTGAATCTTTGATAAATCTGAATCTGAGCCAGGATATAGTGTGAAGTAAACATCCAGTATTTTCACCCAAGTGGCCCTTCACCTCTCCCAACATGTATGGACAATATACTGAACTCCCATGTGCATTTGCTCCTACTTCTGGCATGTCTCTTCTGTTTCTTTGTTTATCTGTCTTTTCAGTTAGCAGTACCACACTGTTTTAATTATGACAGCCTTGTGTTTTAATATGATTCCTAGACTGTTTAGCGTTTACCCACAATAAGCGAGTTCCCTTCTGTTCAAGTTTTAGAGTCAGGCATCTGAGGGTTCATCCCCAATCCACCTTACCGGTGGTATGACGCTGACCGAGTGACCTAATTTCTGCGAGCCTCAGTTTTCTAATCTGTGATCTGGAGACCATCTTAACTTCTTTACTGAATTACTCCAAGGAATAGAGATCCACAGGTAAAACCTGACTGCAGCCCGTAACACCTGGCAGACTCTCCATGGTAGCTGTCACAGTTATTCTGCCAGATTTCAAGCTGCAGACTTGAAATGGATCCAGACTTAATAAAAATTAAGTTAGCCTTCCTATTTGTGTTTACTGACTGAAGAAACGTATCTCAAATGAACAGAATCTCTGATGAAAGAAAAATTCTGAGAGAGAGTAGAGAAGAATCTTAAACCACTAACTGAATTAATTACCTATTTAACAAATTTATTGAGCAATTCTTATATGGCAGGAAATGCACTGGGTTTTAAGGCGCAAATGAAACACAACACCCAGTGTTTGTTCACTGACAACCCATCATCTGATAGGCGTTTACTACTGAATGGCTGACTGAGGAAAGAATGAAGCCTTACATTTACTCTTCTGTCCCCCCAGCTCCTTATGACATACATTCTCACCCCCACTGCGACAACCCTGCAGCTGCCCGTTCTCCATGCACCACTCTGGCCTCACCTCTGCCTTCCTGCCTTCATGCCTCTCATGTGCAAGCATCCCCACTGCTCTCCGGACTTTCTGTCCTGCCCACCCCCTGTTCTGTTCACTCTGACACCTGCCAACCCACTCTCAGTCTCACAGACAAGATGACCAATGGATCCACATCTCCCTCCACCATGTTTCAAACCTGCAGATCCAAAGTCCCACTACACAGCTTCATCTGGATGCCTTACAAGCTCTTGAAACTCAGTAATTACCAAAGGGAATTCATCATTACACTCTGAACCTCTTCTTAACCCCTGGCCAAAGTTCCCCAAACTCACTCTGCACTTTGTTTCACCCACACTGCCTCCTCCACCAGCTACTCTCCTTGCGGATTCTCAGATGACCCTAATGAGCAATGCCCTTGTAGAATCCCCTCCCCTGAGCGGGGGTGAAATTTGTTACTTACTTCTAGACCATAGAATATGCCAAGGTGATGGGACAGTCAGTTTCTCAACTGCATTACAATATATGACTCCACACTAGCTGACTAAAGCAGGAGGATCTCCGGCCTTGAAATAGCAGGCTGCCATGCAGTGAGAGGACCCCATGACAAGGAACTGTGCAGGGCCTCTTGGAGCTAAGACTGGATCTTGCTTGAGAGCCAATGAGAAAACGGGACCCACATTCCTACAACCACAAAGAACAGAATTCTGTTGACAACCACATGAGCTTGGAAGAGGCCATTGAGCTCCAAAAAGATCTCAGCCAGACCAACACTTTGATTTTACCCTTTGATACCCCAAGCAGAAAATTCATTTAACTCATGCCTAGAAGACTGACCTATGGAAAGTGTGAGGTAATAATAAATGGCTGTTTTAAGCCACAAAGTTGGTGGCAATTTGTTAAGCAGCAATAGAAAACTAATACATGCCTATTTATCCTTTAGAAGTTAACACAAGGAGGTCTCTTTGCTCTTACTTCCTCCTCCCCTCTCCGCCCATGTTAAACTGGGCAACCTACTGAATCCTGGAAATTCCCTGTACAAATCTCTATTATTGGGCCTATCATCTGTCTTATTGGACTCACCTGCTTTGAGGAACTTACTGAAGGCACAGTCTCAACCATCTTTCATCCCCAAAAGGTAACTTGGCACCTAGTCTAGCTCAACAAATATTTGCTGAATGAAGGCATGAATGCAAGTACTTCTCCACCTGGTAGATTTCACATCCAAAGTTATCACGCAATTAATAAATAGCATCCTGATACAACATACTATAACCTAGAGCTTGTCAAAATTTAACATGCATATGAATCACCTGGGTATTTTGTTAAAATGCAGATCTTGACTCTATAGGTCTGGAATAGGGCCTGAGATTACCAGTGTCCACCAAGCCCCAGCTGATGACACTTCTGAAGGTCTGTGGACCACAGCATGAGCTGTACAGCCACCATCTTCCAGGCAGAGGGTGAGAGTAGAGAAGCCATCCTATCTACCTCTGTTCTACTGCATGTGAAATGATGAACTGAATCGGTCTAATTTTCTATGGCAGTTCTTTACCCCAATTTCATCCCTTTTTACCCACTCAATACACAGGAAATTTACATAATTTGAAACAACACCAGTCTCTTCTCATAAAGGTTTTACTGCAAAAACTGAAATGGTAACAAGAAATAGTATTCAAGAGTTGATTATGTGAGCACAACAGCTACTGAAGCATTTTTATAATCACTGTATCATTCAAATATAAAAAGAAATATATAATATGCTGTCTGTCACTCCGTTAGTGGATTAGGATGTTTGGTTCACACTTCTTTATTTGCTATTGAAATTCTGCCTAGATAGAAGAAACATATCCCTCCCAAAAATAACATTACCTCTCACTTCAGAGTTAAATTATCCAAGCTCCTTATGTACATATGTTTTTTTTTTTTTGGATGGATCAGGTTATAGATATGTAGACATATATATGAAAGGTCACCGTTTTGTATTTAAGAATAAATTTATATTTCTCTTAAGATACACCGACCTCATTTTTTTGGAAAATTTTGCAAATAAAAGAGGATTTAATATCTTAAAATAGATCAGAAAAATGCTGAATTTGGGGTCAGGTGACCCAAGGTCAAGTTCCAATCCCACCCACAAAGAGGTATGTAACCATGAACAAATAACATATGTTATCTGCACCTACTTTTTCTTGTCTATAAGAAAAGGGATTGGACCAAATGTTCTCCTGCAACAGGAACTCCTGCAAGTTTTAACATTCTGTGCTTCTGTCTGAGCTAATTAATTATTTCATCAAGGTAATAAATCCACACTGCTATTAATGACTAGAGAGTTAATTTTTTTAAAAAGGAAAGGAAAAATGAGCACTTTTCCTTATCTTCCCAGACAGAACACTTAAGGAAATCAGTATGAGTTGAGAAAAATAAAACCATTACTATGATTTCTCAGGTTTCAAACTTTACTCTTGAAAACTGAAAATAAAGCTTCAGGAAAAAAAAAGTGCTCTGAAAAAGGGAAGAGAGTGGTTTAAGGAACATAAAATAAGTCTTGCTATGGTGCATTTCCATTCACCAATTTAAAATCCATCATTTAGGAAGAGAGGATGATGAGGTGAGATAATAACCAAAAGGCTTCATGTTCTGCTGCCTCCTGATGGACCCGGATGCATCATATACTTTTACTACAAGTTACAGTGACTTTTCTAATTAATAAGTGTCGACATTTCCCTGTCTATGAATTCCAATCAAGGAAGCAAAACAAAAGATTTTCACCTACTGATATGTGGTTTGCAATTTCAAGTCTTTGCCCTGGAACTTCCAGATACTGCCCCTTCCTTTCTTTCACCCTCAGACCAGTCCCTGGAGCACTGGAGGATTTTCCAGCAACCACTATTCCTCTCCCATAAGAATACAGGATGACACCTATTGGTTTCATGGACAGTGGAAAACACTGAAATCCCCTTCGATGACTCCAGTAACAAACTACCATTTGAATTTCACTTGCTGTCTCAAGTCCACTTTTCAAATTCTCTTTTTCTCTGATTCAATGTGGGTGACAAATTGAAGACAAATGAAATTAACCTTTCAGATAAAATAAAAAAACAGAAAAGGATTATTTTTCGTTGCTCTACTGCAATTCAGATGGAGACAGAGAGAAGGAAATGATCTCATTTTATTCAAATATTCAATATTCATTGTGAGCAAAATCTATTTTTCAATGGCAGTCACCTCTGGATCTGTTAGCATCACTCTACCTGAATAAAAACAAAATCCCATGTTAGAGGTCTAGACTCTGAGGAGGAAGGCTGTGATATAATTGTTACAAATGGTATGTGCCCTGTTCAGGGCCAGCTAGGAGCAGGGTGGGAAGAGGGGGTGGGGGGAGGAAATCCCAGGCATATTTAAACCAGTATCTGCTAAGATGTTATAAAAAATCAAAGAGAAGAAATCTAAAATAGCTCTATAAATATCTCCTCTCTATGGTTCCCCCATACATATTTTTTGAGGTGGTGGAGGGGCACAGGGAGAGGGAGAGAAAATCTTAAGCAGGCTTCATGCCCAGTGCAGAGCCCGACATGGGGCTCGATCTCACAACTGTGAGATGGTGACCTGAGCAGAAATCAAGAGTCAGACGCTTAACCGACTGAGCCACCCAGGAGCCCCTAGTTCCCCCATATATAAATGCATTCTATTGGCTGATGCAAACTAGTATATCAGTCATGTGTAGGGCAACAAAATGATAAAAAATTAAGTACTACTGAAGATTAAGAAACGAATGTAACCTTACCCTAAACATTTTCTCACTAATTAAGGATATTACAAAATAATTTCATTACATTATGCCCAAGTAAAAGCCAACCACAGCTCCCTCCTGCCAATACGTATATCAAGTTCAGCAGATACAATATCAAGTACAACTTCCTCTGCTCTATCTTCAAGACTCTCTAAGTTTAACCACTCACATCCATCCTAGTCATCTTGCTATTTCATTATGTACCAAATCTTAGACTCACTGAAATGGAAAGACCCTTAAGATCTTTTAATCTAAGACTCTGGTTCTATAAATAAAAAAGCTGAGGCTCAGCCTGGTGAAGGACTTAACCTTGGTCATAGAGCTAATAATTATCATCAGAGCCAAAAACTGAAATCCAAATATTCTGACCCCCAGCCCAACACTCATTCTGCAAAACTGCCAACAGCAACATCTGCTCAATGAGACAAGTAATTATAATCTTGTCATTTATCACATATGTCATATTTGCTTCCAACCCCATACCTTTACTCATGCTGCTTCCTTGGCCCAGACAATCCCTCCTCTGACCTTTCAACTTCCTTATCTCTCAAGGTTAGTTGCCTAGATAGCACCCAGATGTTAAAACACAAATAAGTTATACTCTCGCATATTGCCTCTTACTAAATTGGATTTTTTCTTACCAGGTTGGACGTAAGAACCATTTGTTACAATAGCATTAAATATGCATTAAATTTTATTTGTTAAATAAATTAAGTAAAGCATTAAATATGGACATCTTAGGTATTCCTCACCCTTCAAAGTCTATACATGAGCCCCTAATGATTCTACCTGGCCCTGAAGGTTGAATGTACCTATAAACACTAATGTGTATAAGCAGTTAGTTGTCTCACATTACCCCCTATAAGTTCTTTTCTCTCTAATAATAATAAATTTATTTTTCAGATTTATTCAGATCCCTTAGAGAACAAATAATGTCTCATATTTCTATTTCTCAAACTTCCTACTTCAATAATCAGATATAGATTCATAGATTTTAAAAGGTTCAGAAGAAAAGAAAGAATGGGAACCAGTATTTATTCAGTATTTTACATACACAATTATTTTATTCTGATATACTCAAATAAAATTTCCTTTTTTATTTGGTAAACTTGCATTTTTATGTAGGAAATTTGAAATTTTACAGCTTATATATGGTTTGGGGTTTCATGCACACCAAATGCACACCAAACATCTATGAAATCTCCTTGAAAAAAAAAATGCTTAGTTTCCCCAATTATCGTGTGCCTACACTTTGCCAGTCAATTCTAATGGTGGTTGAGTGGAAAAGACTAACAAATAGCACTGAAAAGGGCACTTGTCTTTGTGTTAGATATATGGAAAAGCATGACATGTTAGGGAATATAACAGGGGCAGGGAAACTCCTCTCTCCAAATCTGCGGCAGCACTATGGGGCATGGTAAACAAAGCTCATTCACATGACGGATTTCAGTAAACAAAGGCATAAGACATGCAATAAAACCTAAGTGAAAGAAGCACTCTTGCAGATGCTGTTAGAGTATACACTGGGGTGACTGCTCTGGAAGATGACATAAAAGGCTTATCAAGACTTTACATGCACATAGCCTTTAGTATGACACGTCTACTAGTAAGATTTGATCTTTGAATCAACTGCAAAAGTATATAAAAATATATGAATGCAAACCTTTGGTTTTAATACAGAATTATAACAACAAAAACTAAAAATCATCTACATGTTTGGAGTAGAGTACTGCTTCAATAAATTATGGTACATTCACAGTATGGAATATTAAGCACCACTGAAAACAATCGAAATATCTGTATCTCTAAGACATATGTGTTTAACTGCAAGAAAAAGCAAGATACAGAACAAGAAATAAAGTATGAGCACATTTGGGTACATGTATGCATTCATGCCTGTATTATGTATGTATGTATGTATAAAGGGTTTGGGTTTTGTAGCTTCCTTTTTTTTTTTTTTTTTTTTTTTTTTTGCTTTGATTCCTATATAGATTCACAAGAAAATGTAAACAGTGATCGTACCTTTAAAAAAAGATTTGGGAGTTAGCATGTGTGTGAGTGGGTATGATAGAGAATTTACTTCTTATTTTCATACTATTTATATTATTTTTTTAACTATGTGCCTATTCATAGAAAAATGTAAATAAATGCTTTTAAAATTCTACAAATACATAAAATAAATACTAGTATACGAAGACTCATTGACAGATATTATTATCAGCCTCTGAAAATTATAAGACACTGAAGATATGAAAGTACTACCTCAAAAGCAGATGTTTAGAAAGTACCCAACTGTTCATTAGTTTTATCTTTAATGTGTTTAATCTATCAATGCTATTTTGCTTAATTAACTGGAAATTTGACTTGTAAACTCATAAAGGTAACAGAGAAAGTAAAGAATATTATTGATATTTCAAGCAAATTCCAAACATAATTTTAGTAGGTTAACTCAAACATAACTGAACCCCTTCCTCTACATAGTGAATGCAGCCACAGATGTAAATCAGCTTACTGTATTAAACTATTAAATTTAACTAATTACACTGGACATTGTAATTGGAAATGAGCCCCTAGCTGTCAGTATAATGTGGAATTCATCCTAAATGCATGTCTTTTCTATTATCCTGTGTGAATATTCTCTTTTTTAATGTTTTTATTTATTTATTTTGAGAGAGAGTGATAGAGAATGAGTGGGGGAGGGGCAGAGAGAGAGGGTGACAGAGAATCCCTCTAGCATAAGAGCCTGACATGGGACTTGAACCCACGAACCATGAGATTATGACCTGAGCCAAAATCAAGAGCCAAACGCTCAACCAACTGAGCTACCCAGGTACCCCATGAACACTCTTTAAAATAATTATATGTTCCAAACACTTCAAAACTCAAATCAGTAGTATAGTCCTTTGAAATGTCATTATCTACTATTGATCAAAGAAGTCCATTTGACTGAGGCAGCCATTAAACACTAGGAACATCATTTAACAGATATTTTTGGAAATCCAGGCATGTAAGGTGCCACATTCAAACAGCACCTATGTAAGTGTTGAGCACTTCTGGGGTTCAAAAATGGGAAAATCCCCATACGGAATGGAAATAATGGTAAAATCACTAGAATCAACATAGGCCTTAAGAGAAAACTGGAATTTGTGCCAATACAGAAAAGACAGAAGGTTGAATATTCGTGTTGTAGGGCAAGATAACAGAACTTCTGAGAAGGGACAGTAATAATTTTAGCAGCTTAAAAGGAAATGATACTGAGAAAAGGTAGCAAATATGTTTGGATAGGAGAGGTGATCTCAAATACTAAACTAAAAAATAAAAGAAATATTCAGCAGCCAATACTGATTAACTATAGGACTATTGGTACAGGCAGGATAGACCTAGCTATTTCCTTAGGACAACGGTTCTCAATCATGAGTGTGTACCACAATCACCAGGAGGCCCTGTAAAATATAGACTGCTCAGCCTCACTTCAGGGTATCTGATCCAGTAGGTCTGGAGTAAAGACCAAGAATTTTCATTTCTAACAAACCCTCAGGTTTGTTGATGCTGATGCTGTTGTTCTGGAGACCAGAGCTGAAGAACCACTATCTGAGAACAACTGAGAGCACATCAAATACCTTGTCTCTTCAGAGGGCATGACACAAAACACCAGAAATGCTGAGAAAAATGGCATCCTCACATAACTTGAGACAGGTTCAGGCCTTCCTAAGTCTGATCCAAGCAACCCTCACACTCAACTCTCATGGAACTGATCTATGAAATGCAACCAATGTGGACTTCTGGGGAAATGGTCCTTGGTCCATTAACCACCCCACCTCCCAGTGAGTCTGACCAAAGGAAACAGTTCTGTAACTAGACACAGACCTACACTTATCATCTTAAAACCAACCATGGACAAGATCATCACTTGATATGTCTTATTTAATTCCCAGAGTTCAATAAACTGTACCTATTTGACAAAGATTGTGTGACACCATGTCACTTCACCAACTGCAGTGTGAAAATGCATAACAACCCACATTAAGACCCCAAAACCAATACATGATGAAAGCCCATGAGAGGGTCACTAATGAGAATGTTCTAATAGCCCACTATCCCCAAAACAGTCATTATGGAGGTTGCCTGGTCACTTCTTTCCCCTTGAAATTTGTAGGAATACAAACAGTTGCCATAGGGAAAGATCACAGGATGCATATTAAGAAGCAAGATGCATTATTAAACCCTCTGGCTGTCAAGATATCACTGTGAGGTATTTTTTAGATGTGATAAACATTCAAATAGAGGAAGTTAAGATGGTGAAGAAGTAGGGGGACTGGGATTTCCCTTGTCCCTCAAACACTGCTGTATTGAGGTCATAACACTTGAAATACTCAGGAATACAGTCTTCAGAGTGACAGAAAAATCTCCACAGGTGGACGGAGACAGCTTGGCGGGACAGAAGTGCATGTCTGTGAATTGGGGGAGATAAAATAGCATAGGCACAGCGGGGAGGGAACCCCTTAAGTGGAGGGACAAAAGGGAGAGAAAGAGAGGCTGTCGAAGTGTGGTATTGTGTTACGACAAGAGAGAAACCTCTATGGACCATGGACTGGAGAATGAGAAATACAGAAAATACCAGTTTCTACTTTGCAAACAGCCTTAGGAGCTGAAGATCGGAGTTTTCAGGGTTGTGTGACTTTCTCCAGACCAAACCCCATACGGTGTGCATGCACCTGAGGGGTGGGAGCCAGCCCCGGGACACTGGGAGAGAACGGTCCCCTCCCTGGAGTACTGTACAAATAGGGTTTATTGCCACCCACCCCAAGGACAAAGACCCTGCAGGCACCAGCCAGAGGCCCTTTGTCAGCAGGGAGGAGTGGGACTACCCCAGAACCAGGCCCAGGTGGAGGAGGGATCCTTCCACACATGTAGTTTTGAATCCCAGCCCAGGGTCTGGGAGGCACGGGACACTATGGAGCAGGACAAGCCAACTGCCCACCCCTACTCTGTGAATGTTGCCTGAACAGAGTGATTTGAGACACTTGGTCTGGTCTGGGGAGGAAAGATTCGGGTGTCACCATTTTTCTCCCCATCACCCACATGGCGGGGCTTCAGGGAACAGGACAGCGGGAGGTGGACCCGCTTACACCAACCCCTGCCACTCCGTGTCTGGTTACTGCTTATCTACTGGAGCAGGACAAACACTGAGTGAACCAGATGGCCTCTCCTCCAGACCAGCACAGCTACCAGTCCCAGAAACAAACAGACAACTGTCCTGCAGTTTTGTATGTTACTCTGGTATTTTTTTTTCTCTCTTTGCTTTCCTTCTCTTTTCCCTTCTAAACCCTTTGGAATCAGGCTCATAGTTTCTGATTTTATTTTTGGCTAATTCTTATCTATATCTATATCCCTTTTTTTCTTTCTTTCTTTCTCTGTTATGTTGTTTGTTTAATCAGGTATTTTTACTCAATATTTCTTTGATTGTCTGCCTGGTCTTTTTTTCCCCTTTCATTTTTCTCTTTGTATGGAGTTAGGTCACCTGCCCTTTCCTTTTTTCAAGGCTTACTTCAAAGAACAAATCAAAGCATACCGGGAAGAAGGTCCAAACAATCCACCACTACCAGCAGTGGGATAGAGCAGCCAAATACGCAACAACAGAGTACATGCAAAACACTCCAAAAACACTTTATGAAGTGCCAGGCTCTAGACAATGTATGACCCCTTTTTAATATGGTGGTATCACAGGTTCAGGACACATAACAAGCTATTAAAACATGTAAAAGACAGAACCCTAACCAAAATGATGAAATGGAGGAATTCTTCTCAATGAAAATTCCAGGAAGAAATGACAGCCAGAGAATTGCTCAAAACAGATCCAAACAATATATGTGAACAACAATTTAGAATAACAGTCATAAGACTAATAGCTGGGCTTGAAAAAAAAAAGTATAGGAGACAGCAGAGAATCTACTGCTGTAGAGATTAAAGACCTAAGAAACAGTCACAAAGAATTACGAAATGTTGTAAATGAGATACAAAAAAACTAGCAGCAGTGACAATCAGGATGGAAGAAGCAGAGGAGCAAATAGGTGAAGTAGAAGATAAAATTATGGAAATGATGCAGATGAGAAAAAGAAGGAAAGGAAATTACTAGATCACAAGGGGAGAATTAGAGACCTAAGTGATCCAATGAAATGAAATAATAGCCATATCATAGGAGTTCCAAGTTAGAAAGACTGAGAGAAAGGGGTAGAAGGTTTATTTGAACAAATTATAGCTAAAAACTTCCCTAATTTGGGGAAGGAAACAGATATCCAAGTCCAAGAGGCACAGAGAACTCCCTTCAAAAACAACAAAAACAGGTCAACACCATGACATGATAGTGAAACTGGTAAAAATACAAAGATAAAAAGAGAATTCTGAAAGCAGTTCGGGACAAACAGGCCTGCACCTACAAGGGTAGACATAAGGGTTGTAGCAGATCTGTCCACAGGCCAGAAGGGAGTTGCAGGAAATATTTAATGTTCTGAAACAGGAAACATATGCAGCCAAGAATCCTTTATCCAGCAAAGCTGTCACTAAGAACAGGAGAGATAAAGGCTTTCCCAGACAAACAAAACTAAAGGAATTCATGACCAATAGACCAGCCATGCAGGGAACCCTAAAGGGGATTCTGTGAGTGGAAAGCAGCAAAGACTACAAAGGACCAGAGACATCACCACAAGCACAAAACCTACAGATAACACAATGCCACTAAATCCCTATCTTTCAATAATTACTCTGAATGTAAATAGACTAAATGCACCAATCAAAAAACAGGGTATCAGAATGGATAAAAAAATAAGATCCATCTATATGTTGCCTACAAGAGACTCATTTTAGACCTGAGGACATCTGCGATTAAAAGTGTAAGGATGGAGATCTATCATGCTACTGGATGTCAAAAGAGAGCTGAAGCAGCCATACTTATATTAGACAAACTAGATTTTAAAACAAACACTGAAACAAGAGATGAATAAGGTCATCATAATTAAGGGGTCTATACATCAATAAGAGATAACAATTGTAAATGTTTATGCCCCCAATGTGAAGAACCCAAATATATAAATCAATTAATCCCAAACACAAATGTATAGATAATACTGTGATTATACGAGACTTGAATACTCCACTTAAAGCAATGGACAGATCATCTAGGCAGAAAACCAATAAGGAAACAACAGCTCTGAATGACATATTGGACCAGATGGACATAACAGATATATTCAAAACTTTTCATCCAAAAGCAGCAGAATACACATTCTTCCCAAGTGCACATGGAACATTCTCCAAAATAGATCATATACTGGGTCACAAAAGAGCCCTCAGAAATACAAAAGAATGAAATCATACCATGTATATTTTGAGATTGCAAAACTTGAACTAACCACAAGAAAAAATTTGGAAAGCACAGAAATAAATGGAGGTTAAAGAACATTCTACAAAAGAATGAATGAGTAAACTTAGGAAATTAAAGAAGAAATTTTAAAAATATATGGAAGCAACTGAAAAATGAAGACATGACAGTCCAAACCCTTTGGGATGCAGCAAAGGAGTCCTAAGAGGAAAATACATTGCAATTCAGACCTATCTCAAGAAGTAAGAAAGGTCCCAAATACATAACCTAACTTCACACCTAAAGTAACTACAAAGGCAGCAGCAAAGAAAGCCCAAAGCCAGCAGATGATGAGAAATAATAAATATTAGAGCAGAAATAAACAATATAGAATACAAAAAAAACCAGTATAAAAGATCAATAAATCTAAGAGCTGGTCTTTTGAAAGAATAAACAAGTCTGGCCAGACTTCCCAAAAAGAAAAGACAGAGGACCCAAATAGATAAAATCATGAATGAAAGAGGAGAGATCACAACTAACACCACATAAATACAAACAATTATTAGAGAATACTATGAAAAATCATATGCCACCAAATTGGACAATCTGGAATAATGGAAACACCCACATACTACCAAAACTCAAAAGGGAGGAAATAGAAACTTTGAACAGACCCATAGAAAATGAAGAAACTGAATCAGTTATCACAAATCTTCCAACAGGGGCACCCAAGTGGTTCAGTCTATTAAGCATCCAACTTTGGCTTAGGTCATGATCTCACAGTATATGGGTTCAAACCCCACAAAGGGCTCTGTGCTGACAGTGCAGAGCATGGAGCCTTCTATGAGTTCTGTGTCTCCCTCTCTCTCTGCCCTGCCCCCACTCACGCTCTGTCTCTCTCTTTCAAAAATAAATAAATATTTTTACAAAATCAAATGTTAAAGAAAATTTTTTTTTAAATCTCCCAACAAAAGTCCTTGGTCAGATGGCTTCCCAGGGGAATTCTACCAGACATTTAAAGCAGCGTTAATACTTATTTTTCCCAATCTGTTCCAAAAAACAGAAATTGATGGAAATCTTCCAGACTCATTCTATGAAGCCAGCACTACCTTGACTTCCAAACCAGACAGAGATCCCAATACAAAGGAGAATTACAGGCCAATATCCCTGATGAACATGCATGCAAAAACTCTCAACAAGATACTAGCAAACCAAATTTAACAGTATATTAAAAGAATTATTCACCGTGATCAAGTGAGATCCATTCCTGGGCTTCAGGGCTGGTTCAATATTTGCAAATCAATCAATGTGATACATCACATTAATAGAAGAAAGGATAAGAACCATATGATCCTGTCAATAGACACAGAAAAAGCATTTGACAAAATATAGCATCCTTCCTTAATAAAAATCCTCAAGAAAGCCCTGAAAGAAGGAATATACTTAAACACATTAAAGCCATATATCAAAAGCCTACAGCTAATATCATCCTCAATGGGGAAAAACTGAGAGCTTTCCCCTGAGATTAGGAACACAACAGGGATGTCCACTCTCACCACTGTTGTTTAACATAGTGTTGGAAGCCCTAGCCTCAGCAATCAGACAACAAAAATAAATAAAAGGCATCCAAATTGGCAAAAAAGTCAAACTTTCACTTTCCACAGATGACATGATACTCTACATGGAAAACCCAAAGACTCCACCAAAATACTGCTACAAATGATATATGAATTCAGCAAAGTTGCAGGATATAAAATCAATGAACAGAAATCAGTTGCATTTCTATACACTAATAATGAAGCAACAGAAATAAATATCAAGGAATCAATTTCATCTACAATTGCATCAAGAACTATAAAATAAATACCTAGGAATAAACCCAAACAAAGAGATAAAAGATCTGTACACTAAAAACTATAGAATGCTTATGAAAAAAACTGAAGAAGACACAAAATAATGGAAAAACATTCCATGTTCATGGATTAGAAGAACAAATATTGTTAAAATATCAATACTACTCAAAGCAATCTACATATTCAATGCAATCCCAATCAAAATAGCACCAGCATTCTTCACAGAGCTAGAAGAAACAATCCTAAAATTTGTATGGAACCACAGAAGACCCCAAATAGACAAAGTAATGTTGAAAAAGAAAAACAAAGTTGGAGGCATCACAATCCTGGACTTTATCCTGAATTACAAACATGTAATCATCAAGACAGTATGGTACTGGCACAAAAACACACACAGACCAATGGAATAGAACAGAGAACCCAGAAATGGACCCACAAATACATAGCCAACTAATCTTTGCCAAAGCAAGAAAGAGTATCCAATGGAAAAAACACAATCTCTTTAGCAAATGGTGCTGGGAAACTGGACAGCAACATGCAGAAAAATGAAACTGGACCACTTTGTTATACCTTATACAAAAATAAATTTGAAATGGATGAAAGACCTAAATGTGAGACAGGATACCATCAAAATCCTACAGGAGAAAACAGGCAGCAACCTCTTTGACCTTGGCCGCATCAACTTCTTATTTGACATGTCTCCAAAGGCAAGAAAAATAAAAGCAAAAATGAACTATTGGGACCTCATCAAGATAAAAAGCTTCTGCACAGCAAAGGAAACAATCAACAAAACTAAAAGGCAACTGACAGAATAAGAGAAGATGTTTGCTAATGCCATATCAGGTAAAGGGTTAGTATCAAAACTCTATAAAGAATTTACCAAACTCAGGGGCGCCTGGGTGGCTCAGTCGGTTAAGTGGCTGACTTCGGCTCAGGTCATGATCTTGCGGTCCGTGAGTTCGAGCCCCGCGTCGGGCTCTGTGCTGACAGCTCAGAGCCTGGAGCCTGTTTCAGATTCTGTGTCTCCCTCTCTCTGACCCTCCCCCGTTCATGCTTTGTGTCTCTCTGTCTCAAAAATAAACGTTAAAAAAAAATTAAAAAGAATTTACCAAACTCAACACCCCCCCCAAAAAAAAAATCCAGTGGGCAGAAGGCATGAATAGACAGTTTTTCTCTCTCTCTTTTTTTTAATGTTTCTTTTTGAGAGAGAGACAGATCATGAGTAGGGGAGGAGCAGAGAGAGAGGAAGACAGAATTCGAAGCAGGCTCCAGGCTCTGAGTTGTCAGCATGGAGCCTGAAGCAGGGCTCGAACTTACAAACTACAAGATCATGACCTATGCCAAAGTCAGACGCTTAACTGACTGAGCCACCCAGGTGCCCTGACACTTTTCCAAAGAAGACATCCAGATGACAAACAGACACATGAAAAGATGTTCAACATCGCTCATCATCAAGGAAATACAAATCAAAACCACATTGAGACACCACCTCACACTGGTCAGAGAGGCTAACCTTAACAACTCAGGAAACAACAAATGTTGGTGAGGATGTGGAGAAAGGGGAAACTTCTTGCAGTGTTCATGGGAATGCAAACTGATGCAGCCACTCTAGAAAACAGTGTGGAGATTCCTCAAAAAATTAAAAATAGAATGACCCTATGACCCAGCAATTTCAGTACTAGGAATTTGTCCAAAGGATACAGGAGTGCTGATTCGAAGGGGCACATACACCCCAATGCTTATAGCAGCACTATCAACAATAGCCAAATTATGGAAAGTGCCCAAATGTCCACCATGATGGGTGGATAAAGAAGATGTATACACACACACATACATACATACATACATACATACATACATACTTACATACATACAAAATGGAATACTACCCAGCAATGAAAAGAATGAAATCTTGCCATTTTCAGCAACATGGATGGAACTGAAGGGTATTATGACAAGCGAAATAAGTCAGAGAAAGACAGATATCATATGATTTCACTCATATGTGGAATTTGAGAGTCTTAAAAGACGACAATAGAGGAAGGGAAGGAAAAATAAGATACAGAGTAGGAGGCAAACCATAAGAGACTCTTAAATACAGAGAACAAACTGAGGTTTGATGAGGGTGGGGGGGTGGAGTGGTGGTGAAAATGGGTATAGGGCACTTGTTGGGATGAGCACTGGGTGCTGTATGTAAGTGATGGATCATAGGAATCTACTCCTAAAGCCAAGACTACCTTGTATGTTAGCTAACTTAACAATAAAAAACAAACAAAAAAAAAACATTCAAATAATAGACTCTGAGTAAAGCAGATTAATCTCCATAATGTGGGTGGGCCTCATCCAATCAGTTGAAGGTCTTACAAGATAAAAGACTGACCTCTCCGAAGAAGACGGAACTTTGCCTGCAGAATGCCTCCAGATTCAAGTCTGCAACATCAATTCTTTTGTGAGTCTGCAGTCTACAAACCTGCCCTATAGATTTCAGACCTGTCAGCCCCCACAATTGTATGAATCAATTTCTTTAAAATTTCTTTTAAATAAATCTTTTATATACATGTACACACATATACATACACATATACATATACATATACATATACATATACATATACATATACATATACATATACATACAATTCATCATTATCAAGTAGGGACAAAGATTGTGAACAGAGAGTGTGTGACAGGACTGTCAGCTACTCCCATTGGTTCTGTTTCTCTGCAAAACCCCAACAAACACAACGCCCTCCAGTTCACCATCTCTATCCCTCACTTGATAATGATCAATTACCTTCATCTTTATAAAACAGAAGTCTCTAAAACCTAAGACATGCCAGGACTGATACTTGATGGATTTTCTTTCTGGAATTTCCCTGTACATACATAGGTATAGCTTTATCTCTAGTTCAAAAAGTAACACATGCTTACGGTAAACTAAGTAAATAGAAAAGACAATATAAAAGGCACCTCTAATCATCTAGTAATAACTACTCTTAACCTTTTAGTCTATGTCTCCACATCAAATTTAAGCTCCTCCTTAAATGACTATTAGATAACTGATTTTGTAAGGGGGGGGAAATATTTTTTTCTTCTTCATATTTTAGATTATTTTTTTTCAAACTATTCATCAAATAATTATCTTCAGTTGGAGAAATACCTCTTTCTAAGAAGACATAAACTATGTGTGGTATATTTGATGGGGTATTAAGATAAAAGGAGATTATTTTAGAAATTTTATTTGAGGGGCATCTGGGTCACTCAGTCAGTTAAGCATCCAACTTCAGCTCATGTCATGATCTCTCCGTCCATGAGTTCAAGCCCCACATTAGGCTCTGTGCCAACAGCTCAGAACCTGAAGCCTGCTTCATATTCTGTGTCTCCCTCTCTCTTGGTCCTTTCCCCACTTGTGCTCTGACTCTCTCTCTCAAAAATAAAATAAAAACATCAAAGGAAATTTTATTTGATAAAATCTTAAGTATGAAAACATTTATCAAGAAGATAAATCTTGTACTTTTCACAGAAGTAATGATCTTATTATAGCAATATTTGTAAATACCATAGCACCATATTTGTAAATACCAGCATAAAGTCTTGGACAACACTGGCCAGTCACAGAATATCAGTAGGTAGAATTGTTTTGATTCCCCTGTTGTGTGAGATATATGTAGTACAATAGCTGATTTACATGTATGCACTATGATATGTTTAAAATATATATGTACATATAAATGTGTTCAAAGAATATGCATTAAAATGTTTTTAAGATAAAAAAAAGAAAAAGAAAAGGTCTCCTTTCACTTTCAAAATGAAGATTACCCTTTAAAATGTATCAGACTTAATGACATTTGTATTCAATAGCTCTATATATAAACCTCAACCAGAAGCAACCAGCTCCTAGCCATTGAGAAAACACCTCTGCTGTGGTTACACAAACTATACAATCACACTGAATTTCCACAGTGAGCACAAACTAGAAGGAAGGGCCCAGGAACTGACATCTTACCAAGCATCCATCCTGATTCAAATGCTCTTTGGAATCCATACTAAGCTTCCTCTTTCTGTTGGGCTGTTTCATTGCCACTTTAGCACTCCTTAGCAAAGTGTTTTTCTGCAAAATAGTGCCACATAAAAAATTTAGGAGTTTTGCCCCTTTAGAATAACAAAAACAATCCCCCCAAAATTTTCTCATTAAACTTCTTCTAATTTGTTTCCATAAATACCCTGAAACTGAGGTGACATAAAAATTTCACTGTTGCTTTTATAGACACTACTATAATAATAAGTTAACGGGAAAAGAGATGAGTTTTCCGCCTCATCTAGAATTTATATCACAAAGAAAATAGATACTTTTCTTTGGTCTTACCTATTACATCATTTTTGCTTTGTTTTGTTTTGGTTTGGTTTTTTTGTTTTGTTTGCTCAGCTGATTTAACCAATTTGGATTCACTGCAATCTGCCTATTCAGATAGGCTGTACTCACACAGTCTGACCGTCCACAGGTGTCAAGGCAAAAGTATTCTTGGTGAGAGGACTTTTGTCATACAAGGCATAGCACAGCAATCTGGAACAGAGAAAATAAAAAAAAGTTTACCAAACCAATTTTTTATGACCACTCTTCAGTACACTAACAATTACAGTAGTAGATTAGTAGCAAAATTAAATCAGTAGTAAAAAACTCTCAGCAAACAAAAGTCCAGGACTTGAGGATTCACAGGTAAAGTCTACTAAACATGGAAAGTAGAGTTAATAACTATCCCTCTCAAAATTATCCCCAAAAAATATAAAAGGAAGGAATTCTTCCAAATTCATGCTATGAGGACAGAATTACCCTGATACAAAAACCAGACAAAGGCACTACAAAAAAGAAAATTATAGGCCAATATCCCTGATAAACACAGATGCAAAAATTCTTCAAAAAAATATTAGCAAACTTAATTCAACCATACATTAAAAGGATCATTCACCAGAAGTAAGTGAGATTTATTCCAGGGATGCAAGGATGGTTCAATATCTGAAAATCAATCACCATGACATACCACATTAACAAAATGAAGAATAAAAATTATATGACCATCTCAAAGATGCAGAAAAGCATCTGACAAAATTCAACATCCATTTATGATAAAAACGCCAAACAAATTTGGTTTAGAAAGAACATACTTCAACATAATAAAAGCCACACATGACAAAACCAGATTACTCAATAATGAAAAGCTGAAAGATTTTTATCTAAGACTAGGAAAAAGACAAGGATGTCCACTCTCACCACTTTCATTCAACATAGTACTAGAAAGTCTAGCTGCAGCAATAAGACAAAAAATAATAATTAAAGGCACCCAAATTGATAAGGAAGAAGTAAAACTTTCATTATTTGCAGATGACATGATACTATATATAGTTGGCCCTCAAACAACATGGGTTTGAACTGCACATGTTCACTTATATGCAGATTTTTTGCAATAAACAAAGTACAGTACTGTAAATGTATTTTTCTTCTTTATGATTTTCTTAATAACATTTTCTTTTCTCTGGCTTACTTTATTATAAAAACACAGGATATAATATATGTAATATATAAAACATGGATTAATTGACTATGTTATCAGTAAGTCTTCTGGTCAATAGTAGGCACCTAATAGTTAAGTTTTTTGGGGGGGTCAAAAGTTACATGCAAATTTTCAACTACACTGGGATTGGTGCCCCTAACCCCCACATTGTTCAAGGGACAACTGTACAGAATACCCTACAGACTCCACCAAAAAACTGTTACAATTAATAAATGAATTCTGTAAAGTCACAGGATACAAAATTAATACCCAGATATTTCTATACACTATGAACAAAGTAACGGAAAGAAATTATAGAAACAATCCCATTTACAACTGCATCAAAAATAATAAAATACCTAGTAAAACATCTAACCAAGGAGTTGAAAGACCTGAACTCTGAAAAACATAAGACATTGATAAAAAAAAAAAGAAGATGAAACAAGTAAGTGGAAATATATACCATGTTTGTGGACTGAAAAAATTAAGATTGTTAAAATGTCCATACTATTCAAAGTAATCTACAGATTCAATTCAATCCCTATCAAAATGCCAATAGTATTTTTCACAGTATTAGGACAAACAACCTTAAATTTATTTTAAACTACAACAGACCCTGGAGCACCTGAGCGGCTCAGTAGGCTGAACATCCAACTTGGGCTCAGGTCATGATCTCACAGTTCATGAGTTTGAGCCCCGCATCGGGCTCTGTGCTGACAGCTCAGAGCCCGGATCCTGTTTTGGATTCTGTGTCTCCCTCTCTCCCTGCCACGCCCCTCCTCACACTGTCTGTCTCAAAATAAATAAACATTAAAAATTTAAATAAAATTACAAAAGACCCTGATACTTAAAGCAATTTTGAGAAAGAAGAACAAAGCTGGAAGTATCACAATCCCAGATTTCAAACTACATTACAAAGCTTTAGTAATCAAAACAGTATGAAACCGACACAAAAATAGATGCATAGATCCACAGAGCAGAATATCCCAAACTTACATAGTAAATAAATGTGTCACAAAGAAGGCAAGAATATAATACAATGATGAAAAAACAGTCTCTTCAATAAATTGTACTGGGGAAGGAGGACAACTACATGTAAACGAATGAAAATGGACCACTTTCATTCACCATACACAAAAATCAACTTAAAATAGATTAGAGACCTAAATGTAAGACCTGAAACCATAAAATTCCTAAAAGGAAATGTAGGCAGTAATCTCTTGGACATCAGCCTTAGCAATATTTTTGCGAATCTGTATCCTCATGCAAGGGCAACAAAAGCAAAAATAAAAAAATAGCACTACATCAAACTCTTGCACAGCAAAGGAAACCATCAACAAAACAAAAAGGCTACTCACTGAATGGGAGAAGTTATTTTCAAATGATATATCTAATAAAGGGTTAAAATCTAAAATATGTAAAGAACACATACAACTCAACACCAAAAAAACAAATAATCCAATTAAAAACAGGGAGAGGTCTTGAACAGACATTTTCCCAAAGGAGACATCCAGATGGTCAACAGACACATGAAAAGATTCTGAACATCACTAGTCATCAGAAAAATGCAAATCAAAACCACAATAAGATATCACTTCACACCTGTCAAAATAGTATCAAAAAGTCAATAAAGTGTTGGCAAGGATACACAGAAAAGACAATCCTTGTGCACTGCTGGTGGGAATGTAGACTGGTATAGCCACTATGGAAAACAGTATGGAAATTCTTCAAAAAATTAAAAATAGAAATACCATACAACTCGTAATTCCATTTCTGGGTATTCACCAAAAAAAGAAAAAGAAAAAGAAAAAGAAAAACATAAACAAAAACAAAAACAAAACAATAATTCAAAAGGATACATGCACCCCTGTGTTTATTGAAGCATTATTTAAAAAAAAAAGCCAAGGTATAGAAGCAACCTGGGCGTCCACCAATAGATGAATGGATAAAGAAGATGTTAAATAAATATATATATAAATGTGTGTGTGTGTGTGTGTGTGTGTACACACAACAGAGTAATACTCAGCCATAAAAAAGAATGAATTCTTGGCACTCATGACAATACGGATGGACATAGAGGTTACTATGCTAAGGGGAAAAAATCACATAGAAGAAGACAAGTAGTATATGATTCACTTATATGTGAATCTAAAAAATAAAACAAATGAACAAATAAATTCATAGAGATAGAGAAAAAACTGGCAGTTTCCAGAAGGGAGAGAGCTAGAAGGATGGGTGAAATAGATGAAGGGGGTTAAGAGGTAAAAACTTCCAGTTATAAAATAAAAACATCATGGGGATGAAAAGTGCAGTATGGAAAATATAGTCAATAATATTAATAATAATGTTGCATGGTGATAGATGATAACTATACTTACTGTGGTGACCATTTCATAATGTATATATTTGTCAAATCTCTATGTTGTATTCCTGAAACTAATAAAATATTGTATGTCAAACATACTCCAACAAAAATAAAAATTAAAAAAACAAAATGAATACATAAATAAGAGTAGACACTCTTTGAAAAATTATTTGGAATGTGTTTGATAAGCAGGTTAACCATTTTGGAGAACTTACCCATAGTATTAGATGAGTACCAGTGGAGCTATAATTCTCTTTGAAAAGCTTTAACTACAACTGACATGTAATTTTTAAAAAGTTTAGGGGCACCTGGCTCTGTCAGTTAAGCATCCATCCGACTCTTGATTTCAGCTCAGGTTATGAAACCCCATGTTGGGCTCTGCAATGAGCATGAAGCCTGCTTGGGATTCTCTCTGTCTCCTTCTCTCTCTGCCCCTCCCCAGCTCATGCTCTCTCTGTCACTCTCAAAATAAATAAACTTCAGGGAAAAAAAAGTTTAGTAGACCTAAATCATCTATAGTCCCCAGTGTTTTAGAATCATACATCCAACTTCTTCCTTGATATGTGCCCCTGAACAATGACCCCAGATACTATCAACTGAACATATTCACAACTGAGTTCATCATTTCCCCTCCCACTGCCTCCTAGTTCTGCTCTCTCTTCCTATTTGCAGTAATGATATGATTAATCACCCGTTTGCCCACCTCTGCCCCTCACAGTTCTTCAAACTAGACACTGCATATAAGAGTACCAAGCCAATGGCAAGTGAAAGCTGAAATGTACTCTGGGTTCTGCACACGTGCCATTCCCTCTGCCAGGGTTAACATTGGCCAGTCAGAAAATGCATCTTTTTCTGATTCAAGACTCCTTTTGGGCTAATGGTGGCCCTGACTTTGCCTGAGCCAGAGACCTAGGATCATTTACATCCTTTACATCACACCTCACACTCCATCACCAGGTTCTGCTCATTTTTAACCTACTCAACATTTCTTGAATTCATTTCTCCTACTCCTATTAACTCTGACTACCTCCAATCTTAAGCTCCAGCCAAGTTGTTTGGAACACTGCTTCTCAGCCCCATACTTTTACTGGTCTCTCAACCTCAGAACACCTTCCCTACTATCTGCCTCTCCTTTTTCAATCTCTAATTCTTAATCATTCTTTATTACTCAACTCAAAGAGACTTCATATTCTTGAGAAAAGTCTTCCTTGCCTACCTCCTGCTCCCAGTGGACCAGGTGTGTCTTACTTAAGATCCATTGTCTTGTTCTTATCTTTGTCACATTCTTCAACACCTTATACTATATATTTTTTTTATTTATAGATATGTCTCCCCTTATGTGGCTCTAAGCTTCCTTATGACAAAGATTCTAAATTACTGATCCTTATTTTTCTATTGTCTAGATAGTACCTGGATCACAATGGACTTTCAGGATGGGTTTGGGGCCCTTAACTGCATTAAGTGCATCTCTGAATTACAGAGAAGCCTCAAACACCTTAAGTTAGTGTTATTAGTTCTTGATCCCTACACCACCCCTTTTATCGTGCTATATGCCTAGATAAGTGTAGTTCTCTAACTTAACAACTCCTTTCTCTTTTTCTTTCATATATTAAAAAAAAAAATTTTTGCTCATATCCATTTCCTTCTAGCCATTTGATATTTATGTCCTTAAGATAGGCACTTACATAATAAATTCAATAATATTACATTCATTTTGTAGGATATAAATAAAATTTATCATGCCTAGCTCCCAGTAATACTCTGAACATCTATGCAAATGAACAGCTTAGACTTGATGCCTTTAGCAAAGTATTATTGCACAAGACATAAGCACTGCCAAGGCTAGCTTGCATTTCATAACTAATAACACCCCATGGCTTGTCAAACTGAAATCATCTGGCCACTAAGGCTTTTCTCCTGCCATCAAAGTGATCTGTTTTGCTAATCCCTAGTAATTATCAATAACTCTGGTTTGTTAAAAAAAAAAAAAACAAGAAAGCCTGAATTCATATTATGTATTAGAGAAAAAAGATGAATTTTTTTCCACTGAAAAGTTTCAAAATACAATTTAGTAACAATTGGATTTCCTTTAGATAATGAAACAAAAATACAAAATATACCCAACAGCCCATATAAGATTTTGCTGCCAGACAAAAAAGGAATTAAATATAATTCTTCATCAAATGCAACACAAAGGAGACGGATGATATGCAGATAGGTAGATGGACAGATAGAAGATAGCATGACACAGAAAGGGCGACAGGAAGGTTTTATATAACCCCTTCAAATGTCAAACCACAAGATATATTCTACCAACAAAATAGAACACTTCTTTTGATATAAACTTAACCTGACATCCTTGGCACAGTATCAAAATACATGGATTATTCTGATTGTCCTAATACATGGCCTACTCCCAGAAAGCCCCAAATGTCACATCAGTCACGTGGCTCCTTCCCGAGTTTTGAAGAAATTAAAAAAAGAAAAATTAGAGCCAAGGAAGAATAGCATCATATTCTAAAACACATTAAAGAAATATCATCCAGGGGAAATGAAGGTGAATAATGACTAGGTGGCACTGCACCCCAGGGTACTTTGGCTCTGTAACTATACCCAAGCACTAGCTATAATAGAAAACATTTTTAAGTGATTTTAATTAAAGACACTTCTAAATAGTATTTTAAAGCAGGACAGATAATAATGTAAATGATTTGTATTTCGATAGAAACTCTGGAAATAGTGCACTGATTTTCAAATTAATCCTCTGAATCAGTTTGATTTTCCTTCTCTGTTGTGGAATTTTCATCTTGCATACTGCCTAACACTTGTGTTACTGACCTCCTAATTAAGCAGACAAATTAAGATTATTATTTATAAAAAATGTAAACAATTTTAATACTTCAAATTTTAAGTCTGTAAATAACAAAAATAATGTACTGCCTGCTTATATCCACTTGCTATTTGGTAATTCTTACACAAAATACTTATTGATCACCTGTTATCATCAAGACAGTCATAGATACTTTGCAGAATATAAGGATGATTCCTAAGACATTTCAGAAAGGAGATAATGAAGGTAGCCCTATTGTTCATAACCCAGGATAGTTCTGTCTCATGCCATCCTGGTATAATTATTAGCACTACCACCTTCCACTCCCAAAAATGTTTCAGTTTAGACAGTAAATCATATGGTCACTGTATGGATAAAAAATATACACAAAATAACAAAAAATAAGAGTCATAAATGGTTAATTCATATGATGTTCACAGGAGAGAGAGTATGTTTAACAATGATTAGAAAACGCACTGTGGAAGAACATTTCACCTGCTTCTACGATGCTGCATAGAATTCAAAGTGAATTTAGCACCAAAATATCGAATTCAAATATCTGATTATTGTATTGATTTGCCACTATTTCAAAGATATTACCAGGCTAAAATGTAACCATTGATACTCAGTGTCAATAATAATACATAGTAGTTGGTGTTTGAATAAATTAATAAATAACTACAACTAAGTGCATTTTGACAATTTCTGTGTGAATTTTTGCCCTCTCTTAATTGTATTAGCAGTTAACATTACCTGTGTACTCATATATTCTTGGCATAGCCACAACCCCTCTACATACAGACTTTCAATTAATACTTATGACAACCCAAGGACATATGTACCATTATCACTCATACTTTACAGATGAGGAAATGCTCCTTTGGCCTAAACCAAGAACAAAGCCATTAAAATATACACCAAATAACCCTCTCTGTCAACATACCACAAATCAGAAACAGAGTGGCAAGTCTTAAAGCTATCAGGCTTCAGAGCAAGAGAAAGGCAGAGGAAGTTAGGAAGCCAGTGGTCAATAAAAGATGGGTGCTATAGCCAGGTTTATCCTCAGAAGCCAAGAGGTGGAAGGAGGCTCCACCATTGGTGAATGGGAGCCAAATGGAACTTCCGAGACAAATGCCTGGAAGGATGGGCTATAACTTTGAGTCTAAGAAGGCAGGAAGAACAAATGCTACTCCTGACCAGGAAGTGGGCTGCAGGGAGCCAGGCACAGGCAACCACAAACACTAAAAATCCAGGAGAAAGTAGGTATGTGTAGAATGAGAAAAAAAAATCCTCCCACTCAAAGTGCATCTGAAAATCAAAATTCAAAAACACAAAAAGAAATCAAATACTAAGAAAGACCATAAAATCAGCCACTGGAGGGAAGAATTCATCCTGATAAAATTTAAATTATGGAAAATATTGATAAATATTTTTAAATAAATCAGTTTAGGATACTCAAAATGATAAATGAAGTAAAAACAGGCCTAAGAAATGAACAAGAAATGATGAACAGTAACACAAGTAGGTAAAACTAAAAGATATGGATATGAAAAAAGCTTAAAACCTTGGCAATTTAAAGTATAGTCAACAAGATAACCAAACATGACATACTTTAAGCCAGACCAAGAAAAAAGAGAAGATTCAAATTACTAAAACCAGAATGAAAGAGGTTATATCAGTACTGACTTTACAAAAATCAAAAGGATTCTAAAGGAATACAATTGACCCTTGAACAAAATAGGGGTTAGGGACACTGACACCCTGTGCAATCAAAAATCTACTCATACTTTTGACTCCTTAAAAACTTAACTACTAATAGCCTACTGTTGACCAAAGCCTTACTGATAACATAAACAGTTGATTAATACACAGTTTGTATGTTACATGTATTATATACTGTATTCTCACAGCTAAAGAAAAAAATGCTGTTAAGAAAATCATAAGGAATAGAAAATACATTAAGAGTACCATACTGTATTTATCAAGAAAATTCTTGTACAGTAGACCCACGCATTTCAAACCTATGTTGTTCAAGGGTCAACTGTTCCACAAAAACTGTGTGCAAATTAGATAACATGAAATTTCTAAAAATACATAAATTACTGAAAACGACTCAAGAAGAAATAGAAAGCGGAGTACATCTATAAGTAAAGAGATAAAAGTAGCAATTTTAAGACTTTCCAAAAGAAAAGCCCATGCCCAGATGATCTACATTGAATATTTGAAGAATAATACCAATCCTTTACAAACTTTTCTCCAAAAAGAAGAGATGAAGCATTACTTCCAACTCATCCTGTGAGACAAACCAGTACTGCCTCGATTTCAAAACCAGACAATGATAACACAAGAAAATAAACCTATAGACCAATATCCCTATGGACACAGATTCAATAGTCTTCAACAGAATACTAGCAAACTGAATCCGGCAACATATAAAAGAATTACGCAACATGACCAGTAATGGAAGGTTAATTTAATATTAGAAAATCAAGGGTCAACTGTATTCTCTTATAATCCTTTTGATTTTTGTAAAATCAGTACTGATATAAATCAGTATTATACCACATTAAGAGAATGAAGGACAAAAACCACAGGCATATCAATAAACACAGAAAAAGCTTTTGACAAAAGTTAGACTCTTTCATGTTTTAAAAAAATGCACTCATCAAGATAGGAATATGAGGAATTTCCTAAAGCTGATAAAGAGTTTATCAAACACCTACACCTGACATCACACTCAGTGGTGAAAGACTGAAAGCTTTCCTTCCAAGATCACAAACAAGACAAAAATATCTCATATCTCATTTCTATTTAACAATGTGCTAGAGATTCCAGTCAGGGCAACTAGGCAAGAAAAAGAAAAAAAAAGCACCCAATAGGAAAGGAAGAATGAAAACTGTCTCTGTTTACAATGACATGGTCTAGTATGTAAAAAAAAAAAAAAAATCCTAAGCAATCAACTAAAAAGCTATTAGGCTTAATACATATCATATGCAAATTATGAAACCAGTTCATATACAAATTATTTGCATTTATATACAAATGAAATTAATAAACCAAGAATAAATTAAAATAACTGCATTCACAATAAGATCAATAAAATAAGTATAAATTTAATAAAGAAGTGCAAGACTTACAGACTGAAAACTACAAAACACCATAAAAAGAAATAAATGAAAAAAAATAAATGGAAAGATATTCCTTGTTCATATATTCGAAGATTTACTAATTTTAAGATAGCAATATTATCCAAATTAATCCATAGATTCAATGCAATCTCTATCAAAATCCCAGGTGGGAGCCTAAAATTCAAATGTAAATGCAAAAAAAAACAAAACGAAACACACACACACACACACACACACACACACACACACCCACACAGAACAGCCAAAACAATCATGAGAAAGAAGTAGCAAGTTGGAGAACTCGTACTTCCTGGTTTCAAAACTTATTACAAGTTGCAATAATCAAGACAGTGTGGCACTGGCATAAAGACAGACATACAGATCAATTAAATAGACCGATATTCTAGAAATAAACCCATACATCTATGTCTACTTAATTTTCAACAAAGGTGTCAAGACAATTTGCTAGGGGAAAAAATAGTCTTTTCAACAAATGGTGTTGGGACAGGTAGACATTCACATGCAAAAGAATGAAGCTGGATCCCTCCCTTACACCATAATACAGATATTAATTCAAAGTGGGCCACAGACTTAAATGTAAGAACTAAAACTACAAAACTCTTGAAAGAAAATACAGGAAGGAAATACAGGAAAGAAAATACATGCCCTTGGATTAGGAAATGGTTCCTTAGATATGACACCAAAAAGTACAAGTGACAAAAGAAAAATAGGTAAGGTGGACTAAATCAAAAGTAAAACCTTTTGGGCTGCAAATGATACCATCAAGAAAGTGAAAGGACAGCACACAGAATGGGGTGGGGGTGGTGAGATAAGTGCAAATAATATATCTTAAAGACCTGTATTCAGAATATAAAAAGAAGTTTAACTATTAATAAGAACCCCTCCCCCAAACAGGCAAAGGATTTAAGCAAACATTTCTCTAAAAAAAAAAAAAAAAAAAAAAAAAAAGATGTACAAATAGACAATAAGGACGTGAAAAGAGGATATTCAACATCATTAATCATTAGGGAAACAGAAATAAAAAACCCATTTCACACCCACTATAAGATAGCTATAATCAAAAAGTCAGACAGTAAGAAGGATATGGGAAAATCAGAGACGTCTCATATTGCTCGTAGAATGTAAAATGGTGCAGTCATTTTGGAAAACAGTTTGGTAGGATGGAAAATAGTTTGGTAGCTCCTCAAAATGTTAAACAGTGTGTACCAGCAATTCCACTCCTAGACATGCACCCAAGAGGAAAGAAAACACACATCTGTACAAAAACTTGTGCACAAATGTTCATAGCAGCATTATTCATTACAGCCAAAAAGTGGACACAACTCAAAGCCCATCAATTGATAAATGGATATAGTTACTAAGGCAGTATGATACTTGTGCAGAGATATGCAAACAGACCAACAAAAAAGATGAGAGAGCCTCCAAAAAGAAAGGTATATGTGAAAACTTGATTATCAGAGGAAATATAATGCCAGCTGTGAGCTTTTCATATACGACCTTTACTATGCTGAGGTACTTTCTTTCTATCCCTAGTTCACTGAGAGTTTTTGTCATGGAAGAGTTTTTGAATTCTATCAAATGTTTTTTCTGCATCTAATAAAATGATTATGTGATTTATTTCATTAATGTAGTAATCACATTAATTGATTTTGTATGTTGAGCCATCCTTTTATCCCAAAGATAAATCCCATTTGGTCATGGTTTATGCTCCTTTTAATGTGTTGTTTGATCCTGATTGCCTATATTTTGTTGAAGATTTTCTCCATCTATATTCGTCCAGGATGCTGGCCTACAGTTTTCCTTTCTTGTGGTATCTTTGTCTAGCTTTGGTATTGGGGTAATGTCAGCCTCATAAAATGAATTTAAAAGTATTCTCTTTTCAATTTTTTAGAAGAGTTGGAGAAGAAATGGCATCAATTATTTTCTTTTAATGTTTATTTTTGAGAGAGAGTGAGAGAGAGAGAGAGAGAGTGAGTGGGGGAGAGGCAGAGAAAGAGAGACACAGAATTGGAAGCAGGCTACAGGCTCTGAGCTGTCAGCACAGAGCCCCATGGGGGGCTCAAACTCACGGACCTCAAGATCGTGACCTGAGCCAAAGTTGGATGCTCAACCTACTGAGCTACCCAGGTGCCCCATTAATTCTTATTCAAATGTTTGGTAGAATTCACCAATGAAGACATCTGGTCCTCAGCTTTTCTATCTTGGAAGTTTTTTATTACTGATTCAACTTCCATAGAAGTTACAGATCTATTCAGAGTTTCTATTTATTCATGATTTAGTCTTGGTAGATTGTATGTATCTAAAAAATTATCCATTTCTTCTGGGTTATCCAGTTTGTTGGTATAGAATTGTTGATCCTTTTTACCACTGTAGCATCTGTTGTAATATCCCTTCTCTCATATATGATTTTGAGTTTTCTCCTTGTTTCCTAATTGGTTTAAAGATTTTTCAATTTTATGTTTTCAAAAACTCAATTCTTAGTTTCATTGGTTTTCTTTTATTTTCTATTTTCTATCTCATTTATTTCTGTCCTAAACTGTTATTGTCTTTATTCTGGTAATTGTGGGTTTAGTTTATTCTTCTTTTTCTAGCTTCTTACGGTGTAAAGTTAGCTTGCTTATTTGAGATCTTTTTTTTTTAATGTATTCACTTATCACAATAAACTTTCATCTTAGTATTACTTTTGTTGTATGCCATAAGTTGCATTATGTTGTATTTTTGTTTTCATTTGTCTCAAAGTATTTTCTAATTTCCTTTTTGATTTCTTCTTTAACCCATTGGTTGTTTGAGTGTTTGTTTAATTTCACATATTTGTGTGAATTTTCCAGTTTTCCTTCTGCTACTGATCTCTACCTTTACTCCACTGTGATCAGTAAAGATTCTTGGTATGATTTCAATCATTCTAAATTTGTTAAGACTTGTTTTGTGACCTAAAATATTACCTATCCTGGAGAAATTTCTGTGTGTGCTTGAGAAGAAAATGTATTCTGCTGATATTGAGTGGAATGCTCTGTATTTGTTTGGTCCATTTGCTCTACAATATTATTCAAGTCCTCTGTATCATTATTGATCCTCTGTGGATCTTCTATCCATTACAGAAAGTGGGGTATTGAAGTCTTCTACTGTTAGAGTTACTGCTGTCTATTTCTCCTTCAGTTCTGTCAATGTTTCCTTGACATACTAAAGTGCTCTGATGTTAAGTACATATATGTTTATAACTGTGATACCTTCTTGGTGGACTGACCTTTTGATCATTATATAATGTTCTTCTTTGTCTCTTGTGACAGTTTTTTACTTAAATTATATTTTGTCTGATACAAGTATACCCACCTCTCTTAGCTATAGCTATAGCAGCTACGCTGATCTCTTTTGGTTTCCATTTATATAAAATGTATTTTTCCATACCTTCACTTTCCTCAGTTTAAATTCTTGACCTCCTCTACAGAATGAGACATCCTCACTCTTGCCATGGCTCCATTTGAACCAAATACACTCAATTTAGGCTTGCCTATGACTTGTTTGGCCAATGGGAGATGCAATGTTAGCTGGGACTTAAAATGTGCTGGTGCAATTTGTGTTGACTTTACTACATTGCAACTATACATCATTAAAAGGGTATGCCTCAGTTAGCCTTTCATCCTTCAGAGTGAGCCCCACAATGAATAAAGGTAGCACACCTGAACCTTACCAACTTGTAGCCACACCCAGCGTACCACTGGCCTGAAGTCTTTTATAAACTACCCAGGAGGGGTGCCTGGGTGGCTCAGTTGGTTAAGCATCTGACTTTGGTCCAGGTCATGATCTCATGGTTTGTGAATTCAAGCCCCACATCAGGCTTTCTGCTGTCAGCACAGAGCCTGCTTCAGATCTTCTCTCCCCTTCTCTCTTTGCCCCTTCCCCATTTGCGCCCTCATATGTGTGCACTCTCTCTCTCTCTCAAAAAAATATAAATAAATAAGTAAACACTAAAAAATAATAAAAAGTTAAGCTTCTCAGGCAAACCCAGTCACAAATCAGCCAAAGATCTATTAAGATCTTAAGATGCAGTAGCTTTGGTAGCAATAGCAGACAGATATAACAATCCATAGAGGGGAGAAAGGTGCAAAGCCATGAATAAGCACTTCATGAAGAAATTTTAGAAAAGTTGCTCAGCCTGGTTAGTAATCAGAAAAATTAAGAATAAAACCACAATGAGATACCAATTCATGGCCATTAGAGTGGCAAAAACTTAAAACTCGGATAATATCAGATGTTGGCAAGGTTGAGGAGCAATGGGAACTCTCATGCTCTGCTGGCAGAAGATTAACCACCAAAAAACAATTTAGCATCATAAACTTGAAAGCTGAAGAGGTTCCAGCAAATCCCATGACCCGAGGACTGTAGCAATTGTACTCCATTAGGAGACAAGTTTATATTAACGGGGGGGGGGGGGGGGGGGGAGGGAGGAGAGACTGGAAACAATCCAAATATATATCGGTAAGAATCTGAAAAAAGTAGCTTGTGTTATATTCACACAATATAACATTACACAGTGAAAATGAATCAGCTGCAACTACATATGCAAGAACATAATTAGCAATAACGTTGGATAAACAAAGCAAACCAGAAGACTGCAGCATACATTTTTAAAACACAAACCAAGCAAAAGCACTCAATATGTGCCTTAGAGATACATTCTTATGTGGCAAATTATTTTGAAGAAGCAAGGAAATGATAAACATAAAATGCAGCAGAGTAGTTTGGAGAGGAAAATTAACAGTACTATAATCTTTTCATTCTTAAGCTGGATATTGGCTTCATAGGTCTACTTTTTTCTATTGTGCTTCATAACTGACAATTGAAATATATCGTTGTGTATATATAAAATGGCAAAGTATTTTTTAATCATTTGAAATGGTGTAATCTAGTGATCCAAGATAATAAAAGAAAAGCTTACAGAGGTAAAAGAATGGACATAGCATTTTCTTCTAACTGAACAGTCCATTTTTCTTGTTTTTAAATCCCTTTTTCACCAAGACTCACTACCTTTTGCTCTTATATTTGGAAACAAATATCTCACTAGACCTTTTCTAAGCATGTACTATGTGCAGACAGCAAGAGGCACATAGGCCAGGAGCATGTGTCACTCCTACCTGCCTTCATTAGACCATGCTATTCTCAAAGAAATAAGAGTCTGTAACTGAACCAAGGGCATTAGCTTCCTCCGTGCTGCTTGCCAGACCCAGGGCATAAACTGAACTCCAGAATTTCTAGTTCCACCAAGTAAATTCTCAGCAGGTCAAAAATGGGGGTGAAAAATCACAAGTCAGAGAAACTGAATCTGGTTCTCCTAAGCAAAAAGGTTATTTACTGGAAGAATATTCAGGACTCAGAGATTTAATGTCCCACAGCAGGATCAGATAGAAACAAAGAAATGCATATTAAAAATAAATATCCTCTTACACCCATGAATATGACTGGCAAGGACTTGGAGAGAAAGTGAAGCAGCAGGAACTTTCACATATTGCTTAAGTGTAAACTGGTATACTACCAACTAGATCCAGATGTTTCTAGAAACACAGAAAAACTCTAGTACAGGTGCAAAAGAACATGCTTTTATTGTGGCATTGTCTGAAATAAGAAAAATTTGGTAATACTCTAAATACCCCAAAACAGGGAAAAATGAATACATTGTAATATATTTAAAAGGGGGACACCTGGGTGGCTCAGTTGGTTGAGAGTTTGACTCTTAATTTCGGCTTAGGTCATGGTCTCAGCATCGTGGGATCAAGTCTCATGCTGGGCTCCATGCTGAAGATTCTCTCTTTCTCCTCCTCTGCTCCTCTCCCCCACTCATGCTCTCTCTCTAAAATAATTTTTAAGGGAATACTATAGAGCATTTTAAAAATACATGAGCTAGAATGACATATATCCCATCACAGATAAATCTCTAAAATACATTTGAACAAAAAGATCAAGTTGAAGGATAATGTACATATCACAGACCATCTATGTAATGTCTGCTTATGGATACATAGATGTCCATTCAAAATATAAGAACATGACTGAGGATGATACAAAACTGCAGCTTAGTAGTCCCATCTCAGTAGGGGTGGAAATAAGTAGGTCTGGGGAAAGGAGACTGCAACTGTAATTACAATGGTTTCATTGCTTTTAAAAAATAGAAGTTAATAGGTCAAAATATTGAAATTTTTCAAGCTAGATGGCCAGCACAGAGTTGTTCATTTTATTATTCTCTGTACTTCACTGCATATTTGGAATATTTATGAAGAAAATTCAACATTCAGGGTAGTTTTACAGGAGGAATGTTAGATCTTCATATTTATTTCTATAAGGGTTTCACTTGCTCATGAATATTATCATCAAGTAATGAAGTTCTATCCTCGCTCAGTATCAAGTATTCGCTCAGAATCTTAAACTACAACCAGGACACATAACAAATCACAAATATAATCATCTCTGCAACCAGTAGTTATTAAGGAAGATTCTTCTATGTGCCAGGCATGCGGTGGCAGCCTCTCAACAGCCCTTTTGGCATTAACAAGCCCCAGCTGACAAGCCGGGCCGGGCAAAGCTTGAACTGGTCTAAGTGCAAAATGTCATACCTTAACTAATGACCCCATTTCTGAAAACATATTGTTGCTGCATTTAGCCACAACACGGAGACAACGCATGTGTTTAACGCATAGCTGTAATATTAGCATACATTTTTTATCGTGAGATAATGGCAAAATGTGTACATACATTACTTGCCTAAGCTCATGTGGCTACTGACAGCAGAGCTAGACAGACCACTTCATACCTTATTGAGGAGGACAGACTATACTCATTAAAACAGATTTTCCAACAAATGCCACTATGAAGCCTTGCCCAAATTAAATTTTCCTAATATCACACCACTAGGCACATTCAAATAAATCTCCTTCCAGGAGTATCTCTAATACAATGGCACTTGAATCATAACAGGTACTGCTGCCTAAAATGCCACATTAAATGACATGAGAATACATTTTTTGCAGAAATAAAAATCGAACTGTGTTACAAGAGCATGTGTCTGATACAAGCTTTACAAGAATGCATTAGGTATCTGAATTCTATTCATCAGAATTTTCATCAGGCAAATCACAAACGAGTACTACAGAAACTTTCCCTTTCTCTATTTCTTTGATACAATGACTTGGAAGAAGTCAGACCAGGGTAGCAGAAAACTCATCCAATCACAAGTTCTCGACCTGACTGCTCAGCTCACTGGCAATGAGATGGATCCTCATCCACACTGAATAGAGTCATCCACACTTCCACTCTTACGGAAAATGACACAATGACCGGGACATGTTCTGTTCTTAATGGAAGTGTAACATACATACAGAAAAAAATGCATAAAAGGGGTGCCTGCCTGGCTCAGTTGGAGCATGTGACCCTTGATCTTGGGGTTTTAAGTTTGAGCCCCATGTTGAGTGTAGAGATTACTTAAAAATAAAATCTTTAAAAGAGAAAAGAAAGTAAAAGTGAAGTATATATAAATGTATCTCCATCAAAGATAATCTTGATAGCTATCCCAACTTCTAACACAATAGATAACTTCTGTATCTTTTTATACACTATATAAAGGACTTACACAGTACACACTGTTTTTGTGTCTGTTTCTTTTGCTGACACATGACTGTGATAATCATCCATACTGCTACATATACATGTAAATAGTTCACTCTTATTGTTATAGAGCCTTGCAGAGTGTGTCATAACATACTTATCTGCTTTGTGTCTGGTGAGTGTTTGGGTCATTTCCAGGTGTGAGGTATTACAAATACTGCTATCTGACATTCTACTACATTTTTCCCGCTGCAATGTCCATTCAGCACATTTCTGCTAGGAGTGGAATTACTGGGTCACACAGAATGTGCATTACCTTCCTATTGATACTGTAACAAATTACCACTAACTTGATTGCTTAAAACTACTCAAATTTATTATACATATATATTATATATGGAGGTCAAAAGTCCTAAATGGGTCTCACTTGGCTAAAGTCATGGTGTCAATAAGGCCTACATTCCTTTCTGGAGGGGAGAATCCATTTTCTTGCCTTTTCCAACTTCTAGAGGCTACCCACATTCCCTGGCCTGAAACCACTTCTTCCACCTTTAAAGCCAAATGACCAGTCAAGTCATTCTCACAACACATCACCCTGACACTGATTCTTCTGGCTTCCCTCTTCCACATTTAAAGGACCCATGTAATCATATGGGTCACATTAGAATAATCCAGGATAATTTCCCTATCTTAAGGTTGACTGATTACCAATCTTAATTTCACCTACAACCTTGACTCCCCTGCTTGCCTTATACCATACATATTCAGACCTATTTTAGGGATTAGGATATGGACATATTTGAGTGTCAGTATCCTGCCTTTCACAGTATGCATATATTTTGAACATGTTTTTAAAACTTGTACGTATTACAAACATTTTATTATAACATTATGGCAAGTTTCTTCCTTTCTATGCAGCAGTTCTAGTTTTTTCTCAGCCTTGTAATTCTTCTAACTAGAAAAACCTTTTGCAGTTACTAAGCATAAACATAAATTTAAAAAAGTGTGTGTGTGTGTGTGTGTGTGTGTGTGTGTGTGTGTGTGATTTCCACTATGTGAAAGACAATACAGTAGGGGCTACAGAAATGACTTCTGGTCAAGATGGGAAATACAGTAGGTGCGGGGGAAAGAATATATTGGAGAAATATAACAAAAATATTTGTATTACACAGCTGAGCTCTAGACTGCTTAAAAGACAGAAATCTTCAGATGCCAAAAACAAAGATAAAACTGAGGAAACTAAATCAGATATACAAATTAGGAGCTTTTATTTGTATTCCCACCTGGGGATAGGAAATGAAACCATAAGCTGCAAGCATGGTTTTAAGGAAAGGGTCGCCTTCACTAACACATTGGTGGAAAAATAATCACCAAGAAATCAGAAACACAATCCTGTACCACACACATGTACAGGGCTCCAATTCTCCCTATCAAGAAAGCTCAGTGATAGTAAGACTGCCCCACAGCAACATCTCAACCACCCAGGACACTCTCAGAACTCCTATGAAACTACCCCTGAAGATAAAACTCACAGACTAAAACCACAGAACACACAAGGAAACCCACCAGAGTCAGCAAAAGCAACAAAGAATTAACACTTTGGATGTCTTCATAATAGAAAAAGACTAGAAGGACTTAAATATAAGAATATATAGGCTCTTGAAGAAATAAATGATAATACTGACTCCTTAAGACAAGAACAGAACATTGTTCAAAAATTTTTTTGAGAGAGTGAGAGCTGAGTGGCATGCTGCCTGCAATTCTCCTTTCTCTTGCCCTCTGCCCCTCCATTCCTCACGCTCTCAAAAGAAAAAAAAAGCAGATTTCAAAAACAAATAGAAAATATAGAAATGAAATGCATAATATGGTATGAAAACTATGCCAAATAAGTATACTTTTTAGAACTGAAAACTGGTAAACTGGAATCCAAAGCTAAAACAATTACCCAAAATAAAGCACAAGAAGAACAGGTATGAAAAATTATTAAAGAGAACAGATATAAGGAGAACTTAAGAGGCCCCAACATACATATAACAGATCTAGAAGGAGAGATTTATAGTATCTAGAAGAAAAATGTAAAGAGTCAAAATGTTCAAAAGGCAAAGTCAAGCACCATCTCTACCCTCCAGAGGTCACACGGCAGGAAAAAAACCCTGGCCCAAGTTCTCAGAGCTGAAAGTAGCACCTGCAACTCTGATTCCCAGGGAAGGACCCTTCCAACCTTGACATTCTGCCTCCCTAGTGTGTCATCATCTTCTCCCTCTTCAGACTTGATTGACATAATTTTGAAGTAGGGAAGTAATATTACCCTACAAGACTGAGAGTCAGAGCTGAGGTTGGGGATCTATTTCCCTGGATTTAGTTCCAGATTCACTAGCTTAGTTCTTACTTTCCCCTCTTGTTCAGAGAAGCCAAGTAGTTTACATGTGCTGTAGACCACTGGGCTTCTGCTCAATACTGCCAGTAAAGAGAATCCATTGGTTTGGCTAGTTCACCATCCTGTTTCTTTGTCCAGCTACTTGACTTTTACTTTGAGAAGCCTCATGCTGAGTCCACATAGTTCCAAAGTAGGCAGGTAACCCAGGAAGGTTAAAAAAAGGGCCAACTCAATAAAATTCATTCTCTGGGCCATAGTAAGTGCTTCAGAAATAGATACATAAACTAAGAAAGACCAAAGAGATCTCATTCTAGGACTCCAATTGGAAATACTGGGCAAAAGAACCTTTCTTCTGAGATTATAAATTAGTAGAAGCTAAGTCTGGAGCTGCAGAGGCCACCAAGTAAAAGACAGCTTCAATGAGAGCAACAAGGAGGGAGGCAGAACCAGATGTTGGGAGGGATAAATCCCCGGATCCAGCCATACCTGATCCAAAGACACACCAGGGCTTCTGAGTTTTATGAGCTAATAATTTCCCTTTTCTGCTTAAGCCAATTTGAATTGGATTTCTGTCATTTGCAACTGAAATAGTCCAGGCTAATAAAAATTTTAGAAGCAAAGAAGCAGCAGTGACTGCAGCAACACCAAGAGGACAGCTGCTCTCTAAATAGTTCCCCAATTTAAAACACTGAAAAAGATTTGGATTGTAATCCCAACATTACTCTAACTCATTAAGCATATCATACTCTGTGAATCCAATTTTCATTTTGCAATGTCTTGTGCTCTTCCAGCCACCTCGAAAGACCTCACAAAACTATAAACAATAATTTCAAAACAAATGGTTCTCAATTATCTAAAATTTTAAAACTATGACATTTACAATTTTAGGGAAATTAAGATATGGCACAAAATAAAAGCCTTAAAAGAGTAGAAATCAATAATGATAACGATTGGGTTCTGGAAGACGTAGAAGCAATAGTAGGTGAGATTCTGGTGCACCAAACCAACAAAGCACCTAACTGTTTATGAATAAGACAGTAGCATGTAAGGGAAGGACTAAGATGGAGTGGGGAGTGATGCTCACATGTGTTTATGTAACTTTGAGCATAACTCCAGTTATATGAGACTACAAAAATCTCCCAGGCAAATCAATCGAAACAACACATCTTTTTTCTGTCATCCACTTTCAGAGTCTCTTGTGCCTCTTTATGTTCCTAGTCGCTCAATAATGTTAAAATGATCCTCCCATAACCCCCAAATATCAAATATTAATGTCAAGCAGTGTTCTAAACTCATCATTTCTCTCCATACTGTCTGCATAAAGACATGTATATCTGTGGTCAGAAATAGAAAACACATCATGTATACAGTAGTCAGATATTAAGTGGCCATAACATATGCCAACATACACCATATTTGACTAATAACAAAACACAGCTTGTACATTTTAACAAATCTGAAATCAGGATGGTCTCACAGTGCTGCTAGCCAGGTAGCAGTTCTTACGTAAGTATCACTGCCTGACTCCCCTTCACAGACCTGGCTATGCCTCCTGGGGGCTGGAGAGAACAATTATAACCTTTTATGCTTTGGTCAACAAACCACTTGCAGATCATTTGAAGAAAGAATACAAGTCTTTGTTGTTGTCAGATAAACCATCTGATGATACCATCAAAATGCACAGAATGTATGCCAACAGCCTGAAAGAAATCCCAGAGATAATACTGAAACACTCTTTTAAGAAATGATTCAACATTAGCATTCCTGAGGGCACAGAGGATGATACTATGTGGGAAAACACCCTAGTGATGATGACTGAGTCGCAGTGATTCAGTAGACTTGGACTCTGAAGGTGATTAAGTTTAGAAAAGCCCAATCCAAGTTACTAAACTAATATTTTCCTTTTTGAACTGTACAAGAATAATAAATAATAAAAATACATGTTTAAGTACAGAAGATTCTTTCAATAAAATATAAATTCTTAGTGATATGAAAACATCATATAACTGTTTAATTGACATTGCTTTTTCATACTTCTGGCCCTTAAAATAATGAAGCAACTTACAATCAATAGTGTCTTATACTAGATGAAATGCAGTGGTTTCCATACAACAGTCACACACAGCAAATCTACTGTCCAGTTTGTGGAAGATATGGTTTGTTCTGGAGTAAGGAGATGTGTGATTACCAAGAAGATATGAGCTGATTTCCTTTTAATATTGCTCATGTAATTTAACTCTCTACTGACATACATCTTCTTCATATCTTTGCTCTACCAAATATGTGCTTGGGGTTAAATAAGATCATTTCATTTATTTCTGAAATGTCCCCTTTTTATATATGGTCAAAATCACTGACAGAAAAATATAACTTCAACAACACTAAAAAAGCTGGCACTAAAACCTCACCTAAACCATTAAGATTTTACTTCTGTCTCTCTAAAATCTGTCTTTCTAAGATATCAAGGCTCTCAGAAATCAATTTCTGTCTTAGAGATAAAAATAATATGCTCTCACAGCACACTAATTATATGGTTATTTGAGTTTTGTGACTGCTCTAAAATCAATAGTTTACAAACTAAAAATAATGCATTTCTTTACTTTAATGAAAAGACTTAACAATCCCCTATAAAGTTTGAATTATTCTTCCAGAGGCCATATGTAGTCATTCTTTAATTCCTAATACTTAGCACTCACTTATTAAGTCAAATTTGTAGTTAAAGGCTTAAATTAAAATCATAAGTCAGATCTGTGATGTCATGTGCTTCTAAAAGCCATTAATTTTTGCAAATAAATATTTATTGAGGACATCCAAGTAGAATTAAATGATTAATGGCAAACCAATACTTCCTTGAATAACATCAGGAAAATCTCAATAAAATACTAAACTGATAAAAGCATCAGAGAGGTATGAGAGTAATGAGAACTAGAAAGGCTAAGATAAAAGACAGAAGAAAGAAAGAAAGAAAGAAAGAAAGAAAGAAAGAAAGAAAGAAAGAAAGATCTCAGAAAGTTGAGGTGTTGAGCTTCATCAACACTTTCCTGGTTATATTTGCACATGTGAAGGACCAGGATGGAGCTTATGTGATCTTGTGAGGGATACAGGGTCAAAATCAGAGACGTGAAGGCCCTCAAATATATGGCCCATTTTACTCTGATATGTAACAAGATGAAAAGTGAAAACACTATGCCATAAGCATCTATAAGTAATGTAGAGTTTTCTAAAGTCTCACTGTACCTTGTAAACAAAGATTAGAATTGAAGACTCAACAAGGAGAAGAAGTAAATGCAAAAGAGTCTCAGTTAAAGTCCTTGAGGGTTGTCCTTAAGGAACAGGGATCATCCAGAGGCAGACTGATACTTATGGAAACTGAGACCCAACCTCAACTCAGCTAGATTAAGGTGATCAATCTCCAATTTTTCTGCCTTGCAGAGAAAAGCAAACCCTCTCTAGAATAAGATAATAGCAATTTGTAACATTTAGAGCCTCTATAACTTTTTATACACAATGCTTGGCATTCAATCAAAAATTACTATGCATAGTAAGAAATAATATGACTAAAAACCACAATAGACCCATTGACAATTAGATATTGAAGCTAACAGCCAAGAATTTTAAAATAACTATGATTACTATGTTCAAGAAAATTAAGGAAAAGATGTGAAAACATATAGAGTATGTCACCAGGTATTTAGAATACATAAAAAGAACCAAATGAAAATTCTAGAACTATATGAAGTATTCTGACAGATGGGTTTAATAGCAGATTCACACTGCAGTAATCTGAATGACAAATCAGTAGAATACATCCAAACTGGACAAAAGAAAGGAAGAATAGGAAACACATAAAAAAAAGCAGAAAATATATGCTGGACACAGTGTAAAGATGTAAAATGTGGGACACCTGGGTGGCTCAGGTGTCAGTTAAGCATCCAACTCTTGATATTGGCTCAGGTTGTGATCTCAAGGTCATAAGATTAGGCCCCATGTGTGGCCTAATCCTTTACTTGGGATTCTCCCTCTCCCTCTTTTTCTAACTCTCTCCTGCTCATGCGCGAGCATGCACGTGTGCACTCTCTCTCTTTTTCAAAATAAATAAACATTTTTTTTAATATGTAAAATGTAATTGGGGTCCCCAAAAGAAAAAGAGTGAGAGAACTAAGCAAAAAGCAATGTTTGAAGAGAAAACTGCCAAAAATGTTACAAAACTGATGAAAGACATCAAGCTACAGATTCTACCCCAATTCTTCCAAGAAATCAAATCATTAAGTCTAAATTAGATCTAAATAATACAATTAACAAATCTGACCACACACAGAAACTGCACCAACAAAAAAATATATACAAATTCATTTCAAATGCACATGGAACATTTACCAAAACTAACTATGTGCTCAGGTATAAAGCAAACTTCCGTAATCATAATATTCAGAATATATGCTCTGGAATTAAGCACAGTGGAATTAAGCAATGAATAACACTCAATGAGAAAATGCTCAACTTCCTGGAATTGAATGGTACACTTCAAACAGTCCATTGACTAAAGAATATATCACAACAGAAATTTGAAAATATTTTTAATTGAATGATAATTAAGATATGATATATTAGAATTTGTGAGATACACCTAAAATGGGTGCTTAGAATGAAATTATAGCCTTAAACGAATTATTGAGAAACTAGAAAAGGGAAAGAAAATCAAACCCAAAAAAATCAGAAGGAAGGAAAAAAAGTTTTTATTATTTTTTTAGAGAGAGAGGGCAGGCACATGCTGGGGTGGAGCAGAGGGAGAAGAAGAGAGAATCTTAAGCAGGCTCCATGCTCAGTGCAGAGCCTAACACAAGGCTCAATCCCATGACTGAGATCATGACCTGAGCTGAAATCAAGAGCTTAACCTACTGAGCCAATCAGGCACCCTGGAAAATATTTTAAAGGAGAAAAACTCAGCAAAATCTAAATCAAATGTACGACAGAAAAACTCAACAAAACCAAAAGTTTATTCTTTGGAAAGATTAATGAAAATGTTAACTGCATAGCAAGACCAACAAAGAAAAATAATAAAACCAGAAAATATAAATTGACAACATTAGGTGGGGATAAGGAGAAAATGGCTACAAAGCTTACAGGTGTTAATGATCTAATAAAACACTTCACAATTAACTTTTCACTAATAAATTTGGCAATTTAAATAAGAAGAACAAGTTGTTTAAAAAAAAACATGTTCAGCTAAATCAAAGAAAAATTTTAAATCTGAATACCATTTTATCTATAAAAGAAAATGAATCTCTTACAAAAACCTGCTTACAAAGGAAGCTCCAAGCACAGACAACTTCACTGGCAAATTCTTTTAATTATTTAAGAAAGAAATTAACACAAAGTTCACATAAACTCTTCCAAGAATAGAAAAGAATTAATCTTCTCAATCTGTTCTCTGAGGCAAAACAAACAAACAAACAATAACAAAAACAAAAACCAATAGTATCAAAACCTAACAAAGACATTACAAGAAAAGAAAATTATAGACCAAGCACTTATGAATACAGATGCAAAAATCCTCTTTATAAAGGGAGAAAAAATTGTATGATTATCTCAAAACATAAAAAAAAAGCAACTGACATATTCAACATCAATTCATGATTGAAAAAAAGAAACTTACCAAGTAGGAATATAAGGTATCTGTCTAATTCTGACAAACACTATCTACAATAAATCTTAAATATCATACACAGTGTCAACTACACTCCAATTACTTGAAGAAAAAAAAAAGAAAGACACTGAATTAAAAAAAAAAAAAACATACTTAATGGTGAATTACTGAAAGCTTCTCTCCTAATAGAACAAAGAAGACTGATGGCCACTATCATTTCTGTCAGTATTACCCTAGATACCCTAATCAGTGTAATGATGCGAGAAAAAGAAATAAAAAGCATAAGGGCTGGAAAAGAAGAAAATAAAACTCTCATTATTTGCAGACAACATAATTACAAAGACAAAACATCTAAGAGAATCAACTAACTACTATAAGTAAGTGAATTTACCAAGATTACTGGATACAAGTCAAGGTAACAAACTGATTTTGTTTCTATAAATGTGTAATAAAAATTTTTAAAGAAAATGTTTAAATGTCACTTACAGTGGCATTAATTAATATTAACAATCTAATACTGAATCTAATAAAAGATGAATGAGATCTCTATACTGGAAACTATAAAACATCATTGAAAATAAATTTTTAAACACTCAAGAAAAAATATACCACATACAGCTGACCTTCAAACAACACATGTTTGAACTGTGTGGGTCTGCTTATACCTGGAATTTTTCTAGTAAATACAGTACAGTCCTATAAATGTGTTTTCTCTTCCTTATAATTTTCTTTTTAATATAATTTATTGTCAAGTTAGCTAACGTGCAGTGTATACCATGTGCTCTTGGTTTGGGGGTAGTTTCCTGTGATTCATCACTTACATACAGCACCCAGTGCTCATCCCAACGAGTGCCCTCCTCAATGCCCATCGCCCATTTTCCTTTCTCCTCACCCCCCCATCAACCCTCAGTTTGTTCTCTGTATTTAAGAGTCTCTTATGGTTTGCCTCCCTCCCTCTCTGTTTGTAACTATTTTTTCCCCTTCCTTTCCCCCATAATCTTCTGTTAAGTTAGGTTCCACATATGAGTGAAAACATATGATATCTGTCTTTCTCTAACTGACTTATTTCATTTAACATTAATTCTTTCCAGTTCCATCCACATTGCTGCAAATGGCATGATTTCATTCTTTCTCATTGCCAACTAGTATTCCATTGTATTCCTTATTATTTTCTTAGTAACATTTCTTTTTGCTTGCTTTATTGTAAGAATACAGTATGTAATACAGATAACATACAAAATATGTTAATCAATTGTTTATTGGTAAGGCTTCTGGTCAACAGTAGGCTACTTGTAGTTATGTTTTTGAAGAATCAACAGTTCTTTGTGGATTTTCGACTACATGGGGGGCTGGTGAACCTATCCCTTGCATTGTTCAAGAGTCAACTGTACATGGACTGGAAAGTTATGTATTGAAAAGATAACAATTTTCCCTAAAACAATCTATACATTCAATACAATATAATGAAATCCCCATATGTGTGCAGCGTTTCTTAAAAAGAAATTGATGAACTGATCCTAACATTTATGTAAAAGTACAGAGAGCTAAGAATAAGAACAAATCTAGACGGCTTATATCACTATATATCAAGACATTCTAAAGCTACAGTGTAAGATATGGCAGCTTACATCAATAGAAAGATAAATAGGCACCAGTGGAATAGATCAGAGAGTTTAGAAACAGACACAATTTATGACAAGGGTGACACAATTTGAAGTAAACAATTGCAATAGGATGTACAATAGGGAAAGAACGGCCTTGATCACTGGATATCCATATGGTATAAAAAGAATCTTGATCTCTACTTGACCCATACACCAGAAGGAATTCCAGATGTACTATAGATCTAGGTAAGTAGCTAAAGTAAAATAATTAAGGTTTTAGGAAAAAAATAATGGGAAATATCTTCATGACTTTAGGCAAAGATTCTTTAAAAAGTACATGAAAATGGACCAACCATAAAGGAAAGAGGTATATACACTAGACTACATTAAAATTAAAGATATCTGTTCATTAAAAGGCCTCGTTCAGAAAGTGAAAAGGCAATCCCAAGAGCAAGAAGAGGTATCGAAAAATATATGTCAAACTGAGCACTCATCCAAAAAATATCAAGAATTCCTACAAATCAGTAAGATAACAGCCAACAATCAGTAAAATGGCCAAAGGCTTTGAACGAGCATTTCACAAAAGAAGACATACAAATGGCCAGTAAACATGTGAAAAGATGCTTAACTTCAGTAGTCATCAGGAAAATTCAAATTAAAATCACCAAGTGCTACCACTATACAGCCACCAAAATGGTTAAAATTAACAATAAAAGAACACCAAGTGGTAGATAAGATGTGGAGCAGTTAGAACTCTCATTCACTATTAGCAGGCATGTAAATAAGTACAACCATTTAGGAAACCATCTGGAAGTAACTACTAAGACTGAACGTACACATCTCCTATGACCCAGCAATCGCACTCCTAGGTATAGATCCACCAGAAATGAACATATTCATCCAAGGACATGTACAAGAATGTTTATAGCAGCACTATTCCTAATATCCCAAACTAGAAATAATCAAAATGTCCATTTATAGAATTAACAAATAAATTGTGGCATATTCATACCGTAGAGCATTACACCAATTTGCTTTAAAAACTACTGATATATAAAATAACATCATTGACTCTCACAGACAATATACTAAGCAAAAGCAAACAGATACAAAAGAATACATACTGTCTGCTCTGATTGCTATAAGCTCAAGAACAGGCAAAACAAACTGATGGAGAGCAATCATCATTGGTGAGCTGGAGCACGGTAGGGAGTGACTAGCAGGGGCCAAGAGTGGGGAGGCTTCTGGGGTCCTGGTAATGTAGCCGGCATGAGGTGCAAGAGCACCAGGCTCCAAGGTTCTAAACAGACCAGGTTCATCCACCCACCACTGACAGAATCCAAAGGGAGAGAAATGAGGGGTGGTAGAACAAGAAAATAATTTATTTCAGTGAGGCCAACACCAGGAAGGCAGCAGACTAGTGTCTCAAAGACTATCTCCAAAGTGCTGAAAATACTTCCAGGTTTATATAAGGAAAATGTGGAACAAAGGTGGGTGGGCACACGCAGGTAGGGAGTGAAGGTCAAAGGGATCAGACTATCTTGAAAGTCAATCACAGGCAGGGTCTTGCTGACTCAGGGCAGTCCTTGTTACTTGAGGGGGTAATTTAGTTTTCCATCAGGGGATGCTTTGCCCTCAGGGTCTTCTGTTTGAGTCAAGAGACAAGCTTGGGGGGGGGGGGGCACCTGGGTGGCTCAGTCAGTTAAGCATCCAACTTTGGCTCTGGTGATGATTTGCAGTTCATGAGTTCGAGCCCCACAATGGGCTCTGTGCTGACAGCTCAGAGCCTGGAGCCTGCTTCAGATTCCGTGTCTCCTTCTCTCTCCAACCCTCCTCTACTCATGCTCTGTCTCTCTATCTCTCAAATATAAATAATAAAACACTCGAAAAAACAGAGAGAGAGAGAGAGAGAGAGAGAGAGAGAGAGAAGATAGAAAAAAGAACCCAACTAGAAAGTCTGAGGTCAAAATGGAGGCAGTAAAGTCCTTTTTTCACCCCCACCCCACCCCCATGAAGTCCTCCTTCAGTAATGTTCTGTTTCTTGATCTGGGTGCTAGTGTTCATAATGTGTCCACTTTATAAAAATCTATTTAGCTGTATTCTTATGCTACACCTAATTTTTAAATATTTTATAGTTCAATAAAAAGTTTACTTAATAGTAAAATGGTCCTGGGAAAACTAGATATCCACATGCAAAAGAATGAAGTTGTTCTCTTACCTTACACCATATATAAAAATTAGCTCAAAATGGATGAAAGACCTAAATGTAACCACTAAAACTATAAAACTCAACAGGTGGAAAGCTTCATGACACTGGATTTGGCAACAACTGATAGAAAATAAGATAAAACTACCTTCGTCAAATTAAAAACTTCTGTGCATCAGAAGATACTGGCAAGAGAATGAAAAGACAACCTATGAATAGATGACATAATTATAACTCATACATCTAATAAGCGATAATATCCAGAATACATAAAGAACTCATAAAACTCAACTGACAAAAAATTTAAATGGGTAAAGGACCTGAATAGACATTTCTCCAAAGAATATATAATAACGGCCAACAGGCCTATCAAAACATGTTAAATATAACTTATCATTAGGTAAATACAAATCAAAATCACAATGAGATGCCACTCCATAGCCAGTAGGATGGCTATTATACAGAAATACAGAACATTGATAAGTGTTGGCAAGGATATGGAGAAATCGGAACCCTTGTGCATTACTGGTAGGAATATAAAATAGTGCAGCCACTATGGAAAAAAGTACAGAGGTGCCTCAAAAAATTAAACATAGAATTACCTTATGATCCAGCAATCCACTTCTAAGTACATACTCAGAAGAAATGAAAGCAGAGAAACAAACAGAAATTTGTGCACCAATGTTCACAGCAACATTATCCATCGTAGCTATAAGATGGAAACAACCCAAATGTCCACTGACATATGCATGAATAAACAAAATGTGGTAAAAACGATAATGGGGCATCTATCATTCAGTCTTAAAAAGAAGTGAAATTCTGGCACACATAACAACACAGTTGAACCTTAAAAACTACACTAAGTGAAATAAATCAAATAAATAAATATTGTATGACTCCACTTAGATAAGGTATCTATAACCGTCAAATTTATGGAGATAGAAAATACAATGATGGTTACCAAGGGTGGGGGAAGGAAGTAATGAGGAAGTAATATTTACCTAATGAGGAAGGAAGCAAGTACAAATGTACTTACCATTTGATGAGTATAATGCTTCAGTTTCGGATCATGAAAAAGTTCTAGAGATAATGGTGGCACAACAATGTGAATGCACTTAATGTTCCTGAATTATACACTTAAAATGGTTTAAATGATTAATTTCATGCTATGTATATTTTCACCAAAACTTTTTTAAGTTTATTGAGCATATATTATTTTTCCTGTCACTGTACTAATTGACAGAATTAAAAGGGAATTTTTTTAATGTTTATTTACTCTTGAGAGAGAGAGAGAGAGAGAGACACAGAGCGTGAGTTGAGGAGGGGCACAGAGGGAAAGGGAGACACAGAATCCAAAGCAGGCTCCAGGCTCTGAGCTGTCAGCACAGAGCCCAATGTGGGGCTCGAACCCACAAACCATGAGATCAGGACCTAGGCTGAGGTCAGATGCTTAACCGACTGAGCCACCCAGGTACCCCAAAGGTGAATTTTCAAGTGTACTTAAAATGCTCTACTTGTCTCCCTTCCCATTCATCATAATTACTCAAAACAGGGTCACTCTAAGCATTCTCTTCCAAATCTCTTAAAATCTGAAGCACCTATCCACTTACAGCTCAAAACCAAAGATCGCAACATACTACGATCATTCCCCTTCTAAGTAATTCTATCCTTTTATCCAAATCAAATATGTTCAACCTTATGGGTCAAATCTTTGGCTCAGTTTATATCAATTACTTAACGTATTCACATACAACAGTCCACTCCACAAGTAGGCACTTGATAAATTCTAAGTATTACTATTCATTCAAAATTTGGTAACAACCTATTATAAAAAAGAAGGGAAATGTTTTCACACTGGCTAAGAAAACGTCCATATCACATGTTCTATCTTCTGGTCTGGAAAAATAAAAGTGGTTGATAAGATTATATGAACTCTATTTTGACTACTTGTCATTTATCACTCCCTAACATCTAGATAATTTCCCACATTATGAATCTTGCCTTCCCCAAACCAGAGGCCAGAAAACATTGAGCCACAGAACGTCTTTAAGCTAGGATACAGGCAGTGACCTTGTTTCTCCCAGAGAAATGCAAAGGGAAGCTATATTATGGATGGTAACACTTCTGTTCACTTCTCTTACTATGTGCTGAAGACTTAAAGAAAAGAAGATATAGTTGCTAGCCTCAAAGGTGGAAGAAACTGAAAGCAGACTTCTTTCAGGTACTTCAAACTGTCACAAATACTTCCCTTCTAAGATTTCATTTTCTCCTAAATTATTCTTCATTATCTTCCTAAAGAATAGTTAAATACCACACAGAGTTTATATAAATTCTTATTTTAAAAGTCAAATACAGTTGACTTGTAAACAAGGCAGAGATTAGGGGTGTCCACCCCCTTGCAGTCGAAAATCCACAAAAGTTTCTGACTCCTCAAAAACTTAACCATTAATACCCTACAACTGCCTGGAGGTCTTATCAATAACATAAATATTTAACACATATTTCATATGCTATTCGTATTCTGTAGTGTATTCTTACAATCCAGTAAGCTAGAGAGAAGAAAATTTTAGGAGAAAGTCCATCTACAGTACTCTTCTGTATTTCTCCAAAATAATCCAGTGGGCCTGTGCAGTCCAAAGGTGTGTTGTCCAAGGGTCAACTGCACCTACTGTGAACTTCTGGAATAAATTAAATGAATATAATCATGGTTTATCAATAACCTGAACTGAAACATATGTAAATTATAAGTTACTACAAATACAACTTAATACAGTATCTTTTTAAACAGGCATATTCTGTTTCAGAGGCTTTCCACATATTTCACCTCTGATAGACATATACTTGAAAAAATAGGTTGGAAAATATCCTGGCTTGCTGCCATTGACATAGCTCATGGTAAGATACAAATTGACAAAACTGACTGTGAGGTAGCTCTAAAACCTCAGCTTTCAAAAGACCATGATTAAAGCAAAAAAGCTATGCATATTTGTTTGCTACTAATCACATATGCATTCTACTCATTATTTTCAATAAGCATTCTTACTACAGAAGTTTTATATTATGCATGATGAAGCAAGAATTCTACGGATTTCAGTTAAGCAGATGTGATGAAATAAAAGGTACAAAAATGTGAGTGGCATGGGCTTTCTAAAATGAATTCTGTCAACACGTTAAGCACATTTCTCAAAAGATTTTAATAAATTAACTCTTCATTCACTCAAATGTTTTCAACAGCATTAGTATAACACAAGGATATTTGTGTGTATGTTTTTCTTTTAAGCCTGAAAGCCCAAGTGCTAGGTAATAGTAAACTCCTTCCATTTTGTCTACAGAGCACCTCAGAAGTCAAGTGAAACAGAGGGCTATTGCAAAGAAGCTTCCCAATAGGCACAATCTACCAACTAGAAACAACTAGCTGAATGTAAAAAGTCTAGATTATGGAACAGTTCTAAAGAATTATCATTTTATTACTTTTAAGGATACAGAGCTAGTTTTAATAAATTAATCTCAATGACTTGCAAATCTATCAACTGTATTCAAGTCAACCTCTTGGAATAGTAAAACTCCATTAACTTATATCATGCATGACTAAACACTGAGCTAGGTAAAGGTAAACTTCATTATCCACATATTATCCTAACTTGAATTATTTTCCTTAATCCAAATTTATAAGTATCAAAGCAGTGAGATCTTATGTTAGTACTATGTGCATGCACAGCGATTCGTCAGTATTTGTCCGACTCATCCCCAATGGGGCCAGCCACTCCCATTTCCATGGGACCACAGTCTAAGACCACATTTGTTAGCAGCAGGCTTGGGACTTCTAAGGGCTCCTCCACTGTTCTGTTGCTGGGTCACAGTCCTCAAAAATCCTTGAACTTCTGCTCTTTTAACCTCACCCTCATGCCATCTGCTTGAAGCTCTCTTTCCAGTTACTAATAAAAACCACATGAGTCATTGGACTTTCTGTGTCTATATATTTTAAATCCAAAATAGTTCTGTGTTTGCATAGGACCTGGTGCAAGATGACATTTACACTCCAAAGAATGCCTTGGGGAAGTGGAAGATACTGCTCCTACTCATAAGGAAGCCAAAGGCCAATCTCAGATAGAGGATGGGAGTCAACATAACCATATACAACAGCATACATCCAAACCCTATACGTACTACAACTTAATTATCTGTGTACACATTCTCGTATAGGGATATTTTTTCTGATTTTCTAGATCTAAACATATTTGACTTTTGCTGTGCCTCATTCAAAGCACTATCTTATCAACTTAGTTCCCACCTGAAACTTCACTTTGGCCTGCTTAAGTCTATTCCAAAAAATGTAATTAAGAAACCTCATTTATCTTAAACAGAAATGGTGATGACAGGCTGCAGCCTTTGGCACTACCTTAAATGTTTATTTACTTTGAGAGACAGAGAGCACGCACTTGCATGAGCCGGTGAGGGGCAGAGAGAGAGGGAAAGAGAGAATCCCAAGCAGGCTCCATGCTTTCACTGCACAGCCTGACATGGGGCTTTATCTCATGAGATCTGAGATCATGTCCTGAACCAAAATCAAGAGTTGGACACTTAACCGACAAAGCCACCCAGGTACTCCAACACTACTTTATGGTTTGTTATTTTCTCATTAAACCTTGGAACATTATGTGAAATTCCTAAGTTTGTATCAAGTGAAACTTGGTAGGAAACAATTTAGTAATATGTAAAAGCACTAACCAAGAAATCCTGAACAGTGAGATAACTAATACCTTCTTTTCATTCCGCAGCTCACTTAACTTTGGTATCTTTTCTGTTAAACCATCCACACATCCCCACCCTCAACCAATGAACTATTCTAATTCCAGACAGTGAAGATTTGAAAGAAAAAAAAGAGAGAGAGAGAGAGAGAGAGAGAGAGAGAGAGAGATTGCTATTCTTTTTAATATGAATGCAGGAGTACTCCAAATGCTGATTGCCTGATCAAAATGCTATAAGCAATTGTGAAACTTCCTTTCAACTAGTGGGGCCCAATTACCACAATCTAGGTCTTTTGAAAAAAAAAATCATTAGAGAAAAGTCAAACCACATGCATAAAGGAAAGAGACAGGCAGGATTTTCTGGTCATTTGATGGCTAAATCAGTTGCCTAAACATTATGGATTATGTAAGATGCATAAACTGTGATACAACCATCAAAATGGAATTACTCAGGTCTCTCCCCATTAAAAGCTTTTCAGGCTGATTTCATTAGTGCTTTAAAGTTCAGAACCTAATCTCATTATCTCACTGTTCTCTTGGCAGTTCATATGAAATCACAAAACTGTAGCCACTAAACGTTTCCTCAAGTAAGCTATAGACAGACAAGGATAAAGCAGGGCAAACTTGACAGAAGATTGTGTCCTCTTTCACAGTCTCATCTATGAAAGCTCTCCCCTCCATCAAGAGGGAGAAACTGATCTCACTAGAAAGTATGCAGCTTTAAACCACGATTTCATTGCTCTGGGAATTTATTACCTCATCTGTAGAATATATGGGTTAGACACCACCACCCCCCAGCAGCTTATCCCTAAGACCTTTCCTAGGTCTAATTTATACCTCTGAAACTCTACTTTGGACAATGTCTTTAACTTGGACCCCAGCCTGCTGAGTAAAACAATGTCTCCCTGCTGACAATACTGCAAAGGGAGAATCCTTCCTAAGCTGAGAAATGTTTGGCTTACTTCCATCTGTGTTACAGGAAACAGTCCTATGAGGCGAGCCCTGGATGGAGAATCAGAAGCCCCATTCAAGTGCTGCCTCTAACACTTATTAATATGATCACCTGCAGCAAGGCACTCACATGCTCTAGATTTTAACCTTGTTCTGTACAAAATGGAAATGATTCTTTACTACCCCATCATACAAAAGTATACAAGTCAGGTGAGATATGTCAGTCACAGAATCGTAATCTGTTATTGCTAAGACTTACTAACATTTACTGAGCACTTACTAATTGAAAGGAATTTTTCAAAATGTTTTCCAGACATTATATAATCTTCAGGGTCCTATTCTACAGATTTGAAACTGAGCGTAAGTAACTTATCCAAAGTCATATGGCTAGCAAAGGGCACAACCAAGATTCCAACTGAACTATCTCCAAAAGCCCACACTCCTAACCCTTATTTATACTCTATGACCAAATAGAGTTGAGAAACCCTGAACACTAAATCTCTCCCCTTGACGAGTTTTTAACTTTTAAGTAAAAGTAGTGAGATCTGCAACTGAAAGAAAAGTTTTAGCTTTAATCCAATCCTTATCCCTAAACTTAGTTGAAAACAGATCTTTTTCCCCACAGAATACATGTTAAGTGAATTTGTGTTTAATGGAAAAATGGTTTATCAAATACCCATCCAAATCAATCCAGCCTTCTCATTCTACAGAAAGAGAAACTGAAGCTCAGACAAATCAGAGACAGGGTCACAAGGCCAGGTGACGACAGGCTCAGGTCAGAACACTGGACTAGTCCTGAACCATGCCCCACTGCCTCCTTAAGAATACCCTCTATAAAGTTAAAACATTCATGTTACCCCAGTTCCAAAGCAGAGTCTTCCAAAACCAACAAAGTTTTAGAACACACTATCACAAAGTTTACTCACAATGGAAGAAAGCTGTAGCAAAAGTCAAGGCTTTGTGGATAAAAAAGTAACCACCAGCTGTATCAACCAGTTACCCTTGTTTCCCCACCCCTCTGCCTGTTTCTTTTCTTCAGTGCAAATCCAAGACTTTGTAAGATCTTAACTGGCTCACGTTTCAAAGCACCCGTGTATAGTATAAATTCACAATTTCTATACCTACCAAACTTGACTTTTCAAATACTCAGACTGACCTTTTCTCACAGAAAGCAATTAAGAGGACAGTCCCCAGGGAAGTCAGATGGCAAAAGGGGAGAGAGGGATGTGCCACAGTACATCCTGGTGGTTTCCACTAGAAGAATCTTGCGCAAACATACAAGAAGCAGAATGAAATTGAATTGAACGGGTTAAATTGCAATTTTCATCCCTATGCTGTTAAATCTCCAATGTGACAGTCCTGGTAGGATTGCAGGTTATGAAAGTGCCTTGCAAAAGTCAAGCATTTTGGTCTTCTTGTATTTATTGATTAAAATCCAACATGTCTATTTTGTGCCACTTAGCTTCACAGCCTGGTCCCAACATGAGAAGTTTATTTCATCAGTCATATAAGACATTCTGAAATTGCTTTAACATATAAAATTGTGTAATTTCCTTAATTCTCATGTCAACATGTAAATGATACACCATAACCTCAAACAATTCCTTACCATAATCCTGAGAAAATGGCTGAAATGAATTTTCACTAAACTTTTTTTTTTTCATTTGTACATATACTGCCCTTCAAGGAGAGGGATAGGCCGTGACACATTTTTTAAAAAGAAATTATTTTTACAAAGCACCCTAAGTAAACTGTCTGTTCTAAGGAATTTTGAGAGGAACTTTACAATGAATCAATCTTAATCTCAGAAAATACTCCCAGAGTGTAGGAGAGAATGAGACTCCAACGCTGTGTTGAAGTACTAGATGACCAAAACACATCCTTATTTAAAAACAGAGACAGGGGGCTTGAGAATGTCCTACAGATTTATTTTTCAGCCACAGAGCCCGGGCCTTCTCTGCATCCCACTCTCCATGCCTGTCCACGTGTGTGGCAAGCAGAAGGCAGCAAACACAATGGCTTGCAGGGGAGTAGGCATGGGGACACCACGGTCTGCCCTTTTTTTCTCTCTTTTTGTTTCATAATTACTTAAGTATGAGTTGATAATTCTGAACCACCATATGACATGCTAATAACAAGTTGGCAAGTAAAAAGTAATTCTGTCTCATAAATACAACGCTTAATATAGAAATAGAACTTGCTAAGGAGGATGTTAAGAAAGCCAGATGAGACAAGAGATTGAATCAGTCACTCCTCTAGAGGTTTTCACTTTTCTAGGGTCTTATATAGCAACCATTCAAAAACTTTACAAAAGCGAATTAATTCTAAAGGGGGATTTATCATTTTAATGGTATAATGAGGTAAACTGAGTAATCCAAGGATGAAAGCATGACATTTGACTATGAGATAGTGATTAAGTAATAACACCTTCATGTGTATGTGTGTGTGTGGTTAATCGTCATTCACATACATTAATGGATCTGCTTTAATCTCAAGAGTGACACTAGGTGGGCAGACTGGATAATGATGATAATTATAACAATACTAGTAGCAATAAACACAACAGCAACAGTAACAGCAAGAGCCCTCATTCACTTTTCAACAATGTCCTGTAATATGTTAAGCGTATGACATCGAGGAGGACATGAGATGCACATCCCCATTAAGAGAAATGTTCAGGGCCACTGTGGGTCAAAAGAGCAGAGACAGGACTCAAACACAAATCTTCTCACATTAAATTCAGTTCTCTTTCCTGTATAAATTGTAATGGCACAGGCTGCCAGCCTCTCCTGCCAACACTCCGTTTTCGGGAATGCCCCGTCTCCACCACCTACCATCCATATTTTTACCCTGGGAGTAGCCCGGTGGTCACGTGTTCTTAGCCCCTGGCAAGAGCTGATGGTGGGTTCAGAGGTGGCTTCCAGACTCAAGCCAGACAAATCGGATTCCCTACCAAGATATTTGTTAGTGGAACCAAGGCAGATCAGATTAATCTTTCTCTGGGTAGCTGGAATGTAACATGTAGACTGGGAATTGTTGCCAGACCCAATTTTCATCATGTGAAATGGACTAAAACAGATTATAGTGAAAAAGAATGAAGGAAATATGTAAGGAAACTTAGAAGAGTCCTCAACAGGGTACCAATCCCACATTCTGCTCCTCAGTCCAGCTGCAATCCTGTCCCTGGATTCCATGACCACCTCAGGAACTTTTCAGTATATGTGCCCTCCTACTAAGGCTACCTCTAGGTGGGCCTCTGTTTCAAGCAACCAAAGGGCCTATGTGATAGAAAAGAAATTGTATGAACTGGTGCCAAGCCCCATACCGAGACACCTCACATACGCCGTCTCTGTGCTTTGTCTGCTCTGTACCCTTCTCTTCTTCTGGATCAGTATCCCTCTCTATCAGAAAAATGTTCCTTCCCACTCCACCAGCCATGTGGCTCAGTAGGAGATGCTACCCCAACTGTGGCTACATTTCATTAATATAATCTACAAACTCTGCAACATCCCTGTGAAGTATCATAGAAATGTATCATCTCACCCCAACTTCCAACACCAACAATGATACTGCCAGGATTCAAACCCAAGTATCTCTGACTTCAAAATGTATACTTTTTTCATACACAACTTTCCCTTCCTTGTGTCCTATAACATCTTAGCATCAACTTATGAACAATAGTTATTGGGCCACTTTCTTATACATCGTATTGGAAAGTAACGGGAAAAGAAAAGCAATATAAAATATAGGGAAACAAATGAACATTTTCTAGAAATGTTAAATCACAATTCCCACATTATTCTGTTGTTGTTTTTTTATTTTTTTTGCAGGGGTGGAGGGTAGCAGGTGTTTGTGTGTTTTACACACTGATGCCCAATGAATGCACTCATCTACTGTGAATTACAGCAAATAATCTCTGTTCTAAAGCACTCTTCCCTTGATTCCTGTGCAAATGAAGAGGTTGTTTTCTATGAAATCCTACAGAGATAATAGTCTAGAGCAAATATCAAGGACACAGCTAAATGCTACATACAGATATTTTATCTCTAGTGGAAAAATAAATAAAAGAGAAAAATCACCAAATACATTGAAGTCTCTTTTTTTCAGCTGGTAAAACTGTGGCGGTTAACAGTAAGTGGATTTCATACTTTGTTTAACCTTGTGAGCCCTTCTTCAAACAAACTCTTTTATGGAAAATCAGGCACAAAGGGTCTAAAAGCAGACCCTGACCACTCAGCACCTACACCCCCCCTCCCCCCACACACACCCAGGCCTCACACTAGCCTCAGTGTGCTTCCAGAACCCCTGCATCTTCCCGGACGACCTCCAAACTGCAATGTTATGAAAGTTGACAATCAGGAAAAGTATAGCCAAGTACATTATTCCAAAGCAAACTGAAGCATGATGTGAAAAGTTACAAAGAAAATGGCGTTTACTACCTACAATAACCATTAAGCTACTTTTAAAAAACCAGACATAACAATAAAAATAATAGTAGCTAACTTGCTGAGTACTTACTATATGCCAGACTTTCAAATATTTATAGGAGCTATCACACTAAGTCCTCACCATAATTCTAGGAAGCCAGTATGCTCACTATTCCCATACTAGAGATGAACACATTAAGACTTACAGAGGGTACAAGACGGCCCAGGCATAGGAATCTAGCAAGTGAAGTCTAGTTTTGAATGCAGGTACCTCAATCTAGAGTTCCCAACCCTGCTTAACTTCTAGGCTATACTGAATCATACTGCAGAATACAGATACTGTGTTTCAAAAGCAGTACATCTTACGTCTTTAATCCACATAACTAGTAACAGCAGTAACCCTTACTCCAGGAAGTTTCCATGACTTCTCATTATCACCAAACACCCTCAAGCACTAATACTGGAAGACAAAGGGAAGGAGGGAGGGAGGGAGGGAGGCAGAGAAGGAAAGACAGGAAAAATGAAATCTTTCACATGTTATAGCAACATCTTCACATAGCAGTTCTAAAAGTGTGGTCTGAGTGTCCTTGGGGGTCTCCATGACACTTCCAGGGGGTCCTCCCTTCATCTTTGTCATCCATGCGATGCTGGATTTTTCCCATATGCTTCAGCCAGCAAAACACATCATAACAAAGTGAAGGCAGAGGCAGATATGAGAATCCAGCTGTCTTCTATGAAGCCAGGCATTTCAAGACATTTGCTAAAACATAAAACAGTTTATATAAAACACAAAACACTAAACATTTTTGTTTTAGAAAATAGTTACTTCTCATTAAAATATTATTTGTTAGCGACTTTCTTATTGTTAGTTTTAAGGAAACTAACAGTTATTTATACTTTTTCTAATTTCTAATGCAACAAATATTGACATATAAATACATATAATAATTATAAAAGCACGCTGGGGGGTCTTTAGTAATTTCTTAGAGTATAACAGGCCTGGCCCCAAGACCAAAAAGTTTAAGAACTACCATCTTAAAATACACTAATTAAATTTTTATTTTTATAGAGGACAGAGAGCCCATAAAAGCTAAAAGCTTCAAGCTTCAAACCTAAAATCTTCAGCGATACTTCCTAAATGGAAGATAAGACTCACTGGGAACTTTTTTCCCCCAAATTCTTCGCGATTACATGAGCCTCTAAACTTCAAAACTGAAAAATTAGATTACCTCATAAATTTGCACTTAACATAAATTCACATAAAAGTGGAACCAAAAGGGTATATTTCTCAAATATAATCAAAAGAACATATTTCTGTGGTTGACAAATCATATTTAAAATTAATTAGAATTGGGGCGCCTGGGTGGCTCAGTTGGTTAAGCATCCAACTCTTGGTTTTGGCTCAGGTCATGATCTCACAGTTCGTGAGTTTGAGCCCCACATTGGGCTCTGCGCTGACAGCAAGGAACCTGCTTGGGATTCTCTCTCTCCCTCTCTCTCTGCCCTGCCTGCATCCCTCTCTCTCTCTCTCAAAATAAATAAACTTTAAAAAATAAATTAATAAAATTAAATTAATTAGGATTAATTATAACACTAAAAAGTTTTATCTATCATATATACTTTCTTTACAACACCTAATAACTTCATAAGTATAATCTTAGACTTCAGTAGCTACGACTTTTAACATCTAAGCAATCCAGGTTGATGGCTTATATTTTTAAACAAAATTTAAGGCATGTGTCAAAAGCAGCTACACAAAAGGCACTATTAACTTCCATACCAATAAAAAAAGTCTAGTAACCAAGTGTGAGGACAGTTGTTTGGTTTTTTAAAATATATTATGGCAAGAAAAACTATAAGTACAATGTTAATTCTCAAATTAAAAGTTAATTCATGCTGCTGTTACTAAACTGTTTATGTATCTTTTAAAATTTAAGAGTGAATATCTATACTTACAATCAATGCAATTACAATCATCATTGCCAAAAACATCTATTAAAGGCAGAGATGATCCTATCAAGATGTGAAGTACGTATGAATATGTTTTATGCAACAGAAGTGCTTCCTTCCAAAAAGTTTATAAAGATTACAGAATACATAAACCCAAATGTATAAACATGATGTTTTATACAGGCAGAAAAGAAAGAGAGAGAGGAAAAGAGACACACACAGACAAAAGACAAAGAGATCAAAGAAATACACTGTCCAACAAGATGTCTAAGGAGATATTTTCCTATTAGCTTTGTGAAATAAAGATACACAATATAAACTCAGAAAGAAATATAAGTAGGTTAATCATAAGTGCACATAATAACAACGATTTAGGCTAATTTAGACTGGCTCTAAATTACTCTGCTTCTTCCTAAGAAGAAGAAATGTAGGATTTCTCCTACTGTCATGTTCTTATTTGAAAATAGACATTTTTGCCATTTAAATGAAGAAAATTGTTCAGACTTCTCTTACAAAGATAAGGCAGCAACAATGGTTTGAATTATCAGATCCCACACACTTCAGATAAAGAAAACAAGGCCCACAGAGCAAGACAAGCTTGTAAAGTCAAGGAAAAAACAAAACCCTGACCACTATCCCCTCATATAAATTGGTTCCTCAGCCCTTTCTGCCTTCTGCAAAAAATGCCAGCTTTAAAAAATGTTACTTGAGAGGCTGCATTGTTTGCAAATAAAAAGATCTTCAAATTATCATATCACTAGTTCTTCAAGGGACAGTAGATTTTGTACTTAGTTACTTGCTTTTTATAATTACTAAGCTAAATTGGCTTAATCAAGGTTACTCTCCTGTATTGAATAAAGAGGAGACTGGCAATGCATAAGCTTGGAAAAAGTCACACAGCGTTGACCAAAAGCACCTCACCAAGGCACAGCCAATGGGGACCATTCTGTTAGGAGGGCAGGTATGAAAAACAGAGAGGAAGCATACTTTTGTGAATTCAATCATACATGTGCATGAGCTATACTGAGGAGTGACTCTCAACCTTTTAATTCTAGTCTTTTCCTTCTCTAAATGTATAAGCTTAACAATTATGTATAATATAAACTCCATATAGTATTAACATATTTCCTGCCCACAGATGATCAGCACATTCCTCATTAGACAACTGTGAAATATCCCCCCTGCCAGAAGGTAGCCATACCAAGGATATAGAGAAGCACTCTCATATCAGAGAATGATCTGTGGCTACTTTGCCTACACAAAAGAATCATAATATGGTAAATGTCTATGTTAAGGTCATCTTCCAACATCTGAAAGTGTTCACAGTATCACTGAATTCTTAAGACAGAAAAGTTAATGTTTTTAAGTAATGACATCAGAAATAGCTCTTTCAGAATAAAAAAAAAAAAGAGAAGTGTATAAAATAGAGACTGGGTAAGACTTGAGTCTTTCTATGTAAAACATATAGCTATTTAGTTCATGACGCAAAAGAGTATTCAAAAGTTCTAAATATCTCCATTATGCTGCAAGGCGGTGAATACAACTTTAAATGGGTGTCTAAGTTCATTATACCCTCAAAAAGAACACTCACTGAAAGAAAATCTAGTTGAATAGATTATGTTGTAACATTAATATTCTGCTGAATACAGATGTTTGTTTCATGCCCCAAGATACTGGGAAGCCATCAAAATGCTAGATTTTCTATAAGTTTGCCTGCCTTTTGCTACCAGATTCAAGAATGTAAATCACTGCCTTTAAAGGAAATTCATGAATTAATTGTATCCCTACAACCACAAGAAGATCTTATTTTATTCTAGCCAAAGAAACCACTCTCTGTGGATCAGATCTCTGCATAACCAAGAGAAGAAATAACAGTAACTAGCTGTGATGTGCCTAACCAAACCCCCCAAACAGGGCAGAGACACAATTTCCTAACAGAGCCCTCAGCTGCGGGCACTGGATGGCAAAGCCAGGAGGAAGGCTCACCCAGTAGGAGCTAAGATCTAGAACCTGAGAGCTTCACCCTGGAGTTAACCCTTTCTGTAAAGGTCCTACTGATGGCCTGAAATACCATCTTTTCTGAAGAATAAGAAAACGTATTCTCCATATATGTACAAAGAACACCATCAACCTCCAGTAAAATATACAACAGAGTGTTCTCATTTCAAAACTTACTGAGAAATAATCACTAGGAAGGCCAAGAAAACGAGCACACAGATACCCCACTGCCATTGCCGGTTTAGCTCGATTCAAATTAAACTGTCTTATGGAAGACCTGAGCTACTTGGCAAATGTGCCCTTCCTGGAAAATGAGAGGCTTCCTATTGAGAACAGGCTTCCCACCAAGTCCAGGAGGTTTAAGTACTAACCGTCATGGTGCGGACACCCCCTCCCAGGCTTTCTTGGCCCTGGGCCTGCAGAGGATGGTGCTTAAATTGGCCTCTCCCCTCTGAATACAACATGCATGCTGAGCCTCCTCTTGAAAGCTAGAGTAGGGACAGGCAGCTAAGTCTCGTCACCACCTCACCCCTTTGCCAAGTAGCTGTAGCAGCTTGTGCGTGTTCATCAGAAATCTCCAGGAGCTACCTGGCCTCAGTGTAGAATGTTCTTAAATGAAGCACTTTGAGGGCCAGGCTGTTGCCAGAATGCCACCTCACTTCCAGATTTCCCACCGTCACTGAGAAGGCACATCATAAACAATATTAACAGTCACGAAAGACTGTGATTTGCCTTTTAAGAAATGCCATGACCTTTATTCACAAAATATGGATGCAACTCATTAGTCCTCAGCACAACCCTTGGAGAAGATATTAATATCATATTCCCATTTTATAAAGAAATGGAAGCTCCACAGGTTAAAAAATGCCTGGCTCAGTTTCTCAAGAAGCTTATCAATATCACTATTCAGAAGTCCTTCTGAGTTCCATGAATCTCTCCTCTTCTACTTTCCCTTCTACTTCAATGCAATTAACATAGGCCTAAAGCCATAAAAACAATACATTTTATAACAGATTGTTAGGTAAGACAGTCTTCCTGGGCCTTGTGCCCTCCTACACATCCTGTCGGATGTGCCACCGCTGCAAGGCCCTACCCTTTCACCTTTCACCCACACCACTTCTTAAGGTTGTTGATGCAGCTGATAACACTGACAGATGAATCAACCTCTCTCCTCCTTTCACCTTTTCTCCCATCCTTAGAAAAAGACTAGACTTACTTACTGCTTGTTATAAAAGTAGTGGAAATCCTTGGTGCGTAATTCAACTGTGAGGTTAACACCCCGTGGGCACAGCCTCCAACTGGGCCTTATCAAGTCACCACTGTGGGGCTTGAGGAGCAAGGGAAACTGACATAACTATGCAGATGCTCATGATGCTTGTTCTGCCAAAAACTATAAACCCTTTTGTCTCTGACCCAGAAGTCTCCTGTCTTCTGCCCACATCAGTGAAACAGTAGCAAGCTAATTTATTAGTTTGTGAGCAGGGTAACATCAAATCTCAGAACCAACAATAATTGGGGCGCCTGGGTGGCTCAGTCGGTTAAGCATCCGACTTCAGCTCAGGTCATGATCTCGTGGTCCATGAGTTCGAGCCCCGCGTCAGGCTCTGTGCTGACAGCTCAGAGCCTGGAGCCTGTTTCAGATTCTCTGTCTCCCTCTCTCTCTGACCCTCCCCCGTTCATGCTGTCTCTCCCTGTCTCAAAAATAAATAAATGTTAAAATAAATAAATAAATAAATAAATAAATAAATAAATAAAAGAACCAATAATTCTTTTCAACATTAAATAAAAATTTGCAACACTTGATTTTTCCTTTTTTTTAATATTCACTTTTTAGCAAGCATTCTTATATGAAGCATGACTGAAGGTCCTGGTTGCACAAGATGGTCCAGTTCACACCTGCTAACCTACTAATTCTTGTCCAGTAAGCTCCTCCTTTCCCTCCCAAAGTGTCTTGGCCTGTATATTAAAATACATGATCACTCCAGTTATAATTTATACTTTTAGCAAATACATAAATTGCTTAAAATTTTTGTGATTTTTCTTAAAAACAAAATGGAAATACATGGTCTCACTTTAATACTTCCATTTAAAACACCTTTTCCCCCAAGAATTTGACCCATTATAATTACATTTTACAAATAGTGGGAAAAAAGTTTCATATTCAGTATCCTCCTGACATAAGATGACAGCGAATGCTTAAGAGCTTTACTGTTGCAAACTACATTTAGACGGACTTTATTTTTTAATTTTTTTCATGTTTATTTCTGAGACAGAGAGAGACAGAGCATGAGTGGGGGAGGGGCAGAGAGAGAGGGAGACACAGAATCAGAAGCAGGCTCCAGGCTCCGAGCTGTCAGCACAGAGCCCAACACAGGGCTCGAACTCACAAACCATGAGATCATGACCTGCGCCAAAGTCAGTCGCTCAACCAACTGAGCCACCCAGGCACCCCAAGACAGGCTTTATTTTTTTCCTTTTAGTAAATAATCATCTAAAACTGGAAATGATGCAAAAATCATATACATTTGATTAAATGTTATGTTAATATTTAAACGTGGGTCCCTCCACCCACAGTAATCTGGGGGGGGGGGGGGCGGGGAATCCTCCAAAGAAAATAATAAGGCTGCACCATGAAGATGTGACTTTGCGTATTCTGGGAAGCCATCCAGTTTCCACATCTTTGTCTCTGCAGCCCCATCCACACTACGAGTTGTACAGCTTGCCTCACACACAGCAAAGAAACAATCCAGAGGAGTCCTCTATCAAACCTTCCCAAAGGGCAGCCAAAGTGTTTCATGTCTCTGAACAACTTTCTGCATGCCCTCCAACAGGTTTAATGGAGCAAGATCCCTTTCATTTACTACAGTCTCTTAACCCAGTGTCCCTGATATTGGTTCCTCTTTGTCTGTATGCTTTGAGGTCAGCAGCCAAGCATAGCTCTCCAGCACACCCCACTCCTACCTGCCCTGTGCATACACAACCCCGTACATACACAACAAGACCTGGAAGATGTGATGAAAGGAAAAAGGAAGTCACTCTACCTCAAATTATGGTGATCCCTGTCATAAACAAGGAAACCGACCCAGTACCAGCAAAGCAAACACGTGGTTAAGCAGATTAGGGATTGTACAAAATATGCCTTCAAGTAAACCATAGGATAATTCTAGGGAAAGTAAAAGGGAATCATAGAGCAGGCCTTGGTTTACAAACCATTTCAGATGTGCCCAAATGTCAAGTGAATTAATAAAAAGAAATACACCCCACTTCCATCATTTCTATAGAGTAAAATATTTTAAAAATGAACTTGAAAGTGATAGACTAAGCAAAATAGAAACTGTGTTTGCTTTTTTCTAGGCAATAGACAAAGCTAAACTACTATTTTCTTTAAAGGACGGGTCTGAGAAACTCATAGCAGAAACAAAAGTATGTGTTTAAAAGAGGATTTTTAAAAACAGTTCCAATCTTCTATCTTCCCCATGTATCGGTGGTCCACTAAAAAGGGGAAGCAGAATAGAAGCCCTATGTGGTCACCCACATTTAAGCCCTGAGTACATTGCTGACCCCTGGCAGGAGAGTCACACCCTTCTGTTTCCTCTTCCCTGATGGCCAACTCTGGAACCACCACCACTGGGTGCAAGTCCAGCTGTGCCTCCCGAAAGCTGTGTGACTGAGGCAGGTCTTCTGCGCCTGCGCTCCCGAGTGTGTAAGTCCTACCACATGGAGCTGCCATGAGGATTAAAGGGGGGTAATATCAGTAAAGTGCTTAGAACAAAGCCTGGCACGCAGGTGCTTGCTAAAAAGTTTTACAAAGAGAGCCACAAAATAAAATGCCTCAAAATATCTCCCCTTTCAGACAAAAGGCAGGTTTGACACCTACCTCATTTGAAAAATTCACATTTTTGTTAACGAGTGCCTAACACACATTTAATATCAGTAAATATGTGTGGGACAGATGGACACAAAAGGCTGTACGAATGAAGAAACCAGTCCCCTCTTCCACGATTATGCTTACAATTCCAAGCAGCTCCCTAAACTCAAATGGCCGGGATGGCAGACTCGGGACGGAGCGCTGTCCTCACCAGGAGTGGGACCTCCTTCCCTGGCACAGCCACTCTGGCCCCAGTGGAAACCGTAAAACTGCTCATCTGCTGGCCTCCACATGCCACTCTGCCCACGGTAAAGTGGAGAGTTTCCACTAGACCATCAGCCCCACTTGCCACTGCCACTGCTCTCAACACCGCCTCCTCTATTAGCAGTATTTATTGCCACTACTGAAACATGAGCCAGAATGAGGTCGCTAAAGGAGCGTGAAATCTATGGAAAAATATTCAGAAGTGAGGCTTTTAATTAATTCAGTATTTAAATGAAATTCATTTCAGACCCAACTCAATAAAGTTTTTATATTCTGAAGACATTCCCAATAATATGAAAAAATGTTGGTGCCTAAAAAGACTCTGCTTTAGTGTAATTGGGAAATCTTGGCTGTTACTGTATCATAACTCAAATTTGATCTGATGAATTAATTTATAGGTCCACACAGGAAATTCAAATACTGACTCACTGGTGCTTTTCACTGTAGCCAGCTAGATTACCGCCTCAACCTCCACCATTGCTGTCATTCTGGTCTTTTTCCTTCTAAATCCACTGTCCACATGTGGCCCAAAAATGCCCTTATGACTTCAGCTCTGTCCTGCTGATCATTGTTGTAAGGCAAAGTCCAGCCTCACCGGGCTCATAAGACACTTCCTGACCTAACTTTCACCCCCTGCTTGCCGACCTCTAATCCTATCCAGTCCATGCTGCAAACTCACCCTGCTCTCTTCCCACCTCAACCGCCCTTCTCACCTCCTAACCACCCTTCAGGTCTCAGTTTAAATGTCATTTCCTAGCATATCTCCCAGGTGAGGGACATTTGCTACAGGCTTCATCCGTACTTTCCCTACTGTGGCACTTAATCACATTTCATCACTATTTTATTATTTCTTAACAGACCGTAAACTCCAAGAAGACTTCTCTATTACTGTATCTCCAGCACCTGGAATAATGCCTGGGACATTGTTGTAATGCATGAGAGGATGATGGCTTAACCCAAACAGTGAAGATACAGAAATAGAGAAGAAAGCAAATAGAACACGGTGTTATCAAGTAGGACTTGATGACAGAACAGACTTGGCCAATAATAAAGAAAGAAGGGTCTGGGATGTCAAATCTCCACCTTGGCCAAGAACACAAACAGTGTCTTTCACCAAAAAGTGAGAGATGCAAATTCAGGGGACGAGGTGATGAGTTTAGCTTTAGACATGCTGAATTTGAGGTACCTCTTGAGGTCCAAGAGGTCTTGGCTAAGAACACAATATTCTCCTGTTTGAGAGGCACACGGCTTCCCAGTGCACTTAAATGAACTCCATGCTCATCACTGTGTCCTACAAGCACCGCATGGTCTAGCCCTCTCCAACCCTCCAGTATCGTTTTGATCATGTTTTCCCCTTGCCCACCTCATTCCGGCCACAGTGGGTCTCGCGGTCCCTTGGAGATGCCAAGCAAGCCCCTCCCTGACATCCCTGCACCTACCGTGCCCTCTGCCTGGAGTACTTTGTCCAGATCTTCACATGGCTTCTGCCTCTCATCACACAGGTCACCTCCTCATGGAGACCCTGCCTGCCAATCAAAACAGTCATCAGAGCAGCCCCCCCGACTCACTATGGCTTCCGACTGCTAACTGTTTTCGCACACTTACTGTCTGCCTATTCTACATACGCTGTAAGCTCCACAAAGTCCAGCCCTTCATCCTTGTCCTTCACCAGCACTCTCCCAGGACTCAGAACAGAGTCTGGCCCCTACTCATGTTTCAACAAGTTCACTGAATGAATAGGTGAATGGATGAATAAAGCTACCAGAACAGGCTTTGCCCTCCTCCTGCCTTATCGCTGAAATAGTTGTAAGAATATAAAAAGGGATGCAAAGTGTCAAGTATACAAGGAACCTAAAAATGCTGACTAGCCATCTCAGGAATTCCAGGAAGAAGTTCTAACAAAAGGCAGGTAAAGCTCTTGAGGGAGCTAGAACAGGGGAAAGGGGTTAGAGAGGTGAAGGATTTCTTCTACCACTCACACCCTCCTGTCTCAGGGTTCCTGGCTGACCATGGGAGCGCTGGCCTATATTTTGTTGTGCTTATTCACTTAGCCATGTATCCATTCATTCACTTCCTGAGTAAGCTCTGTATTCATCTGCTTTGAAGAGCAGAACATACACAGGTCCACATGGAGTAATCTCCCTTCCTCCCCTGGCCCTGCCCACCCCATTCTCCACCCCACACACACACACCTTACTAGAAGTTTTCTAAGGTTTGTGCTTTGATGAATTTCTTGTGCAATCTGTATACATATCATTTCATACACTGGCTGCTATAACTGTGGATAAAAACCTTTCAGTAAGACTTTAGGATCAGGTATAATTTTTAAAGATATTACCAAATTGCCTCCATAGAGGGTATGCCATTTTATCTTCAGAAATATTTAAAATTAAAATTCTCAGACCCCATTTCAAACTTACCAAATCAGAATCTCTAAGGGTGGGGGCCAAGAAACTGACTTTTTAAAAACAGTTCCCCTTGTAATTGTGATGACCTGCCATACTTGGGAACTGCTGTCCTCCCCCGAGAGGAGCCGTCTTCACCAATCAGAAGGAGGAAGCCACTGCTGCCCAACGTGCAGGACCTGTTCGCTAGAGTGACCAGAGCCCTCCTCCCATGATCACCTTGTCAAGATTTCTCTTTTGAATATAAAGTCATACCTAAGGTGATTTTTTATCCCTACATACACGCACGTATGTTTACGCAAACATACACATGCATACACACCTTCCTATAGTCACACGAAACTGAAATTTCTCTGGAAAGAGATATACAAAGTGGTTACAATGGCTGTCTTCAGGAAGTGCAAGTGGGTGGCCAGAGGATGGGGTGGAAGGGAGGCTTCTATCCTCTTTGAACTGTGTGCCACTTGAGCACATCTATTGAAACACAATAAAGTTGTAAAATTCTCTCTTCTTGCACTGAGCATGGGACACCATTCCCAGAAATGCTATGGCTATTTTAAAATATGCCCACAAATGTTTTCAGAACTACTCACATCAAGAGATGCCCCTCAAATGCAGGCCAGTTATTGACTCGCTTCTCCTGAAAAGAATGTGCAGAAGTGATGCCATGTGCCTTCCAAGCCTGGGACAAAAAGAACAGCTCCCACCTGGCTCACTCCCTCTCTTCAGTGCTGACCCTGGGGGTGTCAGCAACGGTGTTGTGAGGACCCTCTAGCAGTCTGTGCAGTACATGAGGAAGCACATGGGACAAGACATAAAGGAGTATAATGTTTGAAAGACAGGGAACAGCCAGTAAAGACGTCTGAACAGGGACAGGAGGTGTTCAGAGCTGCAACAGGGCCTCAGCCTTGGGAAGGAGGAGGGAAAGGCTTCCTCTGAAGTCAAATGGAGAGGGAAGAAAGAAGAGACACAGAGACAGAGATCTGAATGCAGACGGGCAGGGGCAGTGAAAAGCTCAAAGCAAAACATCTCAGTATTTCTGTGGAGTTAAGAGTGAGATAAAAAGCTAAGTTACAGGTAGAGATTTCCAAGAGTCACCAAACTACAGGGAAGAGAAATGGTGAGGTTAGCACCGTGTTCTACAAGTTTAGAAAACTCACCCCTTTAAACTTTTTACCACCTTCATTCAAAGCAACCAACTACTCCTCAAGATCTCCAAGAAAATGTGTCAGTTTTAAAACTTAGTTCCACATGTTGTCTTAATTACTAGTCATTATGTAAGTCAACACTTTATCCTTTCGAAGGCAAGAATGATTGTCCAACTTTCCATTCAGAAAACTCTTCCTACTCCAAAATCTCCCTCCCAAAGGCCAAATGGACTCAATTCTCATATGGTCCATCTGCCAGTCCTTTTTCTAATATTATCTTTAGGAAATAAAAATCTCCAGTCTTCCTTGCATCAATTACAATTTGAACCTGTCTCTAAATGTGAGCCAATACCACGGGTTAAGTATCAGGTATAATTCATTTCAACAATCATTTCACAAGTACCTGGCATGCCAAACACCAGAACAAGCACTCAGGGAATACAAGAATTTCGTAATGGCTCCTTCCACCCAGGAGGAGAGATAAGTCATGTATATAAATAACTGTAATACAAGACAGACGGTAATAAATAGAACTACAAATAGCACACTGGGCACACAGAGGAGAAAGTGCTTAACTGCAACTTGGAGATTGAAGGTTTCATTGAAGAAATTGTATCTGAGTTGAACTTAAAGAATGGGAGAGATGTGAACAAGTAGAAAAAAAAGCACACACACAAAAAAAACATTTGAGAAAATGTGAACAGTGTGTGTGAAGGTATGACAAGGAGAAAAGCATAATGCTTGGCACAGATGACATATAATAAATGTTTGTGATTTAATCAATGACTGGATATAATTTTGTTTGACTAAAGTCAGATACTAAGGGCCACGAGCAATAATAGCAAGATCCATTCATGTATTGAACAAATACTTAACTGAGCACTTACTATGTGCTAGGCACAGTTCAGGCCAATGCACACATATGGTGATAAAAAACGAAAACAAAACTGTCTCTGTCTTCATGAAGCTTACATTCTAGTCAGGGGGTAGACCATAAATAAGTACATAAAATATACATCAGGTAGTGATAAGTGCTAGGATCAGAGATGTCTCTCTCGTAAGGTAGAATTTGACCATAAATCTGAAGGAATGAGGGAACAAAAAATTGACACATCTCTGTGAGGAGTGTTCCCAGAAAAGAGAAATGCAAAAGTCCTACAGGAGTTGCTTATTGACACACTCAAAAAACAGTAAAGAAGCCAATGTGATAAAACAGAGTAAGCAACGGGACCCAGGGTCAGGGAGGCAGAGAAGAGCCAGAACATGCAGTTCATGGGAAGGACTTTCATTTTACTTTTAATGAAATGTGAATGAGATTCAAGGATTCTGAACAGTAAAAGACCATAAAGGGCTCTGTGGAAGGCAGAAGGCCAATCAAGAACCCATACACAGCAGTGCTCCGAGTGAGATGACAATGGCTTGAATAGAGGTGGTGGCATTAGAGGTCACAAGAGGGGGCCAGAATCTGGGTATACTTTGAAAGTGGAGATGCCAACAACTGGTGACCAATGGGATTATGGAGAAAGAGAAATGGCTCCAAGGTTTGGGGCCTCAACACACTCAAGAGAAAACAAGGTTGAAAATACAGGTTGGCCCTAACCATAGATCATTTACCAAATTTAAGTCTTGGGAGCCATAGGAAACAGTGAAACATGACGTCCTCATCTAAAAGAATTTGGACAAATCGCATCATCTCCTTTGCTACCACACCCTTGTCCACACAATCAAGCAAAGGGTTAGGTCTGTATTTATCAGACTAGAGTACCCATATAAGTATTCAAGACACAATAAAATTTATACATCTCCCCAGAAAGCTAACTGTACTAACAGATCCAGGGAGTGATTTGTATTTACCAATTATACTTCTCAAAACATAAAACTGGAGTATTATGGAGTAGAAGACAAAATACTTCCTGAACCATGTACATAAAAATTTTGAGTTTATGGGAGAAGAACTGTATTTTCTTCTCAACTGGCATTTGGCACACTTTGACGGAAGAGTTTGAGAAGTTCTGGTTTAAATGGTATCTCTGGACCCTTCTTCTTTAATATTCAGTGTTTTAAACACATTTTACTGGACTTCCACTTTCAGTCTTCTAGTGGGCAAAACATAGAGAATGGGATTGTGATTACAGAATAAAATATAACTCTTAACATCTTTCACAATGTTCAAGCGCAACCAACAGATAGAAGTTAGAATGGAGAAATAGAGGAAGGTGGCAGAAAAAAGGAAGCGAGCAAATATCCTAATCTTCAAAAGTGGAGAGCCATGAGATACTGTCAAAAGTTGATGGAATAAGAAATGATTATACTGAAATAAAGAGGGGCACCTGGGTGTCTCAGTCGGTTGAGTGTCTGACTCTTGATTTTGGCTCAAGTCATACTCTCATGGTCAGGAGATTGAGCCCCATGTTGAGTTCCATGCTGGAAGTGAAGCCTGCTTAAGATTCTCTCTTTCTCTCTCTCAAAAAGAGAGACAGAGAGAGAAAGAGAAAGAAGTAGTAGTAGTAGTATAAATACGGTTAATTCTCATCCTTTCCATCTGAATGTCAACAGATAGTACGTGAAAATTGATAAAACAAGAGTAGGGGAATACACACATTATCTAGACTTATGAAAAAACAGCAAACCCAACAGCCAACAAATAGATTCAGAGATGCTCAGATTCATTAGACTTTAGGTAGTGCAATTAAAGTAATAATTAGAAGTCCTTTTATGCCCATCAGAGTGACCAGAAATTAAATAGAACTCTGACAAGAGATGTGTGGAAGAGATACCTTCTTACTTGCTGCTGGATGTAAGATGTGATTTTTGACGTCATCAAGATGGCGGAGCAGGAGACACCAGCTCCATGCTCCCACAAGAGCAATTAGACAGCTATCCACAAATGAAAACAGCCCTGCAAATGTTCGCGAGTCCATGTAAGCTTCAGTAACACAATGGAGCAAAAAACCCGAGAATGACTGCACCAAAAGTTTAATAAAAAGCTTCACTGTGCATCATCCCACCTTCCCAGACCAGCACTGCTCAGCACCAAGAGGGAACGCCTCAGCCAGGAAGCGCAGAGCAGGGCGAGTGACCCACTGGCCCAGCCTTTCAGGAAACTGCACAAAGGATTCATTTCAATTTCACTCCACCCAGAGACAGGCATAATTGAGACATCTAGAAATGGCTAGAAACAAAGAAGAAGGGCAGGGGCTACCAGTATCAGCCATGCAGTAGGAGTGACTGCAGCCCCCACTGTCTTACTGTGCAGAGGACACTATCAGCCTTCACTGCTGAGGACCTCACCAGACCTTTAGACGCTATGAACCCCCACAGCCTTCATCACTGAGGACTTCATCATGGATCCCCCACAGACTACTCTGCAGAAGGCCCCAGCATGCTTGCACCACTGAGGAACCAACAGCTAGCACCACCGCTGTGAACCCACTGCAGCTTCTGCTGCTGACGATCTTCCATGTTTTCATGTTCATAGACACCAGTTACTGAGTCCCTCTCAGATCCTCCCTCCCCCACCCACACCACCATGATAGCCCAGGCCTATCCAGCTCCTCATGCACCCGGATCCAGCCCAACTCCTGTCACCAGCTTTCACTGCTATGTATGGACCTAGAGCTAGACCCTGCAGCCATGTGCCTGAATGCCCCAAGCCCCAACTGCTATCACAGGCATCCACTATTGTGGCCCAATCACCGATGGCTAACCTGCAGCTGTATGAGTGCACACTGACAGCCAAGACCCCCACAGCTACTCATGGGCCCAGATGTGGGCCACACTCTTATCACTAGCCTGCACAGTCATGTGTGTCCATAGCTAGCCCTCACATCAGTGCACCTGCACTTACTGGCCCCAACTTCTGTCACCAGCACTCACTACCATGCACATGCCTATAACTAGCCCCTGTAGCTACATAAGTGCATGTCAACAGCCCAAACCCCTACAGCTGTCATGTGTCCATGACCACATGTGACTCCTGTCACTGGCCTACACTGTTGCATGTGCCCACAGCTAGTCCATGCAGCATGTTGCCAGCCCCAACTCCCTTCACTAGCCTCCACTGCCATGCACACACCTGCAGTAAGGAAAAGAAAGAAAGAGGCTGAAAGCTTATTTAAAGAAATGGAAGTCTGAATACTTCCCAAATATGAGAAAATATATGGATATCTGGATACATGAAGCTAAAAGGTTACCAATCAGGTTCAACCCAAAGAAGACTTCACTGAGATATAATATAACTGTCAAAGATAAAAGACAAACAGAGATTCCTGAAAGCAGCAAGGGAAAGGAAGATCGCCACATACAGGCTATCAGCAGATTCTTCAGCAGAAATCTTATAAGCCACGATAGAGTGGGATGATATATTCAATGTGCTGAAAGTAAAAACCTTCCAACCAAGAATATTTTACCCAGTAAAGCAATCATGCAGAACTGAAGGAGAGATAGAATTTTCCAAACAAAAGCTGAAAGGAATTCATCACCATTAGATCAAACTTATAAAAAATGCTAAAGGGAGTTCTTCAAGTTAAAAAAAAAGGACACTAACTAGTACATTTAAAGCATATGAAAATATAAACTCACTGGTAAAGGTAAATGTACACTCAAATTCAAATTACATTAATATTGTAAAAGGAGTATATAAATCATGTATAAATACAGTATAAAGATTATGAGACAAAAGAATTTAAAATAACTATTCCTAAAATAATTTGTTCATGAATACACAATATAAAAAATGTAAATTATAATGCCAAAAACATAAAATATGGGAGAGGGGAGTAAAAGGGTTGACTTTCTGTATATAAACAAAGTTAAGTTTTTATCAGCTTAAAACAGACTGTTAGAAACTACAGGATATTTTCCATAAGCCTCATGATAACCACACTGTAAAACCTACAGTAGATACACAAAAGATTAAAACAAAGGAATCAAAGCACATGACTGTAGAAAACCACTGAATCACAAAGGAAGATAGCAAGAGAGGAAGAAACAAAGGATTTATAAAACCACTAAGCAAAAAAAAAAAAAAAAAACCCACCAGAAAATAATTAACAAAATGTTAGTATTAACATTAACCTATCAATAATTGTTCTAAACATAAATGTATAAAATTCCCCAATCAAAAGAGAATGGCTGAATGAATGGAATAGCAATACCCAACTTATATGCAGAGAAAGAGGGGAGAGAGAAAATCCCAAGCAGGTTCTGCACTGTCAGCACAGAGCCTAACGTGTGACTCAAATTCACCAACCGCCTATAAGAGATTCACTACAGCTTTAAGGACATATAGGCTGAAAGTGAAATGAAGAAAAACGTATTCTATGCAAATGGAAACCAAAAGAAAATGGGGTAGATATATAAAACAATGTAGACTTTAAGTCAAAACCTGTATTAAGAGAAAAAAATGTCATTATATAATGATAAATGGGTCAATTCATCATAAGAAAATAACAAGAGTAAATACACACACACATATACACATATATATACACACCCAACATCAGAGCACCTAAACATATAAAGTAATTAACTTATCTGAAGTAAGAAGTAGAGAGCAATACAATAACAGTAGAGACTTTAATACCCCACTTTCAACAATAGATAGATCATCAAGAAAGAATGACGTGAACATTCACTGGACCTGAACTACATGTTACACAAATGGACCTAACAGACATATACAGAACATTCCATCCAACATTAGCCCACATATATTTTTTTAAGGGCTCACAGATAATTCTCCAAGATAGATTATATGTTAGGCCACAAAACAAGTTTAAACAACTTAAAAAGACTGAAATAATATCAAGTATCTTTTCCAGACACCTGGGTGGTTCAGTCGGTTAAGTGTCCAACTCTTGATTTTGGCTCAAGTCATGATCTTGCAGTTGGTGAGTTTGAGCCCCACATCAGGCTCTGGGCTGACAGTGAGGACCCTGCTTGGGATTCTCTCTCTCCCCTCTCTTTCTGCCCCTACCCCACTCGTGTTCTCTCTCTCTCTCTCTCTCTCTCTCTCTCTCAAAACAAATAAACTTAAAAATTTTTTAAAGTATCTTTTCCATAGTATGAAACTAGAAACCAGTAAAAAAAGGAAATCTGGAAAATTCACATAACAGGTAGAAAGTGAACAGCACGCTCCTTAATAACCAAACATTCAAAGAAAAAATCAAAAGAGAAATCAAAATATATCTACATAAAGAAGATGCAGTATATATTTACAATGGAATATTATTCAGTCATAAAAAAGAATAAGATCTTGCCATTTGCAACAACATGGATGGAGATAGAGTATAACACTAAGCAAAATAAGTCAGAGAAAGACAAATACCATATGACTTCACTCATATGTGGAATTTAAGAAACTAAAGCAACGAGCAAAGATTTAAAAAAAATGCAAGACAAAGCAAGAAACAGACTCTTAACTATAGAAAGCAAACTGATGGTTACCAGAGGGGAGATGAGTGCAGGGATGGTTGAATTAGGTGAAGGGTATTAAGAGTATATTTATCATGATGAGCACTGAGTAATGTATAGAATTGTTGAATCATTATACTGTACACTTAAAATGAATATAACACTGTATGTTTACTGAAATTGAAATTTTAAACTTAATTAAATATATATATATATACAGATATGTGTCTGTATTTATATATGTACATATGTACATATTTATGTATATATACACAGATATGTGTATATATGTATACACACACACATATATGTATATATATAAAATCATGAGACAAAAGAAAATGGAAACATAACATACTAAAACTTATGGGATGCAGCAAAAGCAATTCTAAGAGGGAAACTTGAGCAAAATATCTCAAATAACCCAACTTTAAGCCTCAAGGAACTAGAACAGTAAGAACAAACTAAGCCCAAATTTAGCAAAAGGAAGGAAATAAAAAATATCAGAGTAGAAATAAATGAAATAGAGAAAAAAAGAAATAGAAAAGATCAATGAAACTAAGAACTGGTTTTTTTTGAAAAGATGAACAAAATTGACAAACTTTTAGTTAGACTAAGGAAAAACTAGAGACTCAAATAAATAAACTCAGAAATAACAGAGGAAGTGTTACAACTGATACCAAAGAAATAAAAAGGATCATAAGAGACTACTATGAGCAATTATATGCCAAAAAAATTCAATAACCTAGAATAAATGGATAAATCCTAGCAACATACAACCTACCAAGACTGAATAAAGGAATAGAAAATTTTAACAGAATGATAACAAGTAAGGACACTGAACAAGTAACCAAAATCTCCCAACAAAAAACAACCCAGGACCAGATGACCACTGGTGAATTCTACTAAATATTTAAAGAATTAATACCAGTCTGTTTTAAACTCTTCCAAAAAATTGAAAAGAGGACAATACTTCCAAACTCATTTTACCAGGACAGCACTACCTTGATACCAAAGCCAGATAAGGGGATTACAAGAAAGAAAACTACAGGCCAATATCCCTGATGAACATAAAAGCAAAAATCCTCAACGAAATACTAGCAAGCCAGATTCATCAGCACATTAAAAGAAATATATACCATGATCATGTAGGATTTACTCCGGGGAAGGAAGAAAGGTTCAACATACACATACCAATAAATGTGATACACCACATTGACAGAATGAAGGATAAAAATCATATGATCATCTCAGTAGATGTACTAAAAATATTTCACAGCATTCAACATCACTTCATGATAAAAATACTCACAAATTAGGTATAGAAGGAATGTACCTACCCATAATAAAACCCATGTATAACAAGCTCAGAGCTAACACTATACTCCATGTTCAAAAGCTGAACGATTGTTCTCTAAGATCAAGAACAAGAACAAGGGTGCCCATTCTTGCCACTTTTATTCAACATAGTATTAGCAGTACTACCCAGAGCAATTAGGAAGGAAGGAAGGAAGGAAGGAAGGAAGGAAGGAAGGAAGGAAGGAAGGGCATCCAAATCAGAAAGGAAGAAGTAGAATTTTTTCTGCTTGCAGATGACTTGATATTACATATAGAAAACCCTACAGACTACAAAACACACACACACACACACACACACACACACACACACACACAATTGAAACTAATAAATGAATTCAGTAAAGTTGCAGGATACAAATTCAATTCATAAAAACCAGATGTTTCTATATATAAACAATTAACTATCCAAGAAAGATTAAGAAAACAATCCCATTTACAGCAGCAGCAAAAAATAAAATAAAATACTTAACAATAAATTTAACAAAGGAGATAAATAATCTATATTTTTAAAACTATACGGGGTGCCTGGATGGCTCAGTCGGTTAAACGTCCGACTTTGGCTCAGGTTATGATCTCATGGTCCGTGAGTTCAAGCCCCGTGTCGGGCTGTGTGCTGACAGCTCAGAGCCTGGAGCCTGTTTCAGATTCTGTGTCTCCCTCTCTCTCTGCCCCTCCCCTATTCACGCTCTGTCTCTCTCTGTCTCAAAATAAATAAACGTTAAAAAGAACTATATATATATGTACATATATATATGAAATAAATTGATTAAGGCACAGATAAATGTAAAGATATTTCTTGTTCATGGATTAGAAGAATTAATATTCTTAAAATGTCCATTCTACCCAAAGCAATCTATAAATTCAACACAATCTCTATCAAAATTTCAATGGCATTTTCACAGACATAGAAAAAAAAAAAACACCTAAAATCTAGATGGAACCAAAAGACTCCAAATAGCTAAATCAACCTTGAGCAAGAAGAACAGAGCAGGAGACATCACACTTCCAAACTTCAAACCATATATAAAGCTATAGTAATCAAAACAGTATGGTACTGGCATAAAAACAAATGCATAACCCAACGGAACAGAACTAAGAGCCCAGAAATAAAACCATGCATATATGGTCAACTAATATTTGACAAGGGAGCCAAGAATACTTAATGGAGAAAAGAAATTCTCTGCAATAAATAATACTGGAAAACTGGATATTCACATGTAAACAAACGAAACTAAACCCCTTATGCCACTCACAAAAATTAACTCAAAATGGATTAAAGATTTAAATGTAAGATCTAAAACTATAAATCTTCTGGAAGAAAACATAAGGAAAAAGCTCCTTGACTTGGTACTTGGCAATGATATTCTGGATATAACACCTAAAGCACAAGAAAAAAAACTAAAAATAAGCGAGTGGGACTACATCAAACTAATAAGCTTCTGCACAGCCAAAGAAATGATCAGCAAAATGAAAAGACAACCTATGGAATGGGGAAAAATATCTGCAAACCATATATCTAATAAGGGATTTATATCTAAAATATATGAAGAATTCATAATACCCAACAGCCAAAAAAAAAAATAAAAAATAAAAATAAAAATGGGCAAAGGACCTGAATGGACATGTTTCCAATGAAGATCTATGAATGGCCAACACATACCTGAAAAGATGTTCAACATCATTAATCATTATAGAAATGCAAATCAAAACCACAATGAATTATCACCCGTTAGGATGGCTATTATCAAAAAGTCAAAAGACAGTAAGTGTTGGCAAGAATGTGGCATAACGGGAATCTTTGTGCATTACTGGGAATTTAAACTGGTACAACCATTATGGAAAAGATTATAGAGGTTCCTCAAAAACTTAAAAATTGAAATACTATATGATTCAGTAATCCCACTTCTGAGTATATATCCGAAAGAAATAAAATCACTATCTTGAAGAGGTATTTCCATCCCCATGTTCATTGTAGCATTACCCACAGTAGCCAGGATATGTAAACAACCTAAGTATCCATCAATGGATGAAAGGATAAAGAATATGTGATACACATACACACACACACACACACACACACACACAATCTGTATCTATACACAGACAGACACACACACAATGGAATATTTTTCAGCCTTAAAATCGAAGGAAATCTTGCCATTCGAGAGAGCATGGATGAACCTGGATGGCATTATGCTAAATGAAATAAGCCAAACACAAAAAGCAAATACCATATGATCGCACTTATATATAAAATCTAAAAAATATAAAGACAAAAAAAGCCAAATGTATAGTAACAGAGAATAGAATGGTGTTCACCAGAGGCTAGGAGGTAGAGAAAAAGAGCTATTGATCAAGGGGTATAAACTTTCAGTTATAAGATGAGTAAGTTCTGGAAACCTGATGTACAGTATGGTCACTGTAGTTAATAATAGCATATTATGTACCTGAAATTTGCTAAAAGAGTAAATATCAAGGATTCTAACCACTCACACAAAGGAAAGGTAACTATGAGAGGTAATGGATATGTTAATTGATTGTAGTAATCATTTCAGTATACGTCTATATAGAGAGAGGCATCACATTGTACACCTTAAATATATGTCAAAAATAGAATACTTTTTTAAAAACAAAAGTAAACTGAGGTTATATATATATGTGTGTGTGTGTGTGTGTGTGTGTGTGTGTGTGTATACATCCATCATCCCAAGAATCTACTCCTAATAATCTATGTCATAAAAATGAAAGCACCATGGGAATGCAAGCTGGTGCAGCCACTCTGGAAGAGTATGGAGGTTCCTCAAAAAAACTAAAAATAGAACTACACTACAACCCAGCAATTGCACTACTAGGCATTTATCCACGGGATACAGGTGTGCTGTTTCAAAGGGACACATGCACCGCCATGTTTATAGCGGCACTATCAACAATAGCCGAAGTATGGAAAGAGCCCAAATGTCCATCGATGGATGAACGGATAAAGAAGAGGTGGTGTGTGTGTGGAGTATTACCCAGCAATCAAAAAGAATGAAATCTTGCCATCTACAACTACGTGGATGGAACTAGAGGGTATTATGCTAAGCTAAATTAGTCAGAGAAAAACAAAAATCATATGACTTCACTCATATATGAGGACTTTAAGAGACAAAACAGATGAACATAAGGGAAGGGAAACAAAAATAATATAAAAACAGGGAGGGGGACGAAAATAAGAGATTCTTAAATATGGAGAACAAACAGAGGGTTACAGCAAGGGGTGTGGGAGGGGGGATTGGCTAAATGGGTAAGGGGCACTAAGGAATCTACTCCTGAAATCATTGTTGCACTATATGCTAACTAATTTGGAAGTAAATTTTAAAAAATAAAAATAAATAAAATAAATAAAATTAAATAAAATTAAAAAATGAAAGCACCTGTATATAAAACAAATGTATTTAAAATAGTTATTCCAGCATTAATAAGAAAAAATGAAAAAACTTAATGCTCAACAATATGGGAATGCTGAATAAATTATGTTCATGGATGTTTACTGCTGCATTATTTGAAGACAAATTTGGGGAGAAAAAAGTTGATGTCTAACAATATGGAAATTTCAGAATAAGGTAGGGGGCAGCATGACTATGGAATATTAAACAGCCTTTACAAAGAATGAGCTAGACTTATCCCACCTGACTTCCAAGAGCTGCTGTGTGAGATAAGCAGGACGTAGAAAGCAAGATCCAGTGGAGAGAGAAGACACTGGGATGGGCCAAAGGGAAGTAGGAGAACAAAGAAGAAACAAGCTAAAATGAAGAAAAAAATAAAAATGCAAGGAAAGGCACACATAATAAATACACTAGCCACGCAAACCTGTATGAGTTTATCTGTATAACTAGTAAGAGGTTTGGGGACTTTGTTGCATTTTTCAGAACTAGATAATCCAATCAGAAGTAGAATTGAGGGTCTGGGCCTAGGACAGCTTGGACATGTCCCAGTATTCAGAGATATCCCGTGTCCTCTTTAACAGACCAGAGACCAGAGATGCAGCAAAGCAGTGAGGGCCAGGTGTCAGCTGCTCCTAACAGGGAAGGAGAGAGATGGAGAAGAGGGAAGAAGCAGGGAGCAAAGCAGAAAAAAGCATTTAAAACAGAAAAGAGGTTGCCTCTAAAGAATGGGAGAGCTGGGGATAGGGAGAGCTGGGCATGAAGCTATTGTTTATTATCACAATCTTTTCTAAATTCTTCCATGTGTCATATAGTACAAGTATCACTTTGCTAAAAATAAAAATGTTATAAGGAAAATAAAACCCCTTGAGAGCCTACCATGTATCATATTTATTTTTACTGAATCAAAGGACCAAATACAATCAATCATACACTATATGAATTACACACATTAACTTTTTAGACATGCAACCTATTTTTCTGTCTCCTCTCTCACGTAAGCCTTCCATACTACTGGTGGGGTAGAGGGGTAAATGACTTGCCCTAAACTGGAAATTAGCAGTTGGGCAAAGATGAGCCCACTCACCTGAATCTGTCGAGTCCAGGCCCGCTGAGTCTATTCTATACCACCTACTTCTCACAGGGAGCATTAAGAAGATATGCTGGGAGCAGATCAGGGGAAAAAAAAAAAAAAAAAAAAAAAAAAAACCTTGAAAAAACACAAAGTATCATAAAAGCACTCAATTACAACTTACTGCCAATGCTAATGCCAGATGCTAACATTTATCGAGGACCCACCCTAAGCAGACCTTGGTCTAAGGGGTTCATGCATGCTAGCCTGTGCTATTCTCAACAACCACCTGCCCACCCAAGACTTCTCCACCTCACGTGACAACTTTCTCATGCCAGTTGCCAGGAGCCAAAATGGACTCCTTTCCATGCACATCCACACAGTCAGGAAATCCCCTTGGCTCTACCTTCATAAGCCATCCAGAACACAGCCACTTCTCACCATTTAAATTGTGACCACTGTAGTCAGAGCTACATGGTCTCCCACCCAGTTAACAACACGCTCCCTAGCAGGTATCCTTGAGTGCTGTTCTCCACTCCAGAGTGATGGTCCTAAAGCACAAGTCCATCAGTGTCAATCCTCTGTGCAGTCCCTGCCAGGCTCCCCATGTCAGCATAAACACAAAGTGCTCACAGGGCTCACCTCTTCTTCCTCACCCCCATCCTCTCTTCTTTGACCTCATCACCGACTACTGCCTCACTCACAACAGTCTCCAAACTTTTCCTTGGGCCTTTGGACCATTCCTCTAACTGCTCCCTCTCTCTGGAACTCCTGCCCACGTATCATCCACTTTGCTGGAATCTCTCCTCATGGACGCTGGTATCTGACTAGCCAGAACTCCCAGTACTTCTTACTCTGCACAGTTCGTTCTTTTCCAAAACATTTATTATCTTCTAAAATTCTAAATAGTTTAGCCATTTTGTGTGTTCATCAGTTACTGACTGTCTTCCCCCTACATGGGTGTAAGCTCCACAAAAGATCTTGGCCTGTTTTGTTTACTGATGCACCCAAGCACCTACATCAGTGCCTGATGTCACTAAGCCCCCCAATAATTACTTGTGAAACAAAGAAACTAGGTACTATACTCCAGATGTTGAATGATCAATTTGAAATAATGCCACTACATAATCCATCAATTTTGTAAATCTAGTGAAAGAAAAAAAAAAGACAGAGGGAGAGGTACCACCTTATCAAGAAAAAACTAGCTTCGGGGTGCCTGGGTGGCTCAGTCAGTTGAGCGTCCGCTTCAGCTCAGGTCATGATCTCGCAGTCCGTGAGTTCGAGCCCCACGTCAGGCTCTGTGCTGACAGCTCAGAGCCTGGAGCCTGTTTCAGATTCTGTGTCTCCCTCTATGACCCTCCCCCGTTCATGCTCTGTCTCTCTCTGTCTCAAAAATAAATAAATGTTAAAAAAAATAAAGAAAGAAAGAAAAAACTAGCTTCAATTCTCCTATATTTACACCATTTTTAAGACTGTTTACTGCATGTGCATGGGATCATAGGAGATGCAAGGAAATGTTATTTGCAAATGTAATCACATGAAAATAAAGTTTATACTCCCTTCAATACACAGAAGGAAGTAGCTCATTCTTTACACAACTTATTGTTCTCAAAACTTTGACACACGTGTAAATTTCTTCCCTTCCCCTCTGTTCCATTACTTTATATAAAATATATATAAACTGTTACTTCCAGGATTACCTTGGATAATAAAAAATGATCACTCACACACCAACAGCCTTATTTTGCCCATCATATACTCTGTCTTATTCCTATTCATCATATCTGCTTTCCAATATTTCACCATATATATTTTTCTGGTTTCTTTTGGCAAAGATGACCAAAATAGTTGTCCCACCCTTACTGACACATAAGGGAGAAGAAGAGCATGTGTGTGCAGTGTGAAGATATACATAATGCAAAAAGGTCAACTCAGCCCAGGGTCAGGGATATTTCTCTTAATTCTAAAAAGTGTAGTCTTAATAAAGTGATATGTCTGACACAAAACTTGTGACATGTGTGCCTAAATACCCAAGTTACTGTTCTCCGTGCTAAAAATACGCACTGCAATATGTTCGGTGCATTAATTTCAATCACAGATCTCAAAAAATGTGATTAGTAGTAGCAACACTTGAAAAGCTGAAGTAACTTTCACTTGGGGAGAAGTAAATCATAATTAAACACTGTAAAAAAATCGAGACGTGACTATCATTTTCTGCTCCACAACAGCTAAATACATTACCATATCACATGGGTATTCTATATTCAGTTTTCCTTTTGATTATTTTTATAATTTAACCCCCAGGGATATTATCTTCAATAAAGAAGCAGAAAAGGAAACAGCATTATAAAATTACTTCTTTCCCTAAGTCATATAATAAGTATTGTGCAAGACCAAGACCTGAATCCAAGTTCTTCTAGTACTAAAATTGGCATATTCACAATACATATTAATCAATGTTTCTTTCTCTGGGTTAAAACAAACAATCCAACCCATATGAATTAAGAAAAAAGAATGCAATTTTGAACTTATTACAGTAAATAAAGATGGGTCACATTCTAAAACTGAGTTTTTGGTATTAAAGTGTTTAGTAAAGAGAAAGTATCTCCCAAATGAAGATTCAAGCAGAGCCCCCGCTTTATAAGATTACAAAACTCTTTTTTTTTTTTTAATGTTTATTATTGACACACAGAGAGAGACAGAATGTGAGCAGGGGAGGGGCTGAGAGAGAGGGAGACACAGAATCTGAAGCAGGTTCCAGGCTCTGAGCTGTCAGCACAGAGCCCGACACGGGGCTCGAACTCACAAACCGCAAGATCATGACCTGAGCCGAAGTTGGACGCTTAACCGACTGAGCCACCCAGGCGCCCCAACAAAATTCTTTTAATATCTTTCACACAACTTGTAAACAATTACTATGCAGCCACAGACTATTACAAAGCCTCAGGGAGCCCATCATGCAAACCAGCGTGGCCTGCCACAAGCCTCCAGAGAAGTCCTTGACTGCACGAGGCTGGCCCTGGATGTCGGCAAGGGGAGCTGCACAGCAAGGGCGAGTGCAAGGTGTCACCAGGCAGGGGAATGGAGTGGCCCATCCTGCAGCCTGGACACTGGGAACCTCATCTGCCACCACCCACTCGCTTCATTGGTGCCTCTTGTCCCACCCAGAAGAGTCCACGCTTCTCTCTACAAATGAGGTGCAGGAAGGTGTGGACTTCATACCCATGCTGCAGCCAACGAACAAGGAAGCACCCACTTTTCAAGCAGAAAACTACTCCTGTGACTGACAAAGTTCAACAGTGACCTTCCCTGAGAAAGTAGTGCATTTCTCAGCATGCATTTACTCATTCTTTTTAGGAATAGCATAGAATTCTGCAGTGTGCACCTAAGTATTTTACCCATTTGGGGCAATATTAAAGTTAGTGTTTATAACAACTGACACTCAGTCACTGATAGTTACTGAACAATAGCTATCTGCTACTAGGTTCTAAATGGTTGATACTTAGAGAGTCCTTTGGTATTTACAACACTATTGTCATTCCCATTTTACAGCTGAGAAAACTGATACAATAAATAAGTTCACATGGCAAAAAATGGCTGAGCAAGGAGTCAAAGCGGGGGTATTTCTGAACATTTGTTTACTCAACCAAAGGCATCAACATTTTAAGTGTAAAAATGGATGCTTAGGAATTCTGAAAAGTTAAACAAAAAATTCTGAATAAGCCTGAACAGCTAAACCAACCAGACTGAAGTGAAATTCAGATGAGCCCAGACAACAAACAAAGCGAGGACAGGAGTACATCAGGAGGCAGGACTGATGAGAGCCGGACTGAGGCCCATTGTCCACGGGCCTGGCCAACTCCAAAACAGTGCATTCCACATCTCTGAAAAACACAGTGCAAGACACTGGGGGACAAGCATTAAAAACAGCAAATGCAGGCGCCTTGGTGGCTCACTCAGTTAGGCCTCCTACTCTTGGCTCTGGCTCAGGTCATGATCTCGCAATTCGTGAGACAGAGCCCCAAGTTGGCCTCTGTGCTCATAGCACTGATAGCACATGGTTTGCTTAGGATTCTTTCTCTCCCTCTCTCTCTGCCCCTCCCCTGCTCGCACACAGGAGCTCTCTGTCCCTCTCAAAATAAATAAACATTTAAAAAATAATAAAATAAAATAAAACAAAGCAAATACACAATATTTTACTTCAAAAACTATTAAAACTTCCTACATCCTACATTATGCCAACTACAGCAAGCTGAGCAAACTAGTGTTGATTCTTGCTCCTTTTTGTCAATAACTATGTGTAGTTGTTTTTTAAGTTGTTATAAAAAAAATGAAAGTACCAGAACAAGTGAGCATCCTGTCTTTATTTCAAATATCGCCCAAAGAGCCCAAATTGAAAAATCCATATCAAAAAAAATATTAACATGAAACAATATCATAGTGTGACATCATCAAAATCATTTTTACAGTTATATTGAAACTTTTCACATCTGAGAAGTTTCATAACTCTTTTTCTGCTACTGTGTCTGTTAGAACAAAAAATTCATTGTTCTGGGATGATTTTTCTCCTATATTTCTGTTGTTATGGTGACCTTCCTTAAAAGAAGTCATACACAAGGTGGCTGGTTTGGTTTTTGTCTGTCCATGAAAAAATAAAATATTGGCAACTCTCTTAAGCTAACATACAGTTTTGTTGGTATATAAAACAGCCCCAAAGCTGGGAGCCTCTGCTCCAGACACCAAGTATTACGAGTTTGGAGGACAGAAAAGAGAGAGATGGTTCTACAACAGAATGGAAATCACATACACATTTAACATAACTGGATTTCTGACTCTGATTAGGGAAAAATAAACAAATAAAACATTAGGCATGGCAACAAGAACTCAAACTCCCAAAGGCACCAGGGCCCCACAAGCCCATGACTCCTTCCTGTCTTAAACCCAGGACCACTTCACCTACTTAAGTGACTTGCCTGGCCCTTGAAGCCACCTTGAGCAACTCTAGAGAGCACCTCAATGTTTGCTCAGCAGCCCTACACAACCAGTCACTTTCTGCCCATGGGTTGAAAGATATGTTTCAGTAACAGATGGGAGCTGGATCTTCACCTCAAACTGGTTTATAATTTACTTTTCCTATTTGTTTTTAATCTGGCTAGATCTAAATAAGACCACATGAGACCTCTTTATATTTTAATTACACTTAGTCAAATCTTTGAAAAGGAAAAGGAAACAGTGCCACCTAACTGTATAACCAGCTTTGTTCTTAAGGGGTTTTTTACTGCATGTTAATTGTTCACCATAACCATTTATTTCCAATTCATTTTTATCTCAACTGACTGGATATAATTCAGCAAAGAAAGCTCAGCAGTTGCCATCTTCTCAAAAGCTAGCAAAAATGTCAAGTTTCACAATACTTACATCTTAGAAAGTAACAAACCCTAACTCTCTTAGGTAAAAGAGCTAATGGGGAATTAACAGAGTAAATTTTATCCAACCAATCTTAAGACCTTTCATATGCATTTTCGTTATATGACACACTGAGATATTCAGAATGCTAATCACTTCAGTTTCCTCACAAAACCATTTCTTCTAGTATAGAAATTCTGAGTAGTCGAGGGCCTACAAAACACCATGTTTTTATTCAACTAAAATTTTTTAAATAAAGACAAAGAGATTTCTGAAATACTCTGGCTAGGAGTGTACTGCCACTAATAACTAATAATAACTAATAATAACTAATAACCTTGAGAAACCACTATGTAGCAATATCAGCGCATGTTTAAAACAAGTAATAACTGAAATCCATATGGATATGTTCTAAAAGTATGAAGTACTATAGAAATACCAAACAAACTTTTACAAGACACCTTATATAGAGCTAAATAAATGTGGAAGTTAGCCTAAGTTAAGAACTTCTGCATCACGACCTTACACATTCTTTCACATTATGTCTACCAAATTAAACTACCATAAACCTTCCAAAATTCAAAGAGTGAATCTTAAATAATTTAATATGCCAATTTTCTCTGCTTCCTTTACATCTGGTCCAGTTGTATATTTGTATTAATTAAAAAACCACTGGATGCATTCTGCCCAGGTGTTTCTACATTTGGGTTATAGATACAGCATAAAACAAGAGGCCAAAAAAAAAAAAAAAAAAAAAAAAGGTGACAGAAAGCCCAGAGATCATATCAAATAAAAATGACTATAAAACCTGTGGGTCTGATTTCTGTAAACTACTTGGGAACTTACCAAAAGCTTTGCACATACAAGCAATAATCAAGAAAATGGCTTAATGCTCACCTCCAAAATCAATGCATATCTGCTAAAAAGACAGGTTCAGAGAGGCACCAGGGTTTGAATAGCATCCTCAAGGCAGACAGTGACAGAGGCCAAACCCACAACACACCCCTTCAGATTCCCATGCTGTCTGGCCCCATCCTCACTATTGAGTGTCAAAAGCTAAGCCCCCCATTTGCATGGTCAGACCAGGACACAACTTTAATTTGTAGGTTACCAGATATGTTAGCCTATTCTCAACTCTGGTTTGCATCATGAGAAAAAGACTTCAAAAGACCACACGCCCTACCCTTTCAGCACAGTCTTTCACTATATCCGATTCTAAGTATACAGTGGCAAGCAAACTGAACTTCAGTGGAACAAGCCTTTATATCGCTCATGGACAGTAATGATTACCAATTATTTTTTTAAATTTTTTTTTAACGTTTATTTATTTTTGAGACAGAGAGAGACAGAGCATGAACAGGGGAGGAGCAGAGAGAGAGGGAGACACAGAATCTGAAATAGGCTCCAGGCTCTGAGCTGTCAGCACAGAGCCTGACGCGGGGCTCGAACTCCCGGACGGTGAGATCATGACCTGAGCTGAAGTCGGACGCTTAACCGACCGAGCCACCCAGGCGCCCCTAATGATTACCAATTTAACAACAAAGCCCAAATCATCCAATGTGAGTATGAGTGTGGAGGTGTTTGGGTGCATATGAGTACACGGCACATGTTAACTTTCAGTCCTTGCAAGCACCATTCATAGACATCACTGTACTCTCTGAATTTTGACTGATGTCAAACCCCATTAAAATACTACTTTGTGGAAATTTAAGTCTTTGTTGTGGCTTCTTACAATCATATTCAAGCTGTGACAATGGACTGGATTCTAATCCTACCCTCCTCTCCCCCAAGTCTCAAAACATGCTCAGAGCAGCAACCGCAAAGGCAAGAAGGCAGCTTATAAGATGTAGATAACGCACAAATGAGGGGGACATATAGTTTGTATACAGGACTCTTACTGCCAAACCATACATGGGTAAGCCCCATATGCTAACACTAATTTTCTTTCTCAATTCCAGAAAGAAAGAAAGAAAGAAAGAAAGAAAGAAAGAAAGAAAGAAAGAACAGAAAAGGAAAAGAAAAGAGAAAGAAAGAAAGAAAGAAATAGGGTACTGCAAAGGCTCTCACTTTTAAAAGGTGAGAGTCTCTCACTTGACATTCAAGTATGTGCAAAAACTTTATGTTTCTCTGAACTGGGAGCATAATTTCATTTTGTATTTTAATCAAAAAGTACTTTTTGCAATGGTTTTAATATTTCCTGTCTTTCCTAGGAATGCAACTCTGTAAATTGAGGAAAGGTTTTATGATGTTTCATGCAGAACTTTAGCAAATATTTTCACCATTTCAGAAGATGATGTTATTAAGCACAACAGTGCTAAAAGACTGCCCTTCCTTGATACAATCCCCCATCAGGACTTTTATCAGTGAATTTATATATAATACAAGCTATCCAACTACTTCACTTTATTTTCTACACTAATCATGTCCAAACGTTTGGAGTATCATTTAATCATGAATTACCTTCCACTTATTTCTCCCATTATATTATATATGGACATCATAATGACTTTTTTGAAAGTTTGTGAAGGTAAATTATTTACCTAATAACTTCATTTCAAGATACTAAGAGGGATGTTACAAATATATGTTGTCAAAGGGTTGGTACAGTTGGAACTCCTGACCTATAAACATTCGTAAACATTCTTCTACCTTGGTTCTTCCTGTGTCTACTTCAACAAACAAGTGAAAAAGGAATATGGGTGACAAATACACCCTAAGCCATTTATTTAAGCTTTTATTTTATGCCTGGCCAGGGGTGGAAGTAAGTGTAAACTTTGGGTACAAAACAGAAATAAAGAAACTCCATTTGCTGTTCCTTCTTTAAAGGTTCTTTCACTTTTAGTCTCAGAAGAAAGACCCCCATTACCTGTAGGAAAGTGTGATCCTAAAGAGGGATATAAAAGGGGCCTGGGCCTTTATTTAGTCATAAGAATATTCATTATGGAAACTTTGAAGTGGATTAGGTAAAAATCAGAATAATTTAAAGAAGGTGAGTGGATTAAATCATCTCTCAAAGTAATTTATAAACTATTTCTTTTTTATTTTTGGCTTTGACTGACATGTTTAGTGACTTAGCCTGGGGAAAACTTGGAGAACATTTTTAATGCTCATGCAGAAGGGCATATATATTGGTGAATTTATTATTTTCACTTGTGATATAACACACAACAAGAACATTCAAAGATGAGAACAGAGACTTTTCACCGTTTCCAAAAAATGAACTCTCTTCTTTTGTGCTGTATGCCAACAGTGTCCACACAAACAATACCAAAATAACACAACCCTGAGACATCAGTCATCCCTACAAGGGGCTGATTAACACCTTGAACGTCTTCTTCCTTCTGTAACACCTGGTCTCTGGAGGGAGTGCTATATGATCCAGCTGACAATTACTAGAACTGGCATGAAGGTAACTCAACCCTGCCACTGTGTGACCTTTCACAGTCAGCTTCTATCCACCATCTGTGGAACACAACAATGATGCTTGTCAGCTATGGACTTGACAAAGATATTCTCACTAACTTTTAGAACCACAGTTACTCCCTTGTCAGCACAGGCACTGATATTTTTCATGTCTCTCTTGTAGAGTCTGAGGGCCCACTCATTAGCACACACTGTCCCCTCCCAGCTTCATTCTGGGTATTTTCTGGACTAAATGGACAGAGTATCCAGTGCCAATGCCTGGTATGCAGCAAGTACCCAAAAATGCAGTTAAATAAATAAATATATGAATAAATCAGTGCATCTTCTCTGATGTGACACAGAGAAGCCTCAAATTTGAATGTGTCTCTGGTTGTGAGTTTCCTGAGGGTAGACCTGCATCTCAACATCTAACAACATCCTTCCCGTATCCCTTACATTCCACAGCTTAGCACATCCTTGGTCAAAGCAGACACTGAATAAACATCTATGGAATGAATGAGGGTACTCTTACTTAGCAGATATTTGTGTTACTGGCTTCATAATTCCCAACTGTGCAAGCACACAAAAGATTAATTATTACTCTAGAATAAGATTTGCCACGCTACTGAATACAACTTTACTGCAAAGCCTGGCTATGAAAACAAAAGCTGACATGCAGTAATAGAAAACAGCCTGAGCCAGAGCTCAAGAAGGCCAAATGAAGGGTCCAACTCTGCCACTACTCAGGTGGATCAACCTGAGTACATCAGGTCTTTTGCTGGGCTTTCATTTTGGCCTCTCTGCAATAAGGGATTTAGATTAGAAATATATGTGACAATTTATCCTAGTAGGAATTCATGAATTGGGTAAAGAACATAAAGCCATAAGACTACAGAGCTCAAAACCAAGTAATTTTATAAACTACTTACCAATATAGTAAATTTTCAGTTACTTTACAACTTGTTTTAGCTTTTGAAGCACTATTAATTTAGGTCTTTGCCACAGTTTGATTAACAGCTGTGACAGCTGTATTTGGCTAGTCATGGCAAGACAGAATCAGGGACCATTTACTATGATAAGAACGATTTTTTACAAGAGAAAAATGAGTTTTGAACTGATAAGCTCCTTCAAGTTAGATCATTTGTTTTGTAATTCATATTCTCACATAATGACTTTTGACCTTGGGCACATTGCTTAATACAACTGGATCTCTGATCTGTTATCTATAAAACAGGCTGAATTAGATCAGACTCAACCAGGGGTGATTCTCCCTCTCTGTCCTCTCCCCAGGGGACATTTGGAAATGTCGGAAGACATTTTGGGTTGTCACAACTAAGTGGGAGGAGGTGCTACAGACGTCTGGTGGGTAGAGGCCGGGGATGCTCCTGCTAAACAGCCCACAGTGCCCATGGCAGCCCCTTAGAACAAAAGCATTTCTGTTGATAACAGGGATTGAGAAAAGTCTGATTCAGATTACTCCCAAACCCTCTAAAATTAAAAACAAAAATGGTAAGTCTAAATTGTTAAATGTGGAACAGCAGGAGCTTATTCGTAAGCTACGGTTGGTCTACGATAGAAGTTACAGCTACATGAGCTGAAACTTCTAAAAACTTGAAAGACAACTTACTTGGACATAAGCCCAATTTAAAACCATGCCTCCCAGCTTTACACTTTGTGCATCACATGGGTAATTAATGTATAACTGTACCCTCCACAGCGCCCTTTCTTTTTCCTCACCATTTACTCCACAGCAATGGGCATTGTTTGTTTTAGACACAGATGCCAGACAGTTCTGAAAAGACTGACAGTGATATCTTCTTGTCCTCACCATAGAAGAATAAAGTGGCCCTAAAGATTACTGATAACTGACTGCAGTAAAATGGCTGCGCATTGCCCTTCACACAAAACACAAAGATGGCAACAGCCGGCAGGGAGGACACGTCTGAACTGTATACAGGGTCTACACATAAGATGGATGCCAACTGACAGCTGCTAATTTACATGGGGTACAGAATCCAGCAACATGCCCTACCCTATTATCTTTCTAACAATTACCAAGTATCTGTGACATTCAATTAACAAAACCAATGAAGTATACTCATGGCCCTACACAGAAGTCTATCACCTTGAAAATCACCTATGAGCCTTGGCTTGTTCCAGGTGCACTTAGCAAAAAGATGTTCTCCTGTGCTGGTCAAGACTTCTCAAATTCTTGGTCTGTTAGCCCTAACAGTTCCTATTCTAAGCTCAGCTGTATGTGTTAAGCTGCCAGAGAAACATCCACATATCTTCTTGAAATAAAACCACAGCAAGCTCACAGTTTTAGAAGAGGAAGGGGAAAAATCTTTTTTCTAACTATCCTCAGAAATGGAGTGCATAAAATATAGATCTGGAAGTGCTATCATGGCATCTCTAATAATTCACCTTGATGATGTCTAAGACCAGAACTGAAGGGTATAATGACAGGAAATTAGAAGAATATCTTTTGCCATAAAGCAAAAAGAGAAAAACCTTTACATTCCCTTTGATATGTGACCATAATAATAATAAAATGAGTGGAGGAAAGGTCAGCTCTTACATTTTCCATCGAATTGAAAGTCTCAGCTAGATACGCAACAGAATCCCAAAATGCTAAGGATTTAGTGGCACTCCTTTTCTATATGAACCTGTCACTAATTGACTCAAAATCATTCAATTTTTATTTACTGCTCTCTGGCATATGTCAGGAAATTCCTAGGCTTTACAGAGACATGGTGAACTGAATCCAAAAAGTTCCCTGGGACACAAAAAGTAAGGCTCCACCCTTCAGAGTGAAATAGCCTATGACAGCACATTGTGCAGGAAACTGGGGGTGGGGGTGATCCAGTTTTTGGGAGACTTGGAGGCTTCTTGGAGGAGTAAAATTCACAGCAACAAGAAAGGCAGATACAAATGTGCAAAATCCCAAAAGCAAGAGAAGACACTGTCCCCCTCCAATCATAGGTGTCCATAGGTGATACAAACTCTTAGACATTTGATGAAAAACATATATATTAACAATGGAGACATAAAAAAATTCCATAGAAACATGATTGAAAGCTTTAAAAAGTCTAGGTTCAACCCAAATTTTGATAACCCCAGCCCCCTACACAAGCATATGCCTTACAGAGTCACAGGGCTGGGCCCAGATTCCCACTCCTAACTCCCAGATTTAATCAAGGCAGACTTAAATGGGGAGGAATTAGTGGAACAAGAAACTGGTATGTTTCTGATATTCCCCCACCATGATAAATAAGACCCCACAAGTCAGAGGTTGTAAAATGACAGCCCACAACTGCATCTAGTCTGCAAATATACTGTCTACCTTATTGGCGTCCTAAAAGGTTCAAGCCAGTATTTTTAAATAGGGTATTTCACATTTTTAAAAATGCACATATCTGGGGCACTTGGGTGGCTCAGTAAGTTATGTGTCAGACTTCCGCTCAGGTCATGATCTCACGGTTCACAAGCTCAAGCCTCACGTTGGGCTCTATGTGGACGGCTCAGAGCCTGGAGCAGGCTCTGCTTCCTGATTTGGTGTCTCCCTCTCTCTCTGCCCCTCTTCACTCTCTCTTACTCTCTCTCTCTCTCTCTCTCTCGCTCTCTCTCGCTCTCGCTCTCGCCCTCTCTCAAGAATAAACGTTTAAACATTTTTTAATCATTTAAAATGCAGATTTCCAATCTGAGGGTTTTGGGTGTTTTGCTTGTTTGTTTGTTTTAATATTAGCTACCCCTTTAAGCCATATAAGACTACTCCCTACTGTTTCCACTGCACTGAGGGGATTTTTCTCCCTTCCCACTGCCCTTGTTCTTACAGAGCTTCCTATGATAGGGGCATCTGGGTGGCTCAGTCAGCTGAGCGTTGGACTTCCACTCAGGTCGAAGACCTTCAATCTCATTGTTGGTGAGGTAGGGCCCCACACTGGGCTGGGCTCGCTGCTGTCAGCACACAGCCTGCTTCAGATAGCTGCCCCCTCTCTCTCTGCCCCTCCCCCACTCAGGCTCCCTCTCCCAAAAATGAATAAACATCTAAAAAAAAAAAAAAAAAGGAAGAACTTTCTATGGTAGACAAGTATCTATGCCCAGTTTTCAAAGGTGAGAAAATAGAAATCAAGAGTGCTTTGTGAGTTTTCTTCTATCTGCCTATTTCACTCAGGCCCCTTACCTGCCTGGCCCCTTTACATACATCCAAATTGGTGACCCTGGATTTAGGCCTTAACTCCATTTGCCAAAGAGTGCCAACTCAGTGTACACATGTCATATAACACAACCACATCGAGTTGTCTCCCTAAAAATAGCCTATATCCAGCAGGTCCTTCAGGGGAAAAATGATCAAAGCAAAGTTACCAAGTCTGCTTCTCACCAGTCGTTCCATCTACTGAAGTTCACCCAGTTTCTCATGCATGGCCAGACCTAGAAAACCAAAGGCAAAAGCAGAACATCTGCTCAACTATGAACTGGGCCTTGCACTGGCATCAGTGTTAACCTGGATCCACTTATACAGGCCTGGAATCATGTCTATCATCTGCTCCTTGGTTTTTATTTAGAAACAAATTTCATCAATAACGACCAAAAGCAATTTTTTAAATGCTGTCACTCAAGGAAGTCTCATCTCCAACTCTGGTGTACTCATAAGAGAAGGAACCATGAAGGTAAGCAATGGCTTACAGTCATAGGACCAAAGAACTTTGAAGGCCTGGCAGAGTCTCCCAGTGTTAGGATCAGTGTTGGGACACCATGGTATAAGGAAACTGAGTAGTAAATGGTCCATGTTGTACATCCAGTAATTTTAAACCTCCTCATTCATGACTGAAAATGCTACCACCAAGGCAGCTTGACAGCAGGCTCTGAGATTACACGTATTTGGGTGCATGTGCCCATTCGCAGACAGACTGGATATTCAAGTTCAGGAGGTACATTGGGTCTGGTGTGAGGTGTGAGCCAGGCAGAATACAAAAATCCTACAGCCAAAGAAGAGGGAAAGACCACATCTGCTAAACTTCAAAACCCTGTGCCCAGCACAGTGCTGGATAAATAACACATATCACATATCAAATGACATTGAGTTATCTCCCTAAATATACTTTATATCCAATAGGTCTTTCACTGGAAAAATGGTTAAGGAAAAGTTACCAAGTCTTCTTCCCACCAGTTGTCCCCAGTTTCTCATGCTACAGATCAGGGGAAAACACTGGATTCCTTTCCCCTATCCTTTAATCTATCAGCAATTTTATGAGATTCTACCATCAAAATACTCCCCAAATCCTTCCATTTCTACTCATCTCCACCCCTACCTCCCTGGTCCAAGCAGCAGGACTCCCACCTAGACGCCTGCAGTGGTGTCCTAATTGGTCTTGCCACCCGCACAATGTTCTGTAGAAGGCAGCCAGAGTGGTCTCAGGGGACATAAAGCAGGCCATGTCACACCCTGTTCAGACTCTCCAAAGCCTTCCCATGGCAAGAAAAATAGAATGTATGATCCTCAGTATGGCCCCTACGGGCAGGGATCATGCTCTGGCACCTACAACTGTACCAGCTGCTCTCCCGGGTCGAGGGAGGGGGTGGTGGGAGTGGGGGGCTTCACATGTGTGCTTACCTCTGCCTAAACTTCTTTTTGCCCTGCTCCCTACCCAGCTAGCAGCAGCTACTCATCCTCAGAGAGGACTTTTATGACCCACAAACCCATATAAGGCACTCCTGTTGATCTTTCTCATAGTACACTTGAAAGTTTGTCCTTCTACATTTATTTGGAGTCTGTTTCATATCTGTTCCCTCACTTGACTATCGGCTCCAAGAAGGCAGGAGTTATGTCTGTAGTAGCCATCCCCATACACAGAGAATGCAACTGACACCAAGTGGATACCCAGCAAAAATGCCTTGCACCCATTTGGGCTCCTTCATTCATCTCTCCCTCAAAAGGACAGGGAGTAGGGCAACAATGATTTAATCTAAAAGGCTGTCATAATCCTAAAAGCTAGCATAATAGCTTACACACCAAAGCACAGTGCATAAAAAGTGTTGTGCTGTCCATCTGTCCCTCTAGTTAAATATGGTCTCTCTAGCTAGTCACGGTGACAAAGAAAGATGCGTGCACTTCTGCTCCATTGCCCACATCCCACACCTGATACTTCCCAAACAATTAATCAATTATTAATTGTGGCAGCGACCACACTTTCATCATTTAAGATCCACCTTCAGAAAGGATGCATAAACATTCTCCACAATGTCTAGCTTCATTAAGAGAACACTCTTCACATGAGCTGAAATCGATACAAAATGAAGAAAGTTTCAGCAGGTGACGCTGAGCTCTACTGCAATGACATCTTCCCCGAAAGGCACACACAGAGCAGGGGAGCAGGGCAGTGACAACTGATGGAATCAGAGTAAATGTTTCATTTTTCCACTGCTACTGTGTAAAGTTTGTTGTATTTGCAAAATAAAACAGGGATAGATTCTTCTCAGGCACTATTCTAAGAGAAAAAAAAGTAATGCAAATGTTTAAACAAAAGATAATATTACGTGTGTCAATGAAGATTTTCATTTTTCCCGAGTATGTTCTAATTCATTGTTTTTGCTTTATTTTGCTGAAGTACAAGATAGTATCTATATTTACACTACTTACTGTAAGAGTGTGTGAACAGTCCATTGGGGGTTTTTTAATGAATCTAAATAGTTTTCTTCACTTGGAGGTATGTGCCTATAATAAACTATGCTCAAAATATGCTTACCAATACTGTAAGATGGAAATGCTTTGGAAACAAGGAAAGACTATTCATATTAAAGGGGACATCTACATCCCTGAAACGGACAGCAAATGCTACCAACAGCTCACGCTGAAGCCTTACCACTGAGATCACCTGGTGCCAGCCAAGTTCAACCACACCTTCTCAGTTGGGGTTTTTCATCTGCAACTGATGAGACTTAACTCAGAGTTTCCTGCAGAACCTCCTCCACTGGCATCCCTATTACTGTTGACGCCTGGTTTTCCTCCCCCTTCTGACCACTTCTTTGTTTCTCTCACTGACACTGTCACTGGGTGCAGCCCACAGTCCTGGACCTGCTCTCTCACCTCTGTGCTGATTTATTCACCCTGTCTCTTTTACTGTCACCGCCATTCCTGGCCCAACATCACAGTTGCTCTCTCCAAACTCACTGCCACTTCAGTGTCTCTTTCAATTGTGTATTTTATAAACTGATCTTATCTGCTCCACCCCCCGCCCCCCCTCCTCAACCACCTACCTGGCTCTCCTGCTAATTTCCCCATTTTAACAGCAGCATTCCGTCTGAATTAAAATACTTGATGGAAACAATGAACACTTATCTGTAATTTTCAAACTCTCCTTCAGCTCTAGAGAAGAAGTAAAGACGTGTGAAGGAATGGAGTGGGAGCAGAGAGGCTGGGGCTCCTTTTGCTTCCTTGGTCAGACTGGGTGGCCTAGTGCTTTCCATACAGCCTTACCCCCCAGTGGCTTCAGGACTCCCCCTCCTTCAAGGTAAGAACTCCAGAGCTTTCCATCTGCAAATCTCCCTTCATAATCAGAATGATCCTCCTGACTGCTGCTTTTATCACCCCATGCCTCTGCTCAGCAGCTGCCTGCTCATACAGGGATTCAGTCCTACATATATCTGTTGTCTATGCACTTAACCACTTGTCAAGTACCATCCCAGGCCGCAAAGGGTTATTATCATTTAAGTTAAAAAGCTATGACTACAGGGGCGCCTGGGTGGCTCAGTCGGTTAAGCGTCCGACTTCGGCTCAGGTCACGATCTCGCGGTCCGTGAGTTCGAGCCCCGCGTCGGGCTCTAGGCTGATGGCTCAGAGCCTGGAGCCTGCTTCCGATTCTGTGTCTCCCTCTCTCTCTGACCCTCCCCCGTTCATGCTCTGTCTCTGTCTCAAAAATAAATAAACGTTAAAAAAAAAATTTTTTTAAAAAGCTACGACTACAGTCCAAAAATATTCCAAATAAAAAGAGATCTAAGGACCTGTTCATACCCTTACTGAACACATGTTACTTAAAAGGCAGACACTAAATTGTGGAAAATATATAAAACTTTTTTGATGACCCTCATTAATGGCAATCATAGTTAATAACACTATATTTATTGTATATTTGAAAGTTGCTAATAGATCTTAAAAGTTCTCATCACAAGAAAAAAATGTGTAACTATGTGTGGTGATGGATGTTAACTCAAATTAATTGTGATAATTATTTCACAATATATCCATAAATCATCATGCCGTACACCTGAAACTAATACGTTAATTATATCTCAATTTTTAAAAATAAACAGGAAATGGTAAAATCTAAAGCCTGGACCATCAAAAAAAAAATACCTGTTTTTACATATGCATTTATAGGTGAACTAGGGAACGTGGAAGCCAAAGGAAGGAAGTCTGGTGTGAAAATCAGGGATGCCTTCCCAGGAGAATTACACTTAATCATGAAGAATAAATGGTTTCTAGTCTGGGACGGTAGGAGCTGATGGGAAGAGCATGTACAACCACAATTCCCAATGTGGGCACTGCAAATAATCTTTCTTAGTCCTAAACAAATCATAATCATTCCTTTTGAGGAGTGAAACCCCCTTCTCCCTCTTAGGCCCCCAATCTCTTCTTCCTTCACCCTGTCAATCTATGGAAGATCCACACACCTCAAGACTCAGCCCAAGACCCAACTCTGTGTTCTTTTCTGATCACTCCAGATCCCAAAGACCCTCTCCTTGCCGGACTCCCTGACCACTATCTGTTTCAGACTGATGGCATTTGATTATACATTGTTTTAGTCTCAAATCCTCATGTTCCTATCACATTATTTTGTTTACAAACATTTGGTTTGCATGTTTTATCTACCCAACGCACTAAAAGCTCAAGCTTTTGGTGGTTTGTCATACAAATGTATGAACATACATAGTAAATGGCTTATTGTACAAATGACAATTGAAATTTTTATGATGAATTAGAAGTGTAATTTAAGATACAAATCACACAAGTATCGCAATGAAACATATAGGTAGGTGGTAGCACTCACCTAAGATTCTTGTGATCAACTTAAAACCACACATCTCCTTAAGGTAAAAAGTAAAAGACATTTCCTTAGTTTTCTTTCATCTGTCTTCACCAGATCACCGTCTCACCAATTCCTTTATTAGAAAACAGATTGAGAGCTCATAGTAGAGGTAAACCAATACTGCCCCGCAAAGCGCTGAATAAAGAATTCCACAGTCAAGAGCTACAGGAGATACAAACTCATCAATGTACCTTACAATCTGAGAGCATAATCAATAGCATTTGTAAGCTCATCTCTCCTGCTTAACAATCACACTCCATGTGAATATAGCAGAATCCGATCCACTTGGATGTTAGAGAAATCTCTCCTCTTTCAAACTCTTTCCTGATTCTAGGATACCATGAAAAGACATTTTTAGCATCTTGTGAAGAGCTAAATGCATTCAAAGTCTATATTATCAAGCATCAAGAACAAATTCCACCTGTTTCCCATTCTAACATTTTTTAGTAAAGGGGACTAGAAAACACCAGGAGACCTCACTACCCTTATTTCAGGAAAGGAGTGAAACTGGAGGCTGCCCCCATGCCTTCTAGAACAGCTCCAACAGTTCAACAGGGATCCCTCCAACAGGGATCCAAGAGACGGTGCCACTTTGGGCGTGGAGACCAAATAACCCTTAGTGTGAGTCTCCTGGGCATGGAACCGCCCCAGCAGGGCAGGTCACGGTGACCAGACTGAACTCCATGGGGCTTTCACATGCGAGAGTCTTAACAATGACAATGACCAGACCTTCCTTTTATTTAGTTTTCACCTCCAGGCAGGGACAGATTAAGAATGACCCTCTAAGTGGATAAAGGCATATACAAAATAAAGTACATCATATGGACTTTAATCAAAGACTGCAGGATTTAAAAGGCAGGCGACAAAAGCCACCAGAATTCTCCCACCTTGAGGAAAGGCTTCCACCAATCCCGCAGGTAACTGCGGCGCTGGCCCAGGTGTCCCCAGGTCCGCTCGCCTCGCCCTCGGCCCATCTCCGCGAAGAAAGCCCGGGAGGCTTGGGCAGCGCTCCCCGGGGCGTAGTTCTGGGCTTGTGGCTGGCTCTAGTTAAACCGCCACAGATTGGCGAGGCGTCCCCCAGCGCGCACTTCCTCCGCTCCGGCCCCGGGGCTGGGCAGAACTTGGGAGAGCACGACCAGGGAGGAAAAGGGGCTGGAGTGAGGAAGCGCCCGAGGGTGTCTCGGCCGCAGCCTTGTACCGCCACACACGACAGCTGTCGGCGGAGAAGGGGGGAGACCGGGGACGCCCGCCCCGAGAAAACAAAAGCCAAACGCCCACCGCCGGGCGCCCGGTGGCCTGAGGCCGGCTTGGGACCGCCTGGAATCCCGCCCCGGCCCTCGTCCCGCGGGCCGAGGCTGAACCGGCGCCTCCCCGCCCAGGTGGCCGCGCTGACACCCCCGGCCCAGGTGGCCGCGGCGGCCGGGAGCGGGACGGTACGGGGCCACGCCACGCCCGTCCGAAGTGGGTGACAAGTGGGGCAGCGCCTCGCGCGGGGAGCCCGGCGCGCGCCCGGCGGCGAAAGAGAAAGAGAAAGAGCCGGCGCCGGGAGGAGGCGACTCCTAACCGCCACCGCCCCCTGGCCCGGCCCGGCCTCGCCGCGGGCGACGCGCACGCCCCTCAGTCGGGCGCGGGGCCCGGGGCCAACCCCGGCGGCGGCGGCGGCCGTGGGCGCTCACGCGGTCCCCCGACCACACGGCTCGGGCTGCCGCGTCGTCCTTACCCCGAGCAGAGCCGGGCCGCCCGCAACGCCGACTCGGCGACAGGCCGGCGGGGCGCGAGCCGGAGCGGCGAAGCTCGGTCGGCCCAGGCTGCGGCGCCGCTGGCCCCGCGGTGCCCGGCGGGAGGGGCGCGAGGGTGCACGCGCGGGGTGGGGGCGCGGGAGCCTCCCCTGCCGGCCCCGCGCGCATGCTCCCGCCGCACCTGCCTCGCTCCGGGTTCCGCTCCCCGGGGACCGGAGTGGACGCGGGGCGGCCGCTCGGGCTTTCACGTGGGAGGGAGGTGGCTGCGGCTGTATCTTCGAGTGCGTCTTTCCCCTTATATGCTCCCCGGCAAGGAGTCCCCCAAATCTTGGCTACTTCCTTCCTGACCCCTACCCACTCGTGCAGTGGTGTCCCGGGGCGCTCATCCCTGCTTCATCCCAGCTCTTCGGATTCACCTTCCAAATGTTCTCAGGCCTCTGGATTCCTCTCTGTTCTGCTGCTCCTTCGGATTTTGCAACCTCCTCTCAGATGCCCCTTTCCCGCTCTCGACTTCCCTACACACCGGTCTGCGGATACCATTTCAAAATAAAAGAATACTCTTTCTGAGCGGCTAGAACAAATGATTACTGACCCTGTTCTAGCTGCTTGAGATTGAGTAGGAAACAGGAGCGAAGGAGTTCCTGCCCTCAGGAAACTTACAGTCTTACAGGTTAGTGTTAGGCTTTCACAAAGCATCGTTGCAGGTTTGGAGAGAAACTTATTAAATCTTTTATGTTGGTTTATGTTTAAAAGTAGCTGGTTATCGAAGACTGTATTTTGTGACTTTTAGATGTAATTTTCTTTCATGGAGGTGTCTTGTGTAAAAATTCTAGGTGCAAATAATAGCTGTCAGGTACAAAACAAATATTAGCTTGCTTCCAGCAAGAAATTCAGTGATTTAACATGATTAAGAATAATAACTTCTAAATGATCTTTTTGGTTTGTTGTTGACTACCGTAAACCAACAACTAAAACTTTCATTTTTCAGGTGAGACTGGTCCGTTGGTACAAACACCAGTTAGCGTTTTTACTGAAGAGAGAAATAGAAAACCCTTTGCTAATGCAGTTTTTCAATTAGGAACCATGATCACAGAAATTTATAAGTACACATACACACACGGCTGTGTTCTATGCTCTAATCAATTAAGAAAAACATTTCTGGCAAAGAAAAAGAAAAGGAAGCAGAAGGTATCAGTATAGAAGAGAACATTTAAAACAGATCTAATGAAGTGGTATACTTTTTTCATCCATTTAACATGTTTATGATAAAGACTTTATAGAGTTGTGTATTTCTGTGACAACAGGCACACTTCGGGATGCTGTCTTGCCACACTTGCTCACCTGACTGCATGAAATTAGAGTAGGACCCAGTGGTTGGATGAGAAGTTCCCCTCCCTGCTACTTAGGTGAGCATAGATGTGCTTTATGTGTCCTTTTAGCAAAGGACAAGTGTCTCGATTACTGCAATGTAACCCTAGTCTTTCCCAGTGGTGTTTATCATTAAAGACTCTAAGTCTTAATGACGGAAACATCAAAATGTTCCCAGCACAAAGAAGAGTTAACAGCAGTCTGGTTCCACCTTCCCCTTAGAAAAATCAATATTAAATACTATACAAAATAAAAGAAAGCTGGATTGAAATCCAAAAGAATGAATTTACATCACCTTGTCTTCGCTTTTTGGGGAAAACGATTATTGTAACATGCTTATTGAATATACATGGCTTGCATTGATGACAACCAAAACACTGTTTTCATGGGCAAGGTTTAAATAAGGAAAAGAATGCACCAATAAAACAGGTGACACAGGCAGAGAACCTCATCCTGGGTTACTTAAATGTAAATCTGTGGGTGCTTAGTGCTGACAACAACATATGATTATATTCAAAGAAGCTGACATCTGTTTTAAATGATACTGTTATTCAAATTATATGGAAATATAAGCAGTGTAAGCACTGGTACACTTATTACAGAATTTTTGAAAAGCTGTTGTAGTAAATCCCTTTTATTTGAACAGCTGCAGATTAAAATGAAATAGCCACATTGTTGGGTATTGCAGTGTTACCAATGGTCGTTGTGAACAATGGGGTTTAGAAATCTGATGTTTACAGCATTTTGTATTTATAATTCAGTTGAATCTAACAAACTCTAAGTGGCAAAGTTAATGTTGGCCAGACAGGTAAGGATGGCTTATTATTAGATAGGCATCGCTGGGTAGAATGGTCAACACAGAAGAACCCCTTTCGGCACATCTTCAAAGCATAACAGAGTCATGGAAGTTCTATAATGTCTGTCTGTCTCCTGTGGGTGGAAATGAAACCCTCTCATTTGCTGAGATAGTGATCAGCTTTATTCAAGGAATACTCCATTTTTAAATTTGCTAAAATTATTTACTTTTTTCTAATTGGGTGGTTTTATTTTTCTATGTTGTATATATGTTGTTTTTATATGTATAAATGTTATTTTTAAGTAGAATTAGATTACATTGCTTTATTATTTGATCAGTAGCAGGATTGCCCATTGATACAGACATGTTCTTAGACTTCATGATTGTTTCCTAGCATATACTTAGGACTGTTTGTGAGTTAAACACAGCGTAAATTCCTTTATACACTTCAGTGTAATTGAAGAGAGGTTATCTAAACAGCGTTTTAATCTTATTCCACAAGTAAATTGTCCATTGCAGCTAAAATAATTTCACTGGTCACCATTTATCATCAATAATTATTACCCTCATGTTTATTTTCATGTCAGTGCCACTGTTAATAATTTTATTTATACCATGCTATATTTTCTCTGTTACCGTGGTATTTTCTTAAGTAGACTGTCCAATATTAAACTTTATTAATGAGTTCAGATATAAATAATTACATAGAGTTATATGTAAGTGTAAATACTGGTTCAGAGAGAAGTGTAAATAACATTGAAGAATTAAAACTAACTTAAAAAAATTTTTAATGTTTATTTATTTTTGAGAGAGAGAGAGAGAGAGAGAGATAATGCAAGTGGGGAAGGGACAGAGAGAGGGAGACACAGAATCCGAAGCAGGCTCCAGGCTCTGAGCTGTCAACACAGAGCCGGATGCACGGCTCAAACACACGAGACGTGAGATCATGACCTGAGCCGAAGTCAGCTGCTTAACCAACTGAGCCACCCAAGCGCCCCAAAACTAACTTTAAATGATGCCAAAAAGCTTCATAAATAAGATAATATGCACATTATACTATTTTTAATTGATGACTTCATCAAAAATAGATTTATTTTTTATATGTGTACTATTTATTTTTATACTTGTACTTTTTTTGATGGAACAAAGCTATCATAAAATAGCATAAAAACACTGTTTCCAGGTATATTCCAACTTATACCTGGAATTTTTAAAAATCCAACTTATACAAAATATCCCAAAGCAACAGAATATACTTTCTTCTCGAGTGCACATGGAACATTCTCCAAGATAGATCATATACTGGGTCACAAAACAGCCCTTCATAAGTTTACTAGAATTGAAATTTCTGATGATGTTTAAAGTCTGTATAAACTGACTGAATGAGATAAGGATCCTTATATCAATAGATAAACTTTAATTCCCACTACAACCATACTGAATGAACTAATAGGATTTGGACAAAGGCATGAAAACTGCAGAAGGAAAGCCAGCAATGCCTTTAATCTCATTTTCAAAGATATTGATGAGGCAACATACCTTCTCCAAGGTGAGAGATCTGGAAAAAGAAAAATGGAAAATTCAGAGTAGGCAATTCATACTTTCTTGAGTAGATATATGCCCCCAAAACTGTAGCTAGACATACATTCTCTAAGAAATAACAGGTGTTATAAGACGTAGAACACATGCTAGGTGTCAGGAAAGATGGTTGTTATTCCTACCTCTGCCATTGATCCATCATGGAAGAAGCCAGCTGGCTATACAGGATGTGTCTCGTGGCATAGGACTTACTTTCGAAACCACCAAGTTCGGGGTCTAGGTCTGGTTCTTAGTATTTAAGGCCCAGAAACCTGAGTCTGTTAATGCTCCCAGAAGTGATCAGGCTAAGGGAACCAGCTAAAAACAAGAATATCAATTATGCTGATGGATATAAATGCCAGTAAGATGGATATTTGGAGATCAGCACATTCCCACCACTGTAGTCTACAAAGGAAGGCAAGCTATGTTAAAATATTGCCCAGTGGCCACGAAATCAGAACAAGGAGAGCTGGTGCTTCTTAATGGGTAGTGTCAGCAAATGACAAGTGTGTAATACAGCCATTCTCATAAAGGAAGGTCTTCAGCCAAGATGTTCAAAGGCTATGTCAGCTGGTTATGATGTTTTTCATTGAGGTCCAGTTTCTAATCCTTGGGATGTTCCCTGGTCACCTTAACTGGATTTGAGTGCTTTAAAAAAACTCCATCAGCAATATATTTACAAATCATCTTCTGTGGGGGCTGCTTCTGCAGAATAATATGCTCATTTATTTTTTTTTCTTGAAGCCCTTTCAAAGGATGGATTTTTCTTAACTTTTTCTTAACCCAAAAGTACCTACAATCCCTTCCATACTATCTGCCTAAATGAAAATGTGTTTGAGTTATTTCCATTTTATATTTAATTTCTGTATTTTGTTAAACCTATAGCCAAAATTAAAAGGTCATTTTTTTTTTGTTTAAGGTGTTATCTTAACGATTAATATTCCATTAAAAAGCATAGAGTCCACTTTTTCTGGACTCAATACGCATGTGTTCTCTTACATTATAATAGTTCCAACACAAATTCTTACAGAATTCATTTCCAGTTTTACAAATGTGAATTGACCTAAAACTACTAACGTGACATTTGCTTGAAAAAGTAAAAAGGCTTTGTCCATTCTCATAGGAAAAGAAGTTGCATGTTTCTTTAGACTTTTAGTTACCAAGTGTACAGTGAATACCTTGAACTTAAATATTGTGAATTTGTTTCTGGATTGAAGACAGTTGATTACTCTATATTACTGAGCTATTAATAGTACCCTGAAAATAAGATTATCTGTTTATATAAAGCCCTGAATGGAACAAAGCTCACCAACTTAGTCTAGTTGAGCCAACAACATAAAATATAAGAGTAAGAAAGTTGTTCCTAAGTAATTTTAAGCCTTCCATTTTAGTACTAAACTCCTCACCTATTCATGACCTCCTTGAAAAACCCCTCACTGACCTTCAGATACTTCTCTACTCCATCTAAAACCATGTCTGTGTAAGTATGGTAGATTAGTTAAATTGATGCCCTGAATTACAGATGACCCATGACTTTGGTTTGATTTAGGATTTTTTTTTTTCAACGTTTTTTATTTATTTTTGGGACAGAGAGAGACAGAGCATGAACGGGGGAGGGGCAGAGAGAGAGGGAGACACAGAATCGGAAACAGGCTCCAGGCTCCAAGCCATCAGCCCAGAGCCTGACTCGGGGCTCGAACTCACGGACCGCGAGATCGTGACCTGGCTGAAGTCGGACACTTAACCGACTGCGCCACCCAGGCGCCCCGATTTAGGATTTTTTTGACTCTACAATGGTGCAAAAGTGATACTCATCCATTATAAACTGTACTTCAAATTTGAAATTTTGATCTTTCCCCAGGCTGGTGATTTACTGGAAAATCCTCTCTAGTGATATGCTGGACAGCAGCTACAGCTCCCAGACAGCTGTGCCATCACAAGAGTAAACAACCCATACACTGACAACCATTCTGTTCCCATACAGCCATTGTTTTTGTTTTTAGTACAGTATTCAATAAATTACATGAGATATTCGATACTTGATTATAAAGGAGGCTTTGTGTTAGATGATTCTGCTCAACGGTAGACCAATGTAAGTGTTCTGAGCACATGTAAGGTAGGCTAGGCTGAGCTGTGATGTGTGGTAGGTGAGGTGTATTAAATTCATTTTTAACTTATAATATTTTCAACTTAGGATGGGACTTGATAAACCCCTTTACCAATACCCCCTTACAATGTAACTTTGTATTTGTTTCCATCATAAGGTGGGGACAATTTCCCATTGCTGGAACCAGGGATGCCCTGTGACTTACTTTGCTCGGTAGAATATGATGAAGTGACAATATGCCAGTCCCAAGCTTAGACCTCAAAGGCTTTGTGTGCTCTTGTTTCCGTCTTGCTTCTATGTGATCACCCTGAGAATTAAGCGCTCCTGCTGGAGAACGGGACAGAGCCCAAATGTTCCATTCAAAGCCCTAGATCCGTGGAAGAGCATGTAATGCCCAGCCAACCCATCACCTGACCATAGAAGCCTGAAGAAGTGATTCCAGCAAGGCCAGCTGAGCCAGGATCAGCAGAACCGTGCATCCAACCTATACACTCATGAGAAATGAGAAATGAGTCTCCAAGTGTTGGACTGTTCCTTTATGCAACAATAGCCATGTGATACAAAAGGTTTATTTATTACAGCATTAATGCAATTTTTTTCTCGTGGAGTAAATTCAGTACCTACCTAAGTGTTCTGTTCCCCTAAAACTTGGAAGTTGTATAAGTCAGCCTTGCTAATTACAGGGACGAAGTCAGAGGGTACAAATGCAGCTGTTTATGGTTTGCATGAATGTGGGTCAGTGTATAGAATTCTTACTCTCCATTAAAGTTCTTCCTAGTGCAGCCATTCTGTCCTCCTTATTAATTCCCCCACCCCCCGCCCCAGTTTACACAAAGGCTCAAGTGTTTCATCCTGAGGGACAGCAACAGAAGACTTCATTTGACTTTGTTTCCCTCACAGGCAGCCCTACCTCCCTCTCCTCTTAGTTACCAAAGTCCTCGAAAAATCTATCTATGATTTATACTTTAACTGCTTCAGGTCTGATGTTTGCTCCAGTGCTCTACTGAAACAGTTATCTCAAAGGTCATCAATGGCCCTAGAATTGTCCAAATTCATTTTACCATCTGGTCATTTACCTGCTGGACTCCTCTGTTCCTTGGAGGACACTGAGCCTGCTCACCTTCAAGTCCCATCCTTTAGCCATGGTCAGGGATAAAATCCCTCTGAGGTCACTTAGAAAAAAAGCAGATTTACCAGGCAGAAGCAGAGGTATTCCCAGAATCAAAGTTTGGAAGCACAGCCTGACGACCTCTCTAGGCACTGGGACCTGCCAATCCAGGCACTATGGCCTCTCAAGCCATTTCTGCTCTCTGGATATGCAGCGTCTTTCTCTGTCTCAGCAGATACACGCAGCCACCCCAGGACCAACTTCATATCATTTCCAGTTCAAGCACCTCATAGACTGATCTGCTTTGCTGGATTCTAGTTCCTCATTCCTGGAAGAGAAAGATAAACCGGCCCAGCTTGATTCATGTGTTCACTCTTAACCTATACTTGGTCAGGGACACCTATTCAAAATGTTACAGATGCCCACAACTGACATAAGTATTGTACAGATGAACAGATAACCCCAAATGTTGTCCCCTCAAAAACTTCAAAAACCCTTCATGACTATCCTTGACCTACAGTTCCAAGTCCAGATGTTACCTAAACTAAAGGTCACCATGCTTTACCCCACACAGCACAACCAGCTCCATCTCCAGCTCCATCACCGAGGACAAGATACTCCCTGTTCTCAGAATGGCTGTGAATTTTGCCGATTTGCCCACAAAGCCTTATCCGGGAACACTCCTCTATCAAGGCTTTTTCTGAATATTAAAATATGATGTACCTTCGAGGATTCAACACTTAATGAAATCTCTCCCATGAAGCATTTATCAATCGAATTGCTTTACTTTTTTCCTTCTACTAGGTACCCATAACATCTTGTTTATACATCTGTATTGCATTTGTAATATTTTGGTTTTAACTATAATCACTTCTTAGTTTACGTATAACTGACAACTACGGTTTTCTGAAGAGGAGGAGCCATCTCTTTTAAGTTGGTTTTACATTTTTAATTGTCTGTGGGGTTTTGCTTTTAATTTTTGTCCTTTTTAATGCAATTTTTTTTTTCAGAACATGCAGGCGGTCATGCAGTGAACACCCATGCATCCACCAATCAGACGGACTAGTATATTATTTAACACGTCATTCTTGATGTTTTTAAAGAAGTAAAACATTATGTATAAAGTTGAATTCCTTTATCATCCCTTCCTTTGTCTCCCGCTGCCTGTTGTGCAACTATTAGGAATTTGGTACATATCCCTTTACTATAAGCCATAATCCTTATGATTTTTTCAGGTTTGTGTCCTTTAAAGAAATCCTTCCTTTACTCTGAGTTATAAAACGTGATGTTTTTTCTTAAATATCTTTTAATTTAGTTAGTATTTAGTTAATTTAGTTAATTTAGTTAAGTATTAGTTAGGGCCTCAAGCACTTACTGAACTTGTAGGGGATACAAGGCAGCCTTATTTTGCTTCTGACTCTAATGGGGATGCTTCTAAAGTTACTGTGTTTACTGTAGGCTCTTGTAGAGATCCTTTTTCAAGTTAAAGAAGTTCCATTATCTCTTGTTACGAAGTGGTTTTTGTTTGTTTGTTCTTGTTTACGTGACAAGTTTGGATATTATCAGAGGCCCATTCAATATTTATTGAGATGGTCAGTTTTTCCCTTTCATAATGACCTCTTTCAGACATTTTACTCCTTTATTTCTCAGGAGTATTGTAACCATACTTAAAGTTATGTTGATATTGTTTTCCTATTTGAACTTTATTGCTGATAAGTTCGTCTTCCAATTTTGTTTTGTTGACTGTTTTTCTCAGTGTCAGTTATCTTCAGTGTCTTTGGGGGGGGTTGTTATTTTTTAAGTCTATTTGTTTACTTTGAGAGAGAGAGAGAGAGAGAGAGCAAGCTGGGAAGGGAGAGGGAGAGAGGAAGAGAGAGAATCTCAAGCAGGCTCCACACTGCCAGCACAGAGCTCAGTGAGGGGCTTGCACCCATGGAACCACGAGATCATGACCTGAGCCAAAATCCAGAGTCAAACACTTAACCAACTGATTCACTCAGGCACCTCATTCCCACGGTCTTTGAGTAGAGATCTGTTTTCTCCTCTGCCTCTCTCGGCTGCCCTCCCTTCTTTTGCCTCAACCTGTTCCTCACCTTCTTATCCAGATTCAGGCCTTGTCACAGCCACGCTGGACTTCCATTCTACAGTGATATTGAGGGTCCGGGAGACACAGACACCAAGATAGCAAGAAATTTGGCCTAGGCCTAGTGCAGCTGCACTGCAATGAAGCTGTTTTCTGGATCCTTTGGGGCCAGGAGAGAGCACCCAACCCCAGTTTTAGACATTGAGTGTGGCTCCAGTCCTCCATCATGCATGAAATGCTTTTTTGATAGGAATGGAGCTGCCATTCATTTCTGACAGTTTATGAGCCAGAAACTCCTAGTTTTAGCCCTGCAGTCCACTGTGTTTCTGTGTTTGTATGTTTCTAGACCATGGAAATGATTGCCTTGTCACCTTAGGTTGTTTTAGTGGCTTTGTTTGGATCAGAATGGGTACTTCAAAGAGGAACTCAGTGACTTCTCCAAGTCTCCATTTCTAATTTGACTTTATTTCTCTCTCAGGACCTTGCACAGTTCTGTACATGTGTTATTGTGCTCAGAAAGTTTCTGGAATTGAAACCACTACGTCCTGTTCCAGGACAAGCTGAGTGAATGCTCAGAAGAAATGCACTGTGGGGGCACCTGGGTGGCTCAGTTGGTTCAGCATCCAACTCCTGATTTTGGCTTAGGTAGTGATCTCATGGTTGGTCATGAGAGTGAGCCCCATGTCCGGCTGCTGGCTGAGTGTGGAGCTGCTTAAGATTCTCTCTCTCTCTCTCTCTCTCTCTCTCTCTCTCTCTCTCTCTCAAAAGAGAAAAAGAAGGGCGACTGGGTGGCTCAGTCAGTTGAGCGTCCACCTTCAGCTCAGGTCATGATCTCACAGTTCATGGGTAAGAGTCCTGCATTATTCTGTCCGCTGACAGTTCAGAGCCTGGAGCCTGCTTCGAATTCTGTCTCCCTCTCTCTCTGCCCCTATCCCGCTCATGCTCTGTCTCTTTGTCTCTCTCAAAAACAAACATTAAAAAAAAATTTTTTTAAGAAAAAGAAAAAGAAGTGCACTGTGGAGGAAATTCATTCATCAGTACAGACTTGACCTGGATGAACTTTAAGTGTTTTTGTGTCAAAGATTTCCAAGATGTCATACTTATTTACACGAAGAGAGTGGCTCTGAAGGTAAGCACATTCAAACAATTGCCAGAACAGATGGTTACCAGCTGCTCAGTAGATACCCGAGGGTGACAAGGATGCTATAAGAGGTGCTGCATGTACAATTTAACCCTAAGGGACCTATGTAATATATCATATGTGTTTTCAATATTATACTTCAGACTTTTCTTTCTTTGCCTATCTTCACTAATCATTGTTATGGTGAAATGTATGCAAGTAACTAGACTATTTGGGGTTAAAGTCTTTTTTAAGTTTATTTATTTATTTTCAGAGAGAGAGAGAGAGAGAGAGAGAGAGAGAGAGAGAGAGAGAGAATATCCCAAGCAGTCTCCACACTGTCAGTGTGGAGCCCGACATGGGGCTTGAACTCATGAACCATGATATCATGACCTGAGCCTAATTCAAGAGTTGGATGCTTAACCAACACATAGAGTGACCCAGATGCTCTTAAATAGAGCTTTAGATATGCAACTCGATAAACCTCCATCTTCCAATAAAAAAAAAAAGAAAAGAAAAGAAAACTCTGATTTATCTTTTTTAATCTTACATTAGCTTACCTTACGTCCCAACTCAACACGTAAGTCTGGATACTCACACTGTTTCTAAGTTCCAATCCACAGGCTTGTCTTTTGCTCTCATCTTTCTTCCACAGGCTATGATTTAAACCTGGAAACAGACCACCACCGCAATAAACAAACAGCAAACGTGAATCAAAAGGTGAGACTCCTACTTTATCACTAACCTTCTTAGAATCACACTAAATTTTCCATGGATACAAGTATCGATAAGCCAGAGTGCCATGCATGGATTGTGTGCATTGAAGTTTACTCAGCATGTGGATAAGGTCTAACACTGTACTTATGTTTTACTATACTTATACTCTATCCCAATAGTATTTTCAAGCCTTCTGTCCAATAATCTTTGTAGAGGCATTGGTCAACATTTATTGAGGTACTGCTGCTTCCTCATCATCATTCTGGTCCATTTGAAGCTCTGAGGGAAAATTCGAAATAGCTAATTATGCAGATTCAGTTGTACAATATTGGCTTTTGTCACATTATCAATGCCCCTTTAATGTTTTATTTCTAAGTATTTTACTTAGTCTTCATATCATCTCTCACCACATTGAGTTATTAGCATCAATTGTCTTATTTTATAAATGGAAAAATAATTAGTATTTCTATGGTTTTCTGTTTTTTTCTACAATGTTGTTACTTAGGTTTCACTGATTTCTGACAATATGACCTTGAGAACATCCTATCTTAAATAACCCGATACTAGATAGTAAAACATTTAGTTGGATTTATTTTGCAGAAAAGGTAAATATATTATGAAGCAAAAGTTAATACCATATATTATTTTTCACCAACTGTAAGCCTAATGCTTGGAAAACAATTTATTAAACTATGTACAAACTGTTTTATAATAATAGATTTAAACATCCTTTACTTGGGAAAAGATTTAATGATTTCATTTTCTTTCTGAAATTAAAAAAAAAAAAGTTTAAATGTGTGTGTGAACCAGACTTCAATTTAAAAAAAGAGTTTAAAGATAAGGGGGTATCTGGGTGGCTCAGTTGGTTCAGTGTCTGACTCTTGGTTTTGGCTCAGGTCATGATCTCGAGGTTCATGAGATTGAGCCCCACATTGGGCTCCACACTAACATCGTGGACCCTGCTTGGGATTCTCTCCCCTGCCTCTCCTCTGCCTCTCCCCTGCTCATGCTCTCTCTTTCAAAATAAATAAACATTTAAAAAATAATAAATTTAAAAAGCTTAAAAATACATACATACATACAAACATACATACAAGTTTAAATGCAAAAAACAATCTATGAGCAAAGCAAATATCAGCTCTTCTCCCGCCTTTGATGACTTTAATGCTCTCGCTCAAATCCTCCCACTCAGGGTGTATGCTTGAGCCCTGCTTCACAAACAGGAGTTTGTTTCCTCCTCAGGAGTGAGTGACCATGTGCTGAAAGTACACAAACCCCCGGGCATCTTTCTAGAACATCAGTCTTTTCTCTACCTTTGGCGGGAAGTAGTAGAATCAAATTTTTTAGCTGATGACTTAAAATATTATTCTTATATTAAAATTTTGTTTCTCTAGAAAAAAATATTCCAGAATAGCCTATCTATCCCAGAGAGTTAATTTTATTTTTCTAATATTATCACTTGCCATAGTTTTTCTATTTTTACCCCCTCAATAATTTCATTCATGCATTCATTTCTAATAAAAGATTTTTTGCAGAAGGGCTAAGCTACAATTTTTGTGGGTTTCTTGTTCCTTTGGCTCATACGTATCTTGATCCAGATAGAAGATTAACCTTAGCTATGGCACACAATGGTGTATAGAATTGTACACAAATACAGGTTTGTAGCTCATGGTAACATGATTGTTATAAACTACTCTAGTAAATATTACGTGAATGGATTTAGCATCTTATTATGCAGCAGCTATATCCTTTACAAAATAAGAAACTAACCAACAACTATTACCATGGTAAAATTTTAACATGGTTGAGACTGGGCATATCTATTAGGGAAAAATGTTCTTCCCCAGTACATCATGTGGTCCCCTGCCTAGAGGATGAACGATATCCTCTAGAAAAGGTGTGTACTTTCTAATCACACCACATGGCACAAATAAAATCATTACGCTATGACAAAGTCCCTGTGGTCTTATTTCATTAATGAATACACATCAACTAGGCAACTTTAAAGGAAGGAATTATAATCCAATAAACCCAATTTAATGTATTTATTCCTCTCCAAATTCTCTTTGCCGAATACTGTTGTTTTTTTCTTCCTAGTGGAAATCATGAAATCAGGAAATAATGTGTTCTGCTCTTTCAAATTAATTTTAATGTATATTTCCATGTGTCAGCAGGGTTTTCACAGTTGACATGTTTGTAACTGCTTTACAAAATTAATTTTATTTCATATTTTCATGCATCACCATGAGCCATATAGTTGACATTTTTATAGTTCTGCAGTGATCTTCTGTTGTAATGTGACCTATTTTGCTTAGCCAGCTCCTATTATTAGACATTTGGGCTTTCCCTGTTATGTTTTTGTTTTTGCAATCATAAATAGCATACTATAAATATTTCTAATGAAATAGTTTTTTAATCTGTTTATTTCCCCGGAGAATGTTCCAAAGAGTAAGATTATGACACCAAATCATATCCAATAGTTTCATAGCTTTTTTTTTTTAATAAAAACTAAAGCAATTGAAAATGTGACCAGAAACATTTAAAATGTCATTTTCAGATCCAACAGATCCAAAATTTTACATTTTATAATTTTTACTTATTTGGTAATATTTATACAATGGGTTCTTAATGTTGCTAGAATTTACTAACAAATTATAGAGATATGGATTAATCAGTGTGATGATTTATTTGTAGTTCTCTATTACTGAATGCTCATTTCCTTTAACCAATCATCAAATGGAATTTGAATGTTAGCCATTATAAATTTGTCTCAATTATTTCTGTATTTTACAAAGCAAGCTTTTTCAGGGAAAAAGTATCATATTATTTTAAAAAAAAAGCATCATATTATCAAGCATGCAGAAATGTACACAAAAAATATAAAATATACCCTGAAAATACCACATGGGGAAGAAATAACATACAGCTAATGTAGCTGAAGTTCCCTGTGAACCCTCCTCAACTCAGAACACATCCCCCTCCGGCCGGAACTAACCATTACTCAAAAGGTAGTGTTTACTATAACCATGTGCATTTTTATACTGTTCCTAAATACATATGTAGACATAAAACATATACAGTGTGTTTTGCATAACTTTAAGTGGAATTTTCTGTGTATATACTTCAATTTTGCCTTTTTTAATGTGAAAACATACTGTTTACATTTCATACACTTTGAAATATATGTATCTGGTGTATTTATTTTAGTGGTTATATATTATCCCAAACTATCTTTTCCTGATTGAAGATGTCAGTTTCTAATTTTTTAAGATTATAGACCGTAACTCAGTGAAAATTTTCTTGTACCTCTTTTTCTGCTTATTTAATATATATATATATGTGTGTGTGTATTTATACACACATACACACATGCTATGTATATATGTAGAGGTGGAGAATATATATCACACACACTCAGAACTGACATTGTTGAATTCTTATTACCCAATTGCTGTGAGAGATAGTTCCATCGTTTCACCAATCTATGAATTTTGCATTTCCCTTATCACAAGTGAAGTTGAACATTTTTCTGGTTTCTTTCTCAGTCATTTGCCTATCCACATACTTTGATCATTTTTCTGTTGAATTGTTTTGTCATTTTTCTCATCTTTAAGATCTTTATGTTTTGGATACAAATCCTTTGTGATTTATGTGCATTTCACATGTTTTACGCTAATCTACAGCTTACACTTTCAGTGTATAGTGTTTTTTGATGCATGGAAGTTTTTTATCTTAAAATAGTTATTTTTTTCATCCTTTTAAAAGTATATTTTGTGTTTTTGGTATTCAATAAGAAACTTGAAATCAAGAGTAGAGGTTTAACCAACTGAGCCACCCAGGCACCTCATCGACATTAAACTTTATTATTATTATTTTTTAAATGTTTGTTTATTTTTGAGAAAGAGAGAGAGAGAGAGCGAGAGAAGGGCAGAGAGAGGGAGACACAGAATCTGAAGCAAGTTCCAGGCTCTGAGCTGTCAGCACAGAGCCTGAAGCGGGCTCGAACTCACAAACCACGAGATCATGACCTGAGCTGAAGTCAGATGCTCAACGAACTGAGCCACCCAGGCGCCCCTCCAGCTAGTATTCTTATTATCGTGATTCTAAATTCTGGTTCAGACATCTTGCTTGTATCTGCATTGGTTAAGTCCCTGGCTGTAGTTTCTTCCTGCTCTTTCTTTTGGGGTGAATTCCTTAATTCATCATTTTGAAGGGAGAAAGGTAACTAATGGGGTAAAAAAATTAAAATTAAATATTAAAATTAAAGCAAACACACACACACACATACACATAAGTCGAATAAATGATGCTAGATCCTAGGTGTGTTTTGGTCTGGGTGCTGAAAGGGGCTTGATAGATTAGAGAAAAAAGGGGAAAGAAAAAAGAAGGAAATAGTTTGAAAATTTGAAAAAATAAATACACTGAAGTAGACTAAAATGAAGTGAAGTAAAATAGGATTTGAAAAAATTACACAAAATTAAAAAATATAGCAGAAAAAATTGAAGAAAAATATTTTTAATAAAAATTGAAAATAAAAATGAATTTTTCTCTTTCTGTATTCAAGAAAAAGAAATGAAAAAGAGAAAATAAAGAAAAAAAGGAAAGAAATAAAATTGAATAGATGGACCAGCGAACAGACTGAAATACCACTAAAATTACTTCGTTTTCCCCTAGAAGTCAGACTATGAAGTGCTTTATAGTCCATAAACTAAGCAGGTGGAGAGACTTGTGTTCCTGAAGAGCCAGGTTGGCCTAGTTGGGCGGGGCTTAGCGTAATGGCTCCGTTCTCCACTAGATGGCGCCGCTTAGCTTACTGGGGTGGATTGCTGTGGCGCTAGTAGGTGCGTATGTGCATGCGCGGGAGCGGTGAAAATGCGTCACCCAGCTCTCCAGCCTCTAGTATTGGAACTCTGTTCTCCCCGATCAGCAGTCCCGCACCAGTCCTTTGTCTTCGGCTTCCATCCACTCCCCACTTTTACACAGTCCGTGACCAAGCCTCAGGCAGTACCTCTCTCCTGAGTTTGTCTCCAGTGAGGCCATTTTTCGCGACTCCTTACTTCTGAGGGACTGCGGCTTTGACCCATTCTTTCCCTCCGCAGGAGTGTCTCACCGAGCAATGGCAGGGTGCCGGCCACACCCAGGAACATTCGCGGGGCTGTGCTGCTGCTGATACTCAAGAGACTTCAGCTGGTGCCAGCCCGCCCCAGAAAAAGTGCGCGAGATAGTGTAGCAGCAGCGTTTCAGGGACTATGAAAAGTCACAAGGCACATCTGGCACCAGGCTTCACCCTTAACGACCTTGTTCCAGCACCAGCGAGTGTGGTTGTTCTCCCAGGTCCACTGGGGCCTTGCCTTTGGGGGACCCACACAGCCTCCACCAGGTGTCCTCCCAGCAGGGGAACCGCCTCTCCCCGTGTGGCCTGAAGAACCCCAGACTCCACTCTGCTCCTGAGGATTCGCCCGTCTTACCAGAGCACCACCAGGTATGGAGCTGCGGAGTTTCAGACTCTGCCCTCCCCCTGTTTATGGTCTTAATGGAATTTAAACCCTCTCCTTTCTGCTTTCTCCCTTTTTAGTTCAGTCCCTGTGGCTGTTTCCACTTTTCCACTTTCTCTCCAGCTGCTTTTGGGGGGCTGCTTTTCCCGTATTCTTCCTCCTGCTCCATCCTCTCTCTGCAAGCAAGAACAGCTCCCTGCCCTCTGCGGCTTCTGTTTCCCCCAATTCACCTCTCCGCTGCTGAATTCTGTGGTTCAGGTTGTGCAGATTGTTGCGTTAATCCTCAGATCAGTTTTCTAGGTGTGCAGGATGGTCTAGTGTTGGTCTGGCTGTATTCCATGGACACAAGACACACAAAAAACTTCCATGCTGTTCTGCCATCTTGGCTCCCCCCAGGACTTAATTTTTTGATAAAATATTATGTTCAAGTTGAAAAAAATTTCCAAGAATCAAATGTTTTGCTTTGGTCTAAATGGAATCTTTTTTATTTGATAGCTTTGTGTTACTTGCATAGCGAAGTGCAATAGGTTTTTGTGTATTTGTATCCCTGTGACCTTGTTGAACATGTTTATTCTAAAGATTTTTTTTACTGATATTTTAGGAGTTTATAAACCGATATTTCTACCATGACAATGATGGCTACAATACATGAAATTCCATGTACAGACACTGTGCTGATATTATATGGTAAACTCTTTATTATTCAGAAAATAAGACTTCTATGGTAAGAATTCCCTATTCCCTCTTTCACAAAAAAATTATCCTTCACCTCCTGGGCAGAGGGAAAGGGGTTTTGCCAGTTTAAAAAAGCTGCATCTTACATTCAAACTCGTTTCCTTGGCAGGACACATCCTTAACAACATTTGAAATCCTTGAAATCTTTTCTCTCCGACTGCATATGAGCTACCGGTACTCAAACCATCTTTTGAACATATGATTACCATCTCAGAAACCTCACTGTCCACCACCATCCTTCGTTCTTTACAGCATCCCGTCTTTTCATGCATTTAAGTAGAATCACCCCCTCTTTTTGCAAGCGGATTTCTGTTCCCTGGATCACATTATCTGATGCGCTAACAACCCTTCCAGAAATAATGATACTGTAACGCGTGGTCCGCTCCTCTTTCTCCAGAGCTGCATCACTGATTTTTTTTGAAAGTGGATGAAAACATCAAGTAGCTCAATCTAGTTTGCTTTTATGTGGGGGGGAAAAATGACTCCATTTTGTTTTACTGTATTCTGTGTTTTTTAAAAAAATATCATTAAATGCTGATCATATCTCTTATAACTTATAGAGACCTGGAATATGTTTCAGAATGGCTGTGAACTACATTTCTGAGGAATTTTATGTTAGAGGAGCCGTTTGTGGCTGACAAAGCATGCTAATAAATTGGATCCTGTCCCTATTTCAAGCCCCCCATGGACCCCACTATTATTTTTGCAGGTATACTCAAGCATACCTTAAATAACATTTCCTCATAGATAACATTCTAAATCTGGTATAAGAGGCACACAGGACAGTAAAAAGAGGTTTAGCCTGGGGAGACAGAAGATCTTGATTTCTGAATGACCTTGGGAATCATTTGAATTCTCTGACCCTCAATTTATCCTATAAAATTAGAAAATTATAGGGGTGCCTGGGTAGCTCAGTCGGTTGAGTGTCCAACTTCAGCTCAGGTCATGATCTTGCAGTTTGTGGGTTCAAGCCCCGTGTCGGGCTCTGTGCTGACAGCTTGGGACCTGGACCTGCTTCTGATTCTGATTCTGTCTCCCTCTCGCTGCCCCTCCACTGCTCACACTCTGTCTGTCTGTCTCTCTCTCTCAAAAATAAACAAACAGAAAAATTTTTTAAATAAAATTAGAAAATTATAAATAAAAATTTCAAAGGCCATTTTAACTCCAAAGTTGATTAGTATGAAGAAAATTAAATTTTAAAAGAAACACTAATCAATGATATGCATCTTTGAAGAGTGAAATGAATATCAGTATGGGAAGAAAGTGAAGATTCCTTAGTCCTTTTTGCTGGTTGCTCTACTGCATTTTAAGGTTTATTTATTTATTCATTCATGTAATCTCCACACCCAGCATGAGGCTTAAACTCACAACTCAAAGACAGAGAGTCACATACTCTACTAACTGAGTCATCCAGGCACCCCTCTACTGCATTTTAAATCATACACTATAAGACAGTTGAAATGGTACTTTTTCTTTGTGAAAATATTCAACTTAATATGCACATTTAATAATGAATCATTAACTGTATTCTTTCTTTCCTGAATGTTTCCTTCAATAATATGGAAGCAGGAGCATCATCATAATGACTAATTTTTCTAATATGCAAAATAACATGCGTTCTCAAGCACCCAGCTAACTAATAGGGTATGATGTAGACACTAGGGAGAACAAAGGCTCTCATCAACAACAAAAATATTATAAAAGAAGTAAACCCCCTTCGGCTAGAAAAAAAAACCAACAACAACAGCACTGGAAATACACCATATCAAAATGAAAACATGTGGCAGAATAATATCTGACATATTAAGTCCCTTTGGGGCATCACTTCATTTCTGTTCTTGTATTCCCAGGCATTCACCTTTTTGACTGCCAGATGTAGGTCTTTTTTCTGCTCCAGAGACTAGCGATCTCATAATTCTTAGTTTTCAGGAGGCAGAAGACAAACAAAATGCTTGGTCCAGGTGTAAGCTGACAGCTCACTTGAAGAGCAAGTTTCTGTGCAAGCAGAGCAAAGTGCTCTCGGGGCTGGTCCTGGTGATGATTCAGAGCAGGGAGCCCTGTGATTTGCTGACCTCCACTTGAGTTCCAGAAAGTGTGTGCAGTGGGTTGGTCCAATGAGAAAGCCCCCAGAAAATTTGGACACCTCACGATAGAGTTCATCTATAAGTTTCAGGAAAGCCAATAGAGCAAATAAGATGTGAGAGTCTCCTCTATTCTGCAGCAGCTATAGAGTGGTGATGGCAGGCCTAGGCTGAGACAGGCCTAGAACAGTCCCAGACACTGTGTTCAGCCTCCAAAGGGCATGGGAGAGATCCTAAAACTTCCTACCATCCCCCAAGAAGGGGCATGAATGGCATGAGGGAAAGCTGATGCACCTGAAGGAGGCTAGAGGTCAGCAGGGGGAAGACAGCATACACACTGCTAAGAGGGTATCCAGACCGATGGGGAGGCATGGTTCCCGCTGGGCCCCAGGCAGAAAGGCTATGACTCAGCAGATGCCAAAAGATTTACGAACAGGCTGGGCACAGCAGAAGCCCCGTCTTGCCCACTCCCCGTAATCGCCCCTGAATGCACCCACCCAGGGGCATGACTCCGTAGCTGACCTCAAAATGGAATGCACCTCAGAAAGAAGGCAGAATCATGAATTAACTGAAGTTTAAATATGAAACTCCAGAGAGATGACCACAATTTCTGTCATTAGGCAGAATAGTGCCTGAAAATGTAGGTCAAGTCTCATTATTAGACAAATAATGAAAGTTATACATTTGTAGGGACCTGCACATATGGAATGTATTGATTGCGCATTGTATGAAGACAATGTATGTTGTCTACACAGCCGTGTAGCCAAAATTTTAGAACCTGGGTGACCATTTCTCTTAAGAACAGATTCTTATCTAATTGTGACAACATCCATGACATAAGGAATATTTTGGAATTTTTTTTTCAGAGCTTCTAGTCACTAGATATTTACTTCTCCGTAATTATGAATTTATAAATGATAGTTTTAAAATTACGATTGTAGTAGACAGCTAGAGTTGTTGTAACAAAATACCACAAACTAGGTGGCTTAAACCATAGAAATGTATCGTCTCATGGTTCTGAAGGCCAGAAGTCAGGGATCAAGACATCAGGTGTCTAGGTCATTTCCTTCTGATGGCTACAGGGGAGAGGTCTGTCCAGACCTCACTCCTTGGCCCTGAGATAGCTGCCTTCTCTCTGTGTCTCTTCACATTATCTTTCCTCTGTGTATATCTGTCTCTGTCTCTAACTTTCTTCTTTTTTCTAAAGGTAGCAGTCATATGAATTAAGACCCATCTAATGATCTCATCCTAACTAAACTACATCTGCAATGACCCTATTTCCGACTCAGGTCATGTTCTGAGACACTGAGGACTTCAACATACTGATCTTCAAGAGAACACATAACAAAAATGATCTAGTTGGTGATGATTAGGCCATCAAAAAGAGAGATTGTTGGGTCTCCATGATTTCTGTTACTGAATATTTTCCAAAAAGACGCACCAAAATTAATACCACAGAGGACAATAGGGAACGGTATTGGTTTCTGGCCTAATTCAGTTTAAGTGAGAAGCATGATCTTTAATGTAATGTGCCTTGAAAATAAAAACAATTATCAGTATAAAGGTATTTGTGTGTATTTCAGTGATTCTAAGACACTATGATTTTAGTTACACCATTATCTGTGTACTGCTGAGAAAGAACTGTGACATGCTAAGTAGCTTTACCCTCCTGGATGTCTTTCCACAGTCTTTACGGCTTAGTCCTGCTCAAATCACCATTCTGTAGAAAACAGCACCCTCCTGCCATTTTATCATGTGACATATGACATGTTTGTTTACTTATCTGTTCCCTCTCTGTCTTTCTTCCTCCCTAGTAAAACACAGGTTCCATAAGAACAAAGCTTTGGTCAGTTTTGTTCACACTGTCTCACCAACCCTGAAAGGGCCAGACATATAGTAGGCATTCAATGATTATTTTCTGAATTTTTAAATAAATTCCATAAATTTTATATTTCAAAGAGAAGTATATGTATATGTATGTAAATGTACATTTACATTTCATTATTATGTACATTATGTATTCTATATTATGTACATAAATCAATATTTATTTTTGTACAGTTTGTCGATTTAGATATAATTAGCACTCATCTCTCTTTAGGAAATTGATCAAAATCATCAAAATGATATTTCTAAGCTTACTTGATATTAGCACCGTCTGTAGAGGAGAATAAATTTCAGTGATTAAACTTGATACAAACAGTTCTTTATTCTTGAGATGCACCACTGTCCCAGGGGAAGACTGGAGTCTAGATGTTCACAGGTATATCAAGCCACAGCCCTGCCCCCCTAATCACCTGGGCCATGGGCTTTCAGTTGGCCCTTGGCTATGCTTTTGAGAACCACTTTCCTTTTCGTGGTCTGAACCGGTGTTAACCAGACTCCATCTGTGCAGAAATGGATGGGAGGAGATGACAGGTCATATGATTTGCCCCATCTTGGTCTTTCTTGGGGATCGTCCAGTTGACATCACTGCTAATCTTGAGAAAAATTTAAAGGAAGAGCTCCATTAGTGATTTCAAGTCATTAGTCACTTCAAGTGATTGACACCACTGTTACTGAATATGTAATAATAATAACAGCTCACACACACCATGACATGCTTTACCCTGGCCTAGGCACAGTGTTAGGTATCAACATAGGTTCCTTTGTGACTCCTCAGAACAATCCTACTCTATGAGGCAGAGTACTGGTCACCTAAACAAATCAGTTCCTGATGCCTGGATCCTGTGAATATTACCTTATTTGGAAAGAATGTCTTGCTGGTGTGATTTAATTAAGGATCCTGTGACAAGGAGATCATCCTGGACTGTCAGCGTGAGCCCCAAATGCCTCATTAGTGCCCCAAGAGGATGGCAGAGGAAGATGTGAGACAGGTAAAAGAGGAGGAGGCCACTTGAGAGAGAGAGAAGCCGAGAGAAAGGAATGCCAGCAGCTACCCAAATTGGAAGAGGCAAGGAACAGATCTTTCCCTAAAGCCTCTAGAGGGAGCATGGCTCAGCCAATACCTTGATTTTGAACAAGTGGTATTGATTTCAGACTCAGGTCTCCAGAACTATGAGAAAATAAACTTCTGTAAAATTCCGCCAAGTTTGTAATAATTTGTTACAACAGCCATGGAAACTAATACACCTATGAAGTAAGAACTGACAGTATGTCCATTTTGAAAAGTATAAGCGGTCCACATAATGGGAGAAAATGTTTGCAAATAATATATATCTAATAAGGGACTCATATTCGGAATATATAAACAACTACAACTCAACAACAACCAAAAAAAACCTAATTAATAAATGGACAAAGGGCTTAAGTAGACATTTCTCTAAAGAAGGTATACAGATGGCCAAAATGTAACATGAAAGGATGTTCAACATCACCGATCATTATGGAAATGCAAATCAACACCACAGTGAAATACCATTCCATACCTATTAAGATAGTTACCATAAACAACAACAACAACAACAACAACAACAACAACAACAAAAAACCACAGAAAATACTAAATGTTGGTCAGAATGTGGAGAAATTGGAACCCTATTCCAGCATTGCTGGTGGGAATGTAAAATGGTGCAGTCATTGTGGAAAATAGTATGGCACTTCCTCAAAAAAAAAAATAGATTTATTATACAATCCAGCAATTTTACTTCTGGGTATATACACAAAAGAATTGAAAGCAGAGTCTTGAACATGTTCATAGCAGCATTATTCACAAAGGCCAAAAGATGAAAGCAGCCCAAATGTCCATTGATGGATGAACGGATAAGCAAAATGTGGTATATGTACACACAATGGAATATAATTCAGCCTTCAAAAGGAAAACAACCCTGACACATGCTACATCATGGGTGAATCTTAAAGGCATTGTTCTATGGGGCGCCTGGGTGGCTCAGTCGGTTAAGCATCTGACTCTGGCTCAGGTCATGATCTCACGGTTTGCGGGTTCCAGCCCTGTGTCAGTCTCTGTGCTGACAGCTCAGAGCCAGGAGCCTACTTCAGATTCTGTGTCTTCCTCTTTCTCTCTCTGCCCCTCATGATCTGTCTCTCAAAAATAAATAAGCATTTAAAAAAAAATTTTTAAGGCATTGTGCTAAGTAAAATAAGCCAGTCACAAAAGTATAAATATTATACAATTCCATTTAAAGTACCTAGAGTGGTCAAATTGATAGAGAAGGTAGAATGGTGGTTGCCAGGGGTTGGGGGGAATGAGGAATGGAGAATTATTGTTTAATGGGTGTGGAGTTTCAGTTTGGAATGATGAGAAAGTTCTGGAGATGGATGGTAGCAACAGGTACACAACAATATGAATGTACTTAACGCCACTGAACTTGTACACTTAAAATTGGTCACATATTTTATGTCATGCCTATTTGTCGCAAAGAAAAGAAAATGGATAGCTGGGCATACAGAGGTTCACAAATCTTTCTACAGTTAATAAATTCTAGAAATTTAGAATTTCCAAGTTTAGAAATTAGAAGCCAAGTTTTCTGGCTTTAGGACTTGCACTCTTAATTTCTGGGTTGCGGTTTTGAGTTAGATAATGAGGAAAATTTTTATTTTTCAAATTCCACTTTTGAGCAATACTGAGTAGTGGAATTTCAGAATTGATGGTAAAATTTTCCTCCTCCAAATATTGGTAAGAGGCAAAATAAGCTACCTAACCAAGCAGGAAGCAAAGCAAAGAGCCTTAGGCCACATGGTCTCATAAATTCATTCAGGAGACATTGTTTTCATGACATGATCATGTCGTTCTTAATCCTTAATTATGAAGCACATCACAAAATAAGAGAAGTGGGGACTCACTTGGGAATATCTAACTCGGTGGACTTATGTCTTTGGAAGCAGGAGATGCACAAATTTAAGAATGTTCTGAAAACCGCTAGCTATTGCCTCAAATAGACACTGCCCTGCGTTTGCACAGAACAATTTACATCTGAATTTAGTCCTAACGCCCATGGGACTACAGGGCATGGATCCCCTGTAGTCTCGTGAACCCCATGGTAAGAACCTTTGGTCATACAGTTCTGCAGATGAAGGGACATTTTTAACAAAAAAGGACTCTACAAAATAAAAAAAAAAAATTTTTTTTTTTTTGAAAACTGTGGCCCGACACAAGGGATGTATGCATTATACTAGAAAAAGCACTGGATTCAGAGGAATGAAAAAGTTTTAAGAGGCTCAGCCCTATGGCCTTTGTGCTGACACCACTTAGCCCTGCTTTTATGTGTCAGTGAACTCATGTATGAGAAAGGGTTTTGTGAATTGTAAAACACAATGCTGTGTTTAACTGTTCTAGCTTCATTACCAAGAAGAGACAGAAACGTGTTCTACTTCTGGGAAGCAACCAAATGAACCAGCTCTCTGAGGTGTCATGAAAAACTCAGTCTACAGGGGTGCCTGGGGGGGCTCAGTTGGTTAAGCATTCGACTCTTGATTTCAACTCAGGTCATGATCTCACAGTTCGTGAGTTTGAGCCCCACATCAGGGTCTGCAATGAGAGTGCGGAGACTGCTTGGGATTGCCTTTCTACCTCTCTCTCTGCCCCTCTCCTGCTCGCTCATTCTCTAGCTCTCAAAAAAATAAATAAATAAATTACAATTTTTTTAATTTAGTCTATGAATTGTATATTTCAAATATGTATTCTTAATTAGGCACATATCTGATATGAAATATTTTTGGATTTGAATTAAGTAGGCAATTAAATCAATTTTCCACTTTACTTTGTATCTGCTGTTTCATAAGGCAATCCCATATGTTAGAAATGTAGTAAAACTTTACAGGTGACTCTGATGTACCTAATTCTTCCTCTAATTTTGTTTTCCTGGAGTTTTGTTTTCCTGTATAAACACACACACACACATATATATCAACCCACAAATATTTACCAGCATGTGAGAAATCACTGAGGCTGAGATTCACCAAATGTCAAAAGTAGGCCCCAGATTCAATGATTCTCAAAGGAAAGCTACACAGAAGAAAGAATTCAGATAAAGCCAGTAGCTTGACAAATATAATCAGATGTATTTAATCTGTTTATTATTCGTTATAAATTATTAAACTAATAAGCATATAGAATCTGAGGCTAAAGACAAAATAGAAAATATGTATTTTATGCCATTTTAGGCTATTGTGTATAGATTTTTGTATTATATATAATATAAATTTACACATCTGGACAATTTCAATTCTCCAAGGTCACTTTTCAATCTTAGGAAAGATGTGTGATGAGCATCTATTACCTTATTTGTATATTTTAGCAATTGTAAGGATTTACTGAAGAATCCAATCTGTAGAAAGAAACAATGATTACATGGAGATGGGACCATATCTGGAACAGCGCTATACTTGTGTCAGGAAGTCAACAAATACAATCGAATAAGAGACTAAGCTATCGATAGGTGAAGAACCCTGATTCTGGAGTCAAATTGCTTGGATTAAAATTTCACCTCTGCCACTTTTATTAGTGGAGTGAACTTGAGCAAATTACCAAAAATCTCTGTGCTTCATTTTCCTCTCTGTCGAGAGACGCTAATAACAATGCCTGACCCATATTGTCTGTTGTGAGGCTTCAGTGAGGCTATCCCTGGACACATTTAACCCAACACCTAGTAAATAACAAGCATCAGGTAAATATTCGCTACCATGACTACAGTGATTGTCCTGGAAAATCACCATTCTTAAGATAGAAATTATTCTGTGACAACACTCCCTAAGCTAATACTTTGTTGATTATCTTTCTAACTTAACAATTCATCCATGCAATGTAGACAAAGAGGTGGAAGCAAAACAAAGAGGGAAGAGCGTGGAAAGACGAAGAGGGGAAAAAGAGGAAGGACTACAAGTAAAAGAACCCACGAGTGGTGCGCGCAGCCCCTCCCCGCCCCGCGGCACAGGAGAAGCATCTGTATGCACATCGCCTCATGGAGGGGAAAACAAAGAGCATAAATGCACGTGTGCCTCTGAAACTGGTGGAGCTGGGGTACCCGTGTGGGGAAAATAGAGGTCCCACAGTTACTCTCGCCTGGATTCAAAGTACGAAATGCTCAGAATAAAGCCATTAAGAAAAGGTTTTGTCCAGTAGTTTTCAAACTTCAGCTGCAGAATCCTTTCCCCACGTGAAATCCAGCCTATAAACCAGATAAAAAGCAGCGCCGTTCTGCCTGAAGAGATTTCTCCCCTGGGGTGTCACCACCACCCTCCAGTGGGGCCGTGAAGTTGGATAAGGATCGCAGATCCCCCCGGGCTCCTGGGATGCCACTCACTTTCAGGGGGTCTCGCTACGTCTAGCGCTATTCTCCCCGGGAACCACTGGTCTTTATTTTTTCTTTCTCTTTCTTCCCCTCAAGCCTAAAGAAATCACTTTTTGGTTTTAGGAGTATCTGCTCTAACTAACTACTTCCTCTACCCTAGGGAATCTTCATTCCTTGAGGGTTTGTGTTTTTATTTTACAGAAGCTGCCAGCCATGGAACCTTCTAGGGTTTTTGCCCCACCCTGCCTCCCCAGGGGCCTTGAGCAAGGCTGGGCTCTCAGCTTGGCTGAGCCAATGGAAACAGGGCATGGGTGGGAGGGGATGGCAGGGAGACAGATGCCCTCAGGATATCTAGTCAGGCAGTTTTCTATTTATTAGGAGGTGATTTGATTTTTTATCTGTCTGCTCCATTAGACTGTAAATTCTACGAAGGCTGAACCCACATCGGTTTCCCTTCACCACTGTAACCAGGCTGCTCGCACAGCAACCGGCAAATGGTAGATACTCAATAAAGACTGAGGGAATAAATTAACTGCTGGAGCTGCACAGAGAACACTCTGAAAAGCACTCATTTGTCCAAAGCTTTGACAGAATGACACTTTAACCATCTGGAATTCATGCCCTCTTCTCTAAATCTCATGAATCCCCCTTTGCAGATTTTCCAATGGTTCTCGCTAAGCTGTCAGTAAGCATTACCTTATATCTTACTTAGCTCTTCTATTTAAAGGTCTCTATTTCTTCTGCAGTCCCTTCTGGAGAAGTGGCTGATCGCTAGTCATAACTCCTTCATATGGCTCTTTGTGTGCTTGAAAACACTCAGGTCACCCCTCTGCCAGCGTTTCCATGCATCATATAATTAAACCTCTAAATATTTTTTCACAAACCTAATTTTCATTACTTTTTAATTCGGGCTTTTATTTTTTTTTCCTCTGGTTTCAGCCAAATTTCTTCCTGTCACTTCCTAAATATAGAAGCCAGAGTGACAATAGCACTTTATTGTCCGGCTGAGTTAAACTTTGTCCTATGTTCCTTCCATAAACATACTAGCAGGTGTTCCTGGTGCATGGATTGCTGGAGCCAGGCTCATGGACTATTCGCTAGAAAAACTGATACCAAGTTCAAAGCCTGGCTCTGATACCTCCATCCGTGTGAACTGAAGTAAGTGATTTCATGCTGTACAGTGCTGACCTCAATGCACTGTTGGGGGTAAATTAGTTAATGTAGTTAGAACAGTGGCTGGTACAAAGTACGGATTCAATTAGTATTAGTGATTACTTCCACTGTTGTTGTTGTTGTCGTCGTTGTTGTTGTAATTATTGCTATTACCTTTCAGTCACAGTGTACTCAAAAGAATTTTAACATATACATTGAGTCATAGGGAGGCTAGGGTAGGGGAGAAAGGAGAAAGCTTGGTAGGAAAAAGGCAGAAAGGTGAGTGGAAACCTTAGATTCTTGCCTATGTCATTAACTGAGTCTAGACTTTTATCACCAAGTCTAGCATGGGGCCTGGTTCACGTTAGATGTTCAAGAAATATGTGTTGGATTGGATTAATGCAATTTGCCCTCTCACCATTCATACAACCTCTCTCTCAGTAAGCAACATTTGCTAATGCAACTTTCCCCACTTAAATAGCCATGTGACTAAGGCAAATGTAATTGACACATCTGAGTCTAAATCATCATTTATCCATTGGTTATGATTACAGAATCATGGCTTGAAATTAGAATCCGACAAGCTCATGTTTAGCTTGGTGTTTTTATGTGTTTGGTACTGTTCGCTGATATTATTATTATGACACAAAATATGGCAGACACATCATGATGTCCCTAGGAAGTGTCCCCAGGAAGAAGGTAGCTCTCCACAGATTTTAGTAAGGAATATTTATATATTCCTTAGTTCCCACTGACCTTAGTATTTAACAGATAATTGCCAGAGCTGCTGTGGAATTCCCATTTTGAGGAAACGTTGTCTCTTTGTTTTTGCAAGCAACTTTTTAAACCTGTTACGTGACCACGAACAAACTAAATGTCTCCCTGAAGGGATGTCCTCAGGGAAAGCTTCCCATCCCCTCTTCCGAGGGCAGCATTTTACAAGCAATTTTAAGAAACTCTGGAATTATTGCTGCAAGCATTGTGACTCGCAGCCCACCCAAATGCTGCAGGGGCTGCCGGTGAGAAGGCCATGTATAGACGACATGCATTTGCAGCTGTGCTTAGAAGTAAACTTTCAGAAGCTGCATCGTGCCAATGACCCGAGACAGCACAAAGACCCCAGACTGATCCTCCAATAGCTCCAGGAGCAGAATAGCAAGATTTTTGTCATTGGCGTCGCCGTCCTCACGTGCTGTGCATCAGCAGAGGGTGGCGGGGCTGAAGCCTGAGATAGGACCTGCAGCGAGCACCCACCAGGCTCCAGGAGAGCCTCTACCACTCGGGTCTCCTGGGGCTGCACTCCATCATATGGTTTCTGCTGCAACTCAAATGCCCTTCACTTATGCTGTTTCTGTCTTACGTTGACTAGCTTGGGGGCCTATAAAAATCCTAATTGTTTAATACGCGGCTCCAATTCCTGCTCCCTGCGGAAACTATAGCAACGCAGATGTGAATGTCTTCTGTGTAATGCCAGTGGCTATACTCCAACACCATATTATAAACCCCCTCATGACCAAAGTCATCTCAAGAATATAAGGAAAGTTTGACACTCATTGTCTTTGAGCTGAACTGTGGTGGACATTTTGAGGGCTGCTGACCTGCAGCCTGTGAGCCCAGCACCGCCTCCTGGAGAAGCCTGAGTCCAGCCCCTGCCCCTGGCCTTCCTCCCTTTGTCCCTTTGTCTCCCAATCCTGTCCCCCAAGGAAAATGCCCAGAGGGGCGCCTGGGTGGCTCAGTCGGTTGAGCATCTGACTACTGATTTTGGCTCGGGTCATGATCCCCGGGTTGTGGGATCCTACGCTCCTCATGGAGCCTGGATGGGATTCTCCTCTCTTTATCTCCCTCTGCCCCTCCCCCTCCCCATAGCACACTCTCTCATGTAATGGTATTATGAGTAATTATTTTTCTTTTATTTCCCAAACTTTTTGTAACTTAGGCTATTACTTTTCATATTAAAATAAATTTCTATTTTAAAAGGATGACTGTTCCATCTAGCTAGCTCCTTTCCTGAGTTGTTTGCTAGGAAAAAGGAGTACGCAGGGAACAGACAGGCTCATTATACAGGTTAAGCACAAAAACAAGCTTACAATCTATTTTCACTAAGCCTCTTTTTGATTTCATTGTTTTAAATCTTTAGATGTTCTTAACTATAGCTGTTATCTGTGTCTTGAGACCACATTTTTATCTGAACCTTTTAATTACTATCTTTTTTTTTCAAATGGATCAACTTTTCCTATCCCAGATTGAATACCTCCAGCTAATCCCAAATTGAAATTAGTTAGTAAGATTAATTGCATTTTGTTGAAATGTTTTTAAATGTATACTCTTTTCTTTCAAGTTGAATCCTCCTTTCATTATTCATGTTCAGCGAATTTTCTGTTTTTGTTTCATCCCACCTGCTGGATCTATTATTTTTAAAGACCCAACTCACACACCACTTACATACATTTTTGGATGATTATATTTTAAATTGACTTATTAAAAATTAAAAACATGTATTAGGTGTCTTCTTTAAGAAAACTTTGGGGTTTACATGAAGTGGGACAGTTAGTAATGATTACTAGTAACTGCTGGAGAAAAAGAACCTCAGTCTTTTTTCATATGACGTTTGGTTTAGAACCTATTCACCTAGTTGCTTGGAGGAATTCTTAGTATGTATGGAATATTCTGGAGCCCCATTGTATGTGAGGGCTTTTGGCCTTATAGATAGTTCCTTGTAAAGAGCTGTGGGGACTATTTCCAGCCATCTTTCATCTTCAATAAATGTCAAGGCATCACTAAGAAGAAAACTATTGGCCACACTGTGGTTCCCAAGAAAGACCCTAGAGAGTCTAATCAAGTTTTGATTACAACCTGGTGATTATGGCCTGAGAATAAAATTTTACATGATAGCTATGTTTAATTTTTAAAAGGTCCATGGGATTTTCATTTTTACATTTTTTGGAACTGTTCAAGATTTACTGTTAGGCAAAGCTCAAATAAAGTACTTTTGGAATTAGGTAATCTCATAGCCTTCAAGAAATGACTCCTTAGCCTTTCAGAAACACCAAACATTCCCACTCAACCAAAAATTAAATTGGCAGCTGTCCTCTTGCTATGTGCAGTCCACGTAGCAGAAAGCCTGGAAGGCAGTCAGTTCCTAAACAAGTGTGTGTACATTTACTTTTAGTGACCCTAACATGCCCCATTAAGGCCACTTTCTGAGATCCTGACTCCTTTCTCTTTTCTTTTAGCCCCAAAGAGCTTGTGATGTAATTCTCTGGCAATGCGAGTTTGCCAAAAGATGTTTGCTTGGCTGCATTCCCAATAGCAAAATTATCACACATCTATCTTAAAGCAATATCAAAATGACCAAGATAGAAATGTCAGAGCATATGTTAGGATATTCTGCATGATTAGACCATGCCCTCACATCAGTGACCCACCAATAAATTCTGTCTCCAGACTACCCCTAGGCTTGGTTATACATGTTATAGGCTGTAGGTATGAGCAGTACACAAGCAGAGGAAATCCCCAGAGCTGGACCCAAAATGGGGCTTCAATTAGAAATATCCACCCGTGGAAAAAACACTCCCAAGGGACAATTATTAATAAAAGCAGGCAATGGAATCTGTGATTAAGGGTGCTGGTGTCTCTTGTTGTCCATTCTCTTTTTCTTCCTTTAGCCCCAGTTTAAGCTGTTGGACCTATGGCTACCTATGTAAAGACTACATTTCCTAGTTTCCTTGAAGCAATATGTGGCCATGCAGCTGAATTCTGGCCAATGAAATATGAGGCCAAGTGATATGTGCAACTTTTGAGTTGTTTGCCTAAAAGGAAAGAGAGGTGTCATCCATTTCCTCTTTTTCCCTTCCTGCTGGCTGGTAGGTGGACAGAAGATGAAAGAAAGAGCACCATCATAGACCACAAGCTGGAGGCCATGCACTGAGGAGAGTGGAAAGCAAGCAAGGAATCTAGCTCCCCAACATCACGGAGGCACCATATCAGCTCTAGGCTATTTGTACTCACAGTCTCATGAGGTAGACATAGAGTCCTATCTTGTTGAAACCACTGTTACTTTAGCCTTTGTTATAGCAGTAAATCTTGTATTCCAACTAAAACAAACCAAAGGCCAAGACCTGGAAAGTTATAAAATCAGCCTTTCAAACTATTTTAGTTATGTACACATAAGAACAGAGGATAGGCTAAGGTGAAAAAATGAGAATAAAAAGTGAAGGAAGATCTTTTAATTCAGGCTGCTCTAACAAAATACCATAGATCTGGAGGCTGCAAAGTACAAGATCAAGGTGCTGTATGATTCTGTGCCTGGTGAGAGCCCTCTTCCTGGTTTACAGATGGCTGTCTTCTTGCTGTATCTTTACACGGCTCAGCTCTGTTCTCTGGCCTCTTCCTATGAGGACACCAATCCCATTCATGAGACACACCCTTATGATATAATCACTGCCCAACAACCCCATCTCCTAATATGATCACACTGGGGTTAGATGTCAACAAATGAATGGGAGTGAGGGCAAACATTCAGTCAATAACAGATATCAAGGTAAAAGGAAATATTTCAGAGCCAATTTTGTGAACACTGAAGACCCATCAGAGTGCTCCTTTTATGCCCATCCAGGGACAACCACTCAATGTGATTGAAATAAGGTCAATATCATGGCTGGTGTACTTTAGCTCTTGCCTCATGGAACAAGACTTTGGGTTTGTGACTTTGGAATAAACTTAAGATTCTTTTGTGCACTTATGAGAACAAAGATGAATGAAGCAGAGTTATTCAGCCTATGGGTAAATAAAACATGCAATCCTTTAATCTTAATGTTTAATATTAAATGTGGATGATCCCAGATCATTAGACTGTTGACTCATAGTTGTACATGTCCTATAAGTAATACCCTCTTAGAACACAGCACTAGTACTCAATATTGCATTTATTTTTGGTTTACTCAATCAGATCCGAAATACTAATCAATGGATAGAGAACCCAAGGTTTTCATCACAATAGAAAGTGAAAGTCTTTTTAGTTGTCTTTTATGAGTCTAATAATGATTTGTTAAGTGTCTTTCCAACTAGTTTATGATTAAATCATATAAGTGGGGTTTAATCAGAACTTTCCACTGTACTCTTATAGAATCTCATAGAGTTTTATGGTGATCCATGTAAAGACTGGAAAAAAATATTTTTTGTACCCCAAATAAAATATTAGTGACAAAATTAGTTAGAACTAAATGATATAGTTTAGAATTGAGTCATTATACACATCTTATTAGAATTGAGTCATTATACACATCTTCTTAGAATTGAGTCATTATACACATCTTTGTTAAAATTAGGAACATAAGGCATTTTCTTTTTTATTTTTTAAAAAAATTTTTAAACTCTTTTTTAAAGTGTATTTATTTATTTTGAGAGAGACAAAGAGAGAGAAGAGAGAGAGAGAGAGAGAGAGAGAGAGAGAATCCCAAGCAGGGTCCATGCTGTCAGCACAGAGCCTGATGCAGGGCTCAAACTCCCTAACTCTGAGATCATGACCTGAGCCAAAATCAAGAGTCAGACACTTAACCAACTGACCCACCCAGGCACCCCAAGGCATTTCCTTAAAATAGCTTTTGTACAATAAAAAAAAGACAGAATTCTGAGCATTATGTTATTAAAGTATGTACTCTAGTTTTAGCTTTTTCTGTATAAAGATTTCCTCCTTCTCCCATTAAAAATACTTGGCATGCTATGCTAGTTCTATTGCTATGTAGTCAACCTATATAATAGAGAAAGAAACTAATAGTATTTTTGGTTTCAAATGGTTTCAAATGCATTTGGGTTGAAATGCATTGTGACAATAAGTAGTTTGAAATCATTAGTCTCTGATTGAATCCCAATACCTCTAGTGTATAAGAAGGTAGCAACTAAACAAACACCCTTTTGGATCCTGAGGGGACAGTATGCCCAGAACAATCCCTAGAAAACGACAAGATGTACTATCTGCTCAGGGCAAGCTCTTCACGAGTCTCTGGGTAAAATTCACCAGGTAAAGCCATAAACTCAGCAAATCCTCATGAAACCATAAAGAGAGAATTTTTAAAATTAATTTCTGTTGTCAGGAAGTGTGTGTTAGAAGAGATAGACATAGTGAAAGTACATCTGAAAAACTGAAGTCGGGGAAGATCTTTAAGACAACAGTGAAATTAGAGGGTGCTATCCTCTTAACTCCAGAGAGAGCTCCAGACCCACACTCCCCAATCTGGCTGAGGAAGACATTTTGTAGAAATAATTCAGAGACAGCAGGCATTTTGTAGAAGACATCTGCAGAGGGCATTCATATTTAGATAAAGTCACATCTCTTAAGCTGTATGTATTGCATCATGTGTAAAATGCCACAGGAACTCAAAAACTATAGTAATAGAAATTCTGTGATAAAATTGGTATAGCTGGGAGCGAAAGTCTCTGAACTTTGAAGATTTCAATTGAAATAATTCAAGTTGGAGACAGAACACAGTTTGTACTAAGAGGTGGTCGTCATTCAGCGTGGATTAGGTTGAGATAGATGTGAAACAGTATGAGATAGGGAAAGAGACCAATAAACCCAGCAGTCCCAGGAAAAAGAAAAAGAGATCCCATACAAGTATTTCCCTGTTCATGTAACCCATGGCAGCCTGTGGGCTTACCAGTGCCCTAAGCAGGAGGAATGGGTAACTCCAGAACAGCACTGCCATGTTTATGTATTTTATATACTTTATAATATTTCTATCTTTGTGTTTATTATATAGTGTAGGTTAAGTTCAATTAATCTTTTTGTTTGCCCGTGACTGCCTCACTTTAGGGGATACTCTTGCAGATATGATCGAGGATAAATCTCTGTAAAGCCATCTCTTTCGTTTACCCAAGGATATCTTTACAGATCAGCTTTCTGATAGTAATTCTCATCAGTAAAGAAATACATTTGTTTCCTAATTTTTTTAATGTTTATTTATTTTTGAGAGAGAGCCTGTGCAAGCAGGGGAGGGGCGGGGGGGGGCGGGGTGGGTAGAGGCACGAAGCAGGCTCTGTGCTGACAGCAGAGAGCTGGATATGGGGCTTGAATTCACAAACAGTGAGATTCTGACCCAAGCCAAAGTTGCTTAACTGACTGAGGCTCTCAGGTGTCCCAGCAAAGATAAACACTTTTCCAACATTATTTTCTCCCATCTTAAAACAAAACACCTATTGACCCCACTTCTTCCACCAGCCACAGTTCCACTTCTGTACTCTCATCTACAGCCACACTTAAAAGTTGTCTAAATTCATGGCCTGCAAGTTTCATGCTTCTCTTCTCTCTCTTCTTTATTTTTATGGAAGTGAAATACACATGGCATAAAATTAACCACATTCATGTTAGGTTGAATGGTTCGGCGGCATGTAGTACATTCACAATGCTGTGCAACCACCTCCTCTATGTAGTTCCAAACACCTTCATCACCAAAAACACCAGAAAACTCCACCTTCTTTAAGGGAGCCCTCCCCGTTCTTTCATTTCCCAGCTCCTGGCAACCACTAATTGGCTTTCTGTCTTGATGGATTTACCTATTCTGGGCATTCACATAAAAATAGAATCATATAATATGTTACCTATTATGTCTGTCTTCTTTCATTTAACATGTTTTTTTAAGATTCAGCCACATTCTAGCATGTTTTAATACTTTATTCTTTATTATAGTCAAATAATATTCCATTGCATGGATATACCACATGTTATTTATGCATTCACCTAAGCACAGATACTCAGGATGTTTCTACCTTTTGACTATTGTGAATAATGCTGCTATGAAGATTCATGAAAGATTTTTTGTTTAAATGCCTGTCTTCAATATGGGTATATATCTAGGAGTGTAATTGCTGAGCTATATGGTGAGTTCAGGTTTAGCTTTTTATGGAACTGCCAAACCGTTTTCCACAGCAATGTAATTACATTTCCACTAGCAATGTATGAGAGTTGCAATTTCTCCACATCCTGGCCAACACTTGTTTCTTACTACTTTTTGTTGTTCTTATAGCCATCCCAGTGGATGTGAAGTGGTATCTCATTGTGGTTTGGATTTGCATTTTCCTAATGACTAAAAATGTGGAGAATCTTTTCATGTATATATCTTTTCATTTGCATATCTTCTTCAGAGAGACATCTATTCAAGTCCTTTGTACATTTTTTAATTGGGTTGTTTTTATTGTTGAGTTGTAAGAGTTCTTTATATATTCAAATCATATACCTGAAACCAATATAACACTGTGTGCTAGCTATACTGGAATTAAAATTTAAAAACTTAATTTAAAAAAAGTTCTTTTTTAATTTTATTTTTATTTTTTAAAATTTATAGACAAATTAGCATATAGTGCAACAATGATTTCAGGAGTAGATTCCTTAGTGTCCCTTACCCATTGAGCCCATCCCCCCACCACACCCCCTCCAGTAACCCTCTGTTTGTTCTCCATATTTAAGAGTCTCTTATGTTTGTCCCCCTCCCTGTTTTTAGATTATTTTTGTTTCCCTTCCCTTATGTTCATCTGTTCTGTGTCTTAAAATTCTCATATGAGTGAAGTCATATGATTTTTATCTTTCTCTGACTGACTAATTTCACTTAGCATAATACCCTCCAGTTCCATCCACATAGTTGCAAATGACAAGATTTCATTCTTTTTGATTGCCGAATAATACTCCATTGTGTGTATGTATATATCTATATCTATATCTATCTATATCTATATATCTATATCTATATATCTATATCTATATATCACATTTTCTTTATCCATTCATCCATCAATGGACATTTGGGCTTTTTCCGTACTTTGGCTATTGTTGATAGTGCTACTATAAATATGGGGGTCCATGTGTCCCTTCGAAACAGCACATCTGTATCCCATGGATAAATACCTAGTAGTGCAATTGCTGGGTCGTAGGATAGTTCTATTTTTACTTTTTTGAGGAATCTCCATGCTATTTTCTAGAGTGGCTGCACCAGCTTGCATCCCCACAAACAATGGAAAAGAGATCCTCTTTCTCCGCATCCTCACCAACATCCGTTGTTAATGTTAGCCATTCTGACATTGTGACATGTAAGGTGGTATCTCATTGTGGTTTTGAATTGTGTTTCCCTGATGATGAGTGATGTTGAGCATGTTTTCACGTGTCAGTTGGCCATCTGGATGTCTTCTTTGAAGAAGTGTCTATTCATGTCTTTTGCCCATTTCTTCACTGGATTGTTTTTTTTTGGGGGGGGGTGTTGAGTTTGATAAGTTCTTTATAGATTTTGGATACTAACCCTTTATCTGATATGTCATTTGAGAATATCTTCTCTCATTCTGTCAGTTGCCTTTTAGTTTTGCCGATTATTTCCTTTGCTGTGCAGAAGCTTTTTATTTTGATGGGGTCCCAGTAGTTCACTTTTGCTTTTGTTTCCCTTGCCTCAGGAGATGTATTGAGTAAGAAGTTGCTTCGGCCAGGATCAAAGAGGTTTTTGTCTACTTTCTCCTCGAGGCTTTTGATGGCTTCTTGTCTTGTCTTACATTTAGGTCTTTCATCCATTTTGAGTTTATTTTTGTGTATGGTGTAAGAAAGTGGTCGAGGTTCATTCTTCTGCATGTCGCTGTCCAGTTTTCCCAGCACCACTTGCTGAAGAGACTATCTTTATTCCATTGGATATTCTTTCCTGCTTTGTCAAAGACTCGTTGGCCATATGTTTGTGGGTCCATTTCTGGGTTCTCTATTCTGTTTCATTGATCTGAATGTCTGTTCATGTGCCAGTACCATACTGTCTTGATGATTACACCTTTCAAGATTGCTTTGGATATTCGGGGTCTTTTCTGGTTCCATACAAATTTTAGGATTATTTGTTCTAGCTCTGTGAAGAATGCTGGTGTTACTTTGATAGGAATTGCATTGAATATGTAGATTGCTTTAGTTAGTATCGACTTTTTAACAATATTTGTTCTTCCCTATCCAGGAGCATGGAATCTTTTTCCATTTTTTTGTATCTTCTTCAATTTCTTTCATAAGCTTTGTATAGTTTTCAGTGTATAGATTTTTTTCACCTCTTTGGTTAGATTTATTGATAGGTATTTTATGGTTTTTGGTGCAGTTGTAAATGGGATCGATTCCTTGATTTCTCTTTCTGTTGCTTCATTGTTGGTGTATAGGAATGCAACTGATTTCTGTGCGTTGATTTTATATCCTGCAACTTTTCTAAATTCATGAATCAGTTCTAGCAGTTTTTTGGTGGAATCTTTTAGGTTTTTCATATAGAGTATCATGTCATCTGTGAAGAGTGAAAGTTTGATCGTCCTGGCCGATTTGGATGCCTTTTACTTCTTTGTGTTGTCTGACTGCGGAGGCTAAGACTTCAAATCCTATGTTGAATAACAGTGGCGAGAGTGGACATCCATATCTTGTTCCTGACCTTAGGGGGAAAGCTCTCAGTTTTTCCCCATTGAGGATGATATTAGCGTTGGGTCTTTCATGTATGGCTTTTATGATCTTGAGGTATGCTCCTTCTATCCCTACTTTCTTGAGGGTTTTTATCAAGCAAAGATGCTGTATTTTGTCAAATGCTTTCTCTGCATCTATTGAGAGGATCATATGGTTCTTGTCCTTTCTTTTACTGATGATGAATCACGTTAATTGTTTTGCAGGTATTGAGCCAGCCCTGCTTCCCAGGTATAAATCCCGCTTGGTCGTGGTGAATAATTTTCTTAATGTATTGTTGGATCTGGCTGGCTAATATCTTGTTGAGGATTTTTGCATCCATGTTCATCAGGGAAATTGGTCTATAGTTCTCCTTTTTAGTGGGGTATCTGTCTGGTTTTGGAATCAAGGTAATGTTGGCTTCATAGAAAGAGTTTGGAAGTTTTGCTTCCATTTCTATTTTTTGGAACAGCTTCAAGAGAATACGTGTTAACTCTTCCTTAAATGTCTGGGAATTCCCCTGGAAAGCCATGGGGCCCTGGACTCTTGTTTTTTGGCAGATTTTTGATTACTAATTTGATTTCTTTACTGGTTATGGGTCTGTTCAGATTTTCTATTTCTTCCTGTTTCAGTTTTGTTAGTGTATATGTTTCTAGGAATTTTTCCATTTCTTCCAGATTGCCCATTTTATTGGCATATAATTGCTCATAATTTTCTCTTATTATTGTTTTTATTTCTGTTGTGTTGGTTGTGATCTCTCCTCTTTCATTCTTGATTTTATTTATTTGGGCCCTTTCCTTTTTCTTTTTGATCAAACTGGCTACTGGTTTATCAATTTTGTTAATTCTTTCAAAGAACCAGCTTCTGGTTTCATTGGTCTATTCTACCTTTTTTTTTTTTTTTTTTTTTTTGGTTTCGAGAGCATTAATTTCTGCTCTAATCTTTATTATTTCCTGTCTTCTGCTAGTTTTGAGTTTTATTAGCTATTCTTTTTCCAGCTCCTTAAGTCATAAGGTTAGGTTGTATATCTGAGACCTTTCTTCCTTCTTTAGGAAGGCCTGGATTGCTGTATACTTTCCTCTTATGACCACCTTTGCTGCATCCCAGAGGTTTTGGGTTGTGGTGTTATCATTTTCATTGGCTTCCATATACTTTTTAATTTCCTCTTTAACTCCTTGGTTAGCCCATTCATTCTTTAGTATAGGATGTTCTTCAGTCTCCAAGTATTTGTTACCTTTCCAAATTTTTTCTTGTGGTTGATTTTGAGTTTCATAGCGTTGTGGTCTGAAAATATGCATGGTATGATCTCGATCTTCTTGTACTTACTTAGGACTGATTTGTGTCCCAGTATATGGTCTATTCTGGAGAACGTTCCATGTGCACTGGAGAAGAATGTATATTCTGCTGCTTTAGGATGAAATGTTCTGAATATATCTGTTAAGTCCATCTGGTCCAGTGTGTCATTCAAAGCCATTGTTTCCTTGTTGATTTTTTGATTAGATGATCTGTCTATTGCTGTGAGTGGGGTGATGAAGTCTCCTACTATTATGGTATTACTATCAATGAGTTTATTTATGTTTGTGATTAATCGATTTATATATTTGGGTGCTTTCACATTTGGCATATAAATGTTTACAATTGTTAGGTCTTCTTGGTGGATAGACCCCTTGATTATGATATAATGCCCTTCTGCATCTCTTGATACAGTCTTTATTTTAAAGTCTAGATTGTCTAATATAAGCATGACTACCCCAGCTTTCTTTTGTTGACCATTAGCATGATAGATGGTTCTCCATCCCCTTATTTTCAATCTGAAGATGTCGTTAGGTCTAAAGTGGGTCTCTTGTAAACAGCATATAGATGGATCTTGTTTTCTTATCCATTATGTTACCCTATGTCTTTTGATTGGAGCATTGTGTCCATTGACATTTAGAGTGAGTGCTGAAAGATATGAATTTACTGCCATTATGTTGCTTGTAGGGTTGGAGTTTCTGGTGGTGTTCTCTGGTCCTTTCTAATCTTTTTGCTTTTGGTATTTATTTATTTGTTGTGTTTTTTTTTTTATCTTTTCTTCCCTCAGAGAGTCCCCCCTTAAAATTTCTTGCAGGGCTGGTTTAGTGGTCACTAACTCATCTAATTTTTCTTTGTCTGGGAAACTTTTTATCTCTCCTTCTATTTTGAATGACAGCCTTGCTGGATAAAGAATTCTTGGCTGCATATTTTTCTGATTCAGCACACTGAATATATCCTGCCACTCCTTCCTGGTCTGCCAAGTTTCTGTGGATAGGTCTGCTGCAAACCTGATCTGTCTTCCCTTGTAGATTAGGAACTTTTTTTCCCTTGCTGCTTTCATGATTCTCTCCTTGCCTGAGTATTTTGTGAATTTGACTATGATATGCCTTGTTGATGGTCGGTTTTTGTTGAATCTAATGGGAGTCCTCTGTGCTTCCTCAATTTTGATGGCTGTGTCTTCCCCAGGTTAGAAAAGTTTTCCAATATGATTTGCTCACATACCTCTTCTAAACCCCATTTCTCTCTCTTCCTCTTTTGGGCCCCCTAGGATTCTGATGTTGTTCCTTTTTAATGAGTCACTGATTTCTCTAATTCTTAAATTGTGCTCTTTTGCCTTAATCTCTCTCTTTTTCTCTGCTTCATTATTCTCTATAAGTTTGTCCTCTATATTGCTGATTCTCTGTTCTGCCTCATCCATCCTTACTGCTGCTGCATCCATCCGTGATTGCAGCTCAGTTATAGCATTTTTAATTTCATTCTGGCTATTTTTTGCTTCTTTTATATCTGCAGAAAGGGATTTTAATCTATTTTCGACTCCAGCTAGTATTCTTATTATTGTGATTCTAAATTCTGGTTCAGACATCTTGCTGGTATCTGTGTTTGTTAAATCCCTGGCTGTCGTTTCTTTGTGCTCTTTCTTTTGGGCTTAATTCCTTCGTTTTGTCATTTTGAAGGGAGAAAAGGAATTAATGAGGTAGAAAAATTGAAATTAAAAAAATAGTGAAATTAAAAAAATATTAAAATTAAAACTTAAACACACACACACACACACACACACACACAAAAATCGAATGGATGATGCTAGATCCTAGGTGTGTTTTGGTCTGGGTGTTGAAAATGGGGGAAAGAAAAAAGTGGGGGGAAGAAAAAAAAGGAAACAGCTTGAGAATTTGAAAAAATGAAAACACTGAAGTAGACTAAAATGAGATGATGGTGGTAAAATAGAATTTTTAAAAATATACACAAAAGTAAAACATATAATAGAAAAGAATTAAAGAAAATATTTTAATAAAAATTAAAAATAAATATGAATTTTTTTCTTTTTCTGTGTTTAAGAAAAAAGAAAAGAAACAAAAAAGAGAAAAAAGATTTAAAAAAGAAAGAAAAAAGAAATCATTTGAAAATTTGAAAAAGTGAATAGACTGTAGTAGACTAAAATAAAATGATGGAAGTAAAATAGAATTTAAAAAAATTTACATAAAAGCAAAAAATATAGTAAAAAAATTAAATAAAAATATTTGTAATAGAAATTGAAAGTAAAATGAAGTTTTTCTCTTTCTGCACTCAAGAAAAAGAAAAGAAATGAAAAAGAAAAAAAGGAAAAAAAGGAAATTGAAAATTTGAAAAGGTGAATACACTGAAGTAGACTAAAATAAAATGATGGAAGTAAAATAGAATTTAAAAAAATTACACAAAAGTAAAAAATATAGTAATAAAAATTAAAGAAAGATACTTTTAATAAAATTGAAAATAAAAATGAATTGTTTTCTTTCTGTATTCATGAAAAAGAAGCATAAAAGAGAAAAAGAAAAAGAAAGAAAGAAAATTGAATAGGTGAACCTGCTAACAGATTGAAGTAGGACTGAAACTGCTTCGTTTTCCCCTAGAAGTCAGTCTACATAGTGCTTTATAGTCCATAAACTAAGCCGGAGGTGAGACTTGTGTTCTTGAAGAGTGAAGTTGGCTCACTTGGGCAGGGCTCAGTGTAACAGCTCTGCTCTTCACTAGATGGCGCTGCTAGCCTACTGGGGTAGAGTGTTGCGGCGCTCATAGGTGCGTGTGCGCATTAGCAGGAGCGGTAAAAAATGGCGCCACTCAGCTACCAAGTCTTCTCCCAGATCAACAGTCATGCACCCATCCTCTGTCTTCAGCTCTCGTCCACTCCCCGCTTTTTTACTCTCCGTGACCAGGCCCCAGGCAGTACCTCTCTCCTGAGTTTTGTCTCAGATGCGGCTGTTTTTCCAGGCCCCTTACTTCCGAAGGACTGTGGCTTTGACCCGTTCCACCCCTCTGTGGGAGGGTCTCACCGAGCAATGGCCAAATGCCGGCTGCACCCAGGAATGCCTGCTGGACCGTGCTGCTGCCGGTGCCCCGAGACTGCAGCCAGGTACCAGCCCGCCCCAGAAAAAGTTTGCGAGACAAGTGTACCAGCTGCATTTCAGGGATTATGGAAAATCACAACACACATCTGGCACCTGGCTTCACCCTTAACGACCTTGCCCCAGCACCAGCGAATGTGGCCGCCTTCCGGGGTCTGCTGGGACCAGGTGGCTTCAACAGTCTCTACCAAATGTCCTTCCAGCAGTGGAACCGCTTTTCCCCATGTGGCCCGAGAACCTCCCGGACCCCACTCTGTTCCTGGGGATTCGCCCTTCCCACCAGAGCACCGCCAGGTATCGAGCTGCGGAGGTGCAGCCTTTGCGCTCCCCTTGTTTACAGTCTTAATGGAATTTAAACCCTCTCCTTTCTCCTTTCTCCCTTTTTAGTTTAGTCCCTGTGGCTGTCCAATTTTCCACTTTCTCTCCAGCTGCTTTTGCGGAGGGGTGCTTTTCCCATATTCTCCCCCCTCCCCAGTCTCCGTCCCCTCTCCACCTGCAAAAGAGATTGCCTACTTTCTGCAGTTCCTCTCTCCCCAAGTTCACCTCTGCGCACCGTGTACCTGCTGAATTCTGTGGCTCAGGTGGTGCAGATTGTTGTGTTAATCCTCCAATTAGTTTTCTAGGTGTGTAGGATGGTTTAGTGTTGGTCTGGCTGTATTTCATGGACATGAGACACACAAAAAACTTCCATGCTGTTCCGCCATCTTGGCTCCTCCCTCCTAAAAAAAAAGTTCTTTCTATATTTTTTATATTAAATCCTTATTAGTTGCATGAGTTGCAAGTATTTTCTCCCAGTCTGTAAGTTGTCTTTTTCACTTTCTTGATAATAGTATTTGATGTGCAAAGGTTTTTAAATTTTGATGAATGCAACGTTATTTTTTCTTTGGTGTTTATGATTTTGTTTTTCCTATTCCCAAACCTAGTGTAATAAAGATTTTCCCCCTGTATTTTATTCTATGAGTTTTATTAGTTTAGCTCTTACTTTAGGTCATTGACCCATTTTTTAAATGTTTATTTATTTTTGGGAGAGACAGAGAGAGAGACAGAGCGCAGGGGACGGGCAGAGAGAAAGAGGAGACCAAGGATCTGAAGTGGGCTCTGTGCCGATAGCAGAGAGCCTGATGTGGGATTCGAATTCAGGAACCCTGAGATCATGACTGGAGCCAATGTTGGATGCTTAACCAACTGTGCCACCCAGGCGCCCTGGTCAGTGACCCATTTTTGAGTTAGTATTTGTATATTGTGTGAGACAGGGGTCCAATTTCATTCTTTTGCATGTGGATGTCCAGTCATCCTGGCACCATCTGTTAAGAGACTATTCTTTCCCCATAGAATTGGTCTTGGCACCCTTGTTGAAAATCAATTGACCATATATGTGAGGGTTTATTTCTGGACTCTCAATTTTATTCCATTGGTCTATATGTCTGTAAGTAGGCCAATATCACACTGTTTTGGTTACTGTGAACTTGTTTTCAAATTAGGAACTGTGAATACTCCAAATTTGTTTTTATTTTTCAAGATTGTTTTGGCTATCAAGACTTCTTTCAATTGTGTAAGAATTCAAAAACTGGCTTTTGTGTTTCTGAAAAAAAAAAAAAGATCATTGGAATTTTGATAGGCGTTGCATTGAATCTATAGATTGCTTTCCTAGTATTAACATCCTAATGATATTGTCTCATTTACTCATGAGCAGACATGTCTTTGCATTTAAATATTTAGGTATTTAATTTCTGTCAGGAATTTTTACATTTCCAGTATACAGATATTTTACCTCTTTGGTTAAATCTATTCCTATGCATTTTATTCTTTTAGATGCAATCAAATTGTTTCCTTAATTTGCTTTTTTTGATTGTTCATTGCTTCTGAATAGAAACACAATTAACTGTTTTCCAGTTTTATCAAGAAATAATTGACACACATTACTATGTAAGTTCAAGGTATACAGCATGATGGTTTGATTTTTATATATTGTGAAAAGATTACCACAATAGGTTCAGCTAGCACCCATCTTCTCACATAGATACAATAAAAAGAAAAGGGAAAAAAGGAAAAATATTTTCTCCTTGTGATGAGAACTTCTAGGATTTTCTCTTTTAACTTCCCTGTATATCATATAGCAGTTTTAGCTATAGTCATCATGTTATACATTATATCCCTAATATTTGTTTATCTTATAACTAGAAATGTGTACCTTTTGACCACCTTCCTCCAATTCTCCCACCCCCGCACCCTCACCTTTGGTAACCACAAGTCTGATCTCTTTTTCTACATGTTTTTGTTTTGTTTTGTTTAGATTCCACATGTGGGATTACGCAGTATTTGTCTTTCGCTGTCTGACTTATTTCACTTAATATAATGCCCTCAACGTCCAACCATGTTGTAGTAGGTTTTTCTTCTTTTTTATGGCTGAATAATATTCTATTGTATACATGTATACTGCACCTTCTTTATCTAGTCATCCATCAGTGAACAATTAGGTTGTTTCCATGTCTTGGCTATTGTAAATAATGTTGTTATGAACATGGAGGTGTAGATATCTTTTCAAGTTAGTGTTTATGTTTCCTTGGATACATTCCCAGAAGTAGAATTCCTGGATCATATGGTGGTTCTGTGTCTAATTTTTTTGAGGGTCCTCCTACTGTATTTAATAGTGGCTGCTCCCTCTTACAATTGCACCAACAGTGCACAAGTGTTCCTTTTCCTCCACGTCTACTACAATATCAGTTATCTCTTATCTTTCTGATGATGGCCATTCCAACAGGTGTGAGGTGATATCTCATGATGGTTTTGATTTCCATTTCCCTAATGACTAGTGACATTGAGTATCTTTTCATGCACCCATTGGCCTTTCATGTGTCTTCTTTGTAGAAATGTCTATTCAGGTCTTTTGCCCACTTTTTTTTAAAGTTTGTTTGTTTGTTTGTTTATTTATTTAGAGTGTGCGTGCACATGGGAGGAGCAGAGAAAGAGGGAGAAAGAGAGAATCCCAGGCAAGCTCTGCACTGTCAGCATGAGCCGAATGCAGGGCTCAACTCACAAACCATAAGATCATGACCTGAGCCAAAATCAAGAGTCAGATTCTTAACTGACTAAGGCCACACAGGTGCCCCTCTTTGCCCAGTTTTGTTTTTTTTTTTTTCACTATTGAGTTATATGGGTTCCTTATATATTTTGGATATTATTCCCTTTTCAAATATGTGATTTGCAAATATTTTTCCCCCTTCTGTAGTTTTTCTTTCTACTTTGTTGATGGTTTCTTTTATTGGAAACATAATTGATTTTTTGGAGTATTTATCTTGTTCCCTCCAACTCTGCTGAATACACTTAATAGCTTTAGCAGAGTTTGTGTGTGTGAGTCTTTAGAATGGAGTCTTTAGAATTTCTATATATAGGATCATGTCATCTGCACATAGGGATGGTTTTACTTTTTTCTTTCTAATTTAGGTAAATTTTATTTCTTTATGTTGCCTAATTGCCCCACCTTTCACCTTTGAGTATGATGTTAGCTGTGGGTTTTCATAAATATCTTTTATCATATTAAGGAAGCTTGCATCTATTCCTAGTTTTCTGGGTATTTTTATGATGAAAGGATGATGGGTTTTTTTCAAGTACTTTTTCTGCATCCATTGAGACTATCATGTGTGTGTGTTTTTTTCACCCTCAATCCATTCATGTGGTGTGTTAAATTGATTTTCTTGTTTGAATCACACTTGAATTCTGGGTATAAATCCCACTTGGTCATGATGTATAACCATTTTAATATACCATTTAATTCAGTTTCCTAGTATTTTGTTCATGGTTTTTACATCTCTATTGATAATGAATATTTATCTGCAGTTTTATTTTCTTGTAATGTCTTTGATATCATGGTAATACTGTCCTCTTAGAATGATACTCTAAATTCTGGAAGAGTTTGGAAAGAATTGCCATATATACTTTTTTAAATATTTGGTATAATTTACTAGTGAAGTCTTCTGGTCTTATGCTTCTCTTTGGGAGGCTTTTGATTATTGATACAATCTCCTTACTGGATATGGACATTTTCAGATTTTCTATTTCTTCTTAAGGCATTTTTGGTAGTTTGTGTTTCCAGGAATTCATTTATGTTGTGTAGGTTATCCTCAGATTTACTGAAATATAATTATTCATAGTATTTTTTATAATCATTCGTGTTTCTGTAAGATTAGTTGTAAGGATTCTACTGAAATTCCAATTTTAGTTACTTAAGTCTTTTTCCCCCTTATTCTAGGTAAAGGTTTGTCAATTTTGTTGATATGCTTTTGTTTTTGTTAGTTTTATACATTAACTTTTTTTTTAAGTAGGCTTCATGCCCAGCATGGAGCCCAACGCTGCTTGAACTTACAACCCTGAGATCAAGATCTAAGCTGAGATCAAGGGTCAGATACAACCTATTGAGCCACCCAGGTGTGCCCTTCTCTGTTAACTTTCTGTTCTCTGTTTCTTTTAGTTCCACTCTAATCTTTATTATTCCTCCTTCTACTAGCTTTGAGTTTAATTTGTCTTTTTAAAAAATTCCTTATGGTGCAAGTTAAATTATTCCTTAAAGGTATTTTTTTCTTTTGGGGGGGCTGGGTGACTCAGTTGGTTAAGCATTGACTTTGGTGACCTGATGCTCAGTGAGCTCAAGCCCCACTTTGGGTGAGCATGAGACCTGCTATGAGTTCTGCACAGTCTCTCCCTCTCTCTACACCTCGTGGGATTCTCTCTCTCTCCTTTCTCTCTCTACCCCCTGCTCACTCACACTCTCTGTCTCAAAAATAATGTGTGTGTGTGTGCACATTAAATGTTGAAAGAATCAGCCATATACATCCCACCAAAGAATATAAAGAAGTGGTCAAAAATAAACACACTCAAGCTCAGGGGGAAAGCAAACCTAAATTTAAAAAAAATATTTTTTATTTTTTAATATATGCATTTACACCACACACTTCCCTCTTAACATTTTTTCTCCTTTATCCCATAAGTTTTGGTATGCTGTGTTTCATTTTCGTTTGTCTCAAAGTATTTTCCAATTTCCCTTGTGATTTCTTCTGTGACCCATTGGTTGTTTAAGAATTGGGGCATTGGGGTGGCTCAGTCAGTTAAGTGTCTGACTCTTAGTTTTGGCTCAGGTCATGATCTCATGGTTTATGGGTTCAAGCCCTGCATCAGACTCTGCACTGACAGCATGGAGCCTGCTTGGGATTCTCTCTCTCTCCCACCTCTCTCTGCCCTTCCCTGCTCACTCTCTCTCTCAAAATAAATAAATATGCATTAAAAAAAAGAATGGGCAATTTAATTCCACTTATTTGTGAATTTTCCAGTTTGTCTTCTGTTACTGGTTTCTAGTTCAATCCATTGTATAGGTATTTTGTGAATGATTTTACTGTGAAGATATTTTGTGTTGATTTAAATCTTTGGATATTTACTGAGATTTATTTTGTCCTCTAACATATGGTCTAACCTGGGAAATGTTCATGTACATTTGAGAAGAATGTATACTGTTCTGTTTTTGGTAGAGTGTTCAGTACATGGCTTTTAGGTCTAATTAGTTTATAGTATTGTTCGAGTCCTCTGTTTCTTCATTAATTTTTTTAGTCCAGTTCTCCCATCAATTATTAAAAGTGGTGTAGTAAGGGGTGCCTGAGTGGCTCAGTTGGTTAAGTGTCCAAATTCAGCTCAGGTCATCATTTCACAGTTCACGAATTCGAGCCCTGCATTGGGCTCTGTACTGACAGCTCAGAGTCTGGAGCCTGCTTCGTGTTCTGTGTCTCCCTCTCTCCCTGCCCCTCCCCTGCTCACTTTCTCTCTCTCTCTTTCTCTCTCTCTCTCTCTCTCAAATAAATAAAAACATTTTTAAAAGAGTTGTAGTAAGTCTCCAAATATTATGTAGAACTGTTTGTTTCATAATCTTTAGTTTTGGCTTCATATATTTAGGGGCTCTATGGTTAAACGTGTATATGTATATAATTATTATATGTTTTTGCTGAATTGACATTTTTATCAAAATATAATGTTCTTATTTGTCTTTTATAAACTTTTACTTTAAGCTTATTTTTTATGATATTAATATAACTACTTTAGCTTTTCTTTGTTTACCGTTTACAGGGAATATTTTTTTCCCCATCTTTTCACTTTCAAACATTTGTCTCTTCGTATCTTAAATGAGTGTTTTGTAGATATATAAATAGGTCAGGTCATTTTACTTATCCAATCTGCTAATCCCTGAATTTTGATTGCAGAGTTTAATTCATTTACATTTAAGTAATTACTGATAAGGAAGAATTTGCTTCTCCTTTTTTCTGTATGTCTGGTTTTTGTTGCTGTTGTCCCTTGATTCCCATATTGCTGCTTTTTTTTTAAATTTAGTTTAATTTTTGTAGTACAACATTTTGATTTCCTCCTTCTTTCCCTTTCTATATATTTTTTGTTTATTTTCTTAGTAATAGTTATAGGACTAAAATTAACATCTTAAACTTATAACAACCTAGGGGTGCCTGGGTGGCTCAGATGGTTAAGCGTCCGACTTTGGCTTGGGTCATGGTTTCCCAGTTCATGGGTTCTAGCCCCATGTCGGGTTCTGTGCTGACAGCTGGGAGCCTGGAGCAAGCTTTGGGTTCTGTGTCTCCCTCTCTCTGCCCCTCTCCTGCTCATGCTCTGTCTCTCTCTGTATCTCAAAAATAAATAAATAAATAAATAAATAAATAAATAAATAAATATATATTTAAAAAAAAAAACTGATAACAACCTAGTCTGAATAATACCAACTTAGTTTCAATAGTCCATAAATTCCTTTTTTCTGTACATCTGTATCTCTCCTCCTTATATTATTATCACCAAAGAATACATCTTTATTTGTTTGCTTGTTTGTTCATGCTTATTTTATATTATATCCTTATGGTGTGCTCATTAATATAGATTTATAATTTTGTTTTATGCATTTGACTTTTTCATCACATAATTTAAAAAATAGGAGTTACAAAGAGTATATTAAGACTGACTTTTCTATTTACATATGTGGTTACCTTTACCAGTGAGTTAGAGGAAACAAAGGCAAACACCTTGCATCAGTCCTTCAGGTAGCCTCCAGATAGGTTAGGAAAGAGAAGTACAAGTCTTTGAGAATAAGGTCTATTCTGTTCCCTCCAAAAGCAGAGACTATGTTCCCATATGTGAAATGTGGGCTGTGCTCTTCAAGAATCCTGCATAGTGGGAAAAGGGAGTCAGCAAAGGCAATTAGAAACATACAAATTGGGCACCTGGCTGGCTTAGTCAGCAGAGCATGTAACTCTTGATCCCAGGGTCATAAGTTCGAGCCCCATGTTAGGTTTAAAGCTTAGTTGGGAAGGAAGGAAAGAAGGAAGTACACAAAGGTTTCTTACCATTTTAATGTTGCCTTTTTCTTGATCCAATAGTCTCTTCATTGCTATAAACTTTTGCCTTTTTCCCAGAGTTCTGACAAAATAGATTCTGACAGTTTTTGTTCAATTTTTCAATGTTTCTGTGGTGGGATGGGCCCCTGAAGCTATCTACTCGACCATTTTTATTGGTGTCTCATCTCCTATTCTCTTTTAAAGCATGTACTTTAAGTCCATTCCAATGAAGTTTCATCCACACCACTTCACCAAGACTGTTCATTTCTAGATCACCTGTGACCTCCTATAATAAGGGCTCTGGTCACCAGTTCCAACATGTGTGCGTGTTTTTCCCTAAACATCCAACAATTCTCCAAAACCAACTGGGTATCCTACAATTCAACTCAATTCTGATACTATGTACCCAGAGATAGCATCAGATTCCATAGGTTAAGGGCTCAGTCTCACAAGACTGCCCTTTACTTCAGATGCCAATTGCAAACCCAGATTGTTACCTGTGCTTCTGACCCACTGGTTACAGGTTAGAGGTTCCCACAACCACCTCCTTAGGTTTCATTAATTTGCCAGAGTGGGCTTTAGATGCCAGTCATGAGTCCAGATCGATACTGGTACTTCTCACAGACTAGTTATAAGGCAAAGTTTCCCATGACCATTTCCATAGGTTCAATTAATTTGCTAAAATGGCCACAGAACTCAGGAAACCTATTCACTCACTAGATTACTTTCTTATTACAAAGGATTTTAAAGGATACAAATCAACAGCCAAATGAAGAGACACATAGGGTAAAGATCCCAAAAAACAGTTTCTGTGCTCATGGAATTTGAGCCTAGCATGGTGGTATATGGAAGTGTTCTGGTTTCCCAACCTGGAAACTTTCCAGATACCCTCCCCGCTTTTGTTATGAGGCTTCATTACATAGGGATTATTGATTTAATCACTGACTGCTGGTAATTGATTCAACTTCCAGACTCTCTCCCTTCCCTGATAATCAGAGGTGGGACTCAAACTTCCTCCCCTCTGTTCATGGTTGAATCCCCTGGCAACCATCCCCCATTCTTTCTTTATGGATTTGAAGCAATTTCAGGAACTGAGGACAAGACACCAAATATTAAAGCAAAAGATTTTCCCATTGCTGTTATCATTCAGGAAATTCCAAGTATTTGGGGAGCTATAAGCCAGAAATCATGGAGGAAGACCAAATATATATGAGAAATATATTCTGCTTATCTCAATGACCAAATATATATTTCTTATAAATCACAATATTGTGCCTCCTCACTTGTAAATCCTCATCTTACTTGATCTATCAGCCTTACTTAGCATTTTTCTCTTTTTAGATTCCAAAACTCACACTCTTGTTTCTCCTACCTTTCTTGTTGTTCCTTTTAATCTCTTTGGTCATTTCTTTCCCTTCTCATAAGTTGTAGTGGTCTAGAATGAGGGTGTCCTTATTTTCCCAGGACTTTCCTGGTTTTAAAACTGGAAGTCTCAGGGCGCCTGAGTGGCTCGGTCAGTTGAGCATCCAACCTCGGCTCAGGTCATGATCTCACAGTTCGTAAATTTGAGCCCTGCATTGGGCTCACTGCTGTCATCCTGTCAGTGTGGAGCCTGTTTTGGATCCTCTGTCTGCAACCCCCCACACCCCTCCCCTGCTTGTGCTCCCTCAAAAACTAAGTAAAATGTTTAAAAAAACCGGAAGTCTCTTATTCAGGAACTGAGTCCATCTCAAGCAAACTGGGAAGGTTGGTCACGTTTTCCAGAGACCATCACTTGACCCACTTCTCTTCTCTGTCTGCACTCATCCTTTGGGGATCTCATTTATTCATATGACTTTAGAACTCTCTCTTGGGGCGCCTAGGTGCTTCAGTTGGTTAAGTGTCCAACTCGATTTCAGCTCTGGTCATGATCTCACAGTTCATGGGTTCAAGTCCCACAATGGGCTCTGCACTGACAGTACAGAGCCTGCTTGGGATTCTCTCTCTCACTCTCTCTCTCTCTCTCTCTCTCTCTCTGCCCCTCCCCTGCTTGCACTCTCTCTCTCTCTCAAAATAAATAAATAAACTTTAAAAAAAAAAAAAGAACTCTCTCTTGAATTCTTCCTGATAATTGAAAGGTCTACTTGACTTCTCAAATGTATCCTATCCTACACTGAACTCCATGATCTCCTTCTACATATGCTGCTTCAGGAAACTTCCCCAGCACTGTTGATGATTCCCTCTGTTGATGGCAACTGTACCCTTTTAATTGCTCAAGCAAAATATCCCAAGGTCGCAATCTGTCATGAAATCTAATTGTATCTACAGAATATCTCCAGAATCTTAACAGTTATCACCACCTGCTCTGCTACCACCATGGTCAAAGCCTATCACCTGTCTTTCCCCCTGCAATAGAGTCCTAAATGATCTCTCTTCCTCTTTGTCTCCTTTGTCTATTCTCAATACAGCAGCCAGAATGATCCTTAAAAAAAAAAAACTTTTAAAAATGTTATTGTAGTAAGAGCACTTAACATGAGATCTAACCTCTTAATTTTTTTTTAAGTTTTCCTTTCAGTAGTCTTAATTACAAAGAAAAAGTGGTATATATAGCAGGTCTCTGTTTCTGAGGATGTGGAGATATGGAAATTTCCACTGTGGTGGGGACGTAAAATGGTGCAGCTGTTGTAGAAAACCATATGGAGATTCCTCAAAATATTAGAAATAGAACTACCATATGATCCATCAATCCTACATCTGAGTGTTGACTAAAAAAAAAAAAACCAGAAATTAGAATTTAAAAGAGATATTAGCATTCCGATGATCACCACAGAACAATCGTCAAGATGTGGGAACAACCCAAATGTTCAACAGATGAATGGATAAAGAAAATTTGGCTGATACACACAATAAAGTATTATTCAGCCTTAAAAAGAAAGAAATCCTACAGAATGTAACAACGTAAGGACATTATGCTAAGGGAAATAAGCTAGTCACAGGACAAAAGTGCATAATTCCACCTATATGACGTATCTACAAAACTCAGAGAGTAGAATGGTGGCTGCCAGGGGCTAAAGGAAGGAGGGTGAAATGGGGAGTTGCCAACCAAAGAACATAGAATGACCCTTGTAAGATATATCATTTCACCTAAATCACAGAGTTAAATCCAAAGCCCTTGCAAAGGTTACCTACCAGAATTAGACACCCCCTACTCAGGTGATTTCAGTTACTTCCCAAAGCACAGCCCTTATACGTCTCTAGTTTCCCCAAGATTCTCATCCCTAACCTACCCTGTATATTCTTTCTGCTGAGTGAATGCTTCACTGCACCCCATATCCTCCCAGCACAGTCCTTATGCTTTATGGAACTCCCACTCAAGGATCGGCAGACTCCTCCCCTCCTTCTCTAAACATTCCCTCCACCACTTTGCCTTAATTGAAGTCTGTCTGTCCTCTGCGGGCAGTAACCTCCTTCAGTTCGCCCAAGCAGAGGCTGTTTAGGCCCTCAGACTAAAGGTTGAGAGTTAGAATATAGTGCCCCTTCATATTCCTCCAATGCCAACTCTTGACCATAGTTCTCCATTCTTCTTTTTTTTTTTTTTTTTGAGATTTATAAAATTTAATTCTTAAACAGAAAAAGAATAGAAGTGGCTGGCCAAAAATTCAAATTGGGTATACCCCAGAACCCAGCCCCCCAGTCATCCACCTGCACATATATGTGTCCCTGTACATGTATACATGTACACAAATAGACTCATACTTGCATCTTTACAAAGCGTGTACACATATAAACACATAAGAGCGAGCAAACATCTCACATGCACACATGAAAGTCTGCTCATCTACATGATTTTTTTTGTAAAATGAGATCATGCTTTTCATAGTTTCAGTTTGTTAGTATACATTTTCTGAAGTAGTATATAGATACATACAGAAAAGTGCACCCATCAGTTTGACAAATTGTCTCAAAGAGAATATACACATTAATACTCTCTCACTGCTTATTGCTTTCACTTAGCACTGCATTGTGGAGATCTTCCCATCAATACATAGAATTCAAGCTAATCCCGTTTAATGAGTCCATTCTAGGGCTGAATGTATAATTTATTTAACTAGCCCTGAATCTTTAGGCTTTTTGCATTATTCTGTTAGAAAAATGCTATCGTTACTATTTTTTATTTATTTATTTATTTATTTATTTATTTATTTATTTATTTATTTAGAGAGCATACATGAGCAGGGGAGGAGCAGAGAGAGAGGGAGAGACAGAGAATCTCAAGCAGGCTCCACACTCAGTGCAGAGACAGACATTGGGGCTCAATCCCACCACCCTGGGATCATGATGAGCTGAAACCAAGAGTCTGACACTGAACTGACTGAGCCACCCAGGCACCCCGATACAATTATTCTTGTGTATGTCTGTTTGGCTATTTTTATGAACGTATCCAAGAGTGCAAATACTGGGTCCCCTAGCCATCTTATGACAACACGTCCACAAGTCCCCTTACAGCCTACTGTCCATTAGATGGCAGCCTGGGACTCCATCATCCCCATGGGGACTCATGAGCTCAGTTCTGGGCCTGCCTCTCCTGCCATCACCCCAGCCACCAGAGGAGCACCTCTGAACTTCCTAGCGATACCACTGCTCTTGTCATCAGGGCATTGCCAGTGGCTTCAAAGGATGGAGTGTCCTTGGGGTCCTCCTGTCAAACATAACCCCCTGGGGGACTGCTGGCCTCATAACATATGCCTTCCAGCATGTCCACTTCCCTCAGCTTCTTTACTTCTCCCACCTCCTGCCATGACAACTCAGGCATTTCACTTCACTTAGTGTTGGCCATCACTTTCTCTGGACTCCAAAGAGCTCCCTGGGCAGCAAGTTTGCCCATCCCTTGGGGTTAGGGTTACCACTTAAATTTGACTTTCAGGGGCTTCTGGGTGGCTCAGTCAGTTGGGCATCCTACTTCAGCTCAGGTCATGATCTCAGTCTGTGAGTTCGAGCCCCGCGTCAGGCTCTGTGCTAACAGCTCGGAGCCTGGAGCTTGCTTCAGATTCTGTGTCTGCCTCTCTCTCTGCCCCTCCCCTGCTCATGCTCTGTCTCTCTCTGTCTCAAAAATAAATGAAAACATTAAAAATTTTTTTTATTTTAAAATTTGACTTTCAGATAAACAACAAGTATGTTGCAGCAAAAATATGTCTCAAATATTGTATTAAACATACTTTTATTTAATATAGCAACCCTCCCTAGGGTCCTTGCCCGGGTTTTAAATCCTGTGTCCCCAAATCAAATAGATTCTTGCTTGTCCAGTCTTATATTCTGTTCCTCTTGATCAAACATCTTCAAAATCCAGTGATAGGGATACACCCTAGCTCATGTCAGGGTGTTCTAGGTAATGCTTGCAACGCCTTCCATATATATTCTCTTTCTCCCCTTATCAAGTCTAATACATTCCCGGACAGGTTTTGCTAGGATTTAATTATAGGCCTGAAGTCTAGAAGAGGAAGTAGAAGCGGTACCTATTGTTTTGTGGAGGAGAGGGCTCTGTAGCACCTTTGAGCACAGGGAAGCTCCAACTCTTCCTAGTGAAGGAGGGGCCCTCTCTGCAGGTTCTGAGGGTCCAGGTGGTCTGCAGAGCCATAATTTTCTGGAATTTGCATCCACATGTTTCCATCCCATGTTTCAGAATCCCAGGCTTTACCAGCCAACGCCCTGATTAGTGGTGTGCTAGTAAGCATTTAACAACTAGCTCTCAGAAAAGGAGGAGGAAATCTCCCTGAATCTTAGTATTTGTTGATTTCCAGGATATAAGTATACCACAGCAGCTGATTTTAGACTATGAATATGATACCATTGGACGTGAAGCTCTGAAGAGACACTAGCAATTGGTCCTTGAGAACTAGAAAGAACTGGGTCCAGCATACCACCATCACTGCCCTTAGCATAACCAGACTTTGGCTGTACAATTTAAACATCTCTGGAGCTCTGTCACTCTATCAGGCCTGTGTCTGTTACACAGCTGTGTCCACTCTTCTGCTGCAGGAGACAAGGGCCTCTTTGTCAGCTACTGAAGAGGCCATCTGCCTCTTACACTTAGACTGCTAATGGCCCTCAGTCTCCCATTGTCCTTCTGCAGGGCAGCAATACAACTTAGCAGTAGCCAGCCAACTCTGCATCCTTGTAGGCATTGTTCCCTCCATATTTTTCAAATACCTGAATGACACAACCTACAAGGATATTATCCTTCCCTGGCAGTTTCCCCAGGGTACCACCAATAAAATCTTTAGTAATTGAGCCCTCTTTGAGTCAGGGACTAGCTTAATCTCATATAGCACTCAGAATGACATTCTCTTTATCCACTAAAAGATAAATGAGCCAGTCTCTAAGCCCAATCTTACTGTCCGTTTTTTGAAAGACTCCTGGCACCATTAGAATTAGTTTTGGTCCTGTGAGAAGCAAATGTCAAAATGGGATTAGATGGGCAAAATATTTATCAAGGGATGTGTCTTTGAATTATAAATGGGAGGGAGTAGGTAAAGGTGGTGAGTGGTCAGACCATGATGCAGGTCTGAGTCTCATGAAGGAGAAGGGGAAGAAAGGAATTGGAAAGTATAATCACAACCTATAGTGCATTTCTGAGAAAGTTCCATCTGAGCTTATCCAGAAGTTGTAGGCCAGAGAACTGCATCTCACAGAAATGGCTTTTACTAAGACCCGGGAAACTCTCAGCTATTGACAGGTGGGAGGCGAGGGAAGGAAGGCAGCCATGCAGGTGTGGATCCAGAGGTCCTCAGTCAACCACACCACCAACAGCAAGGAGATCTGAGCCTTGCATTACACGGTTGCCATTTCTGTGTTTTCTGGAAAGTCTGTCTAAATTATATCTAAATGGAAACTGTGTCTAAAGACTTAATGGATCGAATTTAAGAATGTTTGTCTAGAATGGATCATTGGCAACGTTATGACCTCACACCGCATCAATTTAGAAGGCTCACAACATCTGGTATACCTGCAATTTGTGATGCTTACACTAACCCCTGGGTTTGGACCATAATAGTCTCATCAATGTAGTCATCCTGGATCACAGTCTTCCTCACCAGTGACCTCCCCCCTCACTGCCATCTCAGCCACCCATGACCACCGTCTTAATGTGAAACTTGTCATCTCTGAAATCCTGCCATCTCCAAAATAGTTACTCATATGAACATTCCCAGCCCCATGTATCCATTCATCAAGCACATTTCACAAGTGTTCTGCCTGGTTTGTTCCAGTGTTGATAATGTAACTATTTTCAATCTCATCAAGAAACAAATTGTGTGGGAAATGGCACATATTTCTAAAGAAACATTTACTATCTTTCAAGTTCTGTCCTTGATGTTGCAAATCATATTTAATTTTCAAAAAGTTCTCTGAGGCAGGTATGGTTACCCCTATTTTACAGGTAGCAAGTGACAGAGATGGGTATGAAACTGTGTCTGCTGACCCTGGAGCCCATACCCAGCTAATAGAGACAGTCTGGAAAGGCAGCCAGAGGAATTCATACTCAATGTGGTAAGTTAAAAAAAAAAAAAAAAAAAAAAAAAGGAACCAACAGGGATTATTAAATAGGGAAGTAATATAATTAAAACAGTATATTTAAAAAATTAGTTTGGTGATGATACGCAGTTGAGATTAAAGGAAAGAAAAATTGAAATCAGATCATTCAGAAGGCAAGCACAACTATCTAGAGGCTATGTGCAGGGGAACGGGGACAGGTGTAGCGAAGAATATAAGATTTAGAGACATTTTGAAGGAGAAATTAATGTAAAGCTGTTTGCCTAATATTTTAAGGCCACTGAAAGAGTTAACAGAGTCAAAGATAACTCCAGATTTCAAGGCAAGGTGACTGGGAAAATTGCATTGCCCTTAAAAGGATGGGGAGACGGGTGGCTGGTATGGGAGGTACATTTGTGAGTTTTGTGGATGGGCTGTTAGTGGAGTCATGAACATGGAGGTGTGCTTCTGAAGAGGCCATGAGCAGGGAAGGCAGAGGGCCAGAGGCCATGCTTTGGGGAAACTCTTCATTCAGAGGGTAGAGGGGGGAAAAGCCAAGACGCCAAAGGAAAATAATCGAAGGAGAGGTTGGATGAAAACCAGTCAGTGAAGGACCAAAGAAGCTAAGTGTATGGTATTGAAATCATATTATTCCAAAGATTTTTATATTCCCTGGAGTATTTAAAATTAAGGGCAGTATAGAGAATATTCAATTTAGCATTTTTGGTTGAATAATATCATTAATAATAGGGCTGTTTTTAAATGGAAATTTTTGCAACTGAGCCGAGGATGTGACATGTCCCACAATAAAAAAGGACTAGACACGGTTCCACAATTAAGATAAAAGAACCAGTAATTATAGAACAGCCAAATAGGTCTTCAGACAAAGAAAAGGCCTGCTCAGAAATAAGGTGTTTGGAGTCTGGCCATCCATTTATTCATCATTCCTGAAAGTATGGATACTTTTAGAACATCCTGTCCTCAGCCAGCAACCTTGACTCCCAGCTCCTTCTCTAAAATTGAGGCTCTGGAGATAGCTACCCCCCAAATACTGGCTTTTCTCCCGGACTGTGGCAAGTAAATATTGCTTTGGTTTCTTTTCTCTGAAAATTGTCAGATTTTACTTCTCTTATGCTCTTAAAACTCACACAGTTGTTACTGGTATTTAAGCTGTCTCTACACTGGAGTGTTGCGTTTTACAAATGTTTAGGCAAGAACTCACCAAAGTAAAAAATGAGCTAAGTGGATATGCCAAGCACATGAAACATAATAAATGAGAAGAGTGAAACCACCCCCCCCCCAAACTGGAAGCTGTTCAGCAAGCTTAGAACATAGAACATAGCCCCAAAGCCTGAATACTCCAAAGCAGTTACTTTGCAATATTGTGACTTATAATAAGCAATATATGTCTGGTCTTCTTCCTCATTTCTGGCAGTGTTCTTAAAACCCTTGGAATTTCCTAAGTGTTAAGAACCATAAAGTTGTCTTGATATTTATTTAACAAACCCTTTTCAACTACACCTGAGTTTATATTAGTGAGGTGACTTTTGAAAAGCCCCTAAGGATGGGGACTGGTGATTGGAGGCTTGGAACTTTCAGTCTCTCCCTCATGAGCTCCAGGGAGGGGGGGAGGGGCTGGCGATCGAATTCCACCACCTAAGGCCAGTGATTCCATCAATCATGCCTATGTAGTGAGGCCTCCATTAAACCATGAAAGGACAAGGTTTGAAGGGCTTCTGGGTTGCTAAACATGCGGAGAGCTGGCTCCTTGGGGACGTGGCATGGGAGCTCCACACCATTGCCTTGCTTTGTGTATCTCTTCTGCCTTGAAGTTCCTGAGTTCCATCCTTTTCTGATAAACTGGTAATCTAGTAAGTACAATGTTTCTCTGAATTCTGTGAGCCACTCTATCAAATTAATCACACCTAAGGAAGGGGCACTGGAGCCTTTCATCTATAACCAGTGGGTCAGAAGCACAGGTGATAACCTGGGCCTGCAGCTAACGTCCGAAGTGTGTGTGTGGAGGAGGTGGTCTTATAGTACTGAGCCCTTAACCTGAGGGGTCTGATGCTGTGTCCAGATAGATGATGTCAGAATTAAATTGTGGGACACCCAGCTGGTGTCTGAGCATCGAGTGCTTGGTGGTATGGGGAACCCCCACCACCACCACCATTGGAATTGGGTGCAGAACTCATACGCACACAAAGGCCATGCATGTTCAACAATCGTATCAATATTTCTTGTACTGTGTTCTAATGCAAGGCAACAGTCTCAGGGTTTTTCTTTTATTTTAGTTTTACAGACAATTATTTTCTAACCCACAACAAATTGGAAGCCTGTGTGTGTGTGTGTGTGTGTGGCTTTGGGCAGGGGCAGTGTGGAGAAAGCCATTAAAGCTACAGCAGGGAGAAGCAGAGCAGACATGGTGGTAGTGAAGAGCAGATAAGAAACCCCAACGCGCAGAAACAAGAACTAAAATGAGTAAGGTTGCCCGGAGTCCTTTATTGTCACAGCAAATGGGGCCGGTTGTCAAACATGACCTCTGTCGCCCCAACTTAAGTTCAGTGGGGACTCTCAGCCACAAAGAATCACTTAGATTATATGCCATATTTTTCCTGGCAGGAAATATATAGTATATTTAAGAAAGTTATCCATCCAGGGCACCTGGATGGCTCAGCTGGTTAGGCATCTTGCTTCATCTCAGGTCATGATCTCACAGTTCATGTGTTTGAGCCTCACATCAGGCTCACTGCTGTCAGCACAGAGCCCACTTTGGATCCTCTGTGCCCCTCCCCTGTTCGTGCCCTGTCTCTCTCTCTCTGTCTCTCTCAAAAATAAATAAAACAAAACAACAAAAAAGGAAAGCTATCCATCCAAAATGGTTAGCATTTTCCAAAAATGTTTTGAGGACTATAAAAGTAGAATTTGTGACTTCACATTTTTAATTAGCTTATTGTACCCCCACTAATGTTGGATAAATGAAGTTTTACTATGCTACAATTCCCCCGCTGTGTATAATGATGCCACACTGAATAATTTGAAATAGATGGAAATTGAAGTTTTTGAACCTTGACACAAAGATTTCTTTTTTAATTAAATATCCTACATATGTGTTAATAGATATGCCTGTAAGGTACATTTCCCTGTGCATGGAGTCGAGTCCAAATTTCTCATTGATTTATATATTAAATTCATATGCTTAAAAAACTTCCCAAAGTATTTTGTAAACAATAATAAAGTAATAAGACTAATCCAGTGCTTCTCAGAATCGGCAGCCAGGTGGTGTGGAACAACAGCATGGATTTCTTACGGCCCTGAGTCAAGTCTGGAGCCGATCAAAGGTTGTTAGTGTGGCCCTGAACAAGCCACTTTGCCCCCAGAATCTTGGCTTACTCATCTATAAATGATTCACCTATGTAGACGCTTTGCTTATTTCAGAAGCATTTCTAGAGCTTCTACTAAGCTGGTAGGTCTCCACCACACAAAGGTAAGCAACACAAGGCCTCTGGCTTAATAGGTTTTCAAAGGACCTTGAAACTATTTTGAACTTTGGGGACGAATAAATTCAGAAATGAATTCAAGACAAATGAGATTTTAGTTGCAAAATGCAAAAGCTTATGAAACTCACTTCCTGCTTATTGTCTAAGAAGAATCATGTTTCATTTCTCCTACCTAGGAAGTGCTAAACTCCAGTTTAGCCCGGGGTCCGTGCTGCCCCAGCACCACCTACTGGCTCCTGGGGGGACGGTCAGGCCAGCCCAGCCGCCTGCTTCCCCTTCCTGGCCGCCTTTACAGAGGCGGAGATGCTGCGGGGGACTGGAGTGCTGGAACATTGCGGTGTAGAAAGCTGGTTCTCACCGAAGCCCCAACCCCAATGGGCTAACACAGCAGCTTCCCAGACTGGCGGGACCTCGCCCATACAAAGCCCTGTGACTGCTTTAATTATTACAAGATGGGAATCATTATTTTATTAGAGCACAATATCTGATACAGGTAACAATAATAAGCTCACATAACTTAGAGCTGAAACTGGAACCTAGGTGTCTGACTCCCTGCCCTCTCAGTGTTTCCTCTACAGAGCTGTCTGGTAGAGGGTGATTAGGCAGGCACCTGCTTGCAATCCCCTGGGCACCCTCGTGCAACACGGCTGAGAGCCCCGTGTTAGCAGAGACCCCATGAATATTTACAGACAACTGAGGGCCCAGGTTTGCCCTTAGACCCCTCTTTTCTGATTCTTACTGGCTGTTCCTAGCATTTTACTAGAGTTAGGGATTTTCTATCAGAATTGTATCTGTTTCGGCTTTGAGGAAAAAATGAAATATTTGTTCCTGTAGAAAGACAAACTATACAGTGTTGAGCTGCCTGGATTCCTCCACAGAGCAGAGCCTGAGACAAAGGTTTGTGCATGGATAGTTGATGCCATGGGACGGGGGGGTGGTACGAGGGGCTCCAGGCAGGGAAGGAGAGAACCACTAAGGCAAGAACACGTTCTCCAAGGGTTTCCACCACGGCTACTGAAGTGCTGTCCAGCCTGAATCTTCTGAAGAGCCTTAGGAAATGTGTCTCAGAACTTGTCTCGCAGGGGATGGAGAACGGACCCTGGCCTATATCTCCCACACAGTCTCTGGCTTGTGCACTGCAGCCTCCAGCAGGCAGCAGGGCAGGGAGCAAACTCTGTGAACCAGCGAGATGTAGCCAGATCCCCGCCCCCCACCCCCCAGCAATGGCCTTGGAGAATGGCGCGATGCATGTTCAGGGATGATGCTGTTTTGGCTCTACAATAAAATATTTTGGACGTGTCATAGATGATTTATAACAACCACCTAAGTTATTAAAGCATTATTGATTGATTGGGTAGGTGGAAAAAGGTGGAAGCTTTGCTGGGGTTGGGAATAGGGTGGGCCCCCTTTCAGCCTATGTAAGTCTGCAAAAGAGTATCTCCGGTCACACCTGATGAGTGCGCTCTCAGACTGTGAGGTTAGCAGTGTTGCTGCGAATAATAATATTATATTTAGAAATCTGTTCTTGAAACCAAGGTTATGCATGAATGGTTCCTAAAAAACAAAGAGTTATTATTTATTTGGCTAATTATGTCTAACTAGGTAGCTAAATGCATAATAAGGATCCAAAGAGCATTTTACCACAGAGAGAGATTAATTGAATAATTAATAGCCTTCTCCATTTGGCCTGAATAATTAAAAAGTCCAAAGGAAGTACAGGCTGACTTCCATCACAACGAAACACCTCGAGGGCAGGACCAATGGCATATTAAAAGCAGTATTCAATATAACTAAGTTGCAGAACAACAGCAAACTATGTGAGCGTTCTCTTAAAGCTTATCACAACAATTTTAACCCTGAGGAATAAACATTGGATTTTTCAATACTGCCATGTTGCGGGTACATTTTGTGATCTGTTTGCTTCTTGTCCAGGCGGACAAAGTGTGTTAGTCCAGGAGCAAACCAGCCACTTCATTGTTAGGGTGGCATGTGGATAGGAAGGGAGAGCCAGTTACTGGCTTACTTATCGTGCACATTTCTGGAGATTATCACACCGGTTTTAAAAGCAAAAAGGACACATTAAATGAAAACAGATGGGAGTTTTTCTATAATAAGCTTCACTCCCTCTTTAAGTTCCTCTTTGTGATTTAGTATCTAAAATTCCCCTCACGTTATGTCGTAGTAGTGGGGATCCTGTATAGCATTGTTAGGCTGGTTGGTAGTACCTTGGAAGCCTCAACTTCAGCTATTAGCACTCTCTAGCACCAGGACCATCTCCTTCAGCACTTTTCCCTCTAATGATGGCTTACTGCCTGCAGGGCAACAAGAGTTTCTGGTGTATTAAATTACAAGCCAAGGGCTTTGGCTAAAATCCAAATGAAAATCATGGTTTCTCCACTCATCTCCTGTAACGATATAATTAAAATAGTTCCTTGATTAAAAGATCAACATTTTTATGGGGCGCTTGGGTGGCTCAGTCAGGTAAGGGTTTGACTTCTGCTCAGGTCATGATCTCACAGTTTGTGAGTTCAAGCCCCGCACTGGGTTCTGTGCTGACAGCCCAGAGCCTGGAGCCTGCTTCGGATTCTTTGTCTCCCTCTCTCTTTTCCTCCCCTGTTCACACTCTGTCTCTCTCTCTCTCAAAAATAAATGAAGATTAAAAAAATTTTTTAAAAAGGTCAACATTTTCTTATTGCAACGTCTCTTAAGACGCATCTTAGATTTGACATCAACTTTTTATATTATGTTGTCTGGTGCACTTTGCCATCAATTCCACCATACAATCAAGAAAATACTGAACTATATAAATCCAATATATCATTGTATTTCAGGAAGGTGCAGAGGAGTTTAAGAACAATGAAGTTTAAGGCAGTGCTTTTTAACTTTTTCCCTTCCAGCAAATCTGTAGGACCTGACTGTGATTACAGGTGTGGTGGAAATTTGGAAAGACTCCTGTATTGGGTGATTGCTTTTGCTCCTCCCTCCCCCCCGCCCCTCCCCTTCCCACACTTGAACCTTAAGGGACAAAGTCTACCCAAATTACAGCCCCTTCTCCCACCCTCTGCTGGGCCTTCCCTGCTCTACAGTTTGCAAATGTCACCATCTGACATACTAGATGCTTGGCTTATATATTGTGCTTTCCCCTCTCTCAATAAAGTTCCCAAGGATGGGAATCTTTGTTTTGTTTACTGATAAACTCTAAAAGTACATGCTGTTCTAGGCACATGGTAGGCTCAGGAAATATTGCTTGAATGACTAACCATTTGAATGGATAACCATTCTAATGGGGAAAGACGCATAAACAAACTGATGAATAAACCAAATAATTGCGGGTTATAACACCAAGTGATGAGAAAGTGAATCATCAGTGAGGCCCCTGAGGGGAGGGGAGACTTCTGGGAAAGGTGACTAGTGCAGACCCAGTGATGAGGGTGCCACAGCACGTGTGTTTTAGGCAGAGGCAGCAAGACGGAGTCCGGGAGGAAGATGAACAGCGAGGTTCATTCCAGGCTGTCACTGAGAGGGGAGGGAAAGATAGAGGCTGGGGGGAAAGTTGGAACCAGCTGGTGCTCAGCCCTGGGGGCCATGATAGAAAGTGCATTTTATTTCTAAAGCAATAGCATATCATTGAAGGATTTTGAAGTCACTTCATGAACTACCTGAACTAAAACTCTTGATTCTTTCTCCAGGGAAGTATGCACATTACCTCTGGTCTAAGCCAGAACTTGGTACCTATCTCACTAATCCTTAAGTATTAGGATTCCTTTTTTTCCTTCTTTATGGCTTCAAAACAAGAAATCCTTAGCAACATCTCTCAGGCCTTAGCAACAACCCCTATACATCTGTATAGCTCTAGGCTCTGTGATTTCACATTGTATCAAAACTCTTGTCTGTCTACTGCCTGGGGAGGGGGTTGCCTTCTTTACTAAAACATCGGTGTTCCTCTGTCTCTTTCTCTCTTCTGCATCCCCTCTCCCAACCTTCTCTCCACTTCTCTTTTAAATGACTGCTCCTGAGCTAATCTGAAAAGCCAGATTTGATTTGCATTGCTAACTTCTGGACTCCTATTCTCCTGTGAGAAGCAGGTTACAACCACTCAAGCATTCTCTATGCTAAACACAATTCCACACCTTTTCTTTTCCCCAAAGAGAATTTGCATTCCTTTCTTATATTAGCCCTCACCTTTTGGGAGAACTCACTGGCAGCCATCTATTGAAGACTGGACTGTCAAGACTCCCTTAGCACCTCCATAGCAATGGCTAAGATGCACCTGCGACTTTTTGGATTGCCCTGGCATAAAGTTCCCCCAGAGTTCTTTCTGAAGGCCTGGATGTCATCCCATAAAAACAAGTAACAAGCAATCTTTTCAACAAGGCTTTCTGAATGTAGATTTGGTTTCGTGTTGTTCTCGTAATAGACTTATGGTTCAGTCCTGCACTGAGCAATTTTAGCCTATCATAGGAACTAAACTGAAGCCAACAGCCACCAAATGATGACAAAGTTGTCATTCTGCCTGAAAGCACAGACTCTTTTCCTGGGTAGCATCCTGGAGATGAAAGGAAAAAGGTTTTATTTTTCCCCTCTCCAAGTGAGGGAAACTTCTCCAGCATACATAAGGGAAAAATGAGTCGATCACACATGTGAACATGGGCATTCTTATTGTAGCAAATCTTAAAAGACCGAGAGGCCAATGAAGTGCAAGTAGTCACATTTTTTTTTCTTTAAAGTCTATTTTTATTTTATTTATTGTGAGAGAGAGAGAGCAAGTGGGAGAGGGGCAGAGAGAGAGGGAGAGAGAATCCCAAGCAGGCTCCATGCTGTCAGCACAGAGTCCAATGTGGGGTTCATACTCATGAACGATGAGATCATGTCCTGAGCCGATATCAAGAGTCAGACACTTAATTGACTGAGCCACCCAGGTGCCCCAAGAAATCACATTTCTTTTTATTTTTTTTAATGTTCTTATTTATTTTTGAGAGAGAGAGAGAGAGCAAGCAAGCATGAGTGGGGAAGCGGCAGAGGGAGAGGGAGACAGAGAATCCAAAGCAGGCTCCAGGTTCTGAGCTGTCAGCCCAGGGTGCTCAACACAGGGCTCAAACTCACAAAACACGAGATCATGACCTGAGCTGAAGTCAGATGCTTAAGTGACTGAGCTACCCAGGCGCCCATCAAAATATAAAACTTCTAACTGAAAAAAATTACGTTGGTTGTACTTCATCAAACCTGCCTTTCTGGATTCAGATGCAAGCATGTCATATAAGTGTGTGTGTGTGTGTGTGTGTGTGTGTGTGCACGCGCGCGCATATTTACACTGTGACTTGGTCCCAAAAGGATTTTGGGTGGCTCCATCACACCATGTGATAAATAACCTAGGCTGTGCCAAATGCAGAATATGAACAAGGGTTCCAAATGACATCACATTAAACTTCATTTGACTTGTTAATAGCAAAGGCATTTAAATCAAAAGTCTTACTGTCTTCCAAGTGCTAGTGTTCCACACCTTCATAAACGGAACTATCTCTTTAGCTAGTCATCAGGTCCTCTGGGTGGCCAGTTTTCACTCAAATGAAAGCAATGTGGAAAAGCACATCGTTTACGATGTGTGCACTTAGTGTTATTGGTCACTTTCTAATTTCATACATGAGTAGGTACAGTCATATGTGTATGTGTTTTTCATCTCCTCTGACAAATTCCATGGGTGAATTATTTTTTCTCAAGAGAAAGTCTCTATTCTGTTGACTGTAACAGGAACATTAAATAAAATAGGGGAGAAATGGAAGTTAAAATGTTGTTTTATCCTGGAGCTAAAACATATTCATCCCAATATGGGATAGATACATATTATAATGATTAAGCACCTAAAAATGTAAACTACCCTGCCAAAGCATGTGCACTAGATGCAGCTTTTACTAAATAGAAAATATGACTGCTGGAAAAGCAAGACATGTTTTACCCCTGTGACATGTTGCTGACAAATTAAGAACAGCTTTATCCCAATGAAGATTTTGAGAATGTTTAAAAATCTCTTCGTGGAGTCTAAAAATTTGTCAAATCATAGCTGGACTCAAAATACCATAAGCAATAAGAAACCAAGTGAATATGCCATAGTTTGCTTGAAAATTTTGTTTTTTAGAATAAGGTTCTATGGAAAACAACCCTAAACAAATAGAACAATGCGTGTTACACTATTCAATTTGGTGTGTCTGCTGAAAGGATTATTTATTCTTACTATTTTATAGAATCCTTGGGGATATATTTGTTTGTTTTGCTATGTTTTTCAGGCATACTTTTAAGTGCCAAAATAATTTTAATGAATTTTTAATAATTTTTTCATTTCAATCTATCGCTCTAAATATGGTGAAGCAAAATATGGAGCTTTCTATCAAACCTTAACTGGAAAAAATAACAGACACAATTTTGGGGCCAAAGCTTTCACTTTGCCAGGCACATACATCCTTAGACATTTTCCCCATGTAAAGGTCTTCCATAATGATGGCCTTGAAAGGGCCTTGGATGCCTCCTTCTAAGATGAGATGTTTGTATCTTGTTACTTATTCCGGGGACACCTTTCTCTTCCAAGTAATGAAATAATTCTTAGAAGCTAATACACAATATTAAATCACTCAGGTAATACTCAGTCAGGATCCTAACTCCTCTTTAACTGCTTTTCCTATGCTGATTTGGAAGATAATTCTGAACAGAGAATTATGCCCAAGAATCACACTATCTATACTTGTTTTACATTTGAACTACATTATGATGGGTCCCTCAAATATGAGTACTTATAAACTAGTGATAAAATAGCAAAAACAGTCATCTCTGTCTCCGAGGGTTAGTGTAAGGATTACATGACATAATCCATGGAGCAGAGTCCTGGCATAAGATAAATCCTCAACATATGCTAGATTTTGTTAGTGTTGCTAGAGGCAGCAAAGCGACAACTCTTCTGCAGAGAACAATTGTACATTCTGCGTAAAATACAGGGATAAATATTTTAAATTGTATTGATGAGCCAGCAAGAGTGAAGGAATCCTGAGCTAAACACTAAATGAAAATGAGAATCCTGAGTGATAAGCAGGGGAATTAGGCTTTTGTGTTGAGGGCATATGTTCTTTTATCGGGTGGGGCAGGGGGTGGGTGAGGGGTGGCTATCTGTATGGAAGTCAAAGCCCAGGACCTACCTTGGGACATAAATGGAGGAATGTAAGAATAAACCCTCTGAGGACAGCTCCCATGTGGTGTGACAGAGACAGGGGAAATCTTGCCTCGTTCTGATGGGGACCTGAAAGTCAGCTAAGGAGAGGACAGTAGTCCTTACAGGATACCTCTCAAAATGAAGCAACAGGGACCAGTAGAGGCTCAGGGAGCTGAAGATCTACCTATGCAAAAGGCAGGTGGGGACAGTCTGCAGAGAGACACTGTTGAACCCTGCCAGTGGGAACAACTGACATCATCTATGCATCAATCTACTGCAGATGTCTACATAAGACGAACCCAAAAGAGAAAGTGGACTTCCCTATGGGCAAACTATCACCCAAACCAGAGAGTTCAGTGAGGGGCTGAAATAACTTCAATTGAAACGAAGAAAACTGTATCTTCTGTTTGCACGGCCTTATTACTGTAGTTTATATCCATTGAACTAATAATTACTGAGCACTTACTATGTGTTGAGAAATTGGGCTAGCCCATTATATACATGATCTCATTTAATTAGAACTCCATAAAGTACACACTCTTATTGTCTCCATTTTGCAGATGAGGACATTGAAGGCTAAAGGTTTAATAATTTGCTCATGGTTACACAGCTGGGAAATAACCCACGTGGATTCAAACCTAGGCAGGCCCATGTTCTTAACCATTATAGTTTTGTTTTTTCTTACAAGCTTTTCAGGGTATCTGTATTGAATGGAAGGAAGGAAGGGAATAAGGAAAGAAAGAAGGAAGGAAAGAGGGAAGGAAGGAGAGAAGGAAGGAAGGAAGGAAGGAAGGAAGGAAGGAAGGAAGGAAGGAAGGAAGGAAGGATACCTCTGCCTAAATCTGGCAACCTGAATGGCTAAATCTGCAATGTAAAGGTGAACCGGAAATGTGTCCTCTCCCTCCATTCCCAGGACTCCAGTGAAGGAAGTTGCCTGTCGCAAGTCTGGGTACTAGTGGGAAGAAAAAACACTTTCCCTCCCTCATCCCATATTTTATAGCCACCAATTGGACTTCACATGTTTTCAGTCTGAATTCATACTATTGGGTTGAATCAACAAACCTCAAGCCAAGAACTTTAATTCAAGCAACCCAGAATTGAGAAGGAACTCAGACAACCAGCAGATACAAGTGTAAATGCTCCAGAGGAGTCCACCTTCAACTCCATCTTCAAAGAACTTCCACAGATGAAAGTCTGAAAAACATGAGCTCACATTTTAAAATAATCTCTCTCTCTTTTTTTCTTTCTTTCCTTCTCTCACCCTCTCTTTCTCTCTCCCAATCTATCTTTCTATCTTTCTATCTATTTAATCACCTGTTTATCTATCTGAAAACAAAAAACATTGGGGTGCCTGGGTGCTCAGCTGGTTAAGTGTCTGACTCTTGGTTTCAGCTCAGGTCATGATGTCACAGTTTGTGGGTTTGAGCCCTGCATTATGCTCTTTGCTGATGGTGTAGAGCTTGCTTGGAATTCTCTCTCTCTCCCCCTCCCCCACTTGCTTTCTCTCTCTCTCTCTCTCTCTCTCTCTGTCTCTCTCTCTGCTTCTCTCTCTCAAAATAAATAAACAAAATTAAAAAAAAAAACAAATGTTGAGGAAGAGTCACACAAATCAACATAGATCTGCAAAGATTTAGGATATTATAATTAATATTTAGAAAGTATTAAATGTGTCTTTAATATGATAAAATATAAAAGAAGGGTCTAAAACATGTAAGCGGTGATCAACCTTTCTATATTTGTCTCATCTATATCTATATCTATATCTGTATGTAATTAAAAAGCATGTGAGCCCATGCTGGTATTTTGGATTCCAACCCAACACCCCAATTTCATCCTAACCTGTCCCCCTTTCTTATTTGTAACTCCTTTCTCTGACATTGAGAAACCTGACTCCCATACTCTGCATTATTTTATTTTCTCAATCCTAGAATACACCTAAAAGAGCTTCAGAATCTCTAACGCATGCCCTTGAGAAAAACAAATTTACTATCTCGAGTACAAGATTTGGGTACAATTCTTTCATAAAGCAAACTCACACTATACAACCAAGATACTGTTTTCCAAAGTGATCAGGTTATTTCTTCTTTCTCCACCTCTTCCGCTATGGTTATGTTGTTCATTTGTATTACCATTAGGCTCAATTGTCTGTTTGTACTCCATTTGATTTCCTCCCACAGCCTGGTGGACTTTAATTCTTTATCTTGGAAGTATGTGAAACATTACCATAAGCACATTTTGTTTAAAACCACAAAGACAAGATAGCCTATTATCACCATTTTATTCAACATTGTACTAGAGGTCTTAGCTGATATAATGAGGTCAGAAAGAGAAACAATGTTTACAAGGACTATGAAAAAAATACTCATTGTTTTTAAACAATATTATTGTCTATAGAGAATTCAAAAGAATTCTATAGATATCTTTTTATAATTACTAAGAGTTTAACAAGATAATTTGCCAAAAAAAAAAAAATCAAGATGAAAACCAATGGTATGCCTATACTGCAGTGACAAAAGTAACATATAATAAAAATACCATTTTAAAAGCATTAAAATATAAACTATATAGAAAAATCCAACAAAAGATGTAAAAGAACTTTATGGAGTTTATGAATGTTATGTAGAACTTTATGAATGTTATGTATGAGACATTATTGAGAGATGTTAAAGCACACCAAAATAAAGGGTGCTATATTACATGTCCAAAATTGGTATACTTAATAACATAGGCTTATCAGTTCTCCTCAACATAATCTACAGATTTCATGCATTCCAATCAAAATCCCAACAACTGAGGGAGGGAAGGTTAGGGTTCCTCTTAATGGATTTGACAAGATGAATCTAAAACAAAGAATAAACAAAATTACGCAAGACTCCTGAGAGAGAGGAGAACAAAATGGGGGACTTGTCCTACTAAATATTAGCACTTAATATATAACTATAACTAAGACTGAGTGGTACCTACACAGGAAACATCAAATGGAAGAAAATATCAAGCTCCGGAACATATCCACATGTATCTGAAAACCTGAGTTCCTACACAGCTGGCTTTGCAAATCAATAGAAAAAGAGTGGAATTTTCAACAAATGGAGCTGTGTCAAGTGATTATCCATATGGAAACAATGAAAATTGAATCTTATTTTTCATCAGACAAAAACAACTGTAGGTAGATTAAAAACTTAAATGTGAAGGGCAAAACCATAAATTCATAGAAGACTGAAAGGAAACTCCTTTTATAATCTCAGGGGAAGCAGAGTTCTCAAAAATAGACAAAATATCATAAATTTAAAAGGGAAATATTAATACATTTGACTACACTAAAATTAAGAAATCTGTTTATCGCACAACTTCAATTAGGTTAAAAGATAAGCCAAAACAAGGAGAAAATGGTTGCAATATACATAACCACCAGTATAAAGAATTCCTACACACCCCCACTCCAAAAGGCAAATAGTTATCTAGAAAAATAGACCCCAAACATGAACAGGCTGTTCATAGAAGAGGAAAAGATGATCAACCACATGAGCTATCAGAGAAGTGAAAATGAAAACAATGAGGTGCTATCTCATAGCCACCTGATTCCCCAAAGTTTAAAAATGCAATAATGCCCAAGTGTTGGGCAGGAAACGGAGTAACCAGAACTTCTACACTACTTGCAGGAGTGTAATGGGTATGATCAGTTTGGAAAACAACTTAACATTATCTGTTAAATTGAAAATGTACATACCTGTTAGAGAGGCCAGTCCTAGCTACCTGCCCTAGATACTTTTGCACATGTATGTCAAGGGATATATCCAAGGAAATATATAGCAAAAAATTAGCAGTGGTCTAAATTTTAGACAATAATAAAATGTATGCATTGAGGGTGGTCTAGTCATTCAATGAGCCTTTGCAGAACAATGAAAATGAATGAGCTACAGCCACACATATGCACTTGATTCCCTTCACATAAAGTGAAAGACATGAAAAACTATAGAAAGGATTGTTCAGGGATGAAACATACATGGAAAAACTATAAAAAAAGGTAAAGGAATGATAAACACAAAACTCATGTGAGTGGTTACCTGTGAAGGATAAAGGTAGGGGACAGGCTTAAAGAAGCTTCCAAATCAAAAGTAAGATTCTATTTCTTAAATGGAGTGTTAGGTGCATAAGTGTTTGTTGTCCCGCTATTCTGTATACCTTACACACATTACAGATGAGTTTATACCTGAGATTCAATAATGTATTAAGAATTTTTTTTAATTGTAGAATACAGTGTAACACTTTTTTAGTTAACCCATTCTCACAGACACAACTGCATACATTTGTGACTGTGTAGCTGTGTAGCTGAAGGGTCCACTCTGAAAACAGTGCCCACTTCTAAAAAGAAAGACTGACATTGTGGTTAGGTTTGGGGTCAAGGCAAATTTCGATATAGTTTTGTTTTTGAATTTTCTACAATGAGAATATATTTTTATATTAACTGTGTAACTTAAATAGATTTTATGAATTTGAAGAGAAGAAATTTGAAGAGAATTTGAAAGAAAGAAAGGAGAAAGGGAAGTGGGGAGGGAGGAAGAAAGGATGATGAGCAAAAAAAATTCAAAATAAAAATCAATATGCTCATAAGGAGACATCTAGTAAAAGGAAGAAGAAACTGAGGGTGGGGCTGCTCCCCCACTGTTGGGCAGGCTTCCGGGAGGGAGGTCACTTCCCCAAAGAGTGGCTGACCTTCACTGCTTCAGGGCCAGGGGTGTGGGGACAGGATTTAAATGACTCAGATGCTGGGTGAGTCACTTGGTTTCAGGAAAGGAAAAACCTGGGATTAGCTTCTCAGTGGAGTCACCTTTTCTGCTTTCAAGGTGTTTCTGCAAAAAGTATTCTATTAAGTATGGCTTTAAAAAAAAGTAGACACTTCAACTTCTATTGTTAATTATTCATCATGCATTTTTGCTTCTAGAGCACTGAGTCCTTAAAAAAATGAATTGTATTTTTTTAAACAGGTGAGGTTCAAATTTTATCTAACATTCTCCTGTGAGAAAATGTCACTTGTTGGTGAACGTTAGGTTCTGTCTCTTCTTGATTCCTCTCCTTGGCTGGTAAATGTTTTCCTTCAAGACAGTAATCAAATTCGCAAATGAAATGATTTTTAAATGTACTTAAAAATGCAATAAAGTAAGCCAATCGTTTGTTGTTTCTCCAAGCACAGGTTTGGTTTCAAGGCAAGAGAGACATTAATAAAGGCAGAAAGCTAATCTGTAACCCAAACGCTTTAATAAATAAAGAGAATAGCTTTAAAAGAGCAGAGAAAATGCACTGACCTTTTCAAGTCTCTCTGTAAATGCAATATTATTTATGACACGCAGATTTGTTAGCATGTTTCTAACCTTGAAGATCATCTATCCTAGGAGTCCTGTTCCATTTGGCTGACTTAAAGACAGTGATTGGAAGGCCAGCAAAGAGTCATCTTTGTCTCATTATTTGGAACAGTTGGCCACATCTGTTATGAAATCATAACCACAAATACATTACTGCATAGACTGTGTTTTTAATTTTTCATAAGTTGTAAATTATATGTGCTTTATAAATGAAGTAATATGTAGCAGACATTTTAAGAATGAAAGGGAAAGGAAGAAGGGGAAAAGGGAGCGGTAAGAGAGGGGAAAGAAAGATGGATGGTCTTCTTCTAGGAGCTTAACAACATCCCCTATGGCCACAGCAGGCAGAGAACATGGTGATTAGGATGGTGACTGCTCATCCTGCAGATGGAACAGACCAGTGGCCAGTGGATCTCAGCACATGCTCAGGGAATTTATTATGCAGCCATTTATGGGTTAAAAAGCAAGAGTTGAAATCATCTGTGGTCAACCCCAAGTGCCCTGAAGTAAGATGCAGACGTCCTGTTGTCTGAATGTTGCAGAAGAGAATGCAAGCGGACAATTAACACTCTGGAGAAGGGCTTCCACAAGTTTTGGTGATAGTGGCTTGGAGACGGACCCATATGACTCATTGTGTGTGAGGGTGTGTGGCTCTTATTACACGATATAGGTTTATTCATTCTAAACAAGTCCTTTTTCCAGTCCCATGAAGTCCCAAGTTTAAAGAATATTTCTGGGTGTTAGACATCTGAACTGGGTAGACTCTGTGACTCTAAGAGTCAAAATTCTAACACCCAGAATGAGCAAGATTAGGTGCAATCTCTCTTACATAATATTTTTTCTTAATGAACCAGGTTTCTATATCTGAGTGTACTGCAGTAGGTTTCCAGAGTACTTTCCACATGTGACTTGGGTTATAGTTACTTGTGTAGTTAGCATATTTCCCCACAAACATGCCAAACTCCAGGCGGGCAGGGCTACCTCAACTTTCTATCTCCTCTAGTGCTCAGAACCGAATAGTGTTAATAATGATGATGGTGATGACGATGATAGTGATGATGGTGATGATGATGATGGTGATGGTTGTGCTGGTGATGGTGATGACAGTGGTGGTGATGATGATTATGGTGAAGATGATGATGATGATGATGTGTGATGATGATGGTGGTAATGAAAGCTAACACATTTATGCTCACTATTTACAAAACATTCTTCTAAGTGTTTTATATTTATTGATTCATTTAATCCTAATGACAACCTTTTGAGGTGGGTACTATGATTTTCCCCATTTTACAGATAAAGAAACTAAAGCATGGAGAGGTTAAATAGAGTATCCAGTTCCCGGTAATTTTGTAGTAAATATTTGCTCAATGGAACTTGAATTTTATCTTTTTGAAATAGGCTTAGTGACATTAGTCTAATTTAATTTTTATATACATAAAAATATATTCCTATTTTGATTTTTTACTTGTCTCAGAAATTAAGGTATTTTCCACAATATTTATCTGAAGACTGGTTCATGATAGTTTCAAAACAATACAAAAAATAAAACAGAACTCTTGTGCTACCTATTTGACTATTTCTGATGTTTTACTATCTTTCTGATGGTTTTAGCTTATCATAATTAATAACAAAATTTCACTTTTGTCTATGTGCTCAGCATATTCCATCTTGTGTTAAATGGTCAACAAAAACTGTCAGTCTTTTGCCTGTAATTTCTTTTCTTTTCCCCAGAGGCTAATATTGTTAAGTCACTGTTGTTAAAAATTATCTGCTTATGAAGAAAAGAGAGATAAAAAAAACACTAGACCATGAGGGGAGAATTAGAGAACTGAATGATTCAATGAAATGTAATAATAGCTGTATCTTAGGAGTTCCAAAAGAAAAAGAAGAGAGAGAGAAAGGGGCAGAAAGTTTACTTGAACAAATTATAACTGAAAACTTCCCCAATCCAGGGAAGGAAACAGACATCCAAATATAGGAGGCACAGAGAAATCCCTTCGGTGTAACAGGAATAGGTCTTCTCCATGACATATTATAGTGAAACTGGCAAAATACAAAGATAAATAGAGAATTCTGAAAGCAGCTAGGGACAAATGGGCCTGAACCTAGAAGAGTAGACACATAAAGATAGTAGCAGACCTGTCCACTGAAGCTTGGCAGGCCAGAAGGGAGTGGCAGGAAATATTCAATGTGCTGAATAGGAAAAATATGCAGCCAAGAATCTTTTATCCAGCAAAGCTGTCATTCAGAATAGAAGGGGAGATAAAGACTTTCCCAGACAAATAAGAACTGTAGGAGTTCATGACCATTAAACTAGCTGCAAGATATTCTTAGGGGGACTCTGTGAGTGGAATTCTGCAAAGACTACAAAGAACCAGAGACATCACCATAAGCATGAAACCTACAAATAACACAATGACACTAAATCCATATCTTTCAATAATAACACTGAATATAAATGGACTAAATGCGCCATCAAAATACATAGGGTATCAGAATGGATAATAAAACAAGATCCATCTATATGCTGTCTACAAGAGACCCATTTTAGACCTGAGGACACCTTCAGATTGAAAATGAGGGGATGGAGAACCATCTATCGGGCTACTGGATGCCAAAAGAAAGCTGGATGAACCATCTATCATGCTACTGGATGCCAAGAGTAGCCATACTTATATCAGACAAACTAGACTTTAAAGGTTGTAACAAGAGATGAAGAAGGACATTATATCATAATTATGGGGTCTATCCATCAAGAAGAGCTAACAATTATAAATGTTTATGTACCCAACTTGGAGGCACCCAAATGTATAAAACAACCACAAATATAAGCAATATTATTGATAACAATGTGGCAATTATAGGTGACCTTAATATTCCACTTACAACAATGGACAGATCATCTAGGCAGAAAATCAGTAAAGAAACAATGGCCCTAAATGATACACTGGATTAGATGGACTTGACAGATATATTCAGAACTTTTCATCCAAAAGCAGCAGAATACACATCCTTTCAAGTGCACATGGAACATTCTCCAGGATAGATCACATACTGGGTCACAAAACATCCCTCAACAAATATAAAAGAATTGAGATCATATCATGTATATTTTCAGTTCACAATGCTATGAAACTTGAAATCAACCACAAGAAAGTTTGAAAACCTCTAAATGCATGGAGGTTAAAGAACATCCTTGGGCGCCTGGGTGGCACAGTTGGTTAAGCGTCCGACTTCAGCCAGGTCACGATCTCGCGGTCCATGAGTTCGAGCCCCGCGTCAGGCTCTGGGCTGATGGCTTGGAGCCTGGAGCCTGTTTCCGATTCTGTGTCTCCCTCTCTCTCTGACCCTCCCCCGTTCATGCTCTGTCTCTCTCTGTCCCAAAAATAATAAATAAATAAATAAATAAATAAATAAATAAATAAATAAATAAAGAACATCCTACTAAAGAATGAATGGGTCAACCAGGCAATTAAAGAAGAAACTTAAAAATATATGGAAGCAAATGAAAATGAAAACAAAACACATCCAAACCCTTTGGGATACAACAAAGGCAGTCCTAAGAGAAAAATGCATTGCAATCCAGGCCTATCTCAAGAAACTAGAAAAACCCAAAATACAAAATCTAATAGCACACCTAAAGGAACTAGAAGCAGAACAGCAAAGAAACCCCAAGGCCAGCAGAAGAAGAGAAATAATAAAGTTTAGAGCAGAAATAAACAATATAGAATCCAAAAAATCCATAGAACATATCAATGAAACGAAGAGCTGGTTTTTTGAAAAAATAAAAAAAATTGATAAGCTCCTACCTAGACTTCTCAAAAAGAAAAGAGAGAGGACCCAAATAGATAAAATTATAAATGAAAAAGGATATACACAACCAATCCCTCAGAAATACAAGCAATTATCAGAGAATACTATGAAAAATTATATGCTAAGAAACCAGACAACCTGGAAGAAATGAACAAATTCCTAGACACCCACACGCTACCAAAACTTCTTCCATGGGAATAAATAGAAAATTTAACAGAGCTAGTGAAGAAATTGAATCAGTTATCAAAAATCTCCTAACAAATAAGAGTCCAGGACCAGATGGCTTCCCAGGGGAATTCTACCAGACATTTAAAGCAGAGTTAACACCTATCCTTTTCAAGCTCTTCCAAAAAATAGAATAGAAGGACAGCTTCCAGATTCATTCTATGAAGCCAACATTACCTTGATTCCCAAACCAGATGAAGACCCAACTAAAAAGGAGAATTACAGGCTAATATCCCTGATAAACATGGATACAAAAATTCTCAACAAGATACTAGCAAACTGAATTCAACAGTATATTAAAAGAATTATTCTCCGTGATCAAGTGGGATTCATTCCTGGCCTACAGCGCTGGTTCAATACTTGCTAATCAATCAATGTGGTACATCACATTAATAGAAGAAAGGATAAGAACCATATGATCCTCTCAATACATGCAGAAAAAGCATTTGACAAAATTCAGCATCCTTTCTTAATAAAAACCCTCAAGAAAGTTGGATAGAAGGAACATACCTTAACACCATAAAAGCCATAGATGAAAGCCATATATGAAAAGCCATATATTAACACTAATATCCCCAATGGGGAAAAACTGAGAGCTTTCCCCTGAGATCAGGAACTCGACAGGGATGTCCACTCTCCCCATGGTTGTTTAACATAGTGTTGGAAGTCCTAGCCTCAGCAATCAGACAACAAAATGAAATAAAAGGCATCAAAATTGGCAAAGAAGTCAAACTTTCATTTTTTACACATGACATGATACTCTACGTGGAAAACCTGAAAGGCTCTACCAAAAAGCTGCTGGAGCATACACATGAATTCAGCAAAGTCACAGGATACAAAATCAATGTACAGAAATCAGCTGCATTTCTACACACCAATAATGAAGCAACAGAAAGAGAAATCAAGAAATTGATCCCATTTACAACTGCACCAAGAACCATAACATACCTAGGAATAAACCTAATCAAAAATGTAAAAGATCTGTATGCTGAAAACTCTAGAAAACTCATGAAGGATATTGAAGAAGACACAAAGAAATGGGAAAATATTCCATGTTCATGGATTGCAAGAATAAATATTGTTAAAATGTCAACACTTCTCAAAGCAACCTACACATTCAGTACAATCCCAATCAAAATTGCACTAGCATTCCTCTCAAAGCTAGAACAAACAGTCCTAAAATTTGTATGGAACCACAAAATACCCCAAATAGCCAAAGTAATGTTGAAAAAGAAAACCAACGCGGGAGGCATCACAATCCCAGACTTTAGTCTCTACTACAAAGCTGTAATCATCAAGCCAGTGTGGTATTGGCACAAAAGCAGACACATAGGCCAATGGGATAGAATAAAGATCCCGGAAATGGACCCACAAATGTATCGCCAACTGATCTTTGACAAAGAGGGAAAGAGTATGCAACGGAAAAAAAAAAGTCTCTTTAGCAAATGGCGCTGGGAGAACTGGACAGCAACATGCAGAAGAATGAAACTTGACTACTTTCTTACATCATACAAAATACACTCAAAATGGATGAAAGACCTAAATGTGAGAGGAAACCATCAAAACCCTAGAGGAGGAAATAGGCAATAACCTCTTTGACCTCAGCCGCAGGAATTTCTTGTTTGACATGTCTCCAAGGCAAGGAAAATAAAACCAAAAATGAACTATTGGGACCTGATCAAGATAAAAAGCTTCTGCACTGCATGGAAACAATCAACAAAACTGAAAAGCAACTTACGAAATGGGAAAAGATATTTGCAAATGACATATCAGATAAAGGGTTAGTATCCAAAATCTATAAAGAACTTACCAAACTCAACACCCGAAAAACAAATAATCCAGTGAAGAAATGGGCCGAAATCATGAATAGACACTATTCCAAAGAAGACATCCAGATGACCAATAGACACATGAAAAGCTGCTCAACATCACTCATCATCAGGGAAATACAAATCAAAACCGCATTGAGATACCACCTCACACCAACCAGAGTGGCTAAAATTAACAACTCAGGAAACAACAGATGTTGGCGAGGATGTGGAGAAATAGGAACCTGCTTGCACTGTTGGTGGAAATGCAAACTGGGGCAGCCACTCTGGAAACACTGTGGAAGTTCCTCAAAAAATTAAAAATAGGTCTACCCTACGACCCAGCAATAGCACTACTAGGAATTTATCCAAAGGATACAGGAATGCTGATTCATAGGGCCACATGTACCCCAATGTTTATAGCAGTGCTTTCAACAATAGCCAAATTATGGAAAGGGTCTAAATGTTGGTCAACTGATGAATGGATAAAGAAGATGTGTTTTATATATACAATGGAATACCTGTTGGCAATGAGAAAGAATGAAATCATGCCATTTGCAGCAACGTGGATGGAACTGGAGGGTATTATGCTAAGTAAAATAAATAAGTCAGGGAAAGAAAGATCATATGTTTTCACTCATATGTGGAACATGAGAAACTTAACAGAAGACCATGGGGGAAGGGAAGGGGAAAAAATAGTTACAAACAGAGAGGAAGGGAGGGAGGCAAACCATAAGAGACTCAAATACAGAGAACAAACTGAGGGTTGATGGGCATGGGGGTGGGGGAGAGGGGAAAATGGGTGATGGGCATTGAGGATACCAATGTTGAGATGAGCACTGGGTTTTGTATGTAAGTGATGAATCACAGGAATCTACTCCCAAAACCAAGAGCACAGTATACACACTGTATGTTAGCCAACTTGACAATAAATTATATTAAAAAGAAAGAAAAGAAAAAACAATTATCTGCTTATGTCACTTCCCAGTGTAACCCCATGAGATATAGCTTCACATTGCTCACAGGCAAGAGATGAAAGTCAGTTGGGATGCTCCAGCAAATGTGGGGATACCAAATAGGTGGCTGGTGCAGATTAATTTGTCTTTTGTGAACAAATATGCAAGCAATGTGATACTAGCTGATACACGCTTTGGAGAAAATGGTAAACCAGGTGGAGTGTTTGGTGTGTACATGCATGTGTGTGTGTGTGTCTACCATTGTGTTTTCTTTGATGTGTACATTCGTACAGGACAAGGCAATCAGCCAAATACCCTGAGCAGATTTTCATAAAGTTTTATGATCTTTGAGCCACAGTTACACAGAACTGTTTTCAAAATGCCTTTCCCCCACTATCCCTTGCATAAAATATAGAAAAAGCAAATTATCAGCCTTTTATGCAGCTTGGTTATGATTCAACAGTTCAAAATGTCCTTATTTCAAACTGGCCTGAGGGAAGTCTGACTAAAATCAAGACTTTGGGGAGACAAGTGACATGACACTAAGCAAATTCTGAAGCTCACTGTTTATCTTTTTCCAATTTTGGATCCCATATGTGTACTTCTTTCTAGATTGTCTAGAATCAAGCTGATTTTTTTTTTTTCCTTCAAGGATATTCTGTAAGCCTGGTGCTTGCTGCCAATGGCCACCCCCCGGAGAGCAAGGGGCACACTGACAGGAGAAAGGGCTGTGCCGAGCCAGCATCATGGGGCTCATTAACCCAAGCTCTTCAATATGGCTGGAGGTGAGAATAGAACTTTACACTAGAAAACCTCCTTACAGTCCCAGGAATTGAGAAAAATAAATCAGACTCCATTTTTAGAAATTAAAATAAAAAGAAATTTCTTAATAAAAAGAAAAAAACAATCTTCTCTCTTTATCCTATGTCCATAGATGGAGAGGGAATGGTAGGGGTAGTGGAGATTTATTGGTTCCAAACAAAGATCACCCTTGGGACGTTATCTTATGTGGCTCATATATATGGCAAATAGATTTTTTAAACCAGAAGATGTGACATATATTCATAGGATGGAATTTTTTAACCGAAACTATCTGGAAAAATATAACTAATGTGGTAATATTGTTCAGGTTCTCCCAGAGGCAGACCCTGAGACAAGGATTTGAACACACATGGTTAATTTGCCAGGTGAAGCCAGGAGACACTGGTAGGGGAATGGGGAAGTGAGACAAGAAAGGAAGCACATGAAGTTCTCAAGCCACTAGGAGGCAGCATCCAGCAAGCCAGCCTGGGAGTTCATGCCAGTTGAGGGGTAGAGACCGTGAGGGTATTTATTACCCAGGAGCTGCCCATGCGCACTGGTTGAGGTATGCTTCCAGGAGTCTATCTTCCTGGCCCTTCTGGCTCACCCTGGAAGAAAGCTAAGAACCAAGTAGATCCTTGCTGTCGAAAAAAAAACCAAAAATCCCATAAGCATTGTCACAAACGGTGGCAGGCGTTTGCAGTAAGTAGTTTTGCTGAGTGAAGGTGAGTGTCAGGGGTATGAGCAAGGTACCCATCCTGGTGCTACAAGCGGTTACAGCGCATGTAATGCACTTCGCTGACCAGATAACGGGACTGCTTCATGAGGCTTTTCCTTTCCCTCAGTCACCTGGAAATGTTTTATTTTTTATTTGTTTATTTGTTTAAGTTTATTGTGAGAGAGAGGGAGAGTGTGAACAGAGGAAGGGCAGAGAGAGAAGGAGAGAAGGAGAATCCCAAGCAGGCTCCATATTGTCAGTGCAGACACTGACGTGGGGTTGGATCTCACAAGTGGGGAGATCGTGACCTGAGCGGAAATCAAGAGCCGGATGCTCAACGGTCTGAGCAACTTGCAGACCCCTGCAACGGCATCTTGCAGGTGCCCCAGGAAATATTTTATTTTTAACACATAACCAGTACCTTGACCATGCTTAGCACTCAGGAATTCAAACCAATTGCTGAATAAATGAATGAATGAAGAATTGGCTTCTATAATAAGCTGAGAATACTCGACTTGTTTCCTCTCTTCTTCCTTCTCCCATGTACATCCCAGGGGTAGTACTGTGACTCACTTGCCCTACTGCTACCATGGTGAGTATGTCAAAGCTCTGGATGAGCAGTACCTCATCCTCTAATAGTTGTGGATGTCACCCAATGACACACAGGCAGGTGGCAGTGTCTTCTTTCTCCAGGATCTTGGGAAACCTGGTGAAACCATGGGATCTAACAGTGGTATCCTTAGACCGAGACAGATTAGTGTTTCCCACATCAAAGTTCAGGGCAAGGTATGCTCAGTGTTTATGGGGATAGACCTGCAACACGCAGAACTGCTCTTTGGTGATGACATTCAGATCTCATACAAACCTTTCCTGGGCACCTACTAGGTGTTGAGCACTGTTCCAGGTGCCTGCACATTGATTACAGCATTTAACCTGTGACCGTGGGCTAGGATTTCTGTTAAAGAGAGGGGGCACCATTCTCAGGGCCCCCCAGGTCTGGCTGGCTGGATTGGATACTGGAGACACTGAACTCAACAGTGTCAAGATGGGCAATCGCACACACTCTTTGTTTAGCACAGCCTTGTGTTGTCGTTGTTTTTAACTGATGCCATTGGGCAGGGCAGGGCCACTCCAGTTTGCGCCGTTTCTCCACACCTCACAGTGGGTGGTAACCAGCACTTCACTTACCTACCGAGGCTCTGGCCTGGCCTTGGGACAACTCGGTTGTGCACCCTTTGAACTATAGCTTCCAGCAGTATATGTCCATGGAGATCCAGGGAGGAATGGGTATCGTTTTGGCCAGCTTTCTCTGTCACCATGACCATCCTCTTTCCCTGCTAAGAGTAAAGTTGGGGGAAACCTTGGAAGGATGGGTGGTAAAAAGGGCAAGGTGGTTGGGGGAGGGACCCTCAATCTCCTCAAACCAGCCTGAGGACCGACCTGTGCACACTATGGTCCAAGCTTTCATATTTCTCCCACATCTGGTAACTTCCTTCTCCCAGCACCGTCTCGTGAACTTTATCCCTGGATGTGCCTCTCAACCCCTCTTGCTCCAGAAACTCTCCCATTTTCTCTGTCCTGAAATTTAAAACCCAGTCTTTTTTCTGCCCACCCCACCCCCCACTGCTGTTCCTCACCCTAAGTAGAGGGTTTGCAATCACAGCAGGAGTGCAGGAGGAGGTCTTTGTTTCTTTAATACAGCCAAGCTAGAGGGAAGAGGTCAGCTCTGGCCCTCTCTGTGTTGCAGAGTTGAGAATGGGATACCTAAGGGACCGCTTGCCTCAGGGATGGGGGTTTGGGGCCCAGAAAGAAGACCATAGCTTGCACCTTCATGTTAGGATCTCCACATCTCCTCACTAAAATATAACTGGGTGATGCTGAGAAGTTAGAGGCAGCTGATGGGTAGTGGCAGTGAGGTCAACCTCATATTTTGTTTTTTATCTGTTTTTAATGGAGCTGGATGCGAAGAAGGGTAAATGATTAACTCAGGGGATTAAAGAGTTATTCGATGAAAATAGTTTGTAAGCATCATCTGAAAGTAACAGAAATCTGTGGTGATTAGATTCTAAATAGGAGGGGGGGGTGTTATACATGCCTTCATAATAAGGAAGAGTTTACTCAACACTTGGAACTTTCTAACCAGCATGAGCTCATCCAAAAATGTGCTAAAGCAGCATTTCCTTTGGAGGGACACATCAACGGGGGGATGGTATCATTAGAAGAGGGAGGTATTGAAACTCAGTCCTCTAAGGACCTGTAAAACTACCCTGCATAATTGGGGAAGTAATCCAAGTGGCACACACCGGTGCCTGAACAAATTACCCAGAAATTGACTGTCTTCAGTGCAAACTAATTTAATCTCCTCAGAATTTAGCCTTCTTGGCAAAGCTGTGCTTCCCCAGAGGAGAAAAAGTGAGTGAATTAAACAGCAGTTTCCCCCAGGTACGCTAGCCTACTGACTCCAGGAAAAAGTCTACAGGCCAATCAGAAATAAAGGGATTCATTTTACATATTTGGCAAAGAGCATGGTGTTTGCCTTGGCTCCCTTAAAGCAGCCTTTGCAGCAGCCGGATTTATACGGTGATGGTTTACTGCAGAGGAAAATGACAACTGGCTGCAGGCAGCCTCCCACTTTGACGAGCTAGGGGACTGTTCCTGAGGCACTCATTATACTCCTCCAGACTTCTTCCAGCTCTGGGTACCCCACGATTCTGTGTACACAGTCACCTGAAGCGAGGTAGACCCCGGTGCTGTTTGTAGCCCCTCCAAGTTAACATCTGCTTTTGTTTTCTTTATGCGCATAAAATGTTCAGGATTAACATTATGCTTTTTCATATTCTCTCTGAAATTGACACAAAATCATGAAGTGGCTGAAGGCTGTGAGCTGGGTTGTGGAAGTTGATGACAGAAACCTCAGTGACCCCAGAAGGTGTAGAAACACAGTAACAGCAGGTGAAAAGCTGATAGAGTTAAACACATAGTTGTTTCAGAGAACATCTGCCTCTCTTATTTGCTTTCAAAAGAAAAACTATGAACCAGTGTTGGCTCCTTGAAGGATACATAGTTGCTTTGGGGTGTGTGTGTGTGGGGGGGGGGGTTAAAAAAAAAAACAGCAAAATTTGCCATCATAGCCATTTTTAAATGCACAGTTCAGCAGTGTTAAGCCTATTCACATTGCCGTGAAACAGATTTCCAGAACTTTTTCATCTTGTAAAACTGAAAATCTGTAACCATTCAACAAGAACTTCCCCCATACCCACTACCCATTGTCACCCACCATTCTACCTTCTGTCTCTAAGATTTAACTATTTTAGGTACCTCCTATAAGTGGAATTGTAAAGTGGTTGTCTTTCTGAGTCTGGCTTATTTCCTTAGCATAATGTTTTCAAGGTTCATCTATGTTGTAGCATGTGACAGAATTTCCTTTCTTTTCAATGTTGGATAATATTCCATTGTATGTATATGTCACATTTTGTTTATCCATTCATGTGTTGATGGACATTTAGGTTGCTTCTATTTTTTTGCTATTGCGAATAGCGATGCTAAGAACATTGGGTGCACCAATCTCTCAGACTTTTCTTTCAAGTATTGTGTATGTATCCAGATGTGGAATTGCTGGATCATATGGCATTTCTATTTTTAATTTTCAGAGGACACTGCAAACTGTTTTCCATAGCAGTTGCACTATTTTATAATCTTACCAACAGTGTATGAACAGGGGTTCCAATTTCTCCACATCCTCATTGACACTTCTTGCTAATGGGTATGAGGTGTTATTTTAGTGTGATTTTGATTTGCAATTCTCTGATAATTAGTGATAGTGAACATCTTTTCATGTGCTTATTAGCCATTTGCATATCATCTTTGGAGACATGTCTACTCAAGTCCTTTGCCCATATTTTAACTGGATTATTTATTTATTTATAAGATTTATATTTCTTTTTTTTTTGTATGTAATTTATTGTCAAATTGGTTTTCATACAACACCCAGTGCTCAACCCAACAGGTGCCCTCCTCAATGTCCATCAGCCATTTTCCCCTCCACCCTACCCCCCATCAACCCTCAGTTTATTCTCAGTATTTAAGGGTCTCTTATGGTTTGCCTCCTTCCCTCTCTATAACTTTTTTTTTCACCCTTCCCCTCCCCCCTGGTCTTCTGTTAAGTTTCTCAGGATCCACGTATGAATGAAAACATATGGTATCTGTCTTTCTCTGCCTGACTTATTTCACTTAGCATAACACTCTCCAGTTCCATCCATGTTGCTAAAAATGGGAAGATTTCATTCTTCTCATTGCCAAGTAGTATTCCATTGTATGTATAAACCACATCTTCTTTATCCATTCATCAGTTGATGGACATTTAGGCTCTTTCCATAATTTAGCTATTGTTGAAAGTGCTGATAAACATTGGGGTACAAGTGCCCCTTATGCATCAGCACTCCTGTATCCCTTGGGTAAATTCCTAGCAGTGCTACTCCTGGGTCATAGGGTAGGTCTATTTTTAATTTTTTGAGGAACCTCCACACTGTTTTCCAGAGTGGTTGCACCAGTTTGCATTCCACCAACAGTGCAAGAGGGTTCCCATTTCTCCACATCCTCATCAGCATCTGTAGTCTCCTGATTTGTTCATTTTAGCCACTCTGACCGGTGTGAGGTGGTATCTCAGTGTGGTTTTGATTTGTATTTCCCTGATGAAGAGTGACGTTGAGCATCTTCTCATGTGCCTCTTGGCCATCTGGATGTCTTCTTTAGAGAAGTGTCTATTCATGTTTTCTGCCCATTTCTTCACTGGATTATTTGTTTTTTGGGTGTGGAGTTTGGTGAATTCTTTATAGATTTTGGATACTAGCCCTTTGTCCGATATGTCATTTGCAAATATCTTTTCCCATTCCATCGGTTGCCTTTTAGTTTTGTTGATTGTTTCCATGCAGTGCAGAAGTTTTTATCTTCATGATGTCCCAATAGTTCATCTTTGTTTTTAGTTCTCTTGCCTTTGGTGATGTGTCAAGTAAGAAATTGCTGTGGCTGAGGTCAGAGAGGTTTTTTCCTGATTTCTCCTCTATGGTTTTAATGGTTTCCTGTGTCACATTCAGGTCCTTCATCCATTTTAAGCTTATTTTTGTGTATGGTGTAAGAAAGTATTCCGGTTTCAATCTTCTGCATGTTGCTGTCCAGTTCTCCCAGCACCATTTGTTAGAGACTGTCTTTTTTCCATTGGGTATTCTTTCCTGCTTTGTCAAAGATTAGTTGGCCATACGTTTGTGGGTCCAATTCTGGAGTCTCTATTCTATTTCATTGGTCTATGTGTCTGTTTTTGTGCCAATACCATCGTGTCTTAATGATTACAGCTTTGTAGTAGAGGCTAAAGTCTGGAATTGTGATGTCTCCCACTTTGGTCTATTCAGGATCTTTTGTGGTTCCATACAAATTTTAGGATTGCTTGTTCTAGCTTCAAGAAGAATGCTGGTGCAATTATGATTGGGATTGCATTGAATGTGTAGATTGCTTTGGGAAGTATTGACATTTTAACAATATTTATTCTTCCAATCCATGAGCATGGAATGTTTTTCCATTTCTTTGTACCTTCTTCAATTTCTTTCATAAGCTTTCTACAGTTTTTGGCATACAGATATTTTACATCTTTGGTTAGGTTTATTCCTAGGTATTTTATGATTCTTGGTGCAATTGTGAATGGGATCAGTTTCTTTATTTGTCTTTCTGTTGCTTCATTATTAGTGTATAAGAATGCAACTGATTTCTGTACATTAATTTTGTATCCTGTGACTTTGCTGAATTCATGTATCAGTTCTAGCAGACTTTTGGTGGAGCCTGTTGGGTTTTCCACATATAGTATCATGTCATCTGCAAAAAGTGAAAGCTTAACTTCATCTTTGCCAATTTTGATGCCTTTGATTTCATTTTGTTGTCTGATTGCTGATACCAGAACTTCCAACACTGTGTTAAACAACAGTGGTGAGAGTGGATATCCCTGTCGTGTTCCTGATCTCAGGGGGAAAGCTCTCAGTTTTTCCACATTGAGGATGATATTAGCTGTGGGATTTTCATAAATGGCTTTTATGATGTTTAAGTATGTTCCTTCTATCCCAACTTTCTCGAGGGTTTATATTAATAAAGGATGCTGAATTTTGTCAAATGCTTTTTCTGCATTGATTGACAGGATCATATGGTTCTTATCTTTTCTTTTATTAATGTGATGTATCACATTGACTGATTGGTGAATGTTGAACCAGCCCTGCAGCCCAGGGATGAATCCCACTTGATCATGGTGAATAATTCTTTTTATATGCTGTTGAATTAGATTTGCTAGTATCTTGTTGAGAATTTTTGTGTCCATATTTATGAGGGATATTGGCCTGTAGTTCTCTTTATTTGCTGTGTCTCTGGTTTTGGAATCAAGGTAATGCTGGCTTCATAGAATGAGTCTGGAAGTTTTACTTCCCTTTCTATTTTTTGGAACAGCTTGAGAAGGATAGGTATTATCTCTGCTTTAAATGTCTGGTAGAATTCCCCAGGGAAGCCATCTGGTCCTGGACTCTTACTTGTTGGGAGATTTTTGATAACTGATTCAATTTCATCACTGGTTATGGGTCTGTTCAAATATTCTATTTCTTCCTGTTTGAGTTTTGGAAGTGCGTGGGTGCTTAGGAATTTGTCCATTTCTTCCAGGTTGTCCAGTTTGTTGGCATATAATTTTTCATAGTATTCCCTGATAATTGCTTGTATTTCTGAGGGATTGGTTGTAATAATTCCATTTTCATTCGTGATTTTATCTATTTGGGTCCTCTCCCTTTTCTTTTTGAGAAGCCTGGCTAGAGGTTTATCAATTTTGTTTATTTTTTCAAAAACCAACTCTTGGTTTCATTGATCTGCTCTACTGTTTTTTTAGATTCCATATTGTTTATTTCTGATCTGATCTTTATTATTTCTCTTCTTCTGCTGGGTTTGGGGTGCCTTTGCTGTTCTGCTTCTATTTCCTTTAGGTGTGCTGTTAGATTTAGTATTTGGGGTTTTTCTTGTTTCTTGAGATAGGCCTGGATTACAATGTATTTTCCTTCGCTGCATCCCAAAGCGTTTGGATTGTTGTATTTTCATTTTCACTTGTTTCCACATATTTTTAAATTTCTTCTCTAATTGCCTGGTTGACCCATTCATTCTTTAGTAGGATGTTATTTTACCTCCATGCTTTTGAAGGTTTTCCAGACTTTTTCCTGTGGTTGATTTCAAGTTTCATAGCATTATGATCTGAAAGTGTGCATGGTATGATCTCAATTTTTTTATACTTATTAAGGGCTTTTTTGTGACCCTTAACTGGATTATTTAATTTTTAGTTGTTGAATTATAGGAGTTCTTTATATTTTATGGATATTAACCCCTTATCAAGTATATAGCTTGCAAATCATTTCTCTCATTCTATAGGCTGCCTTTTCACTCTGCTGACTATGTCTTTTGATGAACAAAAGTTAAGTTACATGTAGTTCCATTTGTCTATTTTTGCTTTCGTTGCCTGTGCTTTTAGTGTCGCATCCAAGAAATCATTGTTAAATCCAATGTCATGAAGCTTTCCCTTATGTTTTATTTTAGGAGTTTTAGTTTGGGGACTTAAATTTAGGTCTCTGATTTATTTTGAGTTAATTTCTATATATGATATAAGATAAGGATCCACAGTCCTACTTTTGCTTTTGGATGTCTAGTTTTCCCAACACCATTTGTTGAAGAGAGTGTCCTTTCCTCATTGAGTGGTCTTAGCACCCTATCAAAGATCATTTAATCATATACAGGAGGGTTTATTTTTGGAGTTTCTATTCTATTCTACTGGTCTATTTGTCCGTCTTTATGTCAGTGCCACATTGTGTGGATTGCTGCAGATTTGTAATAAGTTTTGAACAAGGAAGTGTGGACCTTTGCACCATTTTTGGTTAGGTGTTGTGTGTGACATCATTGGAGTCTGAATCTTGAACTTCTGAGAAGAGCATCCAGGCTTCAAAGTTCTTACCAGCACAAGGAATTAATATGGTGGAGAAATAGGGGGACCAGGATTTCTCTCATCCTTCAAACACAGCTGTATTGAGGTCAGAACACTTGGAACACCCAGGAAATCAATCTGCAGAGAGACAGAAAAGTCTCCACAGGTGGAGGGAGACAACTTGGCAAGACAGAGGTATGTGTTTGTGAATTGGGGGAGATAAAACAACGTAGGTACAGAGAGGAGGGAACCCCTTCTGTGGAGAGACAAAAGGGAGAGAAAGAGAGGCTTCTGGAAGTATGGTATTGTGTCAGGACAAGAGAAAAACCTCTCTGGACCATGGAATGGAAAACGGAAAATACGGAGAGTGCCAGTTTCTACTTTGCAAACAGCCTTAGGAGCTGAAGATCTGAGTTTTCAAAAGTGCTTGATTTTCTCCAGACCAAAGCCCATGCCTGTGCATGCCCCTGGGGTGGGTGGTAGGGAGCCTTCCTGGGGAGGGGTAGCATTCTCAAGGGCATACTGGGAGGGAACAGTCCCCTCCCTGGAGTACTGTGGGAAGAGGGTTTATTGTCCCCCAAGGACTAAAGACCTTGCATGTGCCAGCCAATGGCCCTTTATGGGCAGGGTGGAGTGGTGCTACCCCAGAACAGAATCCACACAGTGCAAGGCCCCTTAAGACCTCAGGTTTTGAATCCCAGCCAAGAGCCTGGGAGGCACAGGACACTGTGGAGCAGGACAAGCCAACTGTCCACCCTTACTCTGTGCAGGCTGCCTGAACACAGTGATTTGAGATACCCAGTCCGGGGAAGAGAGATTGGGGTGTCACCATTTTTCTTCCCATCACCAATGCAGTGTGGCTTCAGGTAACAGGACAGCAGCCCCCAGTGGAGGCGTGACCTGCTTACACCAAACCCCGCCCCCTCTGTGCCTGGTAACTGCTGTCTACTAGAGCAGGACTGACACTGAATGAACCAGACAGCCTCTCCTCCAGACCAGCACAGCCACCCAGTCCCAGGCACCAACAGATGACTGTTCTGTGGTTTTGTGTTAGTCTCTCTCTCTTATCTTATCTCTTTTCTTTATGTGCTTTCTTTTCTCTTTTCTTTTCCTTTCTACCCTCTTGCCAACCCTCCCCCCCACCCCCCCACCCCGCCCCACTTTGGAATCAAGCTCATAGTTTCTTATTTGATTTTTGGTCAATTCTTACTATATATATTTTCTTTCTTTCTCTCTTCTGTTTGTTTAATCAGGCATTTTTAATCTATTCTTTTTATACCTTTTCTATATCTCCTTCTTTATTTTCCTTTCTCTCTCTCTCTGTCTGGATTAAACCTTATAGTTTCTTTGATTTTCTGCTTGGTCTTTTTTTTCCCACCCCTTTCATTTTTCTCTTTGCATGGGATCACGTTCCCTGCCTTTTCCTTTTTTCCAGGGTTACTTCAACTAACAAATCAAAGCACACCTGTTAGAAGGCCTAAACAATACACCACTACCAGCAAGGAGAAGCTTTGCAGAGGACTGACCAATGGGATAGAGCAGCCAAGTACACAACAGCAGAGTGCACACAACACACTCCAAAACACTTCCTGAAGTGCCAGTCCCTGGACAGTGTATGACCCCTTTTTAATATAGTAATTTTCACAGATGCAGGACATATAACAAGCTATTAAAACACATAAAATACAGAAACCTAGCCAAAATTGTGAAATGGAAGAATTCCCCTCAAAAGAAATTCCAGGAAGAAAAGACAGCCAGAGAATTGCTCAAAACAGATGTAAACAATATATCTGAACAATTTAGAATAATAGTCATGAGACTAATAACTGGACTTGAAAAAAGCATAGAAGACAACACAGAATCTATTGCTACAGAGATCAAAGACCTAAGAAATAGTCATGGTGGGTTAAGAAATGCTATAAACAAGATGCAAAATAAACTAGATACAGTGACAGCAAGGATGGAAGAAGCAGAGGAGAAAACAGGTAAAATAGAAGATAAAATAATGGAAGATGATGAAGCTGGAAAAAGAGGGAAAGGAAATTACTAGACCTCAAGGGGAGAATTAGAGAGCTAAGTGATTCAATGTAATGAAATAATATCTGTATCATAGGAGTTTCAGAAGAAGAAGAAAGAGAGAAAGGGGTAGGAGGTTTATTCGAATAAATTATAGCTGAGAACTTCCCTAATCTGGGGAAGGAAACAGGCATCCAAGTCCAAGAAACAAGGAGAGCTCCCTTCAGGATCAATAAAAACAGGTTAAAACCATGACCTATCATAGTGAAACTGTCAAAATACAAAGATAAAGAGAGAATTTTGAAAGCAGCTAGGGACAAATGGTCCTTAACCTACAAGGGTAGACACATAAGGGTAGTTAAACAGACCTGTCCACTGAAACTTAGCAGGCCAGAAGGGACTGATAGGAAATATTCAGTGTGCTGAATGGGAAAAATATGCAGTCAAGAAGACTCTATCCAACAAGGCTGGCATTCAGAATAGAAGGAGAGATCAAGGCTTTCCCACACAAACAAAAACTAAAGGAGTTCATGACCACTAAACCAGCCCTGTAGGAGATACTAAGGAGGACTCTGTGAGTAGAAAGCAGCAAAGCCTACAAAGGACCAGAGACATCACCACAAGTATGAAACCTACAGTTAACACAATGACACTAAATCCATACCTTTCAATAATAACACTGAATGTAAATGTACTAAATGCTCCATCAAAAGACATAGGGTATCAGAATGGAAAAAAAAAAAAAAAACAAGATCCATCTATATGCTGTCTACAAGAAACTCATTTGAGACCTGAGGACACCTGCAGATTGATAATGAGGGTATGAGAACCATCTATCATGCTACTGGATATCAAAAGAAAGCCAGAGAAGTCATACTCATATCAGACAAACTAGATTTTAAAACAAAAACTATACCAAGAAATGAAGAAGGGCATTATATCATAATTAAGGGATCTATCCATCAAGAAAAGCTAATAATTATAAATGTTTATATCCCCAATGTGGAAGAACTCAAATATATAAATCAATTAATCATAAACGTAAATAAATGTATAGGTAATAATACCATGATTGTAGGGGACTTTAATCCTCCACCTACAACAATGGAAAAATCACCTAGGCAGAAAATCAATAAGGCAACAATGGCTCTGAATGACACATTGGACCAGATGGACATAACAGATACATTCAGAACTTTTCATCCAAAAGCGGCAGAATACACATTCTTCCCAAGTGCACATGGAACATTCTCCAAAATAGATCACATACTGGGTCACAAAACATCCCTCAACAGGTATAAAAGGATTGAGATTATACCATGCACATTTTCAGATTGCAACGCTATGAAACTTGAACTCAACCACAAGAAAAACTGTGGAAAGTCCACAAATAAATGGAAGTTAAAGAACATCCTACTAAAGAATGAATGGGTCAACAGGGAAATTAAAGAAGAAATTTAAAAATATATGGAAGTAGGTGAAAATGAAAGTACAACAATCCAGCAAAGGTGGTCCTAAGAGGAAAATACATTGCTATTCAGACCTATATCAAGAAGCAAGAAAGGTCCCAAATACGCAACCTAACCTCATACCTAAAGGAACTAGAAAGCAGCAAAAAAAGCCCATAGCCATCAGAAAAAGAGAAATAATAAAGGGTAGAGCAGAAATAAACAATATAGAATAAAAAAAAAACAGTAAAACAGATCAAAGAATCTAAGATCTGGTTTGTTGAAAGAATAAAAAAAATTGATAAACCCCTAGCCAGACTTCTCAAAAAGAAAAGAGAGAGGACTCAAATAGATAAAGTCATGAATGAATGAGGAGAAATAAGGAAGTGTGAGTTCTCCAACTTTTTCTTCATTTGCAAAATTTTTTTTGACTATTCAAGTTGAGATTTCATATGGATTTTAGGCTGAAGTTTTCTGTTTCTTTAAAAAATGCTATTGGAACCTTGAATGGGGGTGTACTGAATCTCTATCACTTTGGGTATTACAGTCGTCTTAACAATATTAAATCTTCCAGTCCGTGAGCATGAAATGTCTTTTCATTTGTTTGTGTCTTTTTAAACTTTTTTCAGAGATATTTTATACTTTTCAATGTACAAGCCTTTCACCACTTTGGTTAGGTCTATTCCTAAATATTTTATTATTACTAATGTTATTATACATGGAATTGTTCTCTTTATTTTCTTTTTGGATTGTTCATCGTTATTGTGTAGAAATACAACTAATTTTTGTGTGTTGATTTTGTATCCTACAACTTTGCTGAATTTATTTGTTCTAACATTTTTTTTTTGTGGAATCTTTAGGTTTTTTACATGTAAGATCATGTCATCTGCAAACATACAATTTTACTTCTTTTTCAACTTAGATGATTTTTATTTATGTTTCTTGCCTAATTGCTCTGGCTAGGACTTCCAATACTATGTTGAATAGAAGTACAAGTGGTGAGTCTGGTATCCATGCCTTGCTCCCGATATTAGAGAAACAGCTTTCAGTCTTTCACCATTGAGTATGGTACTAGTTGTGGCCTTTATTATGTTGAGGTAATTATCTTCTAATTGTAGTTTTTTAGTGTTTTTGAAACACATGGAAAGATGTTGAATCTTGTCAAATGTCTTTTCTGCATCAGTTGTAATGATCATGTGGGGTTTTCTTCTTCATTCTGTTAATGTGGTGAATTACATGGTTTGATTTTCATATGTTGAACCATCCTTGCCTTCTAGGAATAAATCCCACTTGGTCATGGTGTAAATCCTTTTAATATACTATTGAATTGGGCTTACTAGTATTTTGTTGAGGATTTTTGCATCAGTGTCATCAAGATATTGGTCCATAGTTCTCTTTTATTATAGCTTTTTTGTCTAACTTTGGTATTGAGACAATGCTTGCCTCAAACAATGAACTTGGAAGTGTTCCCTTCACTTCAATTTTTAAGAGTTTCAGGACAGTTGATGTTAATTCTTTAAATGTTTGGCAGGACTCCCCAGTGAAGCCATCTGATACTGGGGTTTTTCTTTGCTGGAAGGTTTTTGATTACTGGATCAATCTCCTTACTATTTATAGGTCTGTTCAGACTTTCTATTTCTTCATGATTCACTCTTCGTTGAGTGTTTATTTCTTTGCATTTGTTCATTCCTTCCAGGTTATCAAATTTGCTTTGCTTTCATTGCATTCCATAGGTTTTGGTATTTTGTGTTTTTGTTTTCATTTGCCTCAAAGTGTTTTCTATTTTCCGTTGTAATTTCTTCTTTAATCCACTGGTTGTTGAAGAGTGTGTTGCTTAATTTCCACATATTTGTGGATTTTCAGTTTTTCTTATACTACAGATTTCTAGTTTCATTCCATTGTCATCAGAAAAGATGGTTTATATGATTTCAGTCTTCTTGAATTTGCTAAACTTGTTTTGTGACCTCATATGTGGTCTATCCTGAAGAATGTTCCCTGTGCACTTGAGGAGTGTGTATATTCTAATGCTTTTGGTTGGTGTTTTGTGTATGTCTGGTTTGTCAAACTGATCTAGAGTTATTCCAGTACTATAGTATTCATCTACTATCTAATTATTCTACCCATTATTGAAAGGGTCAGGGAGGTTGTAGTCTTCTCCTGTTAGTGTGTTTCTCTCTCCCTTCAATTCCACCAATGTTTGCTTCATATATTTAGGGGCTCTGAGATTTGGTGCATAAATATTTAAATTGTTATGTATTCTTGGGGAATTAACTTTTTTATCATTATATAACAGCTTTTGACTTAAAGTCTAATGGTATGATAGTTGTATAGTCACTCCTACTCTCTTTCAGTTACCATGAGCATAGAATATCTTCTTCCATCCTTTCACTTTCAGTCTGTGTGTGTCTTTAAATCTAAAGTGAATATCTTATAGACCATATATAGTTGAATTCTTCTTTTTTTAATCCATTCATCCAATCTATGTTTTTTGATTGAGGAGTTTAATCCATTTAAATTTAAGGTAATTACTGATGGGGAAGGACTTGTTTCCATTTTGTTATTTTCTATATGATTTGTAGCTTTTTCATCCCCTTTCCTCTTGCAATGCCTTCCATTGTGTTTTAGATTTCTTTTTGTAGTGACAAACTTTTATTCTTTTTTCATTTCTCTTGTATGTATTCTATAGATATTTTCTTTGTGATTACCATTGCAGTAACATAAAATATCCTAAAGTTATTGCATTCTCCTTTTTTTTAAATTTACAACATTTCTATTTTAAACTGATAACAACTTACTTTCTATCACAAAAACTCCAACATTTTAAACCTCGATCCTCCCACATTTTATATTGTTTATATTACAAATTACAATTGTATACACAATTACACAGATTTATAGGTATTTATTTATTTATTTATTTATTTATTTATTTATTTTAATGCTTATTTATTTTTGAGAATAGAGAGCATGAGTGGCGGAGGGGCAGAAAGAGAGAGGGAGAGGGAGAATCCCAAGAAAGTTCCACACTGCCAGTGCAAAGCCTGATGCAGGGCTCGGTCTCATGAATTGTGAGATCATGACCTGAACCCAAATCAAGATTTGGGCGCTCAGCTGACTGAGCCACCCAGGTGCCCCCAGATTTACAGGATTTTTATTGTCTTTTAAATTCTATGCACCTTTTTTTTTTCAACTTCAAGGACTCCTTTAACATTACTTATAGAGTAGATCTATTAGTAATAAATTCCCCCAGGTTTTGTTTATTTAGGACTGTCTTAATTTCTTTTTCATTTTCAAAAGACAGTTTTGTTGGATACTGTATTGTTTTTACCAGTTTTTTTTTTCTTTCAGTACTTTGAATATATTATCCCACTCCCTTTTGACCTGCAAGTGTACTGTGCTCGCTTCGGCAGCACATATACTGACCTGCAAGTGTACCACTATGAAATCCTCTGGTAGGCTTAGGGAGCTTCCCTTGTATGTAGCAAATTGCTTTTCTCTTGCTGCTTTCAATATTCTTTGTCTTTAACTTTAGACATTTTGATTATAATGTGTCCCTGTGTGGTTCTCTTTGGTTTTAGTTAGATTTTTTGAGATTCTTGAATTTATATGTCCTAGTTTGATTTTTTGAGCTTACTTAATTTATAGGTTCATTGTTTTTCTCGGATTTGAGTGATTTTGTCCATTATATCTTCAAGTAAACTCTTCTTTCCTTTCTCTCTCTCCTCTCCTTTTGGGATTCCCATAATGTGCATGCCTGGTCAGCTTGGCAAACAGGGAAAAGACCAGTGTAGTCAGAAATGGTAGACCAGAATGAGAATAGTGAGCAGTGAGGTTGGATAGGGGGCCAAATGTGTAGGGCTTCATAGGCTTTTGTAAAGATGTTGATTTTCACCCTGAATAACACAAGAAGTTGATGGAAGATTTTAAGCAAAGGAATGAGATCATTTGGCTGTTTCATTGAGAAGAGCTTATTGCAGGGAAAGAAGGGATAGTGGGTGAGAACAGAAGCAAGGAGTACAGTTAGGACAGTAGTACAATGATACAGGGGAGAGGGAAGTTGACTTGACTTGAACTGGAATGGTATCAGTGGAGGGGTAAGAGGGGGTGTTTCTAACACTGAATTAATGCATCCAGTGCTATTGGTTGGCCAAGCAAATGAGGGCTTAGAATTTGCCACTGAATTTGGAAATATGTTCACTTCCTTTGTCAAATAACTTTGACTATAGTCATTTTGCTGGACTGGTGGGCTCAAAAAGCTGAGGGAAGGACAGTCAAGATAGACTGGAAGGAGAGAATAGGTAAAGATGAACACTACTTTTAGGGCATTTGCTTTAAGTGGAAAGAAAGTAGTGGGGCAGTAGCCAGGGTGATTAGTGGGTTCAGGAGAGGTTTGTTTTTTGTTTTTTGGTTTTTTTTGTTTGTGTGTGTGTGTGTGTGTGTATGTATTTATTTATTTATTATTAAATTTTATTTTTAAAATTTACATCCAAATCAGTTAGCATATAGTGTAACAATGATTTCAGGAGTAGATTCCTTAATGCCCCTTATCCATTTAGCCCAACCCCCTCCCACAACCCCTCCAGTAAATCTCTGTTTGTTCTCCATGTTTAAGGGTATCTTATGTTTTGTCCCCCTCCCTGTTTCTACATTATTTTTGCTTCCCTTCCCTTGTGTTCATCTGTTCTGTGTCTTAAAGTCCTCATATGGGTGAAGTCATATGATATTTGTCTTTCTCTGACTGATTAATTTCGCTTAGCATAATACCCTCCAGTTCCATCCACATAGTTGCAAATAACAAGATTCCATTCTTTTGGATTGCCAAGTAATACTCCAAGTAATACTTGTATATATATACCACATCTTCTTTATCAATTCATCCATTTATGGACATTTGGGTCTCTTTCCATACTTTGGCTATTGTTGATAGTGCTGCTATAAACATGGGGGTGCATGTGTCCCTTTGAAACAGCATACCTGTATCCCTTGGATAAATACCTACTAATGCAGTTGCTGGGTCGTAGGGTAGTTCTATTTTTAATTTTTTGAGGAATCTCTGTACTGATTTCCAGAGTGGCTGCACCAGCTTGCATTCCCACCAGCAATGCAAAAGAAATCCTCTTTCTCTGCATCTTCGCCAACATCTGTTGTTGCTTGAGTTGTTAATGTTAGCCATTCTGACAAGGGTGAGGTGGTATCTCATTGTGGTTTTGATTTGTAGTTCCCTGATGATGAGTGATGTTGAGTATTTTTTCATCTACCGGCTGGACATCTGGATGTCTTCTTTGGAGAAGTGTCTATTCATGTCTTTTGCCCATTTCTTCACTTGATTATTTGCTTTTTTGGGTGTTGAATTTGATAAGTTCTTTATAGATTTTGGATACTAACCCTTTATCTGATATGTCGTTTGTGAATATCTTCTCTCATTCTTTCAGTTGCCTTTTAGTTTTGCTGATTGTTTCCTTCACTGTGCAGAAGGTTTTTTATTTTGATGAGTTCACAATAGTTCATTTTTTGCTTTTGTTTTCCTTGCCTCAGGAGATGTGTTGAGTAAGAAGTTGCTGCGGCCAAGATCAAAGAGGTTTTTGACTGCTTTCTCCTCAAGGATTTTGATGGCTTCTTGCCTTACATTCAGGTCTTTCATCCATTTTGAGTTTATTTTTGTGTATGGTATAAGAAAATGGTCCAGGTTCACTCTTCTGCATGTCATTGTCCAGTTTTCCCAGCATCACTTGCTGAAGAGACTGTCTTTATTCCATTGGATATTCTTTCCTGCTCTGTCAAAGATTCGTTGCCCATAGGTTTGTGGGTCCATTTCTGGGTTCTCTATTCTGTTCCATTGATCTGAGTGTCTTTTCTTGTGCCAGTACCATACTGTCTTGATGATTACAACTTTGTAGTATAGCTTGAACTCCGGGATTGTGATGCCTCCTGCTTTGGTTTTCTTTTTCAAGATTGCTTTGGCTATTCAGGGTCTCTTCTGGTTCCATACAAATTTTAGGATTATTTGTTCTAGGTCTCTGAAGAATGCTGGTTTTATTTTGATAGGGATTGCATTGAATATGTAGATTGCTTTGGGTAGTATCCACTTTTTAACAAAATTTGTTCTCCTTATCCAGGACCATGGAATCTTTTTCCATTTTTCTTGTGTCTTCTTCAATTTCTTTCATAAGCTTTGTATAGTTTTCAGTGTATAGATTTTTTCATCTCTTTGGTTCGATTTATTGATAGGTATTTTATGGTTTTTGGTGCAACTGTAAGTGGAATCAATTCCTTGATTTCTCTTTCTGTTGCTTCATTGTTGGTATATAAGAATGCAACCGATTTCTGTGCGTTGATTTTATATCCTGCAACTTTTCTGAATTCATGAATCAGTTCTAGCAGTTTTTTGGTGCAATCTTTTGGGTTTTCCATATAGAGTATCATGTCATCTGCAAAGAGAGAAGGTTTGGCCTCCTCCTGGTCAATTTGGATGGCTTTTATTTCTTTGTGTTGTCTGATTACACAGGCTAAGGTTTCCAATCCTATGTTGAATAACAGTGGTGAGACTGGACATCCCTACCCTGTTCCTGACCTTAGGGGGAAAGCTGTCAGTTTTTCCCCGTTGAAGATGATATTAGCATTAGGTCTTTCATGTATGGCTTTTATGATCTTGAGGTATGCTCCTTCTATCCCTACTTTCTTGAGGGTTTTTATCAAGAAAAGATGCTGTATTTTGTCAAATGCTTTCTCTGCATCTATTGAGAGGATCATATGGTTCTTGTCCTTTCTTTTACTGAGGTAATGAATCACATTAATTGTTTTGCAGATATTGAACCAGACCTGCATCCCAGGTATAAATCCCGCTTGGTCGTGGTAAATAATTTTCTTAATGTATTGTTGGATCCGGTTGGCTAATATCTTGTTGAGGCTTTTTGCATCCATGTTTATCAGGGAAATTGGTCTATAGTTCTCCTTTTTAAGGGGGTCTCCGTCTGGTTCTGGAATCAAGGTAATGCTGGCTTCCTAGGAAGAGTTTGGAATTTTTCCTTCCATTTCTATTTTTTGGAACAGCTTCAAGAGAATACGTGTTAAATCTTTCTTAAATGTTTGGGAATTCCCCTGGAAAGCCATCTGGCCCTGGACTCTTGTTTTTTGGCAGATTTTTGATTACTAATTTGATTTCTTTACTGGTTATGGGTCTGTTCAGATTTTCTATTTCTTCCTGTTTTAGTTTTGTTAGTGTATATGTTTCTAGGAATTTTTCCATTTCTTCCAGATTGCCCATTTTATTGGCATATAATTGCTTATAATATTCTGTTATGTTATTTTTATCCCTGCTGTGTTGGTTGTGATCTCTCCTCTTTCATTCTTGATTTTATTTATTTGGGTCCTTTCCTTTTTCTTTTTAATCAAACTGGCTACTGGTTTACCAATTTTGTTAATTCTTTCAAAGAACCAGCTACTGGTTTTTTGTTTTTTTGTTTTTTTGTTTTTTTTGGTTATTGTTGTTGTTTCAATAGCATTAATTTCTCCTCTAATATTTATTATTTATTATTTCCTGTCTTCTGCTGGTTTGGGGTTTTACTTGCTGTTCTTTTTCCAGCTCTTTAAGTCATAAGGTTAGGTTATGTATCTGAGACCCTTCTTCCTTCTTTAGGAAGGCCTGGATTGTTATATACTTTCCTCTTATGACTGCCTTTGCTACATCCGAGGTTTTGGGTTGTGGTGTTATCATTTTCATTGGCTTCCATGAACTTTTTAACTTCCTCGTTAACTTCTTGATTAGCCCAGTCATTCTTTAGTACAATGTTCTTTAGTCTCCAAGTATTTGTTACCTTTCCAAATTTTTTCTTGTGGTTGATTTTGAGTTTCATAGCGTTGTTGTCTGAAAATATGCACGGTATGATCTCGAACTTCTTGTACTTGTTGAGGGCTGATTTGTGTCCCAATATATGGTCTTTTCTGGAGAACGTTCCATGTGAACTGGAGAAGAATGTGTATTCTGCTGCTTTAGGGTGAAATGCTCTGAATATATCTGTTAAGTCCATCTGGTCCAGTGTGTCATTCAAAGCCATTGTTTCCTTGTTGATTTTTGGATTAGATGATCTGTCCATTGCTGTGAGTGGGGTGTTGAAGTCTCCTACTATTATGGTATTACTATCGATGAGTTTATTTATGTTTGTGATTAATTGATTTATATATTTGGGTGCTCTCACATTTGGCACATAAATGTTTACAATTGTTAGGTCTTCTTGGTGGATAGACCCCTTGATTATGATATAATGGCCTTCTGCATCTCTTGATACAATCTTTATTTTAAAGTCTAGATTGTCTGATATAAGTATGGCTATTCTGGCTTTCTTTTGTTAACCATTAGCATGGTAGATGGTTCCCCATCCCCTTATTTTCAATCTGAAGGTGTCTTTAGGTCTAAAGTGTGTCTCCTGTAAACAGCATATAGATGGATCTTGTTTTCTTATCCATTCTGTTACCCTATGTCTTTTGATTGGAGCATTGAGTCCATTGACATGTAGAGTGAGTACTGAAAGATATGAATTTATTGCCATTATGTTGCTTGTAGAGTTGGAGTTTCTGGTGGTATTCTCTGGGCCTTTCTAATCTTTGTTGCTTTTGGTATTTATTTATTTGTTGTTGTTGCTGTTATTTCATCTTTTCCCCCCCTTAGAGACTCCCCCTTAAAATTTCTTGCAGGGATGGTTTAGTTTAATTTTAATTTTTGTTTGGGAAACTTTTTATCTCTCCTTCTGTTTTGAATGACAGCCTTGCTGGATAAAGAATTCTTGGCTACATATTTTTCTGATTCAGCACACTGAATATATCCTGCCACTCCTTTCTGGCCTACTACGTTTTTGTGGATAGGTCTGCTGCAAACCTGATCTGTCTTCCCTTGTAGGTTAAGGACTTTTTTTCCCTCGCTGCTTTCATGATTCTCTCCTTGCCTGGGTATTTTGTGATTTTGACTATGATATGCCTTGTTGATAGTCGTTTTTTGTTGAATCTAATGGGAGTCCTCTGTGCTTCCTGGATTTTGATGTCTGTGTCTTTCCCCAGGTTAGGAATGTTTTCTATTATGATTTGCTCACATAACCCTTCTACCCCTGTTTCTCTCTATTCCTCTGCTGGGACCCCTATGATTCTGATGTTGTTCCTTTTTAATGAGTGACTGATTTCTCTAATTCTTAAATTATGCTCTTTTGCCTTAATCTCTCTCTTTTTTTCTGCTTCATTATTCTTTATAAGTTTGTTCTCTATATCACTGATTCTCTGTTCTGCCTCAACCATCCTTGCCGCCGTGGCATCCACTTGAGATTGCAGCTCAGTTATAGCATTTTTTATTTCATCCTGACTAGCTTTTGCTCCCTTTATATCCGCAGAAGGTGATTCTAATCTATTTTTGACTCCAGCTAGTATTCTTATTATCATGATTCTAAATTCTGGTTCAGACATCTTGCTTGTATCTGTATTGGTTAAGTCCCTGGCTGTCATTTCTTCCTGCTCTTTCTTTTGGGGTGAATTCCTTTGTTTCATCACTTTGAAGGGAGAAAAGGAACTAATGAGGCAAAAAAAAAATTAAAATATAAATGAAATTAAAATTAAAAAAATATTAAAATTAAAAAATTAAAAAGAAACACACACACAAATCGAATAAATGATGCTAGATCCTAGGTGTGTTTTGGTCTGGGTGCTGAAAGGGGCTTGATAGATTAGAGAAAAAAGGGGAAAGAAAAAAGAAGGAAATCATTTGAAAATTTGAAAAAATAAATACACTGAAGTAGACTAAAATGAAGTGAAGGAAGTAAAATAGGATTTGAAAAAATTACACAAAATTAAAAAATATAGTAGAAAAAATTGAAGAAATATTTTTAATAAAAATTGAAAATAAAAATGAATTTTTCTCTTTCTGTATTCAAGAAAAAGAAAAGGTATGAAAAAGAGATAAAAGAATAAAGAAAAAAAGGAAAGAAAGAAAATTGAATAGATGGACCAGAAAACAGAGTGAAATATGACTGAAATTACTTCATTTTCCCCTAGAAGTCAAACTATGAAGTGCTTTATAGTCTGTAAAGTAAGCAGGCGGAGAGACTTGTGTTCCTGAAGAGCCAGGTTGGCCTAGTTGGGCGGGGCTTAGCGTAATGGCTCCGTTCTCCACTACATGGTTCTATTTAGCTTACGGGGGTGGATTGCTGTGGCGCTTGTAGGTGCGCGTGTGCGGGAGCAGTAAAAATGGCATCACCCAGCTACCCAGTCTCTGGTATCGGAACTTTGTTCTCCCTGATGAGCAATCGCACACCCGTCCTTTGTCTTCGGCTTCCATACAGTCCCTGCTTTTACACAGCCTGTGACCAAGCTCCAGGCAGAACCTCCCTCCTGAGCTTTGTCTCTGATGCAGCTGTTTTTCCAGGCCCCTTACTTCTGTGGGACTGTGGCTTTGACCCATTCTTCCCCGCTGCAGAGGGTCTCACCGAGCAATGGCCGGGTGCCGGCTGCACCCAGGAACATTCGCAGGCTGTGCTGCTGCCGACACCCAGAGACTGCAGCCAGGTGCCAGCCCGCCCCAGAGAAAGTTTGTGAAATTGTGTAGCAGCAGCATTTCAGGGATTCTGGAAAATCACAACACACATCTGGCACCAGGCTTCACCCTTAACGACTTTGTTCCAAGACCAGCAAATGTGGTTGCTCTCCCGGGTCCACTGGGACCTTCCCTTTGGGAGGGAGTCACACAGCCTTAACCAGGTGTCCTCCCAGCAGGGGAACCTGCCTCTCCCTGTGTGGCCTGAAGAACCCCAGACTCCATTCTGCTCATGGGGTTCGCCCTTCTCACCAGGTATGGAGCTGTGGAGTTTCAGACTCTGTTCTCCCCCTGTTTATATTCTTAATGGAATTTAAACCCTTTCCTTTCTCCTTTCTCCTTTCTCCCTTTTTAGTTCAGTCCCTGGGGCTGTTTCCACTTTTCCTCTTTCTCTCCAGCTGCTTTTGGGGTGGGGTGCTTTTCCCATATCCCCCCCCCCAATCTCTGTCCTCTCTTCACACACAAAAGCAGCTCCCTGCCCTCTGCGGCTTCTCTCTCCCAGTTCACCTCTCTGTGCTGCGTACCTGCTGAATTCTGTGGTTCAGGTTGTGTAGATTGTTGTGTTAATCCTCAGATCAGTTTTCTAGGTGTGCAGGATGGTTTGGTGTTGGTCTGGCTGTATTTCATGGAGGCAAGACACACAAGAAACTTCCATGCTGTTCTACCTTCTTGGCTCCTCCTTGAGAAGTTTTGTTTTAAAATGAAATAATTCCACATTTATAATATGGGAAGATTTGGTAGAGAGAAAACTACTGATGATGCAAGAGATTTTATATTAAAGAAAAGGTTTTCCCCAAACAATACCAACTTTTATGGCATGCCATGAGATCCATTCAGATATTTTCCATTCCTTTCCAGCCTGTTCTGTTCTATTCCATTCAGCGCTGGTCATGCCATTTGAAATTGCTTTCACAACTTGAGATTTGAACAAAGTACTGTATCCACCATGCTGCCTAATTTAAGTTTCTTCTTCTTGCTAAGAATTGTCTTTCTGTGACAGTACCTACAATGGGGAAGGCTTTGCTCAGAAAAGTCAGCTTAGGACAGTTACAGACTTGAGAAGCTCAAAAATGTTTTGATAGAACATTAAGAAACTCAGTACACTATTACTCAAGTAGGACTTTTCATTTGATTAAAGTGCTAACATCACCTCCATTGAGTCCATGGGTCCAATGTCAACCACCTACAGAGGTACTGGCTAATCCAAAAGAACAAGTAATAAGAAGTGATGAAATATTCATCTGTGTTGTAATAGTGTTTGTTTTGTGCAGCCTTGATATGTGCTTTCACCCTCCTAATAGGAATCTTTGGCGTTTTAACACACTGAATTGACATTTTAAATTGAGTGGTTGGGTAAAGCTTCTTTTCTAAGGACATGTGATTCTCTTAATATGTGTGGGAATGTTACATTAATTATTCCTAATGGTATAACAATAAAGAATAATGCACACATGAGAGTATAAGAGATACATTAACAATTAAAATCATTTTTGAGTATATTGTGCTCATGTATACACACACACACACACACACACACACACACACACACACATCAGCCAGATTATTTTATAACTGTCGCCTCAACACATATTCACTAAGTGAATGAATGAACAAATGAATCGATGAAGAATCAAATGGATGTGTGAATAAGGCCACCTGGGTGGCTCAGTCAGGTAAGTATCCAACTTCAGCTCAGGTCATGATCTCATGGCCCGTGAGTTTGAGTCCTGCATCAGGCTCTTTGCTGACAGCTCAGAGCCTGGAGGCTCCTTTGGATTCTGTGTCTCCCTCTCTGTCTCTACCCCTCCTCCACTCATACTCTGTCTCTATCTCAAAAATAAATAAACATTAAAAAAAATTTTAAATAATTTTTAAAAAATGGATGAGTGAAAAAAAAAATGGATGATGAAGTCTACCTAATTTACCAAGGTCTGAGGTTTGGCCAACTTTTCAGCTTAGGTTTTCTTCCCCACCCCTCCCCTCACCCCGAATCTATTTAGAAAAAATGACTTTTAACTATCTCAAATGGGGGTGTGATGTGACTCTATATCATATAAATGACCATGAACTTTAAAAAAGAATAAGGTGTTTTTAGAATGGTAATGTTACCATGCTACCTTCCCATTTGACCCCAAACCATCCAATAAGGTTGGCTTGTGATAAGAGCATTGTGCATGAATTCTTATCTTAGAGAAGAAATAAAGCATTCTTATTCAAACTGTGTTGAATGTGGAAGTGCAAAGATGTTAAACTTGAGTAAACTGTGTTATTCAAATTCACATCAGGGGCGCCTGAGTGGCTCAGTGGGTTGAGCATCCAACTTCGGCTTAGGTCATGATCTCACAGCTCGTGGGTTCGAGCCCCTGGAGCCTGTTCAGATTCTGTGTCTCCCTCTCTCTCTGCCCCTAACCCACTCACATTCCATCTCTGTCTCTCTCAAAAATAAATAAACATTAAAAAATTTTTTTATTAAAAAAAATTCACATCAACACTTTCATCTTTGCTCACATTCCTCCTTGTGTTGAGACATTGAGATGATACATCATCAAAACAGAAAACTAAGTACACAAATAATCACCAGTACAGGTTCTACTTCCTGTGAGAATGCAAAGATGCTAACTAAGGGCTGATGTGCAGAGTGGACTTCCTTCCTGGGTTTAAGGAGGGTTTGGATTGATGCCACTGGCCCACCACTGGTTGAGTACCTTCAGTTAATTTTCCAAGAAGTGATGATGTAGTTGTGATGGCCTAATTTGCCCAGTTTCACTTGGGACAAAAACCATGCATTTCTGCAATGGCTGGCTAGAGAAATGAAGCCCAGCCTACAGATGTGGATGGGGTCAAGTAAAACAAAAGAACTGAAGTAGGTATCAAATATGCTACATACGCTCCATGAGCACCAACCCGTCCTCAGCGAAGCTGATCTAATTACTTCTACACATAAAGAAATAGTAGCTGGGGTGAAGGCCAGACCTTGCATATTGGAATGCAAGGTTGGAAAGCAGGGAATAGGAGGGATTCTGGTTGGAGACAACCATTATCTGACTTTAATGACCCAAGTAACAACTTTCCAGTCAGCAAAGAGTTAGATAGTGAGCAATGACACATGAAATCATAAAACCACTGTGATGTTGATGCCAGTGCTAATGGGACGAGAGATTGCCAGTCTGTGCTTGTCACTGTCCTGTAGGCAAAGCTTGATGGCTCCATTTGGAAGAGCTCCTTTCCAAGGCAGAGATGCAGCAGGCTCTAAAGTGAACCTGTGAGACGTGAATTTTATAGACTTAGGAATTCTTTGGCTTTGTTTTATCTCATGTCATATGACTTAAGAACATTTTACAAATATCTGGAACTTACATCATTGTCTAAACTGGTCCTCAAACTTCAGCCTGCATCAGAACCACATGGAGAGCTTTTCAGAACAGATTGTGGATCCCAGACACAGAGTTTCTCATTTGGTAAGGTATGCTACTGGTGGGGTGGGGATTGGGGGGAGGCGCACTTTGAAGATGACTGGCCTAATGCAATACAAAAGAAAGAGGGTCTTTTCTCGCTGACAAGTTGTCTTAGAGCAATTTGTGGTTTGCTAAGTAAACCTCTATAAGCAGTTCTTTAGAAGCAAGGATATATACACATAGATACAAAACCGAACTGTAAGGGTTCAAACAGAAGAGCAGAGCCAGTAGGAGATATTAAATATGATGCAGTTGTGGGGGCTAGTTAAGCAAGCCTAATGTCTATAGGACAGTTGATCAAGAAAGTATTATGGGAGAGCCTGGGTGGCTCAGTCTTGATATTGGCTCAGGTCATGATCTTGCAGTTGTGAGATCGAACGCTGTGTCAAGTTCCGTGCTGAGTGTGGAGTCTGCTTGGGATTCTTGTTCTCTCTCTCTGTCTCTTTCTGCCCTCCCCCCCACTAGCGTGCACAGTCTCTCAAAATAAATAAATAAACTTTTAAAAACAAAAGAGTATCATGAACAGGTTGGAACTCCACAGGGAAAAAGTTGTTTGGGGTCCCTCAGCTTAGGAAGTTTTTTGGGGTCCCTCAGCTTTCTTTTAAAGGGCTCTCCAGATTAGGGCAGGTCCATGAAGGATAATATCCCTTTAATTTTTTTTAATTTTTATTTATTTAAATGATCCCTATACCCCATGTGGGGCTGGAACTCATAACCCTGAGGTCAAGACTCACATGCTCTTCCAACTGACCCAGGGTGCCCCCCCATCCCTTTAACTAACTTAAAGTCAACTAATTGGGGATTTTAATCACATTTGCAAAATACCTTCACAGCAGCAACTAGATCAGTGCTTGGCTGTATAACTGGGACTGTAGTTCAACCTATCCAAGCTGATATATCCAAAACTTATCACACACCTCTATACAAATCAGTCAGTTCGGCTTTTGAGGATGAACAGAAACTGTGGAATAAAATTATTTTCTTTTCTTTGTTATAACCAACAGCACCACACATTTCATAAAAGTCAATAATCACTCCTAAATTATATCTTTTCCTCAGCACCAGCAATAGTTGGACATACACACAAAAAAAAAAAAAAAAAAAAAAACGGAGTGGAAAGGGCATTGACCTTGTAGAAAGGTGGAACTTCATGCACATCCACCTCTATTTCTTTTACAAGCGTGTCCTTGAACATGTTCCTTAAAATTCTTGATCCTCACTCTTCTGAGATGTAAACATGAAAGACTCTGTCCACACTGTTTAGAGCAAGAGAGCTTCAGGAGCTCAGAGACATCTTGTGGCTCACTGTAGATGGTTGATGACAGCAGGGCTGTTCTCCTTACCTCTGGGTGTGAGTACACCTTCTCCAGAGTGAGACTTTGGGACTTAACCAAACCACTTGTCTGTATCAGTGGAACTTAGCCCTGGTCATATAAGAGAATTGCCTGAGAGGTTTTAAAACTATCCGTGACAGGTCCCAGCCCAGACTAATAGAGTCAGAATCTTTCCAGGCAGGGCCTATACACCTTGTAAAAGCTCTCCAAGCGATTCTCATATATAGTCAAGGACAAGACCCACTCAAGTTGCCTGGGTGGCTCAGTCAGTTGAGCGTACAACTTCCACTCAGGTCATGATCTCGTCGTGGTTTGTGAGTTCGAGCCCCACATCGCAGAGCCTGCTTAGGACTATCTCTCTCTTCCTCTCTCTCTGCCCCTCCCTGATTTGCACTCTCTCACTTCCAAAATAAATACATAAACTTTAAAAACAAAATAAGACCCCCTCACTGAGGCTAGTTAGCACCTGCACCTCCACCCCATCTCACACCCATTGCCTAAACCTACAGCCTAGCTGTCCCTTGTTCCAAAAGCACTCTATTCATTGTTGAAATAGTCTTTCCTTTCTTGGTGATACTGATTTTTAAAATAACCTAACACAACGGAAACAAAATCCAACTTGAAAACCTTAAGTTATCCCTTCTTTCACCTCTTCATTTAAAACCAACACAGGTGACACCTTCCATGATTAAAATTCATGTCAGAAGTACCTACATTGTATAAAATACGATGAAGCTAAACTTTATTTTTCAAATGATGATATTTACATTTTAAAGACAGGGCTTCTTTTAATGTGATATTAAAATGGAACGTTTCGGGGCGCCTGGGTGGCTCAGTCGGTTAAGCGTCCGACTTCAGCTCGGGTCATGATCTTGTGGTCCGCGAGTTCGAGCCCCGCGTCGGGCTCTGGGCTGATGGCTCAGAGCCTGGAGCCTGCTTCTGATTCTGTGTCTCCCTCTCTCTCTGCCCCTCCCCCGTTCATGCTGTGTCTCTCTCTGTCTCAAAAATAAATAAATGTTAAAAAAAAAATTTTTAAATGGAACGTTTCATTTTTCATTAATGTCTTTATTTTTATATATGCCCATAAAAGATTATACACACACACACACACACACACACACACACACACACACACATATATATATATATATATAAATGGTGGTCTAGCAATCTGTATCCACATGCACACACAGAAAGTAGGAGGCGTAGAGAGGGGGAAGATTTGTTGGAAAAGATGTAATTAGAAATAGACATCAATCTATATATTTTCATCAAATGATGAACAATACTATACTATACTATACTATACTGCATCTTCATTTCACCCATACAGGTCTATTTATTAGTATGTGACATGGTTTTATCATTTGGTATTAGAAAGAGACAAAAGGCGGGGCACCTGGGTGGCTCAGTCGGCTAAGCATCCGACTTCAGCTCAGGTCATGAACTCATAGCTTTTGAGTTCAACTCCCACGTCAGGCTCTGTGCTAACAGCTTGAAGCTTGGAGTCTGGAGCCTGCTTCTGATTCTGTGTCTCCCTCTCTCTCTGCCCCTCCCCCTCTCATGCTCTGTCTCTCTCTCTCTCTCTCTCTCTCTCTCTCCAAAGTAAATAAATATTTAAAAAAGAGAGACAAAGAGAAATGGTGAGGATAGCTGTATCAGGATTGTGGTTGGAAGCAAATAGTGGAAGATACAATAAAAATGATACAAGCAAGTAGATTAGTTTGCCTGGAGTCTCCTAACAAACTACTATAAATTGGAGGGGGTGGGGACGGGGGCGTTGAAACAATCTTCTACTGGTGTCTCACAGTTGTGGAGGGCAGAAGTCCAAAATCAATACGTTGGCAGGGCGATGCTTCCTCTGAAGTCTCTTGGAGAACAATCCCTCCTTGCCTCTTCCTGCTTTGGTGGCTCTGGGTGTTCCCATGGCTACATCATTCTAGGATCTGCCTTTGTCTCCATGTGGTCTTCTCCTTTTATCCTTGTGTCTTCTGTCTCTTTTGAGGATATTTGTCATTGGATTTAGGGTGCACCTGGATAGCCCAGGATGACCTTATTTCAAGATTCTTTACATCTGCAAAGAAGCTTTCTCCAAATAAGGTCACATTCCCATGTTCCAGGTGTCAGGATATTGACATACCTTTGTGGGGGCCACCATTCAACCCACCACAAGTAAAAGGTTTATATGTCTCGAGTAACAAGAAGTCCTGGGTAGGCCACCTCTTTCCTTCTTTTCTCCTGGCCACAGTGCAAAGATTTTCATCTTTAGGCTTGGAAGCCTCATCACTGCATGATGCTTGATGCATCCCTAAGCAACACATCCATGGTCCCGGCAGGAAGACTGAGGATGGGCAAGACATCCAAAGGAGGCAAGCAAACAGGGCCTGTCCACTTCAGAAAATCTTTCCTGGAAGTCTCACCTGGTGACTCCAACTTGCATTTCATCCACTAGAACTGGATCATATGGCCACCCCTGGCTATAGCCGGTCTGGAGAAGTGAACATCTTATCTTCCCAGCCCCTGTAACAGAGGAAGGCAAGGATATAAGAATTGTGGATGGCTTGTGAGTGGTCAATCCTTAGCGTCTTCTGCAACTATTGAAAGGGAGAACATAATATTGGCTTAAGACCTAGATCCTTCAGGAACTTCCCAGTGACATGCTAGAAATAGAGCGGAACACCTCCTTCCACATGTCAACACTATTTGGGTTTGGCTCCCCTGTATGGATGCTGGACATTTATGTAATATTTTCTGAATATTGATGATACATGTTTTGAGTCTTTAGATTAAGGGGTACCAATAAGATTGCCAGATTTGCAGATAAAATATAAGACACCAATTAAGCTTGAAATTGGATAAACACTGAATGAGTTTTTAGTATAAATATGTCCCAAATATTGCATGGGATAATCCAATGTTAATCTGAAATTTGAATTTAACTGAGTATCTTGTATTTTACATGGCAATCCTAGGTAGGAACCTCTATCATGGGCCAGAGTATTCACCCTTCACCCATGGACTAACCCTTCAGGGGTAAGATTACTGCCTATTCCTACCATTGTAAAGATAAGTTTTAAAGTTAAGATTGATGGGCGCCTGGGTGGCTCAGTCGGTTAAGCATCTGACTGCAGCTCAGGTCATGATCTCACATTCATGAGTTTGAAGCCCCACATCAGGCTTTGTGCTGACAGCTCAAGAGCCTGGAGCCTGCTTCAGATTCTGTGTCTCCCTCTGTCTCTGCCGCTCCCCTGCTCATACTCTGTCTCTCTCTTGCGCTCTCAAAAATAAATGAACATTTAAAAATTTTTTAAGTTAACATTGATGACACCATTTATGGGAACCATGATTTGAGAGGAAGAAAGAACTGATCACTTCCAAAGAGAAATATTTATAATTCAGAGATATTCCTTTTAAACATTAGCCTTTTGGGGCGCCTGGGTGGCTCAGTCGGTTAAGCAGCTGACTTCGGCTAGGGTCATGATCTCGCGGTCCGTGAGTTTGAGTCCCGCATCAGGCTCTGTGCTGACAGCTCAGAGCCTGGAGCCTGTTTCAGATTCTGTGTCTCCCTCTCTCTGACCCTCCCCCATTCATGCTCTGTCTCTCTCTGTCTCAAAAATAAATAAACATTAAAAAAAAATTAAAAAAATAAAAATAAAAAAAAACCATTAGCCTTGTCCCTTTTTAAAATGTTTATTTGTTTTTGAGAAAGAGTGAGAGAGAGAGGCAGAGACAGAGGGAGAGAGAAAATCCCAAGCAGGCTCTGCACTGTCAGCACAGAGCTTGACACGGGGCTCAAACTCAAGAACCATGAGATCATGACTTGAGCTGAAATTGAGTAGGTCGCTTAACCGACTGAGCCACCCAGGCGCCCCTAGCCTTGTCCTTTGAGGGACAACCCACAACCTAGGTAAGCAAGTTCATTCTATGAGGAAGATTATCTGTTCCCCAAATCTATTTAAGTAGTCTCAGGCTATGATCAAGGTATAGGCTTATAGGTTTCTAGATGATGAGTCTAATGTGTGGATGCTAAAGGCTCTAGGAATACACTGTTATAATGAATCTGTTATAATTTTGCAACATTTAAAAAATCTTCTATTGGGAATTAAGGTCCAACCTTCAGGATAAATAATTGTACAGAATCCAGGGCAAGCCCATTGTCGTTGTTGTCATTGTTTGTTTTGAGACATATTTTATCTAAAATACATTATTGGCATTTGTGCTGTTTTGCTACTAAAGAATGACTTCTAACCTGGCAGGGAAAGCCTCTGGAAAGAAGTGAAAACTAATTTTACCTGCTGTGGGGTCATTTAACAAATGAGCTTCTCCTCACCCTCCACCCCCATGGGCTTTCACAGAGAGATGTGAGAAAAATGGGATAATCAATATTACTGCAAAGAGAAAATATATATAACATTAGACAAGAGTATGGTCTCACTAATTTGTGTGCTACATTAGGAGAAAGGAGAAATAACTTCTTCTCATTGATTTTAGAAAGTATATAATTGAGGCCAAAGTTTATCATGAAATTGGTTAAAAAAAAATGCACCTGAAAAAAAAACACTTGTCTTGAGAATGAACGTAGACAATGGTCAATGTCAAGTCACTGCACCGTTATAGGTCAGCAAGTGGGGACAAAATTGGGTAAGGAAATTAGAAACTTAATGTACAGATGTCAAATGTTCTAAAGGTAAAAATCACTTCTATTTAAAATACTTGGGCCACAAAACTGACACTGATTGGAGTAGATTTCTATATCTGCTTCAAAATCCACATAAATTCCAGAGACAGTTCCAAGAGTACACACTGCTACTTTCCAAATAATTTCTTTGTATTCTTATTAAATTTGGATGTCATTCCTACCCATTTGGACTCCCAAATCCCTCTCTCCATGGATTTGTGTACATTGATGCCCAGTGACAATAAAAGCTCTGTATGTGCTTGGAAAAGCTTTAACGTGATAATGGCAGAGTGGAAAAATCCATCTGTCATTGCTGCTAGCCACACTTCCCACGTTTGCCCACTACAGGGCATTTGCCTTCTTTCCCACTGCAGTGCCTATGAACTTGGGATTTTTCCACCACAAGAAAAAAAACGAATAAAGAACTTCAAATACAATTAGTCTAAAATAGACTTACTTAGCTGTGGAATGTAATTCACAAAGAATGTTATTGACTTTAAGAGAGGGCATAGGTTTTTGTGTTCATGGTTATAATATTTTGTCTGGGATTATAGTCACATGAGCCTTCAATATCATTTCCCTTCCCAAAACATAATGCTGACAACTAACTAGCAGGGACTGGCCAACTAGAGGACCATTGAGTGTGTCACATCTAGTGAAAACTCATTAATCCTGTGGTTTAAAAATTCTCTCTTACATAGTGGGCAGAAAAAAATTTTTTTGGTCTAGGTATTTTCTTCCTCCTCTTGTACCAGTCTAATTTCCTGGAAAGGGCAAAAATGGACTAAGCTCAGGCAGCCAGCTGGAAGGTTGGCTTTAGAAAATGCTCTTAGCTCTATGGCAACAACAAACAGAATATGAAGGCAGAAATAGTGAGGGCTGTGACTTTCACCACGAATGTTTGTTTGCTTTGGAAGGGGCCCTACCTATTGTCAGGGCTCAGGAGTATTAGGCACAAGGAACAGCCAGAAATGGATCCCCCATCTCTTTTGCTTTGGGGTGTGGTTCTTTCTGAAGAAGAGAAAATGGCAGAATCTAGATAGGTGACCAGAGGAAGATGAGGTGAATAATCACTCCATGTATCAGAGCAGTCTTGTCATTACACCATCAACAACAACAACAACAAAACAATGGTGGCTACCATTTACTGACTACCCGTTATAGGCCAGATATTTTTAGATGGCAAAACTGAGGCTTTGAGGGGTAAAGTAACTTATCCAAAGTGAAAGTGTCATTCACCTCCTGGCCTCTCTAGACTCCAGACCAGTGCCAAGAGTATGGATAGAATGCTCCCCAATTTTACAATAATATTCCCACTATTTCTTCAGTGTTTCTTCTTGTTGTCCTCCCCACCACCATATACACAGCATTCCCCTTAACCTAGAGGGACTTGGCTTGGTGGGTATGTACCTTGAATTTCTTATCACATAAGACTGGACCACATTCAGAAGTGTTCTTTGAAGTTAGAAACTTAATGTGCAGATGTCGAATATTCTAAAGGTAAAATTCACTTCTATTTAAAATTCATGGTCCACAAAACTGACACTGATTGGAATATATTGCTGTATCTGCTTTAAAATCCATATAAACTCCAGAGGCATTGGGGCACCTGGGTGGCTCAGTTGGTTAAGCATCCGACTTTGGCTCAGGACATGATCTCATGGCTCCTGAGTTCGAGCCCCACATCGGGCTCTGTACTGACAGCTCAGAACCTGGAGCCTGCTTCAGATTCTGTGGCTCCCTCTCTCTCTCTGTCCCCCTCCCCTTGCTTGTGCTCTTTCTCTCTCTATCTTGCAAAAATGAATAAACACTAAAAATAAAAATTAAAAAACGTCATGGTGTTTGGATTTTTAGGTTGTGGGTTTGAGACTCAGATATTGCTCATTTCCTTCCTTACTCTACTCAACTAATATTTATTGAGTGTCACAAGCTAATTAATTATGAATCTATGAAAGCCTTAAGGGCTCCTCAGTTGTACAGGCCCTTTTCAAAGTCCCAGAAGAGGCTCACTTGGACACACATTTTTGTGAAATTTGCAATAAGAAGTTATTTTCACTATAATCAGGAGAACTGTCACTTTCCACTCAGATTTCCCCACACGTTTTCTGGGAACGGAGGTCTGCTGGCATTTTGAGGGGTCTGGCTAAGGGAGAGCTGACTGAGGATGCAGGTTGCTGCTAACCATCCTGGGGTAGCAAGAGTTTCTGGAAATATGCTACCATTGCCTGCTGCAGCAATCCTCCCAAGGTTTTGGCACAAAAGTGCAAGGTCAGTGGTCACTATGAATGTGTCCTACAGCAAAGCATGTGGGTAGGAAGGAGAAACTAGCAGGAGCCAGCCTTTGGAAAATTCTTCCAATCATGAGGTATGTAAAACTCAAAATAGTCATATCCATTCTCATAGTCTCCTGGTTAAAATGAAAGCTATCTCTGGTCAGGAATGTACTAAAATGTGGCAAATACATGCACCAGGAAATGCTTTCTTTTTGATGAGAATTACATGTTCTAGATGTTATTGGATTTCCTACTTTTGAAGGATACAAACCCATATACCAAAAACAGTGAATTTGTGTGTGAAGTTGCAAATATTATCCCCACTGGCATTTCCAAAGATAGCATGAATCTTCCATCAGGCCATTACAATGAGGACATCACTGACAAACTGTTGAGTGTCATCATTTCAAAGAGTGTTTAAGATGGTCACTGCACAAGAACTTGAAATCTGATAAGCCTATATGAAAGAAACCTGATAGATGTTTTTCCAAATTAGACATCAATCTATTAACTTATGCGACAATAACAAGCTGTAAAACTGAACCATCAATACAAACCAACCAATAAATCGATCAAGCAATCGATTAAAAAAGAGCAAAAGAGGAGTGCTTGGGTGGCTCAGTCAGTTGAGCGTCCGACTCTTGATTTTGGCTAAGGTCATGATCCCAGAGTTGTGAGATCAAGCCTGACATCAGGCTCTGGGGTGAATGTGGAGCCCGCTTAAAATTCTCTCTCTCTCTCTCTCTCTCTCTCTCTCTGCCCCTTTCCCTCACTAGTGTGCTCTCTCTCTCTCCAAAATATAATAATAATAATAATAATAATAATAATAATAATAATAATAATATTGGGGGGTGCCTGGGTGGCTCACTCAATTAAGCAGTCAACTCTTGATTTCAGCTTGAGTCATGATCTCATGGTTCCTGAGCTCAAGCCCTGCATAGGGCTCTGCACTGACAGCCGGACACTGCTTGGAGTTCTCTCTCTCCCTCTCTCTCTGCTCCTTCCCTGCTCATAAACTTTCTCTCTCAAAAATAAATAAATAAAACCTTTTTAAAAATTTTTAATGAACAAAACAAAACAAAACTATACCAGAGGAGAAGCCAAATTACCTTTTAATTTTCTCTATAGAAAATATTATAAAAATATTGTCATAAAAAGAGGTATTAAAAGGGATATAGCCCAAAATATAGAGAAAAAGTATCACAGACATGAATAGGCAGTAAATAAATGTCATTTTCTTGGACTTGGTGATTTTTATGCCAGTTTTGACTATTTAAAAAATAATTATTATGATTTCTAATGTAAATATCCAGTTTTATGCCTAATTTTGTATTGGTCATTTTGTATTTTTTTTTTTTAAGAGGGTCCTTCAGATTGTGTACTGTATAAGTTTCAGGGCCCATAAACCTGAAGGGATCTCCCACTAAGAACCAGTGACAGACAATGTGAATACAAAAATTCCCTTCCCTTCTGGAACTACATTCTGACAACATCAGCTATTAGATAACTATGTAAAATGAAACACACAGTAAGTTAGATGATGGTAAATGCTCAGGAGAAAATAAAAGTATGGAAAGGGGGTAAAAATGGTATGGAGGGGGATTTGCAACTTTAGGTACCACAAGGGAAGACTATTGAGGAGACCCATACCACCAAGAAAGAAGGGGTGTGGTAAGGAGTTTGGGGGCAGAGTGGGTGTCAGTCAGAGTGAAGAAGTCAGTTCCAGTTAAGAGTATCTGAGTGGGGAGAGAGAGAGAGAGAGAGAGAGAGAGAGAGAGAGAGAAGGAAAGAGAGAAATGGGAATAAACAGGAGAAATGAGGTCAGAAAGCCCAAAGGAGCAGGGACCCACAGATAGCACAGTGCCTTTGGCCATTATAGCCATGCTGGCTGTTACTGAGTGGCAAGGGAAATTATTGGAAAGTTTGGGGCAGCAGATTGACATGATCTGTCTTAACATTGTAACAGAATCACTCCAACTGCTGTTTTGAAAATAAACCAAAGGCAACAAGTGAGGAAGCTGGGAGCCAGTTGGAAGGGATTGCAATGAGCAGGGGAGAGGCGGTGGTGATGTGGACCAGGGTGGCGTGCAACTGGGAAGGTGTGGCTAGATGCAGGACAGAATTTGAAGGCAGAGCTGATGGGCTTTGCTGACATAATAGAGGGGGGTTTGAGAGAAAGAACAGAACCACAGATGACGGCAAGGTTTTTGTCAGCATGAACTGGGAGTGGAAGCGTGAAGTTACCCTTTACTTCAGTAGGTAAGGCTGTGACAAAAGTAGTTTGCTGGCCTTTTTTTATGTTAAATTTGAGGTGCTGTCGAGTAGGTAGTTGAATATATGAGCATATATATGGGCTGGAGATACAAGATGGAGCTTTCTACGTGCGTAGGAGTGTGTGTGCATGAGCACGTTTTGTTTAGTTTATTTATTTATTTTGAGAGAGAGAGCATGAGCAGCAGAGGGGCAGAGAGAGAGGGAGAGAGAATCCCAAGCAGGCTCTGCACTGTCAGCACAGAGCCCTACTCAGGGTCTGATCCCATGAACCGTGAGATCATGACCTGAACAGAAATCAAGAGTCGGAGGCTTAACCAACTGAGCCACCCAGGCACCGCCATGTGAGCACTTTTCCCCAGGGTTGGAGGAGGGCTAACACAACAACAATAACAACAAAAACTGGGCAGAACACTGATGCTGAGTTTCCATGATTTTTCTAGCATTCACCCAAGTTCTAAACATTTTACAAACATTAACTCTATCATAACATTCTCTACGTGACAATTACGCCATGGTTTGTGTCCTGTCCCAGGATTCCAAAAAACGGGTGAACTATTAGGAATCTCTCTCACGCACTGCTGGTTTCATCATTTTAAAAGATTTCCAAACCCATATGGTGTATGGAACTCCACAGAAGCCAAAACCTGAAATTGCTTTTTTTATTGAATTTTTGTCTCTTCATTTCCTGCACACACTGGGGGTTGGGGGGTTTGTTTTTATGACTTTATTCTTCACACAGTTGGTGAGTGCTGGCACTTAAAAAATATTTTTAATAAAAAAAATGGAAAAAGCTACACTGAATCCTGAATAGTGCCCCAGTTCTTTAGTACTTTTGCCATTTTCTGGGCGCTCAATGCTAAATTGGTTACTGACTAGCTCCTGAAGAATACCCAGTCAAGAAATTGATGGATGAGGAGATAGTCTCCAGAAATTGATATATGAGGGAAATTTTTCCAAAGGACGTGCTCAGCATTTGTTCCTTTAAGTTTTCCAAACTTCTTGAAATGAGGTAGATCACATGAAAGCCATCCAATATCCATATGTCATTATATATACCTCCACCAGAGGCATCTTTGGTAAGGTGGAATTAATTCAACAAGGAAAATGTACCCAAAAAATCAATTACTCAAAAAACAGCTTTTTGTTTGTTCATAATATTGCATTTGAGAATGTTGCCATGGTACTTGACTTAATGGTTGTTAATTTCTCTTTCCATATAGATAATATCTATCTTTTCCTTTTTTTAAGTGTATTTATTTATTTTGAGAGAGAGAGAGAGAGAGAGCACGAACAGGGAAAGGGCAGAGGGAGAGAGAGAGAATCCCAAACAGGGTCCATGCTCAGTGCAAAGCCTGACACAGGGGCTCGAACCCACAAACCGTTAGATTATGACCTGAGCTGAAATTAAGAATGGGGCCCTTAACCAAGTGAGCCACCCAGACACCCTTATCTTTTCTTTTTATATGAACATTCATTTTACAATTTTTTGCATGTAATAGCCACTTGATAAATATTTTTTACTGAATTATTTAAAGCTAAGTCAACACTTCATTGTAATAATAACAGCTAATATTTACTGAGGAATTTCAATGTTCCAGGCACTATGCTGTGTGCCTTATAGGTTCAGTCATTCAGTCTTTGAAATAACCCTATAGGCAAATCCTATCTCTTTCCTCCTTTACAGGTTATGGAATCTAGATACGAAAGAGTCAAGGAACTTGCCCAGGATCAGAGTAGCTAGTAGAATTTCAATGTAAGCAGTCTGGATTTAGAGCTGGTAGGTGCCCTTACACAGGATTCTAGTACTGCCTTCCAGCAGAGTATGTTGCCAATAAACACATCATGCAGTTTTACACCTCATGAAAAGCCTCGCTTTTTTTGAAGGCTCAGATGAAGTTATGCATATGCATTATGCATATATGCAAAACTCTGGAAATTGTTTTGGTAGTTTTATTACTTTAGTTTTCCAGATGGACAAAGGGGTGCATTCCATGCTGACCCTCCCTAAATGAGAACCTCCTGTTTCCCTAGTGAGTATTTGGATCAATTTCAGCAATAAATAAGGATATAGTGAGTCTTCATTAACAGTTGGGCCATCAGGGTCTGTGCAGGGTCCCTTGTCCCTTTCTTTCTGCTGTCAGTCACAGGTGCTATCTCGGGGCTCTAGTTTAGAAGCCCTTCTCCAGCGTGACATGTACTTTCCATCTTGCCTGTTGCAAATCATTGGGTTCTTCTGCTGGGTATTGAGTCTTGCCCTTTATTGCTTTTCCTCTTATTGAGCCATCACACACCCAGAGGCAAAAATAAAGAAAGCACGTTACTACTGCATTCTTACTTGGAGAGAATGAAATCTGTGAACAGGACCCCATGAATAAACATTTGTACCAAAGCAAGACACTATCACAATTCACAATTAAGAGACCAAGGACATGAGAGAAACATGTCAAAGGGAAGAAAGCAGAGAAAAATGGCACTGGGCTACCAGCGAGTTCTGATAAGGATTGTTAGCTTTCAAAAAAGAAAATACCTTAAGGTCCCTCATAATATCCTTATACTTTTCCTTTTCTCTCAAGCCACATAATGTTAAAATACAGTGAATTTCGGGGATCTGCTTCATTATATCATGTTCCTTCCTCACAAGATTCACTGTTTAACCCACAGGCAACATGTAACGGAAGACGTGATTCTGACATTCACATGACTTTCCCTCTGGCACAGTTAGGCTAGAAGTATAAGAAGGCTGTGCGTTGTGTCACCAAAGGTATACGTTTTTAACCCCGAAGCCACTTTAACTCTCTCAATAGCCTATTAATTAGATACTTGAATCCCCAGGTCCTGGCCTCTAAACCCAGCAAGCTGGTGAGTGTCTTCAGGATTTTTGTACTATTCCAATATACAAATATATTGGTTAGATTCTTCTACATCACATTCTGTATCTTCCCTAAACTATGTCCTTGCCAGACTCTCTCCTCCGGATTCTAAGCAACTTGAGGCCAAGAACCTGTTAAGTCCATATTTGAATCCATCCCCAGACTTTACAGATGCTCAATAAATATTAAACTGAAATACACTCAATATTTATAATGCCTAAAAACTTTTCTTTTGATGGGCAATATTATGATTCCCTTTCACCCACCTTCAAGTTTATAAATCATATCATTATTACCAAAGATGAGTAAGAGTTTGTTCTGGAAAGGAACATATGTAAATGAGGGTATGAATGACTATTTTCAATTTCATGCAGAGGATATACACGGCAACCACCAATTTGCATTGTAAATATTATAATTAGAACAGAGACAGTCCCTGGCAATCTTTGAGAAAAGTGTGCTGAAACAGTTTTAGAGAAAGCTTCTATTTTCCTAAGCAACCTGTGTAGAGATTTAATCTAGAGATTATTTAGGTCAGAGATGAGATTTGATAAAGCCTTAGCAAACCCCATCCACTTGTGAGTCCTCCACCTGAAGAACATGAAAGAAATTTATTTCATTTCGTAAATATTTACTTGGGCTAGTTTCCTTTATACTGTAAATCTTGTTATTTTTTTCCAACAGCATCCAAGGACCAAACCCCCTGTCTATTAGAAATGATCCTACATCATCCTAACATTTTATGCAAAACTGATCTTAAAAATAACCACTAGATGGCAATGAATCGGCATACAAATGTAGGTCTTGGGACAACTCCCATTAATTGTTCCAAGGGGCAAGAAGAGAACTAACTCCTCATAGATGCTTAACACCTTCCTCTCCTCAGCATCTGCATACACCTGAAGGATCCCAGAAACCATGGCTCACCATCGAGGGGGTGGCTTGATGGGGTTGGTGAACAGGGACATGACAGAAGCCGGCAGAGAAACTCCAGGCTGAGTGAAATGAGCACATGAGCTTTGCAATCAGACAGACCTGAGTTTGAGTCTTTGCTCTATCACTCGCTTGATAATTGGGATGGTGGGATGAATTGCTTAATTTTGCTGGGCGTCAGCATCCCCAGCATTTAAATGGTAATATTAATACCTCATTCATAGGGCACAGTGATGATATTTGTGCAGCATTTTCATGTGAAAGGTACTTAGTAAGTGGCTGCTATTATGGGGCTATGGTTTGTTACCTGAAACCATTGGGATCAGATTTGTTTTAGAATTCAGAATTTTCAAATCTTTAAATGATAAAGCATAACTTATATACCTGTGCTTCGGGGTAGATGGGCAGCATTCCATGATCAAACACGTTTCTATTTCTGTAGGAAAATATGTTCATGCCAAATGGAATAAATAATATACCCAATTATCAGCATGAGCCAGGTTTTGTCACCAATGAGTTAGAAAAATGCTTGGTTTTCAGAGCAAAAAGCTTTTGGAATTGTAGATAAGGGACTGCGGCCCAAAGTATCCATTTATAAACCATTTCTGCCAGGTCCTATGGGCGTGTTACAGAACCTATTAGCCGCATGCCTTGAGGGAAGGGTGGGAAGAATGTTGATCTGGTCCCTTTTATTACCAGGCAGTCCTCAGTCCTTCTGGGTAAACTATTGTGCTAACTACTAGTCTACAGAATTTTGTTTTCAGAATTTGCACCCGACAAAATGACCACAAAAAAGCGAAGGAAAATACATAATGTTCTGTACCTGAAGAGAAAGGCTTATCATAGAGAAGGCATTAAGAGCTCAAAATCAGAATAATAGCATTTACCAAGTAAAGTTATATTCTAACATTTTCTTCCCGGCAAGTCTTACTTTAAAAGGCATTGATAGAGACATATAGTAGCACGTTCTAGGAAAGATATTACTTCAAAGCTATTGAAATCTTATTTTGGGGAGCTCGTCTGTTCTTAGCATGTCACATTCAAATTTCTCCTTAATGTTTTTAACAAAGTGTTTTCAATCTTTCCATTTGTGCTTAGGCAGCCTCTCCTCTTAGACTGTCAACACTCAAGGACAGAAACCAGCCTTTCTTCTGTTTTTCTTTCTTTGTAACCTGAGGAAGCTTATAACTTGTATAGCACTGTGTTTGAAGAAGATGTTAGATAAATGCTAGCTTTCTTAGCTCTAAATAGGACAGATGCCTCCATCATAATTCAGATATTCTAGGGGAATAAGACACATTTGGGAGTTACATTAACTCTTTCAGAAAACAAATACATCATATATAGCCCAGAGAAAGACATTTCTCTTAATGGTTTGAAAGAGCTGGACGCAGAGCTTATAACAGTAAATAAATCTGCCTTACTATAACCTGGAATAGGATTTCTCCTGCATTTTATATACATGGGATCTAAAATGAAAACTTATCCTAAATAGCAGTAGCATAAATTAAGAACAATTTCAGGTGTGTTTTCTCAAAATTGGTAGCATGGGAGAACCATGTCCACAGCTCTGCACACAGCCGCCTGTGATGTTTCTGAACAAGAAAAGTCAAGTCATGTTGCATTGTTTTGGGGAAAAGCATCACTCCATCAGTGGAGGTTGACAACAGTGAACGGAATAAGAAAGTGATCATGGACTTCCCTAGATGAAAAATCTCTGATGGTCCTCAAAAGCCCAGAGGAGAAAGTCCAAATTCCTCATCAGAACAGTCATGGCTCGTCACGATCTGTTCTCAACCTACCCTTTCTTGGTCTCATCTTTCTATTTGTAACCCACTTTGGAATTATTTGTTCCATGTCCTTGCATTTTCTTAAACTCTGTCTCTGAGCCTTTTCTTCGCTTTGAATGCCCTTTTCCCCACCTCTATGCCTCTCTCCGCTTCTCTGCTTATGATAAATAGTCCACTCATTCTTTGAGTCTTGGTGCACATGAACTTTCTGGGCCATAGCACATTCAGTTTTAAAACATTTTAATCATCCTGTATATTTATCTACTCACTTGTGAACCCTAACAGGTTTGAGGGAAGAAATACTTTTTACTTATCTTTCCATCCTAGTACTGAACACAGTTACCTGAGGATTCATGGACATTTGATAAGTGTGTGCTATTATTGATGGAAAGTTGAGCCAAGCATGGTCTGACTCACTGGTATAGGACCTGTGATGAATGTTTTAAGAGAAGTACATGACTTTCCCTTTGTTACCTTGTTCTTCTACTCTTGAAATCCTAATTTACAGATGAGGAGACTGGGACCAGCTCAAGGTTATGCAGCTCATAAGTAACAGAGTCTTGGCCTTATGTCAGGTATCCAGTTGCCGGTGTAGTGTGCTTTCCATGGGTCTGGCTTCAGCAAACAAAAAGGCACTGAGATCGCTTCATTCTCCCATGTCAGCATCCCCATGTGGTACCACTTAATGGTTTTCCAAGTGACTCTGTGGGTAAACATAAAATATGGTATGTTCTTCTCTCTTCTTTCTCTTAACTGGGTAAGTTAATATCCCAGAGGGAATTATTTAGACATATGGAAGAATTATTAGAGGGAGTACAGTTTGCTAAATCTCAGTGGGGATGGACTGTTCCAGGGGTTTTGCTTTGTAAGATTCATGCAATCCTAGCGGCTGTTTTTCAAGCTATTGGCCGATGGAGGACGGGGGAATCAATGACTTCCTTGTATCTGCAGAAATGTAGGAGCGTCCCTTGACTCTTAGAATACATCTATGTCGGGCGTTCATATTTCAGTTCTGTGTTTTTCCCATTAATTTCAAAGGAAACAGTGCAAATAAATATATTTGCTTTAACATTTTTGGATTGTGCAAATAGAACACAAAATGTCACATTTATCATTCATTTGAATGACTAGGTTAATTTTCCAGCATATTCTTGGCTGCAGTGAAAATTATATATCTTATATCTAACTTGGTAAAAGTCCACCTTTGTCGTTTGTCACAATTTTTGCCATGTTCAATTCTCTAGTTGCTTTGTGAGGAGTTTTCTAAACGACTGTCTCAAAAAGTCAGCCAACAGACGCTCAGTTAAGATAAACAAAGTTTCCATTGTCTTGCTTAGGTGTATCAATTTTGTTCACCCTATGGTTCCTCATTCTCAAAACTGTTATCCTGAAAATCCATACTATGGCTAGTCTCTTGTTAACTACTATTGGTAGTTTTCTTTTTTGAATGCTTTATTTACAATATTTTTGTTTTTGTGGACTTAACTTTTTTTTATTACGGAAAATTCAAAATATGTTCAAAAGTAGGGATAATCAGCCGTTGTGTACTCCTCATCCAGCTTCAATGATTATCAACTCTTGGCCATTCTTTTCCCCCTGTGCTCCCACCCAACACCTGCCCTCTCTGAATCATTTTGAAGCAAATTTCAAATGTCAAATCATATCATCTGTGTTCTCTATGTATCTTCTTAAAAAAAATAAGGATTTCCCTTTTTAAACATTTAAATGTTTATTGATTTAAACATCAATAACCACCATCTCACCCCCTGCCCCTGCCAGGAGTAATCCCACAATCTTACTGACTCTCCAGTCAGTATTCATATTTCCCTAATTGTACTAAATGTGGTTTTTAGATTTCGTTTCTTTGAGTCAGGATCCAGACAAGGATCACACATAACAGTTGATTTCTCAGTCATTGAAGGCCTCTGAACTTAGCGGCTCTCCTACTTTTCCCAGCCCCGCCCCTTTCCTCATAAACAGGGTTGTTTGTTCTGCAGTTTCTCACAATGTGGATTTGCTGGTGGTATCCCTGTGGTGTCCTGTAACACGTTTGTTCCCCTGTCACGTGTGCTCCTTGTCAAATGGTGTTATATCTGGATGCTTGATTAGATTCTAGTTATTTCCCTCCTCCCTCTTCTCCACAAGACTTCATAGATCACACTATTCACTTCCACGAGATAGATACTGTCTGTTGGACTCCTTTATATAATGTTAACTACATTGATGACCATTGATTGGATCTTTGGAAAGACAGGATAAATGCTTGATTCTTTCGTTTTGGCTACTGGTAAAATGATTTGGTTTGCTAGTGTTCTCAAACATAACCAAACACTAAACATAGTTGATGTGTTGCAATTTTCTGCATTATTACTCTTACTAATGCTCTAATTGTCCTATGTTTAGTCAATGGGAGCTTATGTAATTAGGATCCTGAGTCCTTTGATATGATCCTAATTATATTTGAAAAGTTCTCTGATAGCTGCTTTGAAAAGATGTTCTAAGCCTGCTTCCTTTCAGTGAGAAATGGTATGTAGAGATCACAATCCGGGTTGTGTGGTTACTCATTGCTCCTAGATTGGTCTTTGTTTCTAGCCCTTTCAGTAAACAGAACTAGGAAAAATGTATTGCTTTTTAAAGATAAAACACATTAGAGGTTTATACTGATATTTCCACTTTAAGTTCAGTAATTAATCAATCCTCTATCTTTATCTCCTTTCTCCCACACCAAAAATCTCTGTATTCAGTGATAGGAACATAATTATCTTCTCACATTATACACAATTGTCTCAGAATAATGATATTAAGACTCCCACAAACATTATTTTACTAAAAAAATGTTTTTAAATTATATTATTATTATTAGCTATTATTTTTTCACTTAAGATATAGCCTACTAGAGTTGCTCAAAGTAAAGTTGCTAGGAAAAGTTCTCTGTTCCTGGGTATGCCACCAACCAGATACTTAATTATAATATTACACATGATTTTAGGATTTATACTTTTTGCTTTGATTGAGCTACATTTTGTTTAGTTACATATTTAAGGAAATTTAGTGTTACTCTGTCCCCTCTACCCTACCTTACCCCTCCTCCTCCTAGAATTAACCATTTCAACTACCTTTGTTCTATTTGTATTTGTTTATTCTTTCATTGTTTTTTAAACACAAGCAAACATTATTTATATATTTAGATTTTCGTGTCAAGTGTAAATTTATTTCCTTCATGTTTTATTCACTTTCTCTCTTTCATATATCTTTGGGTATTTAGAAAGGTGAGCTTTTAAAAAATAATGATCTCTTAATTTTAGTTATTATTTTTGCTGTGGGTAAATTCTTATCAAAACAATTCCCCATGACTGTCATGACAGATATATTGCAGTTACTGATTATTGTGGGATTGGTATATGCTTTTCTGAAATCATGTATCCTGTTAAGACTGTCCCTTCAGCCACCTACAAGCAGTGTGCTTTTTCTTTCTGATGGGACAAGTGTTTGTTCACAGCAAAAATGAAACCAATAGAAATATCTAGTACCTGTATCTCCATGTTATCAAGGATTAAGTAAATTACTAGACATACAGAAAGAGCTACTGGATTTAAAGAAAAGCCCCAATAGGGGCGCCTGGGTGGCGCAGTCGGTTAAGCGTCCGACTTCAGCCAGGTCACGATCTCGCGGTCCGTGAGTTCGAGCCCCGCGTCAGGCTCTGGGCTGATGGCTCGGAGCCTGGAGCCTGTTTCCGATTCTGTGTCTCCCTCTCTCTGACCCTCCCCTGTTCATGCTCTGTCTCTCTCTGTCCCAAAAATAAAAAAAAATAAAAAAAAAAAACGTTGAAAAAAAAATTAAAAAAAATAAAAATAAAAATAAAAAAAAATAAAGAAAAGCCCCAATCATTTTCTGTATCATGCTAGTCACGGACATATTTTTGTAGTTGTTGCATTTGGAGTGATTTTACACACAGGTAAAATATCTATGCACTTTGCTACATCTTCTGGAGTAGCATATTGATTCTTTTTGACCTAGTGTGTGTAGGTTGGCTAGGTTAACTATAAATTTTACTTCGGTAAGTACTTCAGTAACAAAGAATTTGTTACTAAAAGGAGCATTAGGTCTTAAAGGGTTGAGACTCAATGTTCTGAAGTACTTGTCTCCAAATGCTGCATTTTATCAAATCAAAGATGCTATCAATTGTAAGATGTGCCACTAAGAAAGATAAAAAATGAGGCCAATTAAACTATGAATTGTTTCCCATTGCAAAACTTCTGATTTTGGAGATGTTGAAACATGAAAAAATATATGGCTTCAAACTGATGAAATATTGGAATAATATCAATTATAATAAGAGCAGCTTCTCTTATGCATCAACTAGATTCTGTGAGCATTACAGGTATTATCTCACTTAATCCTCACAACAAAAATGCTAAGTTAGCACCTAAAGAAACAGAAGGATACAATATTTTCCCAAGGTCATGAATTAAGTATGTGGGAGAACCAGGATTTGATAGATCTAACTTTATTCATTTCTCAAGGTCCAGTTGCTGTCTCTCCTTCCAAGTTGCTCTCAGGGTAGAAGATGCCCATGATTCCTCTTAGTTCTTGGGAAAATGTGAGATAGATAGACTTTCCTGAAGTCCAGTCCCCCTTCCTTGAGCAGAAAGAAGCAGGGTAGGTGTGGAATCTGAAGAAGGAAGGTGCCTCCCTTCTCCCATGTGGGGTCACAACAGATGATGAGGTCATGGTGCTGTGTCAGGGGGACAGGCACACCAGAGTAAACATGACCTTCCATTTCAGTGGCTTACACATTCTTTGACTAGGACACAAGTGTAGAAATATATATATTTTTCATTAAAAAAATTGAGGCAAAATTCATATAACATGAAATTGGCCATTTTAAAGCATACAATCCAGTGGCATTTAGTACACCCACAATGTTGTGCAACCACCATTTCTCACCAGTTCCAAAATACTGTCATCACCCCCCAGGGACACTCCATGCCAGTTAAGGAGTCGTTCCCCAAGCCGCTGACAACCACTAATCTGCTTCTTTTCTCTGTGGATTTACATACTCTGGGTAGTCCTTTGTAAGTGGAATCATATGATATGTGGGCTTTAATGTCTGGCTTCTTTCACTTTAGAACAGTGTTTTAGAGGTTCATCCATGTGTTGTATTATGTATCAATACGTCGTTCTTTTTTTTGGCTGAATAATAATTAATTGTACAGATATACCACATCTCGTTTATCCATTCATCCATTGACTTTTGATTTGTTTCTACCCCCTGGCTATTGTGAATAGTGATGCTGTGAACATTTGTGTACAAGTATTTGTTTCAATACCTAGTTTCAATTTTTGTGAGTATATGTCCGGGAGTGAAATTGCTGGGTCATATGGTAATTCTATGTTTAACTTTTTGAGGGAACTGCCAAACTGTTTTCCACAACAGCTGCACTGTTTTACATTACCACCAGCTATGTAAAAGGGTTCCAATTTCTTCCCATCCATGTCAATACTTGTAATTCTCCATTGTCTTTAAATATAACCATCCTAGTGGGTATAAAGAGATACATTTTAAAAATTATTTACCTTTTACATTATAACCTAGTATATATATACAAACAAAACATAAGTGAAATAAGAGCTTTACAAAATAATAAATGTTGTACTCTGATATTTTCTATTCTGTCCTAGTATGGTCTATCCTTTTCCATTTTTCTTAAAAAAATGCTAGTAGAAACTCACTAAATTGTTTCATTATCTAAGGTTGTTGCCCACTGTTAGAAAATCACTGTTCTATTTGGGTACACAAATTTTTCTAGGAGCTTTTTTGTATTTACATGAAAAATAAGAATGATTTCCTTTTGTGAATACTAAAAGACATTTTACCGTACAGCCAAAAACAAACAAAAATAAATAAAAAACAAAAAACACCATAGTTATAATTTACATCATCAGCAAAGTATGTTGAATAACTCCGTGTAATTGGAAGAGTGCTGGCCCCAAGGTTAGAAAGCTGGGGTTAGTTCTGACTCTGAAACTTTCTCTGTGTCCTTGAACAAATAATTTCTCTGGGATTCATTTTTGCAGCCGGCAAATGAAGGTAACAATGGACCACGCACCCACGTGGAGGCTTGTTGATGAACAGTGGGTAATAGCATAGTGAATGTGGTTATGGTTTGAAAACAGTGAAATGCTGTAAACAATGAATTGTTACTGAAATGTTTCCACTGGAGCCTGCTTGTAGAGCACTAGTCGATCACAGTGAATAAATGTGAATAAATAGCAACCGCCAGGACAACCGTCCTCATTGCCTACTTGCTGTATGCCAGGCAGGGTTCTAAGATCTCTGCCTGCATTAAATAATTTAGTTCCCATAATAGTCCTATGAGGTAAGGACCATTAACATTAGCCTCTTTTGACAAATGAGAAAAACAAGGCACAAGGTAACTTGGTAACAAGGAACTTTACCAAAATTTAATCTCTAGTCAGTGGCACAATTAGGTTTGAACCAGAAAGTCTAGTTCATGTGCCTGAATGCTTAACCCTTATATTACACTCCCTATTTAAGTAAGACAGAAATCAGAATTTTATATTAGTATGTCTGAGCATTTATAAAGTTTCCTGTAGCAGTAAGTATCTCTGCAAACTAAATGCTTGAGAATAATCAGTGAAGAAAACAATGTACATTTTTCTTGCTCAGTTTTGTGGAAACAAGAATATAATCAGCAAGTCCCTGCAAGGAAGGATTAAATATTAGCTTTAAAGCTTATGGACTAACAGTATTTTTTGAAAGTGTATGTATAGGTGTATGGGAGCATGCGTGTGTGTGTGTGCATGCGTGTGTGTGTGTGCATGTGTGTATGCATTTGTCCATGCAAACTTCAAAGAGAGATGACCGGCTCCTAGCAGGGGTAAAGTTTGTTCGGGAACATAAAGGAAACCCAAGAAGAGACAAGACCAGTGTCTTGGCTCAGTCCTGCCCTCCTGACCACATGCTGACATTAAACATGCCCCATCCTGGGAATGACGCTTATGGCCTGGCATCATGAGAGCCTGTCCAGCCTGCGGGCCAGAGATAACTCTAAATCTAGCCTTTGATGCCGACACTAGCTAAGGCTTCCATCAGTTGAGGAGACTGGTAATTTTCAACTGGAGTGACCAGAGAACTGGGAGACTCTTGCTTTGATTTATTAGGCAGATCAGTTGGTCTAAGTGTCCTGGAAGTGAGCGTAAACGACTAAGGGACTTTCTGAGAGCTGAGCCACTAATCCTCAGCAGGAGGTGCTGTGTGTGTAGAAAGGGTGCTTTCTCTCATCTGCCCTTCCTATAGGAAGACTTCACTGTCGGACACCTTCCTCTTCAGCACCGCTCAGGGATGCTGTCCAAAATCTATGTTTCTAATGAATTGTGTTGCCAGACTGAGCAAGAGACAGGCTCCTTTTTGGACCTGGGTGAACTGGGCTAATCAGAAACAGGCCCATCTCATTCCCTAGCCAGCTCTGCTGAGGCCAGAAAGAGAGCCTTGACCTTGGGCTCCTATAGGACCTTGGGGTCCTATATCATGCTCCGTTTGGCCATGGCTGGGAAAGGCCTCCCTCCATGTTTGCATAACTGAAAAAAGATTTTGTTGGCTTACCAACTGCTGTCTCTTTAATGTGTTTCTGAATTAAGAGGAATGGATGTTTTTTAAAGGTTCATCTCTTTCATTATTAATGCAGAATGACTTCCTGCTGACAAATTCAGATTTTTATGAGGTTGCTCTGCCGATGCAGGCCTCTGCCATCAGTGCTCAAGTACAGCATGCATCCAGTTTAGTGCACGGCCCTTCTCACTCCTGCTGCTAGCAGTGGCTCAGCTCTGAGTGTGAAGAGAGAAGCCACTGAACTCATTTGCTTCTAGCCTGTGAACCTCTCTGTAGGTTTCAGAATACCTGGGTCTGAATAGAGAGGGCTCAAAATACCTTCTCCGGCTGGAAAACTCCTGCACAGTGGGAGAGAGAAGTTCCCAGCCCCACTTCACAGACACCCGGGATTCCTGAAGTCTGAGGGTTTCTCTCATTCTTCTTTCAACTAAAAGCTCAAGCATGAAACAACAAAGGCTCACAGAGAGAGAGATCACGACCTGGCACTATGAGTAGGAATGTGTCCTGAATCCCTCATGAAACTCCATCATATTACACGTCATTTATGGCCCATTTGGTCTGTTTTCTGTGGTTAATACTCATAGACTATGGGGCATAAATTCTCAGATTGTTCAAAGATGAATTAACCGTTCAAATGGGCTGGTTTATGGCTTATGTTAGTAGTTCATTCTAGACTGCTTCCTTTTTTTTTTTTTTTTTTTTTTTGTATTTCTTCCTATTTTTTTCCCCCCTCTCAAGTGTATCTACTTCAGGAAGTATGGAGAGAAAAGAGCCTGGTGGGAAAATTGTATCAAGTGATAATGACATTGTCTTTATGGAAAAAATTCTGGGGCAAACAGATTTTGGGTTTTACTGTTAAGCTAACATTAGATTACCTATCCTAACAAGATTTAAGCATCTTGTTTTTCTAAATGCTCTTTCATTTGTGTTAAAACAGGGGAAAATATGACATCTAACCCTTTTTTTCCTGAGAAAATAATCACCATCCTCGATGCTTTGCCAACAACAATCCTCCCCCCAACCCCATCCCCACCCCCCAGCAACCACCATTTATTATAGGAGCTACAGTATCTGCAATTTGGGAAAACCACGACCCTAGCCGGGGGTATTTGTTTGATCTTGCCTTTGGCACGAGAGCTCTTTGAGCATGTGAGATGCATGCCAGTGTGTGCACACGTATGTGTGTGCTCTGTGTATATGTGTGTTAATTTAAAGCAAAGACACTATCAGAAATCATCCCAACTGTTTATGGAAAATGAGTTTTCCATTTTTATTTTCCAGACCTTCCGTAGTTTCGGTTTTTTCGTTTTGCATTTAAGTATCAACCACCTACTATTGAAAAACAATTTCAGAGTCATTCATTAGAAAGATTAGACCTATTTAGTATTTGCCATTAAACAGTTTTTTCTTAGGTTAACCATTTGCTTATAACTTTTTGAAAAGTAGGTTTGCTTAGTTAAGTTGTGATTTTCCAAAGGCTTTTTTTTTTTTTTAGAAAGACAGTAGGGAGCAAAACTGACAGCGTGGCAAGCGTGGATAGGGAGAGATGACAGAGAAGCCCACCCTTTTAACATATAGAATTTTGATATAAAAGACCAAGACAGAAACCCACCAAAACCTTCCTTTGTTTTCTGTGTTTGCTGATTGCTCTGTGTGGAGCCATATGGAACGTTTTCATGCTATCACAGGGAAACAGCACACTCCAGGGTGGATTCTGATTTCTGTGGCTAAAATCTCTATCTCTTCTTTCCAGAAACAGAAACACAAATGAGGTCTGATGTCCTTCTGGTTGAAAACATACTGGAAGAAAAAAGTTTGCTTGAAATAAACACACACACGCAAACAAATAGATATAAATAAAACTAAGGACATGTGAATAAGATGTGGATTGTATCAATGTCAATTTCATAGTTGTGAAATTGTACCATGGTTTTACAAGATGTTACCATTGGGGAATCTGGGAAATAAATACAGAAGATCTTGCTGTATTATTTCCCACAATTGCATGTGAATCTATAATTATCTCAAAGTAAAAAGCTTGTATTTTTTAAAGAGTAATAAGACAGAAAACTATATATTGCTTTAAAAATAAAAAGATGAAAATAATTTACTTAAAAGCATTTGAAAGGCAACATGGCTTTTTTTTTTTTTGCTAATTTTTTATAAAGTATTTATATGTTATCATAGCACCTAAAACATGAAAGAAAGCAGACAGAGTAAAATTTATTTGTAAATTCAGAGCTTAAAATAATTTCAGTGGATTAAACCCCAATAACCTTAATTATAGTGAGAAATACGAAAATAAGTTTTAACCTCTTTTTGTGTAATTTATGTTGAAATGCATTTTATCCCAATGAACAACATCTTAGATAGAAATGAAAATTTGGTAACTTTGGATGGGAAAAACAGTGCAATTACATAAATCCATTAGCCTTAATGGCTATAAAAAAGGTCTTTGCCAGTACAAGGAACAGAACATGTTTACTTTTCAGGGATGAGAGAGAGTCTAAGAATAGCTGTTAATGCTTCAGAATGTAATGTGGGTTTGAGATGAAAAGACAATAGCTACACACTTAACTAACTATATTGTCTATTGCAGTGGGTAGACAGGTTGGAAAAAAGCAAAGCCAATCAATTCATTTTCCCTGTATTGCCTTATTCAGATGATACATTTTAAACTTATTTTGAGATAACGGAGAAAATATATGAATGTGTGTGTGTGTGTGCATACTTTTTTGTGTGTGTGTGTGTGTGTGTGTATATGTACATATACACACACACACACACACATATATATATATATATATGTTTATATATAATTATTAAGATGCAGTTGAAAGAAATAACACAGAGCAATCCCACGTGCCCTTCCCCAATGGTAACATCTTGCATGACTATACTATAGTATCACAATCAAGAAATTGATATTGATACAAGCTACCCACCTTCCTGGCAAATGATAGGGGTTTGATTCACCATTAAGTGTAGTCACCATCTGTCATCATACAATGTTATTACAATAGTAGTGACTATATTCCCTTTTCATATATGTACTTTTCATCTCCATGACTTACATATTTTACAACTGAAAGTTTGTACCTCTTAATCCTCTGTATCTATCTCACCCATCCACCCCCACCTCCCCTCTGGCAACCACCAGTTGTTCCCTATATTTAAGAATATGTTTTGGGGTGCCTGGGTGGCTCAATCGGTTGAGCGTCCACCTTCGGCTCACTTCATGACCTCATGGTTCGTGGGTTCGAGCCCCGTGTCAGACTCTGTGCTGACAGCTCAGAGCCTGGAGTCAGCCTTGGATTCTGGGTCTCCCTCTCCCTCTGCCCTCCCCCCAAATAATAAATAAACATTAAAACTTTTTTTTTTTTAAATCTGTTTCTTTGTTTTTTTTGGTTTGTTCATTTGCTTTCTTTTTTACATTCCACTTATAAATGAAATCATTTGCTATTTGTTTTTCTGTCTGACTTATTTCACTTAGCCTAATACCCTCTAGATCGATCCATGTTATCACAAATAACAAGACCTCATTTTCTTAATGGCTGGATAATATTCCATATATATATATATATATATATATATATATATATATATAACCACATCTTCTTTATCCATTCATCTACTGATGGACACTTAGGTTGCTTTCATATCTTGGCTATTGTAAATAATGCTGCAATAAACAGAGGTGTGCATATATCTTTTTGAATTAGTGTTTTCATTTTCTTTAGGTAACTACCCAATAGTAGAATTACTGGATCATATGGTATTTCTGTTTTTAATGTTTTGAGGGAACTTCATACTGTTTTCCACAGTGGCTACCAGTTTGCATTCCTACCAACAGTGCATGAGGCTTCCTTTTTCTTCACATCCAACCAACACTTGTTATTTCTTCTTTTGATTTTAGCTGTTCTGACAGGTGTAAGGTGCTATCTTACTATGTTTTTGATTTGAATTTCCCTGATGATCAGTGAGGTTGAGCACCTTTTCATGTGTCTATTGGGTATCTGTATGTCTGTTTGGGAAAGTGTCTATTTAGTTCCTCTGCCTGTATCAATCAGATTAGCTGAGTTTTGGCTATGGAGTTGTATAAGTTCTTTATATTTGAGATATTAACCTTTACTGGATATATCATTTGCAAATATCTCCTCCGGTTCACGAGGTTGCCCTTTTGTTTTGTTACTGGTTTCCTTCACTATGCAAAAGCTTTTAATTTTGCTGTTGTCCCAATAGTTTAATTTTGCCTCAGAAGACATAGAAAAGTGTGGTTAAGGCCAATGTCAAAGAGATAACTGCCTATGTTTTCTTTTACTGTAGTTTTAATGTTGTTGAACCAACAGTTGATTAACAGCTAGCATACTTTTCAAAAATCACACCCTACACCCTGTATTAACTATTTTTAAAGTTTGTTTTAATTATAGGTTCAGAGGATTTTTCTTCCCTTATTCTTTCCCTTCCTACCCTTTGCTTCTTCTCCTCTCCTTTTTTTTTAAATGATTTTAAATAAGAAACAAATTGCTTTAGATATTTTCTGACATATATTGATGTCATTATAAAGCTGAGAGACAGATTATTTGTAGCAACGTTCTTACAGACTAGACTTCATAGTCCAGGGGAATAATTAAATCCCCAGTGAAAGATACCTTGCTACCTAAGAGCCTGTCAAAGACTTTGAGATGTATTAAATCCCTACTACAACACGACAAAGCTAAACAGACAACCTGAACTTGAGATTTAGTTTTGATGTGTTGTTTTATGAGGCTCAGCGAAAGCATTGATGTTGAAATAAAAGGGATTTCCCTTTAAAATCTTTCCCTTGAGAAAATGACTTGGAGAAGGAGATTGGGTCTCATTTCTGTCCAATCCAGATGGGACTCAAAGGAGGAGTTCCAGGCCATGGCAGCTGTCCACACAATGGAATGTTTCTTCCATAAGAAAGAACCTGGCACTTGGCAGTGTTGAGTGGAAAGAACACTCTCAACAGGGTACATGACAGGATTGGAGGGGTAAGAAAGGGCTCGTTTGATTGAAATTGAGTGAAAGGTAGACCTTTCACTCATTTGAGTAAAAAGGTAGACCTTGAGGGGTTTTAAGCAGCAGATGATGAGATGATTTAGACGGTGGAGACAATGGATTGAAGGTGACAGGGGAATTGGCAGGGAGGTCATTTTGAAAACCATTGCTGAAGTTCAGGTTAGAGACGGTGGCTGGGTTGAACTGGCATCAGTGGAGATGAGGAAAAAAGATGGACAAATTTGGGATAAATTTTGATGGTCAAATCTACTAGATTTGGTGATAGATTGGCAGAAGGTGAAGTTGAGAAGTGTGGATTTCTGGTGCGAATGACCAGTTGATTGAAATGCCATTTAATGAGTATGCCAGCTGACGAGATGGGGTACTACTGAGTGACAATATTTGGATTTCTAGTGTTTCTACAGAAAAGACTAGTACCTTTCTAGCAGAGGTACTAACTGCCTTTGTCCCAGTCTTCGTTTTCAAGGATGTTTGTATAGCCAACAGTCATAAGATAGAGATCACCTCTCTCTCTGGAGGAGCAAAGGAGAGGCTCACTTCGTGCTTAGGATGAAAGATCTGTGTCCCCTGTGCTGCAGGGTCCATCTCTGTATCACAGCATGCCATGTCTGCACGTCCCCTGGCCTTCTGCACTTCCCTGGGGGAACTGAGGCTTGCAGCAGAAAAGCAAATGCTGATACTCCAGTAACCATATTGCTGTGAAAAATAAACTATCCTTTCCTTCAGATCCAGGAGGAGAGCCCTTGAAACTGTCTTCAACCAGAATCCATGAAACAGTGGCGCGTTAACTTAGCGGGGAAACAGGGCAAAATATAGGCCTCTTCACAGCTCTTGACAGTCACCATTCCCTCCATATATGGACAGGTGAACTTAAGTTCAGACAGCCACGTGCAGCTGTCTGGTAAATGGCTGGTAAATGGCTCGGTAAACTCATGGTTGCCTCCATCCAAAGCATGAGCTCTCACCCACTGTCTCATGATTGTAGAAGGGGACCAGATTGGAAAAGAGGAAGGAACGTGGCTGATGGAAGATCTTACGGCTCCCAGAGGGAAGCAGAGAAAGGTTTAATGCAGATCATTGAAAGCTCTGGGCTTCTTGCCGAACCCACTCGTCTCACTCGCTGTTTTGGATTTTGTAGTGGATTCTGGGATGCTCCACCCAGATCTTACCTTCAGAAAGGAAATAACCATTTCCCTGATGCTGGAAGTATTAGCAAGTACAGGCCCCCTACCGAGTCCTTCTCCATAAACTGTCAGGCCGAAGACTGCTGCCTTACTTGAACACTTGTCCAGTTCCAGGTCCATGGGGCAGGCTGCTTGGAGATGCGGGCCAACATGAGGCAGCAAGTGATGTTCTGGAGTTTCTGCTTCGAGGTCGAGCAGCTCTGATCTTAGCTCCAGAGCTGCCTGAAGGAGAGACTCAAATTTTCTGCCTTTTTTACACTAACATCACAGTTCAAGTCCTTCCTCCCATCAAACCTTCCTTCACTCCCCACAGTGCTGATCTTGAGAACATCCTCACTAATTGCCAGTACACTTCTCAGCACATAAACTATGGTAAATACTTCCTGGGGAGCACACCTAAAGCAGATCTCCTACAAATCGTGATATGAAGCAAATGGTCATATAGAAAATGTGCAAAATATTTTGCATGCTTTAAATTGCAATTTTTGTTATCTGTAGCTTTACCTAACTCATTTAAAATATCACTTATAAGCTCGTCAAAATCCTATAGTTAATCCAAACTTTAATAATTACATTAAAGTGTAAAAAATTATATTTATTAAAGCATTCCAGTTGTGACAATTTTGTAGTATCTTCATTGAATTGCTTTTCCTGACACTTTATTCTACAAATAAGTAAAAAGCAATAGGAAAATCATTAGCTTATCACATAATGCCCTGATGGAAATTTTAGTATAATTGAATTTCTATTTTCCCTTGAGATACAAATACTGTGAATGTTTCACAGATTATGTAAATGGAACAGTGGGAACCATTTGCAAGTCATACAGTCTAAAGCATCTTAGAAAATTATATTAACCTCCTTTCCTATAGAGAGAGGCAAGAAGGTAATATGCTTGTCGGAATGGACAAGTTGGGATTTTGTGCAACCTCTCAAGAACAGATTTTTGAGGGGGACGGTGATAATGAATGCACGAAACACCCTCTTCCTGGCTTCTGACTTGAGAATAAACCCATGAGGGCAAGGCCGGTGAGAACCAAGACTGGGTAGGGCAGTACTGGGCCCATGTTATATCATTAGTGTTATGGAGTCCAACCTTTTCTCAAAGGATGCCATCAGCCTTATTTCATCTACACAAAGTTGTACAAACACATCTACATGATGATTTTCCTGAGGATTAAAGGGCTGGCATGGCCGTGAGGAATGTTTCGGATTCCAAAATGAACTGATAAACTAACAACCATCTCTCCACGCCACCCACACCACCCATAAGTTTTGTCCTGTTTTAAAGTTTATTTATTTTTGAGAGAGAGAGAGAGAGAGCTGAAGAGGGGCAGAGAGACAGGGAGACACAGAATCTGAAACAGGCTCCAGGCTCTGAGCTGTCAGCACAGAACCTGACTGGGGACTCAAACCCACGGACCCTGAGATCATGACCTGAGCCAAAGTCGGAAGCTCAACCGACTGAGCCACCCAGGTACCCAAGTTTTGTCCTGTTTGATAAGCCAACCAATCAGCTTCTTATCCTGTTGAGAGAGTTTTGATTTTCAAACTGTGCCAAAGGGCAGACTATTTCTTGATTGCATAAAAGGACAATCAACACTAAAATAAAATATTTTATTTTATTGTTTTTCAGTTTATTTATTTATTTTGAGAGAGAGAGAGAGCATGCTCTCACTCACATGAATGAATGGGGGAGAGGCAGAGGGAGAGAGAGAGAGAGAGAGAGAGAGAATCCCAGACAGGCTCCATGCTGTCAGTGCAGACTCAAACTCATTACTCCTGAGATCATGACTCAAGAGTCAGTCGCTTAACCGACTGAGTCACCCAGGCGCCCTAAAATAAATAATATTTTAAAGGTTCATTTTTTAGGGGCACCTGGATGGCTCAGTCAGTTAAGAGTCCGACTTCAGTTAAGGTCATGATCTTGCAGTTCATGAGTTGGAGCCCCGCATCGGGCTCTGTGCTGACAGCTCAGAGCCTGGAGCCTGCTTTGGATTCTGGGTCTCCCTCTGTCTCTGCCCCTCCCCCATTTGTTTTCTGTCTGTCTGTCTGTCTCTCTCTCTTTCTCTCTCTGTCTCTCAAAAATAAACATTAAAATTTTTGATAAAATAAAGCTTCATTTTTAAAAGTTTTACATGAAAAATGCACATTTCTCCTGAATAAATGCATTGTGTTTCATCCTTGTAATGCAACCAGTTGAACCAGTTATTTTTTAACCAAAAGAATGTTATGCAAAGCCCAATACTCAACTCAGTCATGTAAACAAACAAGGCAAGCAAAATGATTCAGAGTGTGCTGAAAATTTAGCTTAGTTAGAGCAAATCTCCTACGTAATGCAACAACCTTCAAATTGAGAAAGAAATCCCAGAGATAATAAATAGTGTTAATGCAGACATAAAGGATTGTTTGGTTTAAACCCTTGCATAACTTATGAAAAGTTACGTACAATCAACAGAGTTGCATTGTGCTCTAAACAACTAATATATTGCTTCATATTGCTAGTATCATAGCTTCCAGTCATTAGACCAAAAATAAGATAAGAGATTGAGCAAGTTTCTATGAAGGAGCCACAGAAATTCCATCCACAGAGATACTTAAGTTGACACTAAGCAGAAATTTTAGAAATGCATTATTAGGGGATCATTTTCCCTAACGGAATAAAAAGCTTCGATATTTAAGAAACTAGCAGCTTACGAGGTGCTTTATTGTTACCTAAACTCATCATTATTGCTCAGCAGTTTTCTAGCAGAGGAACAGAGGCAGATGTTTAGCCAATTGAAATTCAGGTGGTAAAAATGAAAGAGGAATTATCTTGAGGTCAGCATTCCAACTCAGAGATAGTGTAGTGTGTGTGTGTGTGTGTGTGTGTGTGTGTGTGTGTGTGTGTGTGTGTTAAGGATCAAGGACTCTTTTGTTTTTAATTTTTTTTATGTTTGTTTATTTTGAGAGAGACAGAGTGCAAGCTGGAGGAGGGGCAGAGAGAGGGGGAGACAAAATCCAAAGCAGGCTCCAGGCTCTGAGCTGTCAGCACAGAGCCCCACATGGGGCTTGAACTCACAAACTGTGAGATCTTGAGCTGAGCTGAAGTCGGATGCTCAACCAACTGAGCCACCCAGGCACCATAAGGATCAATGACTCTTAATGAGACCTAAGATTCCAAAGTTTTCCTAAGGAAGGAAATGTACTTGAAATGCCTAATATAATGGCGAAAATGTGAAAAGGTCAATATATGTCGGTCTCTGACTCTACATAAATGGAGTATTGCCCGTATATGTGTCCATCACCTAGGATGAAATGATTTCAGGCAGGCTGGGATTGCAGCTATAGAAAATTCCAAGAAGAGTTCTTTGAAATCTGACTGCTCTTGGAGTCAGTACCCCTTACAGATACTTCAGAAGTTTGCTGGAGAAATATTCTTTCTGGCTGTTCTGAGCTGTGCTCAGGGATCATTTGGGAATCTTGGAAGCTGGGCAGAATTTCCTGATAGCCAAAGATTAAAAACAATATAGGGCAACATGGAGAAGAAAAGGTGTGGGCTTCTTCTGTGTGGGTGAAAAAAGATAGCTATGACAGTCACGAATCAAATTTAAACACGTCTTCACGTCCACCAGATTTGGATGCTTTTATGATACATTTTAATACTGAACTTTGGAAATTAATATCCTGGATTACAGAAATGAATCTGGTTCTTCCACTTTGCATGGGCCTTTCTTTCAGTGTTTACCATTCAGAAACAATGGAGATCCCAAATAGGATAAGATAAGACTAAATCACAGGAGCAGATCTGAAAAGATGCCTCTTTGTGAAGCAAGTTAGTGCAAGTTCCTTTGTTCTAATTGTGTAGGTAGAAGAAACCATTGAAACAGAACCACATTGATATCCTACAATATCAAGACTGCACGTTTCTTGTGGATTAAGGGAAAGGTTGCTTTCATTTCCTTTTTCCTTGTATTGAGAAAGCTCAGTTGCTTTCTTTCTACTTGAGATACCAAGCAGGAGTAAGCCATAGTCTCTAAAAACTGGCATTGCCTTCAGCAGCATCATGGGCACCTAGTGGATGGGGTTAATGGGAATGTTTACATTTAATTGATCAAAGAAAAGTACTTTTACCTTTTGTTGGCTTTCCTGTGTCTAAAATACAACTGTTGGGGCGCCTGGGTGGCTCAGTCGGTTGAGTGTCCGACTTTGGCTCAGGTCATGATCTCATATCTCGTGAGTTCAAGCCCCATGTCGGGCTCTGTGCTGACAGCTCAGAGCCTGGATCCTGTTTCTGCTTCTGTGTCTCCCTCTCTTTCTGCCCCTAACCCACTTGTATTCTGTCTCTGTCTCTCTCTAAAAAATGAATAAACATTAAAAAATAAAATAAAATAAAATAAATAAAATAAAATAAAATACATCAACCATTGACACTCAAATTCAATGAACTGTCCTAGTCTAAATGACAGCCATTCATATAACATAACTGTCTTCACAAAATGAAGAAATGTAGAGAGGTTTTCTGAATGGTAGAGTGGTGATAAAGGAAAAGTACTGAATGGGGATCAGGTGAGCCAGGATTTAATTTCATCTGGGCCATCTAATAGTTTTAGATGCTTCTCCTACTCATATCAGCTCCATCTCTGTGGTTCACAGATTACTCATTTGCAAAATTAAGAGTAAAAACCTTGAGTTCTAGAATTGCATGAGTTTTGTGGACTCTAAACATCCTTTTTGATTGACTTCTAGACTCAAAATGCCATTCGCATTTATTGAAATTCATAGTCCAAGCAAGGGAAGTAATAAGGAAAAGGACTTTGCTAAGGTAGAAGTGATCTGTTGTCCTTTCCTTTTTATATTTGCAAATGGTTGGGGCAGAAAGTGCTGTGTGTTCATGTGTGGGCATATATCTAGTCATGAATTTGAGATGAAAAATCCATCTGGAGAAAACTCACCTTATAACATTTTGCATGCGTCTATACCCTATTTCACTCTATACTCAACTTGGAATAAACACTGTGCTCTCAGCCAAGGATGAGTATATCCAGCATTAGTCATAACTATCCTGTTTCACCCACTCAGGAGAAGCCCATGCCCTTTCTGCTCTGTGTTGCCCTATATTGTTTTCAATCTTTTGCTGTAGGGAAATTCTGCCCAGCTTCCAAGATTCCCAAATGATCCCTGAGCACAGAACAGCCAGAAAAAATATCTCTCCAGGAGGTTTCTTAAGTATCTGTCTGTAAGGACAATTGACTCCAAGAGCAATCGGGCTTCAAAGAACTCTGCTTGGAATTTTCTATAGCTGCAATCCCAGCCTGACAGTAATAAATCCATACTAGGCACCTGGACGGCAGGCAGTACCTCCATCTACACATAGTCACAAACTGAAATTGTACTGAGGCTTCCTCCTAGTCTGGCCATTAAACTAGGCATTTCATGTATGTTTCCTTGCTTAGTCCCATGACAACATGGTGAATGAGACAATTATCTACATTTTCTATGGCGGGAGTATGGCCCAAACAAACCCATTAGGTTACTCCTGTAGCATGCCCTTTTAGCTTCCCTCTTGACTGTGGATCAATTATGTCTTTGCGAGCTGACCTTCATTCCCTTGGTTTATGTGTATAAACCTCAGATGTTACTGCATTTTATATTGTTAAAAAACAAAATTCAACCAAGTAAATTTGAAGATCTAATTGACTTTACTAAGCGATTCATGAATTGGATAGCATTCTATCTAACAAGTAGAAGAAAGCTCTGAGGAGTTGTACAAAATGGAAGTTTTTATAGGAAGGAGGGCGGGGCAAAGGTCATTAGCAAATGAAGAGAAATGATTGTTCCAGGCAAGGTCACTATTCCTTCAGGGGAAGGGCCAGCGGTCTTATTCCAGGTGAATTACCTCATCTTCTTTTGTAGAGATGGAGAGGGCCCATGTGACAGATTACCTCTTGATGCTGATCAGAAAATTCCTGACTGGTCCACTAAGACTACATTTCTTTCTTTCTTTCTTTCTTTCTTTCTTTCTTTCTTTCTTTCTTTCTTTCTTCTTTTAATGTTTAGTTATTTATTTCTGAGAGAGAGAGAGAGAGAGAGAGAGAGCACACACGTGAGCTGGGGAGGGCCGGAGAGAGAGAGAGTGAGAGAGAATTCCAAGCAGGCTCCACGCCCAGCATGAAGCCCCACTTGGGGCTGGATCTAATGAGATCATGACCTGAGCAGACATCAAAAGTCAGATGCTTAATGGACTGAGCCGCCCAAGTGTCCCAAGACTACATTTGTAGGGGAGGTTGAAACTGCAGTTAGGTTAGGTATTAGCCTTGGTTTGGTGACTTGGCCTAAATGATACCATTTTGGACCTGTGTGCGCTTTTTCATAATATCTACCAGAACTATTTGCACAATGGTATGTAAACCACTAGCCTTTTGAATAAAAGTCTGCCCTGTTGCTAATGTGCAATCAATCAATCAATCAATCAATTAATGTTTGGGGAGCATTGACCACTGGAGCCTTTGCATCTGATTGAAGATGTTGCAGTCTTAACTACTTGGCACACTGCCATTTGTACTGAGGGTCACAATATCTGACAGATTACTGGTTAAGAGTATTTTAACTCTTTACCTTAGAAGAAGGCTTTGAATCCTCTGCTGACATGCTTGTTTCATGCAGTTTCCAGACAAGTCACAAAAACACCCAAGGTGAAACTCAAGCTGAGCAAAAGCAAGAGCATGAGCCAGTGCCTGAACAGAGGAAAGGGAGTAGAAGTAATTCCAGTAAGAGATCTGATCATCATTTCAAGTAACACTTTTATATTGACAAGATATGCAGTTGGGCTGTGACAAAATTATTTTTGAGACTTTGTAATGGTAAAGCTTTATTTTATCTTTTTAAATTTTTTTTTTAGTGTTTATGATTTTTAAGAGAGAGACAGAGAGCAAACAGGGAAGGGGCAGGGAGAGAGGGAGACACAGAACCAGAAGCAGGCTCTAGGTTCTGAGCTGTCAGCAAAGAGCCAAATGAGGGACTCAAACTCACAGACCAGGAGATCATGACCTGAGCTGTAGTTGGCTGCCTAACCGACTGAGCCACCCAGGCCCCCCTGTAATGGTAAAGCTTTTAAAGAAATGTAGTCAAGACTAAAAAAGACAAGCCTCCCATATCCTGTTTAGTCTCCAGCAGGCTAGTTTGCAAAACACAAGGCTCAGTTTGTGCATACCTAATTTGGGCAGCCAGTTGATTGTCTTAGAAAACAGCTCAAAATTGAGCTATCCCAGCTGCTTATTTATAATTCTGCAATAATCCTCTGTTTGTGGGTCTCAACCTGCCAGGAGAACACGGGGTAAGGCATAGTACAAAGAGCAATTTTCTTGAAAATCAAGAAACCTCAATTTCCTTTCTCGTGGAGTGTTTCTAAGGGATGAAAAGTGGGAAAGGAAACTAACGTTTACTATTGTTTCATTTAATTCCTTCAACACGTTGAAGGGTATTATTACCTCTGTTCCCTAAACAAAGAAGGCTCAGAGAAGATGATTCACTTGCCCTCCTCACCCACGATTTGGGGGCACAGGCTGGTACTTGGTGCTGACTCATATCCAGTGCCAACTCTCCTACACCCCAGAGATGCAGGAGAAGAAAATGTTCCTTAAAACTCAAGTGTGTTGGACACCTTAAAATATCCTTATGAATTATTACTTAAATTATTTTGGCATAATAATTCCACTGAAAACAAAAACCTTAAAGTCTCTACTATACATATGGATCACTAGCATTCTGCCCTTTTTCTTTTTTTCATTTTTTCCCTGAAAAATTGTAAAATGGTAAGTCTTGGCTATGTGGGAGAGGGTTGGTACTTTATACACTTGCTTTAAACTTAAGATCTTCTTTTTCCTTCTAAATAGACTTCAGTTTTTAGAAGAGTTTTAGATTCACAGCAAACTTGCGCAGAAGGTATGGAGGTTTCCCATCTACTCCCTCCCTGTATACAGCCTCCCTCAGTATCAATATCCTGCACCAGGGCGGTACATTTGTTACAGTCAATGAACCAACATAGACATGTCATTAACAACGAAAGTCAATAGTTTACAGTAAGTTTCACATTGGTGGTATTCATTCTCTGGGCCTGGACAAATGTATAACGGATGACATAAATCAACCATTACAGTATCATACAGAGTATTTTCACTAAGAATCACTAAGTATTTTCCTAAGAATCCTCTGTGCTCCGCCTGTTCATCCCTACCCACCCTTACCCCTCAACCACCGATCTTTTTATTGTCTCCATGGTTTTGCCTTTTCCGGAATGTCATATAGTTGGGATCATCACTATATAGCTTTGTTGGATTGACTTCTTTCATTAATGATATGCATTGAAAGTTTCTCCATAGCTTGTCATGGCTTGATAGCTCATTTCTTTTTAGTGCTGAATAATATTCCATTGACTGGATGTACCATGGGTTACTCATCCATTCACCTACTGAGGGACATCTCGGTTGCTTCTTGGTTTCGACAATTATGAATTGCTGTAAATACCTATCTGCAGGCCTTTGTGTAGACATAATTTTCACATCAAGGAAACAGATACCAAGAAGCAAGATTGTTGGATGATAGGGTAACAGTTTGCTTAATTGTGTAAGAAACCACCAAGTTGTCTTCCAAAGTGGCTGTATGGCTTTAGAAGGATAGCATTCCCACCAGCAGTGAATGAGAGTTCCTGTTCCTCCCCATCCTCACCAGCATTTGGTATTGTCAGTGTTCCAGATTTTGGCCATTCCGATAGACATATGGTGATCTCTCACTATTGTTTTCATTTGCATTTCCCTGATGGCATATGATGGGGAGCATCCTTGTCTATCCTTATTTAGTATATCTTTGGTGAGGTGTGTGTTTAGGTCTCTTGCTCATTTTCTGATTGGATTGCTCATTGTCTTGCTGCTGAGTTTTTATGAGTTCTTTTATGTGTTCTTATTGCTGAATTTATAGTTTGGATAACAACACTTACCAGATATGTCTTTTGCAAGTATTTTCTCCCAGTTTGTGGCTTGCCTTCTCATTCTTCTGATAGTGTCTTTCTCAGAGCAGAAGTTTTAAATTTTTTTTTTCAACTTTTTTTATTTATTTTTGGGACAGAGAGAGACAGACAGAGCATGAACGGGGGAGGGGCAGAGAGAGGGAGACACAGAATCAGAAACAGGCTCCAGGTTCGGAGCCATCAGCCCAGAGCCCGACGCGGGGCTCGAACTCACGGACCGCGAGATCGTGACCTGGCTGAAGTCGGACGCTTAACCGACTGCGCCACCCAGGCGCCCCAGAAGTTTTAAATTTTAATGAAATTTGGCTTCTCAATTCTTTCTTTCTTTCTTACAGTTTTTATTTTATTTTTTTATTTTTAATGTTTATTTATTTATTGAGAGAGAGAGAGAGAGAATGAGTGGGGGAGGTGCAGAGAGAGAGGGAGAGAGAATCCCAAGCAGGCTCTGTGCTATCAGTGCAGAGTCTGAAGCAGGGCTCAGTCTCACAAATCATGAGATCATGCCTTTGGTGGTGTATCTAAAGAGTTTAAAATCTTTTTTAAATAACAGAATATGTGTTTGTGATTCAAAATGTATTCATGCATCAGACCATAAGAGGGTTAGATAATTTGAAAGCATAATTTGAAATTTTCAGGGCCTTCTAATAAATAGGCTTTAATTTGGATAAGACATTAAATATGAAAAGTGAATATTCATAACTTTTCTTTTGTGAGATTCAGAAAGTTGGCAGCAATGTCTCCTATTTCATTAACTTTTCTGAGTCAGAAGGCAAAGGTGCCTTGAATCACCTAGCAAATCATCATACAAAGATGTGAAGTCAAACGTCATTATTTCACTGAGCCCGATGGGCCGCAGCAGGCAGGCCAGACAACAACCTTGTCTAAACGTTTGACAGATTTGGAATTTTTCTTGCCATGGTCATTTAAACATGTAGTAGGTTTGTCCTAGTATCTGTCACACAGAAAGGTCCTTCTATCTACTTTTAACAGACACACAGCAAAGGCTGCAAGAATGAGTCATGCTCACGGACACGATGCCATAGAAAGGGTTTTGGCATCACAGTCCTCTGAAGCAGAGAAAACTGTGCCCGTCCCCAGGGACCTGCCTATAAAGTTTTACTTCGTCTTCCTCCCACTAACTGCTGCTACCATTCTACAGAATATCTTGTAAGCTAAGGACAGAGTCTTTTGGAAACTAACAAAATAAGGCCAAGAAACTGAATCCTTAGGGGTATGAAATGTTAATGTGCTAGGAATTTCTTTAATAAGAAACAATTTGAATTCCTTGTATTACATAAGCGAGGCCTAAAAACAACAACTCAGTTCTAGGCTTTCCCCTGTCCCTTTGGAAAATGCCCTGAATTTTTTCCTATCAATGCAATGTAATTATACAGGTCATGGGTTAAATATATATATTAATTTTATATGTTTATTTATTTTTAAGAGAGAGTGAGGGCACACAAGCACAAGGGGAGGGACAGAGAGAGAGAAGGAGACACAGAATCTGAAGCAGGCTCCAGGCTCTGAGCTGTCAGCACAGAGCCCGATGCGGGGCTCAAACTCACAAACCGTGAGATCATGACCTGAGCTGAAGTCAGACACTTCAGCTGAGCCACCCAGGTGCCCCAGGTGAAATATATTTTTAAGGCACATCGCAGTTTAGTTGGTCACAGTGTGTCAGAAGAAAAAAAAAAAAGGTGATTTGAAAGAATTCTCAGTGGGATAACACTAAGCAGTTATTTCTTGCTCATCAAACCAGTGTAACTGCAAACAAGTCAATACATGTACTCAGAGGAAGACGTCTACCCTCTTCCTAAGAGAGGGGTAAGTTTTCCTCCTCTGGAATTAAAATATTCCTATGAGATTAAATTATTGCTTGAAATATGGGGAAACTCAGACTGCCTGAGTGTCAGCTAAGATGCTTTTGACTGCAAATCTAACTTAAAATGGCTTCAGTGATAAGGGAAGGTATTACTCAACTGGCAGTCCAAAATGGGACGGTTCCAAAGTTGGCTTCATCTAGCGGCTGTGCGTTTTTAGCTACTCCCTCCTTCCGGTCTTACCCTAGGCTGGCTTCACTCAGGGGCAGAAATGAACGTACCAGCCCCAGCCTCATATCCATGGACACCACTATATCCTGGGGAAGAGGCCGCTGGAGCCTCTAGCACAAATTGTATCACACACATGTGAGAGTATTGTGTTCTGACTGACTTCAGCCTGAAGTCCTTGAACCAGTCTTTGAAAAACAGCCTGAGATGAGCTTGATTGAGCTAAAGTAAACAGCGTCCACTCCTCAACCCATTTCCCACACAATGGCGAGGGGTGGAAGGGACACTGAACATGCCCTTGCAATGGTCACATATATTCATGAAATCCTAGCCAATGTTTCGTGTATCACAGCAAATACCTAAGAGCATTATATATATATATGTTTTGGATGAGAGGGGTTTTTCAGAGAAACTCACTGTAAGAAAAGGAAAGGCAACATTATTCGTAATTGTAGGGTTTAAGCTTAACTAAGAAGCGTGCACCCTGCCTCTCTTGTGCTACATTTTTCTTCTCATGCTGTAACCGTTGACTTTTCTGCCCTATAGGCCACTCCTTGAGTGCCCTGTGCATCCTCTGGGCCTCCCACCCCGTCTCTCACTGCAGCCACTGCTGAAGTGAAAGAGGCACTGAGCAGGTTGGAGCTTGCTTCCTGCTTGGGGTTTCTCTACAGATACCTACAGGAGCCTGCTGGGCAGTGTAGGGGAGTTAATGCCCACAGGCCCACTTTTGACTAATATGGGATGGGAACTGAGGGTCATTAGTTTCTTATTATGTCCTCTGGGCAGACAGCTCCATGAGCACATCCTCAGAAAGTTGATGGGTTAAGCCCTCTAAGCATCTTGTATTGGCTTTCCATCTTCCCCCCTCTTTCATTCCCCTGTGCCTCACTTCTGCTCCCTGGGATCACTTCCCAAATAAATGCCTGCCTCAAGGCTTGGAGTCAGGCTGTGCTTTCAGGGATGTCCCGGGAAAATGGCAGTAGGTCATAGGTGACACTTATGTAGACTATGCATATGGCAAACATAAATGTTACATTGCAAATACACACAGGAGCCCCCAAACTTCTGCAGACTAGAGCAAACTCAAGTCTTGGCTTCTGTGCAAAAACTAGATTCCCCATTCTTTGAGGCATCCTATATAATGCTCCTCTCTCTCCACACACCCCACCCCCGTCTTTCTCCCCACATCCCACCATCTCATCATTTTTGCCATTTCCTGCCCATGTGTTGCCCTGTTTATGTGCATTCAGAGAGAGTTAAAGTAGCTCACGAGAAGCCTGAAGTGGGGGTAGAGATGGGGAAACAAAAGTGGAGGTACCAGAAGTGCCTGGGTGGCTCAGTCGGTTGAGCAGCCAACTTTGGCTCAGGTCATAATCTCACAGCTTGAAGGCTCATGAGTTCGAGCCCCGCGTCAGGCTTTGTGCTGACAGTTCAGAGCCTGAAGCCTGCTTCTGATTCTGTGTCTCCCTCTCTCTCTGCTCCTCCCCTGTTTGCTCTCTGTCTCTCTCTCTGTGTTTCTCTTTCAAAAATAAATAAACATTAAAAAAAAATTTTTTAAGTGGAGGAACCAGACAGACAAGCTCATGTGGCCGGGGGGGGGGGGGGGGGGGCGGGGAGGGGCGGGGGGGGGCGTTGGTGGGGGATGAGCCATGTGAGAAAAGACACCAGCTGGAAGGTTTGCAACAATTCCATATTCCAGACTCACTCCTGGTAAAAACCTATCTTTGTTTCCTTCCCTGTTCTCCCAAGAAAGGTGGTAATTCCAGATGAAGGGAGGTCATAAGGACTTGATAAAAAAAAAAAAAAAAAAGCAGCATCTAAAGTGTTTCTAGCCCAGGCATTCTATAAATACCTCCTGTAGTTATTGGGTTAATTTTTCCCTTAGGCCCTTCTTGTTCCCCAAAGTTTAAAGCAGCATCTTCTCCTTTATAATCTCCCGACAACCTTTGCTACAAGCTGATGTTATTTCATGTGAAGCTGGGCAAATGTTTACCATGACGAGACCATTAGTTGGAGTTGTAGGGGCAGCAAACTAAATTTTCTCACTTCCTTCATCCAAGAAAGGTTGATGGAAGTACAAAGCGCTGAGCAAATGCTTAGTTGTTCTGAGCACACAGCACTGCCTCGATGGCAGAAGGGAAAGAGAGAAAAGCAGAACAGAGCAGAAACAACACTACCTGCACCCAGGAGACATTCAATGTCATTGTCAGTCTCTCTAAACTCTTCCTGGGATTTTCCCAAAGGTGTTGTGTTTTTTTTGTTTTTTTTTTTTATTGTTTTTAATGTTTTATTTATTTTTGACAGAGAGAGAGAGACAGAGCATGAGCAGGGGAGGGTCAGAGAGAGAGGGAGACACAGAATCCGAAGCACGCTCCAGGCTCCAATGCATCAGCACAGAGCCCGATGCGGGGCTCGAACTCACAGACTGCGAGATCATGACCTGAGCCGAAGTCAGACGCTCAACCGACTGAGCCACCCAGGCGCCCCTTCCCAAAGGTTTCAATTCCTGCCTTAAGGGGTACCCTACACACAGTGGAGTGTAAGAACACCACATGTTAACCAATATTTTCTCCCCAAGAGGTCAGGATGGAAAAAAAGACTCACATGAGCACACCAGGCATGTTGTTTTCAGCAAACATCTTTATTTCTATTCAGGGTGATCTGAGCTGGAGGCAGGCCAAAAGAACTTCAGAGAAACTTATTTGTAGTTTTCATATCTTAAGACCATATATATGTATTCTCTGCCCCCCCAAATTGATTGAGGTATAATTGACAAAATAAAAATTGTGTATATTTAAGGTGTACAACGTGATTTGATACAAGCATGCAGGTGAAATGGGTACCACAAGCAAGTTGATCAGTATATCCATCACCTCACATAGTTTCCATTTTCCATGTGTGTGGTGAAAATGCTTAGGATCTACTCTCTTAGCAAATTTCGAGTGTATAACACAGTATTATTAACTGTGCTCACTGAGCTGTGCATTAAATCCTCAGAACTTATTCATCCTATAATTGGAAGTTTGTACCCTTTGACTAACATTTCCCATTTCCTCCATGCTCCACTCTGGGAAGCCACCATTCTACTCTGTATTTCTATCAGTTTGACTTTTTTTTTTTTTTTTTTTTTTTTTAAGATTCTACATGTAAGTGATAGAACATTCGTCTTTCTCTGTCTGGTTTATTTCACTTGGTAGTGTTCTCCAGGTTTACCCTAATGTTGCTGCAAATGGCAGGACTTTCTTCTTTCTTATGGCTGAACACTCTTCCATGCATATCCGTCTTCTTCATCCATTCATCTGTTGACGGGCACTTCAGTTGTTTCCACATCTTCACTATTATGAATAATGCTGCAGTGGACATGGAAATGCAGATATCTCTTTGAGACATTGATTTCATTTCCTGTCGTTATATCCCCAGCAGTAGGATTGCTGGAACATACGGTAATGCTACTTTTCATTTTTTGAGGAACCTCCACACTGTTTTCCACAGTGGCTGCACCAGTTTACATTTCCACCAACAGTGCACAAGTGTCCCCTTTTCTCCAAATTCTCACCAACACTTGTTATTTCCCCCCATCCCCGGCCCACCCCACTCTCGCTCTCTCTTTGCCAATAATAGCCACTCTGAGGAGTGAGGTGATATTTCAGTGTGGTTATGATCTGCATTTCTTTGAGGATCAGTAAAGTTATCTTTTCATGTACCTGCTGGCCATTTGTATATTTCCTTTGGAAAACTGTCTATTCAGTTTCTTTGCCCTTTTAAAAAATTTTTTTAATGTTTATTTATTTTTGACAGAGACAGAGACAGAATGTGAGTGGGTTATGGGCAGAGAGAGATGGAGACACAGAATCCAAAGCAAGCTCCAGGCTCTGAGCTATCAGCACAGAGCCCAACGCGGAGCTCGAACTCACGAGATGTGAGATCATGACCTGAGCTGAAGTCGGACGCTCAACCGACTGAGCCACCCAGGCGCCCCTCTTTGCCCTTTTTAAAAATTTAAACACATTTTTAATTTAAAATTGTTTCACTAATGGTGTTGGGGAAAATGGATATCCATAGGCAAAAGAATGAAATTGGACCCTTATCTTACACTATTCACAAAAATTAATTTGAAGTGGATTAAAAACTTAAATGTGAGATGTGAAACTATAAAACTCTTAGAAGAAAACATAGGGAAAAAACTCCCTGACAATGGTCTTAGAAATGACTTTTCCTTCCCCTTTCTTTCTTTCTTTCTTTCTTTCTTTCTTTCTTTCTTTCGGGGTGAATATGATGCCCAAAGCACAGGCAATAAAATAAAAAATAAACAAATGGGACCACATCAAACTAAAAGCTTCTGCACAGCAAAGATAATAGTTAAGAAAATGAAAAGACAACCTGTGGAATGGGAGAAGATATTTACAAACCATGTATCTGATAAGGGGTTACTATCTGAAATACATAAGGAACTTGTAAAACTCAATGGAAAAAAAAAAGAAAAAAGAAAAAAAAAAACAAAATCCATATAAACAAATTCTTAATAAAAACAAAAAAGTTATTCCCTAGCTTATCTCATAGTTAGGTTGCATGTAGTTTATGTTCAACTAATTGTTATGGTTAGTGATTTTATTTACAATATTCATAGAAATAAATTGTACATGTTTCTTATGATGTAGTAAATAAACTTTTTCCTGAATGACTTTGAAATCTGAAAGAAAGTATTAGCAAAATTTGAGCTGTTGTAATTATAGGTCTAAGAAAGACCCATTCTATATTATCTGTATGGCAAAACTTGTGAGCAGAATTTCCTTTATTTATAATTCATTTGTGGTTATACCTTGGGGGTCTTAGAAGCTACTCATGTGTTTTCAAAACCTCTCTCGGGTTTAAAATTCTTCTGAGTAAGGAAAGAAAGCAGCCTAGGCATATGGAAAAGTTCCTTATCTTGAGTGGCCATTAATGGAATCAAAACAGAGCCTAAAGTCAGCTTTACTAGACAAAAACAGTCAGGAGCCACACAATAACATCAAACTTCAACATTGTTAGTCAAACCTCCTGTTTCTCAACCCTGAGTCTTAGTAGGACATTTGAGTTAGTAAATACATGAAGGGAAGTAATGATTCATTGTTGCTATTTCTATCATTCAAAACAGAAAATTACTAAGAGTGTTTCAGTAGATACTTTTTTTCCCCTTTTTGATATATTAACTATTAGGAATAAAATAGTAAGCAGGAGATCTTCTAGTAGTGACGGGGAGGGGATTTTAACAGAGAAGATGGTACTCCTTTTGGAAACAACCTTAAAGACATGGTTGGGGTAGTTTTGTTCCTGATAGTGGCCTCTTATAAAAGGGTTACCAGTTGCTTGGTCCCCTTGGATTATGTCCTTTTCTTGGTCACCATTATCAGTATCGGAGTTGGAACTCTAATTTAGGACATAGCATATGAGCATAGAACATTGAGAATAAAGACTGGAAGGGAAGAAATTCAGTGTTTTATCAATTGAAAAGAAAAATGTTTTGATATGACAAAGTAAAGTAGTATGTAATATACTCTTTATAATTAAATGTCAAACCTCAACAAAATATGAAACCAATGGGAAAAATAAAACAAAATGTCAGTCTGTGTTGTATTAACTTTTTAATCCTGGCATCTTACAACTTTATTTTGGCCTCTCTCAGTTGCACAGCTGATCTATTATATGTATACACCTCTTCAGTCTCTTCCTCTCTAGTTGGTTTTTTTCTATTAATATCCACATAATGGAAAAATATCTCTGATCTACTTCTTTTTGACACTCTATGATGTTAATATGTCCTTTTTCTGAAATAATAGTGGACTTCTCTTTCTGAGATTATCATGATAGTCATTCCTTTGGAAGCATCCTCTCCTCCCTTCTTCCCTGAATCATTATGTTTTTATATTTTTGCTCCCTTTCCTGGGTCAGCACCTCTGTGGGCCGGTCCCGAGGCAGCCTGGGCCCCACACCATGGAGGTGACATTGCCAGTGACTGGAGCTCTCAAGGCCTTACTTCCCTGATCTGTACAATGGAGAAAACAACAGCAATAACAATAATAGTCCATGCATAGGCTTTTAGGATTCACATAATAGCCAATATTTACTGGACATCTACTGTGCCCGGCATAGTGCTGCATGCTTATCTAGGTTACCTAGTTCATTCCTTGTAACTATTTGGGGCACCTGGGTGGCTCTGTCGGTTGAGCATTCTATGCTTGATTTGGCTCAGGTTATGATCTTGTGGTTGTGGGATTGAGTCCCAAGTCGGGCTCTGAGCTGACAGTACAGAGCCTGCTCAGGATTCTCTCTCTCCCTCTCTCTCTGCCCCTCCCCTGCTTGTGCTGCCTCTCTCTCTCTCTCTCTCTCTCTCTCTCAAAAATAAATTAGAAAACTTAAAAAAAATAACTATAGAGCTGACCTCCAAGATAAAAGCTATTTTTATCCCATGCCACACATAGGAAAATTAATGTTCAGAGAAGTGAACTCACTTACCCCATTACTGCCAGCCAGCCAGTGTGGCAGCTGGGATAGGAGTTCAAGAAGTGTGAGTCGCAGGCCTTCCCTCATACGTCCCTTACCATATTCCCGTCATGAAACGTGTAGCAGAATAAGTGACACAACAGCACTTGCTCAGTAAATGTTTATTATTTATTATTATCTTCTTTTTTTTCATGACTTTATTGCATTATTTAGAATTCAATCCAGGCAGTGAGAGTGGAGGACCACCCAAACCTCCGGCTGTTCCAGACCACTCTGTGGGCCATCATGGCACCCGGGGCATGTCCAAGGGTAGTCTTCCCACAGGGAACTGCCTGCTAGTTTACCTGCCTCTGGAATAATGGGACATCTCTCTGCTCTGCACCCTGACTGCCTAACACAGTTTAGGAATTCAGTAGGAAGCTGATGCATGAGGGAACATATGAATGTCTCAGTAAATGAAACAGCTATCTCCCTTTGATCTTTCTGGAAAGCAGCAAGTGGTTTCCTCTACATTTCTTTTTGAAGTAAGCCACTGCCTGAGCACCTCTCCACCAATGTCTCAGAGAGATCAGTGGTGATATCAGAGTCAGTAAAGACAATCAAGATCTGAGATAATATTTATTTTCTAACCAATAACAAACTCAACATTTAATTAGTAAAGCTCTGTATGTTTTTTGTTTATTAAAAAAATCAAATTGATGTTTTAATGAGTTTTTTCATAATGTTGAGGAAACAAAATAGACTTCTTCAAATGTTTTATCTAAAATACAAATGAACAAATTCCTACAAGTTCACAACCTTTATCTGTGCAGAGTCAGGACACCTCTTCGATGAGATCAGGATAATTTGTTTTATGTGATTTGCAGTTTCTGGTAATGACTCTCCCATGTTCAAATAGTCTAATTTTACATCATATCTTTGAAAGAGCTGGGGGAAGTATGTATTTCTAGCAGACGGAGCTGACTACTGTCAAATTCTCCCAACTTCTTTCAGTTTTCTGGAAACAATTCTGAGGTATGCATAACTTGATGGATTTATTATTAGCTCAGCCGTGAGTCATTCTGATGCCTGACACTGCTGAGTTTGGTGGGAGTTGGGATTATCAAAAATGACTCAGAATGGATCTGGACACAGTCAAGTCACAAAACCCAGTCTCAGTTAGAGTACTTTTGCTTCCTTTCAATCTGCAGGCACACACCAGATCCCCTCCTCCACCTCCACCAGCCCCATTACCTCGGGGCTCCGGAATCACCTTCCACCATCTACCAGCCAGTGGTCTGCAAATTCAGCTGCCCTGATCCCAGTGGGAGTGCAAGAAAGAAAATCTTAGAACTTCTATTTATGGTTATTTTAATACATTTTATTATAAAACATTTTTTTTAATGTTTATTTATTGGGGGTGGGGGAGGGGCAGAGAGAGGGAGACACTGAATCCAAAGCAGGCTCCAGGCTCTGAGCTGTCAGCCCAGAGCCTGATGTAGGGCTCTGACTCACGAACCCATGAGTAATGACCTGAGCTGAAGTCGGATGCTTAACCGACTGAGCCACCCAGGCACCCCTTAATACCTTTTAAGTTCAATTTTCATCTATTCTTTAAAAATATACATAATATATTTACAGTTTATAAATAAATATACATGTATTGAAGATGCTCAAAACATTCTTACCAGTGGGGTATATCCCAATAATAATAACAAAAGAATAGGTTTTAACCGATAAGGATGTATGAGAAGACAGTAATCAGCCAGGGAAAGCCGGATGTTTTTGATTGGCTATATGTGATGCATATGCTTTGTTCCCCACTGACTTGGGTAGAGCGCAGACTGATAGCATTGTCAGGTACCATGAGGGGTCACATGACTGGAAGAAGCAGGGTCCTGGGGACTTTGAGAAGTGAGGACTTCGTGTAGGAAAGACAAATGACAGCGCACCCAGTCGTCGTCCTTCTGAAAGGTAGTTCTGGAGGCAATTTGATTTCCTTGAAAAGGAGAAGGAAGGTCCCCTTAAAAAATTTCAGCAGGTTATTTACAGAAGGAGCAAATCTCTAATTTGAGTACTGCTCTCTTTATGAAAATTTTGAAACAGTACAAATTCCCAAGCTTAATCTTTCTGGAAAAACTCCTATATCGTCATTATACTGCAGAACATGCCTGCGCTGGGGAATCAATGAACTTGAAAAACCAAATCCTTTCGTAATAATAATTCTGAAGCTTTTTATCTCTATATGATATGAGGAGAGCAGTGATGATCCCTTCAGAGAAAGCCCGAGGGATATGAAAACTTGGGTTGTTTTCAGGTTCACTTCTGTGGAGGACATATTGAGGACTTCTTTCTCTCATGCCACCTTGCATGTGGGCAGGAGAGGTTGGGACCACTTCCTGGGTGATGCAGAATAGGATGAAGCCAGCTAGAATACCTTGTGGTTGAGTGTGTTGCTTTCACACCATCTTTAGAAAGAGTTGGTTGGAAAGCTACTGGATTGGCATGTCAGTTATTTTCCCCCAAGACACAGACTTTTAGTAACTTATGCATTCCCCTTCTGCAGTCTGTTAATTTGCCTGAAATTTTATTACCAAAGGCAAAAATTATTGAATAAAAATCCTTACTTGATCTTTATTTTTCAGTTTAACTAAGAAAACCTGAGGCCATTTTTTTTTTTAAGTAAGAGATTTCAGTCCAAAGTGGAGGTATCCAAGGTATACAAAACTGGCTTTTTATTTTAGAACAGTTTTATTTTGTAAAGGATGGTCCAGTGTCCCAAGGCCAGATATTTTGAACCTTGTTTCCTATATCAGGGAGGAAGGAAATCTGCAGGTTAACCCTGAATGACAACGAGGTTATTCTGGCTCAGAGTTTTTGAATTGGGATCCGGGCTTAAATAAGACAAATTATAAGCCATAGAAACACTTACCTCAATGGCCAGGGAAAATCCCCAAGGAAAGAAGAGAGAGACAGGGGATAGAATACACTGAAGAGCAATTTCCTTCTAATCTTTTGGACGATTGATGCTATTTAACATGAAATGTGTAGGCACCTGACCACAATTAGGGTGATTCACTGCTAGGAAGCTTGCATTATAGTTTAGGACATGAATAAATGAGCCTTGGTATAATACCATGCAAAGAAAAATTTAGAAAGCCTGTCAGCATTTCCATTCCATTAAATTTACATTTTATGAATGGATGAAGAGGAAAATATTAATACAGAAAGTACAGGGCTAAACATTTACCGTATAGGTTCACTTAGCTTTCTGCCTATCAAGACACTTTTTGTTTTAGAAGGACGTTGGTCAGTTGATCTCACTTCAAATAAAATAAGATTTACTGCTGAGGTTCTCATAAATGTCTTTGAAATGCACTAGGAAAAACTCTTTTATTTCTTTATTTTCTTATACTTAAGAAACAATATAATTCAAAAGCAAAAACTCAATGCATGTGGGTTGGTACGCAGGGTGAGAAAGAGACACAGTGTTTAAACTTTCAGGCTAATCTGCCTTTAAGAGTGTAAGGAGTGTTTTATGGTGTTGCAATGTGGAGGCTATGTGGAGGCTACGGTTAGAAATATCAGGAGTCAGCCCACACACCCTTTGCCTGTATTATAGATTTTATTTCATGTTCCTCCCTTTCCTAAAGCTTTTATCTGTCCTCTACACTGCCTGAAAGTCATTTAGTATGTTTTGGGGAACCAGCCATCTCCTTTGGACGTGCAACTTCAAAAAGACTGGCTGACAGCATACGGATGATAGCGGCTTCTAGCAGAAATGGCTCTATGCTTTCTCAGCTTCACATGTAACACTTGAACAAGAAGAGGACTGTCCATCAAAGGATGATTCTAGAGACAGTAGATGTTTTTACTCACACTGGTCCATAATGGATGGCAATTTTATAGCCACAGACTATGTTTAAAGCCTCCACACTCCTTTCCACATTGATGGTTCGACACCCCAATATTCAGCCACTTCTAGAAATAGGTGTTTTGTTGTCCCCCCACAACTATAAACAGCCAGCCTTTACTGACACTAACACTGTGATGGGATGGCCACCTGTGAATTACTACGGTGTAGAACTACAGCATCTGAAACAGGAGAAGGCCCCAGTCAAACCCACATCCCAGGACCCATGTCAATATTCCTTCCACATCCAACCTTTCCAGGAACACAGCTTGCCTGCTGACAAGCTAAGGAACTTAGCTGTGTGTTTTTACTTAACCTTTCTGTTCAAAACCTCTGAGCCATCCTTGACAACGCTTTCTTCCTAGCTGAACAAAGACTCACTGAGGGTATATTATACAACAAGCAATGTGCCAGCTACAGAATCACATGCACTAACACCGGGTGAATGGAGGCATGTTACAGCTCACCTGTATTGCCCTCTGAGGTTCCAGAGCACCAGGTGAGGTCATTGTGTCCTTCCTCCATAAGGCACAGTCATGGCTATGACTAATGTCACTTGACTCTTTCTACCTGTAGTTCTGTAGTTGTCCCCACCTCCTATCAGGTCAACCATCAAAGTGTTAGGTAGAAGCTAGACACAAGCAGTGGAAGGAATGTCCTAAGGCAGAGACCCTCATGGTGGAGACATGAGCCGGAGACGGAGTCCCTCAGGATGGAGACATGAGCTGGAGGCAAGGACAGTGATAAACAAGCTGCACATTAAAAGCCTGGGAGCTCAACAGCCTGAACTTGGGGCTTCCGGTAGACCTTGGGGCTGACAGATGAAGAGCCACAGGTGCAGAACATGTGCTCTCCCCTTTCACTTCTACCCCAGGGTAACCCTAAGACTCGTTATAATGCGTTTGCATTACAGGGACAGCACTCCCCCCATGGAGAAAGGCTGCCATGACAGTTCTGGTACAATCCTTGTGGAAAGAGTCCCCCAAATGATTGGAAGCAGCTTCCATTAGCAACCACCCACTGTACCTCACAGATCCTCCCAGCCCAGAGACCCAAGAATATCCAATCCCAAAACAATTTAAGGCCTGGTTCTCCGGGAACATGCCTGCTCTCCCACTTTGAGAATGTACTTTCATTTTTATTTTATTTAAAAAAAAAAAATTAAGTTCATTTAAGTAATCTCCACACCTGACCTGGGGCCTGAACTCACGACCCTGAGATCGAGAGTCACATACTCTACTGACTAAGCCAGCCAGGTGCCCCTGTATTTTCACTTTAATAAACCGCTTTATGCTTGATACTTTCCTTCTGGCTGGCTTTATTCTGAGTGCGGATCCCCATGTGAATCTTCTGCAGGGGAATCCAAGGACCTGGAGCTCTATTCACATAATTCAGACTCCCCTGACCCTAACAAAAGGGTGTCTGTTCACACTGTATAAGGACCTGTTCTCTACCCCCTGCCACGCCCTGGTCTAGTCTCTTGGTACTGATTCTGTGGCTATTTCAGTATTTGCAATGTAGTCTCCTCTCCCTCCTTCCATCTGCCCTGCACACAATACAAGTAGAGCAATCTCCCATCACACAGATTGAGAAGGCATTCTTTTTCTCGTTCCCCGGGAGCTTCTTACTATGGCCCAACATATCATTCTGGCAGTAGCTACAACTATCCTCTGGGGCTCACCGCGCTGCCTCATCAACCTTGAATATATATTCCTTCTTCCCCTTCTGCCTTTCTTCATTCTGTTCTCTAGTCTGGAAATTCCAACCTCAACTCCCGTGAAAAGCTGGCTTCCAGTGATTTGCCCATGTTGAGTTAGTGTGTGGCCTCTGGTGTCCTAGAGTCCTCTGGACAGACCTCTTTTGCCACACTTGACACATTGAATTCTAAATGTTGCTCATGTTTCTGTCTCCTTGCTACGACACTGAGGTCATTAAGGTGAAGAACTCTCTATTACCAGCCCATGACAAAGTCCCTGGTATAGAGTGGTATTCAGCATATATATGAAATCACCCAACATGCTAACTGCACAGTCAAAAGATTTGGCTGTTTTTGTAACACTGAATGTTTTAGAAGAGACTATTTCTTTTAATAGGCTTACCCTTTCGCAAATAACTGATCAGTAGCGTGGTGTATAGCATAGCAAATCAATGGCATATTTCCTGAAAAGGTAGTTATTTATCTTAAGACCCAGGCTATAAATATCACTTGGATTTTGGTTCAAATAGTAAGTTTATTTTTAATTCGTAAAAATCCATTTCAAAAAAAGATAAATGACATTGTGGGAATTTAATTGCTTGAGATGTTCACTTTCACCAGAGTAGAAGTGAAACAATGAACTGAAGTGAATTCACTGGCCAGACATTCAATCTGTTGTGGATATTTGGAAAAAGTGGGAGGTCACCTGAGTGGTTCAGTCAGTTGAGCGTCCGACTCTTGCTTTCTGCTCACCTCACCATCTCACAGTTTTTGGGTTTGAACCCAGCATCGGGCTCAGTGCTGACAGTGTGGAGGCTGCTTGGGTTTCTCTCTCCTTCTCTCCCCCACCCATGCTCACTCTATCTCCCAAAATAGATAAATAAACATTTTTTTAAAAGCCTCAATTTGCAGTGCAGTAAAACCCTGGATTGCAAGTAACTTGTTCTGTGAGTGTTCCACAAGATGAGCAGACATTTCTAATAAATTCTAATTTGATAAACGAGCAACGTCTTGCGATACGAGTAGTACGTGATGCAGAACATCCCATGATCGCAACTGAGTCAATGGTTCTTCTCTCTCTCCCTGTGGGATTATGTGTGATCGCCAACACAAGATCCTCTAAATCCTCAAAAAGAGGCAAAAGCAAATGTCATTTGATAGGTTTCTTGTTAAGGTTGCATGAAAAGAAAAAAGACCCCATTGAGCCAATAGATAGCAGCGATTCCATTAGTGATAGTGAAAATCGTCCCACGAAATAACCCTCCTCTCTCTCGTCTGCCTCACACCAGCCATGAAGGTTTTCAAACGTAAGTGTGGGTTAATTTGTTTATTTTTCTTTACATTTTGTATTTTCTTTATTATTTTGTGTTATATTACAGTATTGTGATCATTTTTATATGAATATTTTTGGGTCGTGGAATGAATCATCTGAGTTTCCATTATTTCTTATGGGCAAATTAGCTTTGAAATACAAGTGCTTTGGATTGCAAGCATGTTTCCAGAACAAATTATGCTCATGAACTAAGGTTTTACTGTATTTGCTAATTTCCACAGTGTAAACACTCCCACCTTGGTCAGTTTCGAGCCACCAACGTAAGGTGTCTGAACACATTTGGGAACTGGTGCGAGCCGACTCCAGCACCAGCTCATAACTGTGTGGACAGAAGGCACTCAGAGGAGGCAAATAAAAACGCTCCAGAATCCTGCTTCTCTGGGGGTTGCGTCCTTGTTATTTCTTTGTTTTGATTAAGAAGATGGAGTTTAAGACCAACCTGGCAAGAGTACTGGCTCTGCCCTAGAGGTTTGGTGCTGGCCAAGTTGCTCAGACTCACTAGACCTCCGTTTTCTCACCAGCAAACGGGGCTGGTGATACCAGTAACAACCTTTCAGGGTTGTTGGAGAAATCACACTGCATGCCAAGGGCTTTATGTAGCACCTGGCACTTTTGAGCACCTAGCAGATGTTATCAGTTGATGTTGGTGACAAGGTAGTAACAATAATCCTTTTCTCTCGGTATAGTCTCCTGGGGATGCAAGTGCTAGGTTTTGGTGTTAGCTCCCTGGCTTGTGACTTCTGGCTTCTACAGACCCCAGTTCCCGTGTCTGGGATCTCAGTCAGTTTCTTTGATTTCTTTGCCTCATGCTTTATTTTGCTTTTGTGTGGGTCTCTGGGTGCTGGTCAGTTCCATTGACTTTGTCTACTTAACCTTTTATGGTTTCTGAGTTTTCATTTCCACTTGGTCTGCCTCATCACTGCCCAGTTCCCTTGAACTTCATCAAAAATATGTGGATGATTCTTTTTTTAAAAAAAACAGTTCTTGGTGGTGATTATCATTTCTCATTTTTAACAACTTCTAACCTGTGGCATAATAAAGAAAGTGCCAGATTGTCCCCAATGCTGAATTTGAGACCAAGTGCCTCAAATGTAATAAAGCGTGGATCCCAATTAAGAATTTTTTTGAACTTAAAATAATAATGTTAAGAATAAACCCCTATTTTCTTAGTGAACAGCAGTTTATATATGTTAGCTCATTTATTTTTAAAACAACTCTTTGGGGTAGGTATAATTATTCCCAATTTACAGATGAAGACACTGAGGCACAAAGAGGTTAAGTAATTTGTTATATAGGCCACATAGCTTATGGAATATTTAAAGTTTAAAATGAGATCAGAACCCAGAAGAAGCTGCCTCCATAGACTGAGTTCACTTCTTTTCTCTACTCAACTTGTGTAACTTTTTGGATATTTTTTTTCCTGAAATATGCTTACCATTATGTTAATTCCATTAACCACAATTTGAGGTAACACTAAAATCTTCTATTGTGATATTTTCCACTTACTTTCAGTTCGTTTTCCAGCATTTTATTACATTCTTATTAATGATAGGAGTGCCTAAGTGGCAAATGCACAGTGAGTGGAAACTATGAAGCTCTTACCAGTAGACACCCAAGGTCTACATCTTATCCATGTCTGGGGTTGAAGATACAGTACGAGTGTCAGGCACAGCAGAAATGTACGTGGACTCAACTTGAGATGTTCCTGCGATACATAAAATACACTTAATTAATGTGGGTGTGAAAGAGACAATCAACACTCAGAAATCGCCTATTGAAAACATAACAAATAAGGCGTGAAAAAGCCATTCGTATTACTGGAGAGGAACAAAGCACAGCAGATCGCAATATTCTCCCGCTGTGGTAGCAGATGCTGGGAAAAGTTAAGGCAGCGGGCCATTGATTGGAGGTCCACCCGATTCTCCAAAACGGCAGAAGCTCTGGCTTCTTATGGAAACAGACCGAGAATAACCTTGACTAAAGATCATTGGAAAGCAGAGTGATTTTCTAAATAATCAGGTTTTTACTTTTATGCAAATTAAGCCAGAGTCAGCCAGAGGTGTTGGCATTTTCATCTGTCTGATGACTGGGGGACCTGTGTCTGTCCCAGGACTCTGCTTGTACTCAGAGTACAAGTACTCTACTTGTACCCCAACTGCCCCATCTTCCTTTTGCCTCTGCAGGCAAGTGCCATGTGCAAATTCCTTTCCTTCCCCCTGCCTTGTTCCAGAAGGCTCTGAGCCCAGCATGGACCAGGCACTGCACTCTGCATTTTGCTGTGTGTTCTCATCTAATCCTCTCAATGAGTCTCCGAGGTAGGCATCAAGCTCCCCTTTTACAATGGAGAGAGCTGAGATGTCAAGAGATTAATTAAGGAGACTGCTTAAGGCCAGAGACAAGTACCTGGTAGAGCCCACACTTAGATCTCTAGAACTGGGTACCCATGGACTTCCATTTACAGAGATGCTTACTGCCAGCCACGTGTCTTCTTGCCCAGCTATAGGCCAAAGGATGCATTTCTCTTCTTTTATACCCTGCATGGAGTCCACATTCAATTTTTTAATTAAAAAAATATACACACACACACAACAATTTAGGGTGACATCGCAAGTTTAATTTCCTTTTATTACCCCTTCCTATTATTTAATCTTTTCCCTTCCTCCCCCCTTTCTTTCTTTCCTTTCTCTTCCTTCCTCTCTTTTTCTTCCTTCCTTCCCTTTCCTTCCTTCCTTCTACCTTCTCTCCCTACCTCCCTCCTTCCTTCTTCTTTCTTTCTTTCTTTCTTTCTTTCTTTCTTTCTTTCCTTCTTTCCTTTCAAACACCCTCAATGCATAGGATTGACAGATTAATCAGTCCTGATTAATGAAGGTTTAATGAATTAATGATGATTGAAGGTTTGTGTCTGTCTAAGGCTCTGCAGTGACTCAGCCCCAACTGCTCACTACCTGGGAGCATTTGGTAAGAAATCAGAGAGAATAAATCTCAATCTGAGAAATCATTAATGGTCCATTAGTCACTTTCTGAGTAAATAGTTACTCCTGCAAATGCCATCATTCCGGAATCTACTTCTCCACGGATGTGAAGTGTGTAAGTGAATCCATGAAAGTGGTTTTGGCCCTGAACACACAGAGGAGAGGTAATGGTGCGGTAATGCAGAAATGTTCTTGGAACTATCAAAATTCCCTACCATCAAGTAGATATTGTTTCATACAAAGGAATACTCATGAGCCAGAAGAAAAAGAAAAATGGTTATTATTGTACAACATGAAAGAGATTCAAAATAGAAAGAGATTCTACTGTAGTTTCTACACGTTATCTTGGCCATTAATGTAACTTCATGGTTGGGTTGTGAGAAGCTATATTCGGTCTCATTCTTTAATATTTAATAGAAATCTGATTTTTAAAGCTGAGCAGTTCACATGGATCCAGTTAACAAGGCTCATGGCTTTGCTGCACAGGATCATTTGTACTGTAGATACACAGCTTTATAAATGAGCAGTGTTACCAAAGCATAACCGATGCTTACTGCGTTGCTGTTTTATTTAATCTTACACTGTTATACTGCCAAGGATCTCTCTCTCTGCCCCCATGTTAAAGGAGATTCTGTGAGAGGGATTGAGGCCCACAGGTGAGTTACTGGGGAAGTTCTCCAGTTCTCTTTGTTCACATTTCGTCAGTGCTGGCAGTGTGCCCAATTCCTGCTGCTGAGTACTGCTCAGAGCTGGGTGCTTTATAAGCACACAGTGTATGTGAATAACAAGACAGCCTCTGAAATCCTCCAGGACGTCCAGGCACTCATGGCCAGTGAGAACAGAGGCCCTGGGAGCCAAGGAGGGAGGCAAGCAATGGAGGATGTGTCACCTCATGGGGGAAATATACATGGGTGACCTACTGTGCTCCTCTGTCTGGTAGGTGTCCTGCAACAGAAATTAAGTCAATCCAGTCCCTGCCACCCTGCAATTACACCTTCTTGTAATTACAGTTGCCCATGCCTGTGTTTTGCTTGCTTCCTTTCTCATGTTCCCATGGTGAACGGTTTACAGAATGGGACCATGCATTCCTTCATTCATTTAACAAACAGGAGATGGGACCCCAGTATTGTGCGTCTTTTACAATCTCCCACTGTGAGTCCAAGCTAGTCCGTGTTTCTCCAGGCATCTGTGCGCACGTGTGAGTGTGTGCAGAGGTGTGTGTGTGTGTGTGTGTGTGTGTGTGTGTGTGGTGTACATACAAAATAGGGGTGTGCTAATGCAGCTTTAGAGGAACCAAAGAGAATTCTCAAGGCCATTTAAACTCCTATCTTCAGGAAAGTCAATTTCCTCTACGAATAGGCAACCAAAACAAATCTGGACTTCCAGAGCTCCATATGTTTAAGGTGGGAGGCAGCAACTTAGTTAAAAATTCAACCAATTACCATGCGCTTCTGTTTCCTAAGGGATGTGTGTTCCGGAAGAGAAAACATTAGCATCCTATCCATCAAAGTAGAGAACACATTGTTTTATCTCTTTCCCTAGGAGTTTCAGGAATTTCCATTATATCCTGTGGGAATTGAAACATCCTTCAAAGGTAATCTGCTTCATGTTTCACCCTCTATCTTATCTACCATGCATTCTTTATGCATATGCTGATATCAAGGAAGGGATCTTTATTTAGAATGATATTGTTTGGAAATCAACAGTTTGGCATCAGTTGACATACTCTCTCACTTAAAATATTTATAGCCAGAAAAACTTCAACGTTTCATAACATCTACTTGGACTTCTGATAAAGCTTTAAGGACATGATTACTACATATCTGGTTGCAGAACCTAACGGCCAGTGTGTCTGATCTGATCAATTTCAGGGCAATGATTGGAACTCCTTCAATCATGTGTCCATCTGAGTTATGCTCGTTTGCATTGACAAGACAGAACTTTGATATGTGTTAAAAGTGTGGGTTTGGGGAATGCTGCTATGGTGGTTGCAAATGTTGGAGAGCCAAGAGTTGGTTAACAATTAACAGAAAAGTGATGGAACACACAGACTGTGGCCATAATAGCTGGGGAGTCACTGTAAGAAGAAACTGGGGGAGGTGTAAGTAAGGAGCAGAGAGAATCTGGAATTAATCAGAGCAGAAACTGTGTAGTTTGCGGATAGGCACCCGAGTTGGGGTGGGGTGCTGGTATGGTACTCAGAGAGACAGACAGTCCAAAGAGTCTGGGTGGGGGGGATTATTTTTCTGTCTTGTGTTGCTACTATCACCCTTAGCTAAATAATATCATTCACTAGAGGCAACTCATTTCCAAATAAGAAACTCCATTGGAAAAAAAAAAAAAAGAATCGATGTTCAAAATTCAAAAATATGCATTATGTGTTATGAATATTTTATATATTGTAGACTCATCTTCCTCTCAAACCCTGAAAAATTTCTCGGCATGCTGTGCAATGTATTGCCTATTCTATTGTACAGAATGATAAATTCAGGAGCTATACCTTAGTGCATTATTATTTTGCTTACTGGCAAACAAAGAAGCAGTAACGGGAAACTAATCTTTCTAAAAAATAATCATGTTCACTAATATGGTTGCCTGTGGGTAAAATATGGCCCACAACATTCTGTAGATTTTGGGTTTTGACCCCTCAGTGGTTTATTTTAATTTTTTGAATGTTTATTTATTTTTGAGAAAGAGAGAGAGGGAGAGAGAGGCAGCGAACACAAGCGGGGGAAGGGCAGAGAGAGAGAGGGAGGCATAGAATCTGAAGCAGACTCCAGGCTCTGAGCTGTCAGCACAGAGGCCAACGTGGTGCCCAAACTCATCAGCCTTGAGATCATGACCTGAGCCAAAGATGGATGCTCAACTGACTGAGCAACCCAGGTGCCCCTTAAAATACTGAATACAAATGTCTTTAGGCTGATCAAGTTTTCTCCATGCCTACAGGGTTCTTCCACTCCTGGTTTAATCTTTGCAGATCCATATACATATCTGAATTCTGTGGCCCCAACACTTACAAGTGCTCAATAAATGCATAAAACAAGCTAACATTCATTGAAGGCTCACTATTTTGCAGGCATAGCCCTTTGAGCTAAGTACTATTTTACCTTCCATTCTAATGTACAGACAGACCCTACGAAAGTTGCCCCAGGCCACCCAGCTGGTAAAGGGCAGAGTCTGGGTTACAAACTCCAGGAGCTGCCTCCATGTCCACAATGTAGTGAACCCTCTTTCACTTTATGGAGGATTCGTATTCAAACTGGGTTCCTAGTACAGCCCAAGTTTGACCTCCTTTGTAGATCAGATTCGGAAATGCCTGAAACCCTCATGTGTGCTTGCAGGGGCACAGGAGATGAATTGTCTGAGACCTGAGAGGCTGACCAGAAAAGACCCTCCTCTGGTCATAAGCTCAGCCTTGCAGCCAAGTGCTAGCTATGCGATTTGTGGGGCCCAATGCAAAATGAAGGCATGGGGCGAATGTGGAAAACACAGGAGCAGGTGCAGTTAAAATATAAGACATGAAATGTGTTCTGTCCCTCTCCAGCCTCTTCTAACCTGTAATGGTGGTTTTTGTTTGCTATTTAATGTGCTCTCTCATGGAGAGAGGGACATTCCTAGGGGGAGTGCAGGCTCCCAGGTGCCTGGTGGTTCTGCCCGTGAGGCTCCTGTGGCCATGGGTGACTGGATTCCCTCCTCCTGCCCCCGCCCCGCCAACAGCTGCTGCAACCACAGCCAGCCGTGGCCTCCCAGGGTGGGGAAGTCCAAGTGCCATGGGCCCATCACACAGTGCACAGCGAGTGGATGATTCAGTGAGTGAATGCATGGATGAAGCATTTCATGAATCACTTTCCAAGCACCAACAGCAATAAGAGCACCAAGAACCCTCCGTGGGACACACTAACCCAAACTGTGACTCAGACACTCCTTCAGTCTAGGCTTCTCTGCATCCATAAGGTCTCCAAAGACCACAGGGCACCTGGACATCTTGATGGGTCTAGTGGCAGGTGGGAAGGTATCCAGAATCTGGAAGCACTGGGAGCAGTCCCACGGTGTAGAGGCATAATAGAGAGACTGAGCCAAAAGGTAGGCAGGTGAAGTGTGTTCACCTGAGCTGCAGGTATAAATGGAGGAGGGAGAGGAGACATCCCAGACAGTTCATAGGTATATTTATCCACAGCTGTGCTACTTCAATTCTCTCAGCCTCACTTCATCATTTAAAACATTGCATATTGGAACATGACAACCTTGAGCAGTTATTGTAAGGATTAAATGTTTAGACGTTATGTAAGAATGCTTACAACATTTCTGCAACACAGAAAACAATATGCAAACCTTAGGCATTTCAAAAAATTTTTTTAATGTTTATTTATTTTTGAGAGAGAGAGAGAGAGAGAGAGAGAGAGAGAGCATGAGCAGGGAATAGAGACAGAGAGAGGGAGACAGAATCCAAAGTAGGTTTCAGGCTCTGAACTGTCAGTGCAAAGCCCGACGTGGGGCTCAAACCCACGGTCCATGAGACCATGACCTGAGCCAAAATCCGACACTTAACTGACTAAGCCACCCAGACACCCCTTAGGCATTTTTTAAAGTTTATTTATTTATTTATTTTTAGAGAGAGAGAGAATCCCAACCAGGCTCCACGCTGTCAGTGCAGAGCCTGATGTGGGGCTTGATCCCACAAACTGTGAGGTCATGACCTGAGCCGAAATCAGGAGTCAGATGCTTAACCTACTGAGGCACCCAGGTGCCTCAAGCCTTAGGCATTTTTTTTTCATTTATTATTTATCATTATTTTCAACCAAAACTAACACTTGGATGCCTAGTCAATATTTAGTAATCAGGAGGTAATTGAAGTATTCCAAGATGTTCGAGACTTTGTAAGGCAAAAAATGTTGACAAAATAATCTATCCTGTGAAAGGCAGGGTGACAGGTGCTGTGGGACATCCAAAATGACATGACATAGTCCTTACTCTCAAGGATGTCTAGAGTGCTTGGAGAGGTCACATGGAAGTAAAGAACACTAGAAAGAAGACAGGGTTATTGAATTGTATGGACAATGAGTGCTACAGGAGCTAAGATGGCAGAAGCCAAGGAGGGTCTCATCAGCAGGTCCATGGGAGTCATACCCTGTAAGATGGGAGGTCCCCAATATCAAAGGATAATTTTTAGGTAGGTAAAATCATGACTCTCTTAAAAATGTCTTATGAACACATGTCAAGATTTTATTTCACTTATGAATTAGTGAGGGAATCATTCAAATTTAAAAAAAACAAAAGTTCAAGAGAGGATCCAAAGAACATATATATGCACTTAGGAATACTGAAATAAATAAATAGATGCAAACTGGCCTCTTCCAGGTGGGAAATCAATTATATCTCCACCAGAACAAAATTCATTTGCATCTTCTCTGTGGACAAAAATCACTGGAAATTACTATCAGTTTTCTACGATTTACAGAGTTATAAATTAACTCAAGGACAAGCAAGGCGCAGGCCCCAAAGAAGCAGATAATCCCGAGGGGTGTGCCCAGCATCCCACCGAAAGGTTACTCAGCGTGATAGTTAATTTAATGTGTCACCTGGACTGGCCACCAGTGCCTGGGCGTTTGGTCAAACACTGTAGTTCATGTGTCTATGAGATGTTTCTGGATGAGATTAGCATCCAAATCAGTAGACTGAGTAAAGTAGACTGCCCTCTGTGATGTGGTGGGCCTCATTCAATCTGCTGAAGACCCGAAAGGAACAAAAAGGTAGAGTGAGGGGAGGTACTCCTCCTGACTCTTCCTGCCTTCAGACTTCAACCGTAATATGAGCTCTTCCCTGGTGCCCATCTTGCTGGCCTTTGAACCAGAACTGCACCATCGGCCCTCCTGGGTCTCCAGCTTGCAGTCCAACTGCAGATCCTGGGACTTCTCAGCATTCATAATCGCATGAGCCAATTCCTTATTATATTTGTATAATTTATGTGTAATTTGTGTAATTATACACAACATATGTATAGCACTACTGTTAGTTCTGTTTCTCTCTAGAACCTTGACTACACCCAGTAATCTTCTCTACTGTACCCATTTCAAAGTGTGGTCATTTTTCCTGACTCCTGTGCAGTCAGGAATGTGCAAGGAGTCGTGGAAGAGATGCACCTGTTTGTCACCATGGACACAGAGAAGAGAGGAAGGTTCACAGATGGCATTGGCTGGCATTGCCTGGACTTCTTTTATCAGACAGTGGGTAGTTCCTACCAGGCTAGAGGCAGCTCAGGACCTCTCAGGCTTTAGGAGCCTCCTAGGCTCCTAGGCTTTAAAGACCTCCTAGGGCTTTAGGAGACAGCCAGCTCTTTCTGCTAAAGGGTCCAAACAGCCTCTGGCCATTTGAACACCTTAAGGTGTATCACTTATTTGCACCTTGCTCAAGGTCAAACAGGGGCTGCGTTCACCAGAGTCATTTCCTACTTCATGAAAGTTGAAGGCAAGACAATAAAGAAGTGGGTCTCCATGGAGGAGGGGAGTAGCTATGTAGTATTTACAAGGTTATAGGAAATTCATTCCATTTCTTGTGGATGTCACAGCAATCCTACAAGGTTAGTAGCATTGGCCCCCATTTTCCACAGGAGGAACTGAGATAGGAAGTTGTTTTCCCAGAGTGAGACTTACAGGGGTAGAGACTTACTCCAGGCTTTATACCTGGACCAGGAGTCAGGAAAGGAGGGCTGTGTTTTGTCCGGGGACAAGGTGGTGGTCAGAGTGTTGAGGCCTGAAGGTGGCAGGTGCTAAAGATTTTACCCTGGCCGTGATTTGATGCAAGGTCGCTGCGTCGGTTGTCTAAGTGTGGCTTCACCACTGGGCGTGGCAGATGGGCCAGTGAATCCCTGGGAAGGCCAGAGAGCGTTCCCAACATTGCTGCTTATAGCTGCAGGTGAGTTGCTTCATCCTGCCGAACTTCTGTTACCTTATCTATGAAACAGACGGGTTTGGGCAAGAACACTTCTCAGGCCTTTTCCAACAATAGTGCCGTGTGACTCTAAGAATCTCAGAAGGTAACTGAAAACAGTAACGTGCAGTTGAAACCAGCTTGTCACAAGCACTGGGGAAAATATGTTTTAAAACAGTGAGTTCTATCCAAAGAGGAACTCAGCTCCTCTGTAAGTGAAGCCTGCCAATTCTCTCTGCCCGGTTAAATACAATCCTTCTCAGCATTTACTTCCCTCCAGGTTAATAAACATCATGGAGTAGGATACTTTCAGGATACAGTTCCTTGTTAAGCTTTTTAAGGGCATCTTTGGTATTGGTCCGTTGGTATTGGTGTGACCGAGAGGCAAAGAGGTCTGTGGCTGGCACTCTGGACACCACAAACCTGGGGGTTATTGACTATCCAGCTGTCTCCTCTGGTTACCGCCGACCTTCCGGCAGCCCCGGTGCCATTAGCCTACACCGCCGTGACAGGTCTGCTCAGACTTTTCACCTTCACTGTTGATTATAAAAACCCAGCTGGAGGCTGCTCTATGCAAACCCACAAGCTTAGCATCAAATGAAGGGCAAGTCAGCCAGCAGATGAGGTAAGCGCTTGAGAAAACTGACTCTGGGTCTGGGCCCGGTTTTTACCACATTTCCAGGAGTCAATCCTCCAGCCGGGCCAGGCCGAGATCACACAGCCAGCATGTATGTTCCAGCCCTCCCACCTCCTGACTGGGGAGGCTGGGTCTCCCTTCCCTGACGCCAGTGCTCAGGCCATTGAGGGAAGACATGCAGGAAATGTATCAGCTGATGAAGCTCCAAAGAAATCCCTACTTTCTAAAGCCTTCTCCTAAACCGTGACATTTTTCCTAAAAACCCCCAGGCATTTGCCAAATGTTATAGGTCATATGTGGTGAACACAATATCCAAAAAACAAAAACAAAAACAAAAACACCTGGATACTTATCTGTTCATTCAGTCACTATTCAAGGAACAGATATCGTGCACTATTCTGTGCCATGCACCCTTCCAACAACAGGTGATATAATAGCGACAGTCTCTGACCTCCTGGAACTTGCATTCTACTGGGGAGAGTCAGACAATGAGCAAATGAATGTTTGATATGAAGAAATATGCAGAAAAATAAGGTAGAGAAAAGGGTTTAAAGGGTGATGGAAGGATGTTATTTTATTCATGACGTCCAATAAGGTGACATTTAAACAGAGATCTGATTGAAGGAAAAAGTTGCCCATGAAGTGACATTCCAGGCAGCAAGTACAAAGGTCCTGTGGCTCATATGTGCTTGCAAGTGGGTGGAACAGCACGGAGGCCCTTGTAGCTGGACTGAGTGGTCAAAGGGAGAGTAGGAGATGAAGCCACAAAAGAGGGTAGGGGGATGGAAGCACAGATCAGAATGAAGCTTCTGACCCATAGTGAGGACATTAGCTATAGGAAGCCATCACTGGGTTTGGGACAAATGAGTGACATCCTCTGACTTATATATTTAAAAGCTCATTCAGACTGCTGTGTGAAAAATAGAATTAAGAGGCTCTGGGATAGAAGAGAGACAATTATCAGGCTGCTGCACTCATCTAAATCAGAACATCTCTAAATTTAACGTACAAATGGACAACCTGGGGACCAGATAAGATGCAGTTCTGACTCGTCTTGTCTAAAGTGAGACTGAGATCCTGCATGTCTAACAAGCACCTGGGCAAGGCTGGTTCCACTGCTCCACACACCACACCCTGAGTAGCAAGGGTCTCCGTGATACGGAAGAGTGCCCCATGATAGGTAGCAGTGAAATTGATGAGCAAACTTCAGATTCCGGATGCACTTTGAAGGAAGAACCAACAGGGTTGTTGGTGGACTGGAGGTGAGGTGAGAGAAGAGTTAATGGTGTTTTGGACCACACACTGGAAACACAGAGCTACCGGGTATGGAGCAGGGAGAATACAGGAAGAATTGGGTTGGGGTAAAAAAAAAAAAAAAATCAAGAGTTTAATTTTGGTTATGTTAAGTTAGAGATGCCTGTTAGAAATCCCAGTGAAGGTACTGAGTAAGCATTTGGGAATATAACCCCAGAATTCAGAGACAAAGTCTGGGCTTGAGATAAAACTCTGAGAATCACCAGCTTGTACAGTTGACCCTTGAACAACTCGGGGGTTCTGGGAATGACCGCACAGTTGAAACTTTGTGTGTAACTTTTGACTTCACAACTTAACTACTCAGTATAGGCTTAACTGCCAATAGCCTACTGTTCTTGTTGACTGGAAGCCTTACCAATGACATAAGTAGTCAATTAACCCATATTTTGCATATTGTATATATTACATACTGTATTCTTACAATAAAGCAGGCTAGAGAAAAGAAAATGTTATTGAGAAAATTGTAAGGAAGAGGAAATACAGTTAAACAGTACTATACTTGGGGCGCCTGGGTGGCTCAGTCAGTTAAGCGGCCGACTTCAGCTCAGGTCATGATCTCGCGGTCCGTGAGTTCAAGCCTCACATCGGGCTCTGTGCTGACAGCTCAGAGCCTGGAGCCTGTTTCGGATTCTGTGTCTCCCTCTCTCTCTGATCCTTCCCCATTCATGCTCTGTCTCTCTCTGTCTCAAAAATAAATAAACGTTAAAAAAAATTTTTTTAAAACAGTACTATACTGTATTTATTGAAAAAAAAAATCTGTGTATAAATGGACCTGAGTGGTTCAAACCCAAGTTGTTCAAGGTCGGCAGTAGTCTATATTTAAAGCCCTGTTGCTGGACAAGATCACAGAAGGTATGAATCTGGATAGAGAAAAATACTGAGGGCTCAGCCTTGGTGTGCTGTAGTATTTGGAAGCTGGGAAGATAGAGAGGCTCCAGTAGGTGTGTGAAAAGCTTCCAGTGAGGGAGGACAAGAGATAAGGATCTGGAAATCAAATGAACAAAGAATTTCCAGAAGGAGGGTCATCACCTCCAACAATGGTGCTATAGATCAGTATATGAGGACAGAGAATGAACTGTTGGATTTGGTGACTTGGAGTCCGCCAGTGGCCTTGATGACAGCAGTGTCAGTGGAGTGGCAGGGAGTGTTTTGGGTGGGGGGGGGGAAGCCTGGTTAGAGGTGGCTCAAGAGAGAATGGAAAGGGTAGAGGTACAGGCAGAATCTGGACAATTCTTTAAAGCAATTTTGCTGTAAAATGGAACTGAGAAATCAGGCAGTAGTTGGAGAGAAATTATTTTAGTAAGATGTAATGTTACAGCATACCATCGTTCTGAGGGGAATAATGCAGGTTAGAGAGAAAAACCAGTGATTCAGAAGGCGGAGGCGATTTGAAAATGATTGTCCTGGAGTGGATGACAGGGCTTGGCCACAGATAAGCACATGGGCCATTGTGTCATGTACCAGGAGAGAAGGCAGAGTGTGTACACAGATGCAGGTGGGTGGTAGATCTACTCATCAAGGCATGTAGAAGTTCTGTTCTAACTCTGTTTTTTCAAATAAGATGCAAGTTCATCAGCTAAGAGTGATGCCCAACTGGGAAGTCAGACCAAAGTTAAGTAAAAAGGTCCCTGTTTTCACAGGATCATGTTCCAAGCGTGAGGCCAACAGACTAACCATTGTGATAGAATGTTCTGGGGGCTGTGGCAGAGGTAAGGACCGGATGCCATGGGATCACGTGGAAGACCGCTAAAACCAGCACGGGTACATCAGACAAACCTCCCACCCACGCACCCCATGTCAAGGTGACATGACCCAATGGGAGTTGGCCATGCAGGGGTTGAGTGTGGAAATAACATTCCTGGAAGAGTGCCCTGCTGAGGCTGAGATTGCCTGGCACTTCTGGACCCCAGTCTGCCCACCAAAGCCATATTCCTGCTAAACTGAGAGAAACCAGGACTGCCACCATGGAGGTGTGGTTCCTGTGAGGCCAAAGGCAGCAGCACAAGGGAAGAGTGGGGGCTGAAGCCCAGCACATGGGAGGCCAGCCTGACTCTGTGTCTGTGAGGTTGCATTTGCCCCAAGTGGGGTTCCGTGCTTCTAATCTGTCCACGCCAAGAAGAGCCGTTTGCATTTTCTAACTGGTATAACGTTGTCCTACAGGCTGGGGAACCCAGCTAACCTCTCTAGCTTTTCAGTATACTTCAGAGTTGCAAGCAATTTTACTGGGTACTGAGTAAAAGAAACAACTCACTGAACTACTTTAGTTATGGTAGCAAAAGTCTTAGGTGAGCCTCCCTACACTTGGGTTGGTGTTCTACCTCCTTAGAAGCTCGGAGTTTTGAAGATGGGAGGGCAGCCCCACTCCCTTGGCATTGGAGGCCACACCAGCCTCTCTGGATTTCTACAGACTGGGAGGCTGGGAGCAGGGAGGGGACACAAGCATGTGGCATGAGGTACTTCAGGCTCAAGGCAACAGAGCAAGACCATCTGTTCCCCACGTGACCGCTGAAGGCTGCATGCCATCCTTCAGACCCGGCTGTGGATGCAGGAAGGGGAAGCCAAGAGACAACCAGGCAGGTGACTCGAGGGTGCCAGCACTGCATGGTACGCTCCATCGAGTCAGGAACCAGGAAGTAGGCATACAGTAGGTGCTCAATGAATGTCTGGTGAGTGAATGGCGGCCGGAGTGGACAACAAACAGTTCCTAAAGAGTAAGCTCGAATCTCCACAGGACACAGGGGAGGTAAAGGAGTGTGAGAGGTGGGGGCAAAGAGACAGGAAATTAGTGCTCAGGGTGGGAAGTTTAAGACTCCAGAAATTCTAACGGGCTGTGTTCATCATCATCATCATTACTGGCACGTACTCCCTCAGGGTGGTACGGCTTGGAAAGCAGTTATTATACTGATAGGCAGCACATAATTACGCTGTTGGAGCTTGGAAAATTTGTTCTCCGACTAATTAAACTTTATGTATCTAGCTGTTCCCTAAACATTATTCTAATATTGCGCTAGGAACATGACCACCTTATGCACCATGGGCACCATTAGATTGCCATTAGCGCCCACCAGGGAATATTTTCTGATGTGTGCTGATAAACTCCCAAGACAGATGAAGCCGAGACAGAAGGGAGCACCCCATAAAACAAATCTTATTGGACTTTCATTTTGAGCGTTTGGCATTCATAGTTAAAATGATAACGTAGAGCCCTTTTGCTCAACACATAAAACTCAGGGAGCACTATGAGAGCTCCGTCTTTTTATCAGCATCTCATATGCTAGAAAAATGCAACTCTACTGGAGACTGTGTGGCAGTGGAAAGTAAATAGGTTTTACAACTCCAGCTGTGAAATACCCTTGAGCTAAAATCCTGGAGCAGTCGTGAAAACTCCAGTTGTCAGTTTGTCGATGTCATTTCAGAAAGAGTTTTTGAGGATTTACATTGATGTAGAGACCTGATAGTCACCTGTGAAGAATAATGATAGTCCTTTAAAGCAAAGGAAGTCAAACAAACTGCACTGTATACTTTGCAATGTCGAGCATTTTGTTTTATTTATTTGTTTAATAGTGTTAATTTAATTTAATTTTATTTGAGAGAGAGAGAGAGAGTGCACATGAGTGGGGGAGGGGGCAGAGGGAGTGAGAGAGAAAGAGAGAGAATCTTAAGCAGGTTCCACACTCAGCAGGGAGCCCAACACGCGGCTCCATCCTACGACCCTGGGATCATGACCTGATCCGAAATCAAGAGTCGGATGCTCGACCGACTGAGCCATCCAGGCACCCCTCCAGCGTATAATTTAAAACAATCTAATACCTATGTGAAGATATAAACAACGCCATGTACCTTCAGAACACATTGAGAAGACAAGCTGTCACCCTTAGAGATGACTGCCATGCACGACATTTCCTAGGAGAAGACCCTTAGAAAGTAAGACTGGAAGGCTGTACAAATATTCTCGCCCAGCTGCAGCCTCAGCCTAGCACTCACTTAAGGCAACAACAACAACAACAACAGCATTCATTGTTGTCAACTCATCCTATTTTCTGTTCTAGCACGTTAAAAAATACTTAGATATTTGCTGAAGTTACTAAGGAATTTTGAATAACTGAACAATAGCATAACTTATAAAATGTAATGAGAAGTCATTAGAAGCTGCTTGTAATATTTCCTGGCTGAAGGTTAGAAATTAAAGAAACTTCCTTGGCTGGGGCTAACACCCTCGAGAAGGGCGGCGTGACCATCACCTGGTGGTCACAGCACAGGACTTGGCTCCAGTGTCACGGAGAGGCCGGGTGAGCAGCTGGGTTTGCAATTCTTGCCCGCACTTCATCTGCATGACCCTGTTCTCTGACATCTCCAAAGTGGCTCTAAATTTCCTGAGAGCAAGATTTATTTTTAAAATATCAGAACTGTAGTTGGAAAATAGATTTTGGATGTATAAATCATAACATGGTAGTTTGGTTTGGCCAGGATCTTGTCTCCCTCTTAACAAATCATTTCTGAAATACAAGCTAACATGAAAACGTGCAATGCTTTGTAAACATGGTGTACTGAATCTGGGTAACTGGATCTCTTGGCTGCCTGCAAAGCCCAGAAACTTCCCTCTGAGCCATCCTGTGCCTCATCGATCCATGTGCTTCAGAGAAGCCAACGTCCTTAGGGATAGCTGGCATTTTAAAGCTCTAACAGGAACAGTGATAGTCACCAAAACCCAGTCTCCCATGAGGAGGCAAGTGAAACTGAGGATGGAAAGGAATCAACAGATGGAACAAAAAGGAGGAGAACAAACAGTTGTTGAGCACTTCCCGTGTGCCAGAGGCTTTATACACCTTGTCTCATGTATCTCTCATCAGAACCCTACACGCTGGATTTCGTTATTCTCAATTTATAGACTGGAATGCTTCAAGTAGAAAAAGTTGAATGAGATGCCCTAAATTACTCATAAAGCTAGATGAGCACCTAAGGGAGGATTTATCTCTTATTCATTACTCACGAGAGAAATATTTGCATACTTGGGGTTAGTGAGGACTTCCTCAGTACCAAGCATTGTGTTAGTCATCCAAATGGAAACAATAGATAAGGCTCAGGCTCTGGAGAGACCAGTGAGCTTCAACAATCCTTCCCCACAGCTAGAAATCTCTGCATATGCCTCAGCCTTCTTCCTAGAACTTTAACCATGTCCAAAGGCATCCAAAATCATAGAAAGACAGCTGCGGTGTAACGCGTACTTAATTTGTGCCGATTGTTAGTTCTTCAGAGAATCCAAAAGAAACAAGAATTTGAAACAACAAATATATCCAAAGATTGAACCCAGGGCCATTTGGAATTTGCTACAGTATGGCAAAAATAGTTTGGTAACTTGCCCCAAGCCTGAATATTCAGCGTATGAACATTCTCAAATTGATCTCCACCACCAGGACCTAACTTCCTGCCCAGGGTGGGAGCTTGGGAAAGTCAGAGCCCCAAAAGTGGCCCCATAGACAGCTTTTTGTGTACATTCTACAGAGAAAAGTAAACAGCTTCTGAAGTTCCTGTAGATATGGTCCGATCTCTGTTTTGGACAGCAGATTTGATTGATAAGCCAAATACACAGCACATTTCTCTATGATTTCCAGAGTTTACTACTGGCTAACATTTAAGCTCAAATTTCAAAAGGAAAAATACTTTTACCTTTTCAGTTTTATTTATTCAACCGGGGTAGGCAACAGGATAAGTAGGCAACTTGACATTTACATTTTAACTGCTCATTATGCTGACAATTCCCCCATTGTTCTTCAGAATTACTGTAACTGCTTAGTCTCGAATCAGAATCAATGTTTTTCCTCTAGGACTTTCTTTCTATCTGCTGAGAAGGGATATTTCTTGCTCTCGAGAAGATTCTGTTACCTCAAAGTCACCACAGGTGAACTAAATTGTTCTTTTATGAGGCCTTCAAAAATATTTCGATGATATTGCAATGGCCTCCTCTGATCAAAAGACTGGAGAGAGGAAGTTGGGAGAGTGAAGTGAAGGAGGGATTGAAGCACAAAGCAGAAGCGTTGTGCCTGTGGAAAGGAGCAGCCTTGCAGATGCGGGGCCGCTGCATGGGTGCGGATTCCCTTCATCCGCTGGGGAATGTTGTTACCAGACGACCTCACTCCCTAGCCTGGTTGGTTAACTGAGATGTCACTAACCCCCCAAAAATGATCACCGAGAGAATCAGCAACAAGCAGTGTCATATTTTTCTGTAGACAAGGAGAAGTCTCCCTAAACACACAGCATTCCTGTGGGGCCTGCGCCCTCTCTTCCCCGCCGGGTGCAGGCGCTTCCTGGCAGGCCTCCCCGGGCGGCAGCTGCTTGGCCACCTGACAGCTGAGGACTTAGCCAGCTGCCACTTGTTTCCGCTACATCCAGAGGTGACAAGGACAGCAGTTCCCAAGGGCTGAGCGCCAGTGCAGAAACACCAAAGAGAGAATGAGAGCCACGATTTGTAGGACAGCTAAGGCATCCCGGGAACTCTGTCAACACCTCCTGAACAGCACCGGGTTATTGGTCGTTTGGATCACTTATTGAATTAATGGATTCTTGCCTTACCCCACCCAACCCGACAGATTTTAAGCACCTTGTGCCATTCGTTTAACACTTTTCTTTATGCCTGTGTGAAGCCAGTGACACAGAGGAATGAGAATTAGTTCTTGTCCCAAAGAATATTCTAAGGGTGAAATCAACACTATAAATGAGTAAACAATACAGTTTGATGGCAATTGGGGCATGAAGTGGTTAGAATCAGAGGGGAGAATGGTAATAATTGTGTGTTGGACTTCATAGGGCTTTGAACAGTGATGGGTATGGAACCCCGGATGTCCTAGGGTAGGTGGTGGGCCAGCCAAGCCTTAACATGAATGCTGGGAGAGCCTGAGTTTGCACCCTAGCCACTGTGTGAGTTTGCATGGCCCCAACCTCTTGTCTGTGCTCTTTTCCAAAATGGAGGCATCGGACACCTAATCTTGTAATCTCTTCCATCTAAAAATGTTGTTTGGGGGAACCTGGGTGGCTCAGTTGGTTAAGCTTCTGATTCTTTTTATTATTTTTAATGTTTATTTAACTTTGAGAGAGAGACAGAGAGAAACAGTGTGAGTGGGGGAAGGGCAGAGAGACAGAATCCAAAGCAGGTTCCAGGTTCTGAGCTGTCAGCACAGAGCCTGACTCAGGGCTCGAACTCACCAGCGGTGAGATCATGACCTGAGCTAAAGTCAGAAGCTTAACCAGACTAAGCCACCCAGGCACTCCTAAGCTTCTGACTCTTGATTTCAGCTCAGGTCATGATCTCATGGTCATGAGACTGAGCCCTGCCTCCAGCTCTGAGCCGACAGCATGGAGCCTACTTGGGATTCTCTCTCTTCCTCTCCCTCTGCCCCTCCCCTGCTCGCTCAACCTCCCCCCCACCTCAAAAAATAAAAAAATAAAATAAAATAAATAAATAAATAAAAATGTTATGTTTTTGTAAAACACTTTGTCTGGTATGTATGAATAATGCTGGCTTTTGTGTGGGTGTAGTCTAAAAGTATCACAACGTCACACAGAGGCCCTTTCTATATGTTTTGCTTAATGACAGTAATGGTTGCTGAGATCTTGATGTGAAATACACCAAGCACTTCACTCACATAAAACACCTTCAGTGTGCCCATGATCCTATAGAAGAGGCACTATAATTATAATCTTCGATTTGCACGTGAAGATGTGGAGACCCAGAGAGGTCAGCTCACTTACCCAGGGTCACACAGCCAGTACACGGCAGAGCTGGGACAGAGATGGAGACAGCCCCCAGAGCCTCTGTTCTCAACCATCACTTCCTATGACTTTCTGGAGTTGCCTGTAAGCAGCCATGGAGGGATGCTAGCTCCCTGCACCATAAGAAGCTTCACTCTGAAGCAGCGATAAGGAGAAAGAAGGAAAGACTTAGAGACTACGGTGACTAAAAACACTTGATAGGAGCGGAAATAAACAAAAGAAGGGGCGCCTGGGTGGCTCAGTTGGTTGAGCATCTGACTTCGGCTCATGTCATGAGCTTGTGGTTCGTGAGTTTGAGCCCCACATCAGGCTCTGTGCTGACAGCTCAGAGCCTGGAGCCTGCTTCAGATTCTGTGTCTCCCACTCTCTCTACCCCTCCCCCACTCTCACTGTGTGTGTGTGTGTCTCTCTCTCTCTCAAAAATAAATAAAAAAATTTTTTAAAATAAACAAAAGAAAAGGTAGAATCAGAGAAGAGTGTCAAAGGGTATGGTGTCTGGTTCCTGGGAGCGTGAATCAGAGGAGTAGCCCTGGAACCGGAATGTGGCTTTGGACCTCAGTTTGGAACAGCTGACTTGGTGGCAAGGGGACCTGAGATTCAGGAATAGTATAAAAATCTGCACCCAGCTCTCATTAATATTATTTATTAGCCAAAGCACTCCTTGTCACTGACAGCGCAAACCACGTTTGATGACTGCAAGGTGTCACTGGGCATTCTGAAGGGGCATGAGCTACCTGAATAAAATGTTTTCTGCAATTCGATTTAAATTAAAAAAAAATTTTTTTTTTACATTTATATATTTTTGAGAGGCAGAGAGAGACAGAGCACAAGTAGGGAAGGGGCAGAGAGAGAGGGAGACACAGAATCCGAAGCAGGCTCCAGGCTCTGAGCTGTCAGCACAGAGCCCGACGCGGGGCTCAAACCCACAAACCATGAGATCATGACCTTAGCTAAGTCAGAAGCTCAACTGACTGAGCCACCCAGGTGCCCCTCGATTTAAATTTAGTAAACATCTGTTGAGAATCTAATACATGTTGGGTACTGTGAAGTGATTCTGTACTTGCCATTTTATCCCCAAGTTCAATGTGAAATGAGGCGTCACTATGACTAGAGTGTAGCCTGACTCATTGTTTATCATAATGTGAATTAGAATCACTACTGTTTATCCAACATCTCTTTTGCAGGAACTTTAAATAAAGAATGTCATTTATCCCCCCAAGATAACCCTATGAGGCCTGAATAATCATTCTTATTCTGTAGATGGAAACAAATATCAAATAAACTCAGCTCTCCCCCAAGGCCTTAAACCCAGTGAGGTGGAACAGAGAGGGACTTGAAAACAGACAACCAAACAAGAGCAGAATTAAATATCTACTGAGATGAGACTATTTTATAAAACAAAAATTAGTGAAAAGATAAGGAATCTTGCCAAATTGTCTTTTCCCTACACAGCAGGGAAAGGGGGTTCAACACGGAAATAGACTCACGCAATGGTAGTCAACTGACCTTTGATAAAAAGCAAAGCGATTCAATGGAGAAAAAAATACTTTTCAACAAATGGTGTGGAACAACTGGACATCGACATGAGAGAAAACGAACTTTGGACACAGAGCTTATATCTTTGACAAAAATTAATTCAAACTGGATCATGGGCTTAACATAAAACAGAAAAGTATAAAAGTCATAGAATAATGTAGGAGAAAATTTAGGTGATCTGGGGCTGGTGACAACTTTTTAAGACATGACACTAGAGGGGGGCCTGGGTGGCTCGGTTAAGTATCTGACTTCCACTCAGGTCCTGATCTCCTGGCTTGTGAGTTCAAGCCCTGTGTCGGGCTCTGTGCTGACAGCTCAGAGGGGGACAGTCTATCCCCACAAGTGGCAGAAGAATGGGACCCCTCACGGTAAGATGCTTTCCAGAAACGGCAAACCCAAGGGAACTAGTAAGACCATATTTCTACAGGCTTTTTAAAAGGGCTAAGGTAAGATTTCCTTTTGCTTGTATAAATGGCAAAACCCAGCCTGACCCCAGGTCTGTGTGATTTGAAAAGCCTGCTTCAGATTCTGTGTCTCCCTTTCTCTCTGCTCCTTCCTTGCTCGTGCTCTCCCTCAAAATTAAATGAACATTTAAAAAAATGTTTTTTAAAAACATGACACTAGAAGAACAATTTGTGAAAAAACAAACTGTTATGCTGGACTTCATTAAAATTAAAAACTGCTCTGTTGTAAACACTATTAAGAGAATGAGAAGGCAAACTGTAAACTGTATGTATCCAAAATATACAAAGAACGCTTAAAACATAACAAAAGAAGGCAAATAACTACATTGAAAAATGGGCAAAGACCTGAACAAGCCACCTCACCTAAGAACATTCACAGATGGAGAGTAAGCATATAAAAAGATGCTGCAGGGGCACCTAGGTGGCTCAGATCAGTTGAGCATGCAACTCTTGATTTTGGCTCAGGGCATGATCCCAGGGTTGTGAGATCAAGCCCCACATTGCGCTCCATGCTGAGCATGGACGCTGCTTAAGATTTTCTCTCTCTCTGCCCATTCTGCCCATCTCCCCTGCTCACACTCAATCTCTCTTAAAAAAAAAAAAGAGGAAAAAAGAAAAGATGCTGCACATCATAAGTCAATGCAAATTAAAACAACGAGATACCATTAGACACCAGTTAGAAGGGTGAATCTCTAGAACACTGACCATACCAAATGCTAGTGAGGATGGAGACCCACAGGGACTTCCATTCATGGCTGGCAAGAATGAAAAATGACATGGCCACTTCAGAAGACAGTTTGGCAGTTTCTTACAAGCTGAACATAGTCTTAGCATATGATCCAGCAGCTGTGCTCACAGGTATCCATCCCATTGAATTGAAAGCGATGTCACACAAAAACCTGCACACAAATGTTTACAGCAGCTTTATTCATAATTACCCCAAATGGAGAGAAACCACGTTGTCCTTCCACAGGTGAATGGATACACAAACTGTGGGAACAATGAAATATTGCTCAGTGATAAAAAGAAATGAGACATCAGGCTATGAATAGACACAGAAAGCTTAAATGTGCATTGCTAGGTGAAACCAGTAGGAAAAGGCTACCTACAGTATGATTCCAACTATATGACATTCTGGAAACACCAAAACTATAGAGATAGTAGAAAATATCCGTGGTGGCCAGAGGTATAAAGGGAGGGAGGAATAGATGGAACATGTGGCATTTTTAGGGCAGTACAACTCTTCTAGATGACACTGTCATGGTGGATACGTGTCATACATTTGTCAAAACACATAAGATGTACAACACAAAGAGTGATCCCTCATTCAAACTATGGACTTCAGTTAGTAACAGCATATCAACATTGGTTCAACAGTTGTAATATGTACCACGCAAATGACAGATGTTAATAATAGGGGAAAACCGCAAGAAGAAAGGGGGTATGTGAAAATATATTTTCCATGAAATTTTTCTGTAAACCTAAAAATGCTCTAAAAAATAAATTCTATTTAAAAATTTTTTTAAAAAAACATCTGGTGATGTGAGAAGAACTACCCATGCTCACCCTAGGGAAATGCATGCATTCAACCAAGTTCTGGTAGACATTCCCAGGTAGAACACAAAAGACACGTCCCAACATTTGTGATTGTTATCTTACTATCAGATTAGACTATACCTCCTCCAAATACTATGTCTCCTATTTGGATCCTTTGTAATGGATCCTTTTGGTCACAGGGACCAGCACACCCACACAGTTCACAGAAATGAAAAGATAATGAGACCTGGATCCTCTCTCTTGCTGTAAGATGTGTACCCCACGGACACATCACTGTCCCCTGATGGAACACCAGGGAAGCTAGAAGAACCAGCAGAGGGAGGAGTATGGAGGCTATCAGGATGGGTCCAGGGCACAGGGACCACCCTGTGAACGGCAGTGAATTTTCTCCTGGGGGCAGCACATACAGTTTTGGATGGGGAGCTCTAGAAAGGATGTCCCTTTGACCATGACTGTTAGAGTGGTAAGGTCAGGAGTTGGAGACCTCTTCCTGGTGACGGGTCTTCAAGTGCCTTCCTAGAGACTCAGGCAAAGTACAAAGTGGCAAGAAGTTTAATCTTTCTTTTATCATATTGCAATTCTCTACCGAAATGGCCTCAATGCTTCAGTAAAGAAGTTTTACCTGCACAACCTAATCGACAATTTTGAGCAAAGCAAAGAAACTAGATCTAAATAGAGGCACTTAAACTCTGGAGCCCATCGGGATGACCTGAGCAGCTTACAAAAGGTACTGATGCCTGAGGTTCACCCCCAGAATTTCATTGATCTGGGATGAGATCAGGGATTAGGATCTTTTGAAATTTCCCAGGTGGTTCCAATGCACAGACAAGTTTGAGAACCATGAGGCAGGAAGCACAGGAGGCTTGTTGTACTTCACCTCTTTTCAGGCTCCTGGGGGGAGGGGCATCTGTCCATTCCATGGGCTATGACCCAGCAGAGTCCAGCACATGGCCAGTGACTAGGGGAAAATAGTCTACCCCCACAAGTGGCAGAAGAATGGGAACCCTCACGGTAAGACACTTTCCAGAAAAGACAAACCCAAGAGAACTAGTAAGACCACATTTCTACAGGCTTTTTAAAAGGGCTAAAGTAAGCTTTTCTTTTGCTTGTGTAAATGGCAAAACCCAGCCTGACCCCCAGGTCTGTGTGATTTGAAATCTCATGCTCCTTTTCAAAGCCCCAGGGAAGCAGAGATTAGTCAGTTTTGGTTTTCTCTGGCCATTTTGCTGCAGCCACACGAAAGAATATGACAAGGAACCCAGAAGCTTACAGAATTTATTTTCAGATATCTGACAGGACTTCCGTTCTGTAGACTGTACTCATTTTAGAAGTCACAGGGATGATCACGCAGTTATTGGCTATGTACGTGCAGTAAGACTTCTAATCAGGAATGCTTAGGAGAGGACAGTGCTATGAGCTGACAGTGAGCCCCAAGGAGTCTAAAAATTCACACCTGCTTAAGATTTTTTTAAATCAGAGATAGAGAACTAAATTTAGCAATTTTAAGGCACTCGGTGCAGGAATGCTCACCAAAAAGCAGAGAATAAAAGCGAACAAGAAAATCGGTAACTCGGTGCTTCATTTTGTCAGAATTAAACCATAGTACAAAGTGTCTGCATGGAGCTCAGCGACACTATGGTGTCCTCGACGTCCTATATAGCAGGGGAACAGACATATACCCTGCACCATCCTTCTCAATAAAGACCTGGGGCTATCTGTCCACCAGCATTGGATTAGGTCTCATCACCCCTGACACACTAGGTGAAAGCAGATATCATACCTGATGGGAACTGAGGCAGGCATGTGGCATATTAAGGACATTGGAGTGCCCTTCTAAAATGGTCTCAGTCCTTCGGTAAGGAGAAACAATCTCGCTTTACCATCTGACAGACAATACTGAGCAGACCAACAGGACTAGATTGAGGTTGAGGCGCCTAGCCTTGGCTCCCCATCATAATGATCTGATAAGACTTTAGAGACGTGGATGCCTGAGTGGCACCACCAGAGCCTCAGTTACCTGCCTTCTGTAACTGTGAAGTGCCAGACCAAGGTCAATACAACCGAGCAGTCAGGAAGTTGCAGTGGCTATCAAACTTTTCCAAGCAAAATTTCATGGCAATCTGCTAGGCTGAGGGACAGGTGAAAGAAGCAGTCTCTGAGTGAAGTGTTCTGCTCAGATCCTTCTATTAATGCCTATCGATATCATGATCATTGTTAACTGGGTTATTTAGGAAAATGAACAAGAGCAGCATTTGGAAGAACAATTTCTTAATTTTTTTTAAAGTCTATTAATTTATTTTGAGACTGGGGGAGGGGCAGAGAGAGAGAGAGAGGAATAGAGGGAGACAGAGAATCCTAAGCAGGCTCCATACTGTCTGTGCAGAGCCTGACGCGGGGGCTCAAACCCATGAAACTGTGAGATCATGACCTGAGCTGAAACCAAGAGTCCGACGCTTAACCTACTGAGCCACCCAAGCACCCCTGGAAGAACAATTTCCTCTACTGAGCAAAGAATATACGGAAACTGCATAAAGGGAGACATGATGCAGATAGATGTAGTTCTAAGAAGCAAACATTTGTTGAGTACTTGCTATACACTAAAATGCTGAGGAAGAAACACTCAAAGGACACACTGCCTCTGTCTAAAGGGGCTCACAACTTACAATAGGTGACAGACATGGAAAGACACAATGCCCACTTAATGCTTATTGCTACTCCAGGCTGATATGGAAGATGTGGGAGTGCAGAGCCCATGCTGGGGTTTGTGGAGGTTTCCAGAAGAAGGAAATGCCTGAGCTAGGTCATGGAGGACAAGTCAGCTAGGTGGAGATCATGGAAAGGATGCTCCAGGCAATGGGCCAGAGTGAACAAAGAAAGATGCAAAGTCAAACAAGAGCTGGTGGATGAATGCAGGAGTCCTGAGGGGTTTTCCAGATCTGTTGTGCACGTGTTACTGCTGGATCATCACTTGTGTGGAAAATAATGTCCAGAGAGCATTAGAACCAAGGCTGGTAGCCAAGCACCCCTTCTCGCATTCCCCCGCTGTCTCCCTGTATCCTCCATAGACTGCCCTCTTGGGATGCGCCCTCCCCTTTCCATCTTCTCTATATTGTCTCCATGCTGGGATTGCTGCCCAATCCATGGCCAGCTCTGGGGACATGAAGCACGCACTTATCAGTGCTTTGGGGTTAAACACATCGTCACCAAGTTTATCTTGAGTGGGATTGTTACAACATTCTCTCTATCTTTTCTACTGTGGAGTAGAAAGGCCAAAATTTGGTCCAGATAACTCTGGGTATGAGTTTCTCTCGTACCACATGTTAGCTGGAGCACATTCTCACGGACTATTCCCAGATCGTGTGAGTGTGATCCTGGGCAGAGGGCTTGCTCAGGAGGGCACTCAGTAACTCTGAGAACCCTGTGTTGGCCTTTCATTGCCTCCTCTTTGCTCCTGTTTAAGCCAGAGCCCATTCTAAGATGTCCCAGTCATTGTACAACTAAGGTCTTTGGGGCGTGCTCCTCTCCCCAGCAGAAAAGACAGGAAAATCAAGCTAGATAAACTAAACCTCACAGCAATTGATTTTTGTTGAACTTACTCTACCCTTGGTCATGCTATGTCACCTATTTTTAAAAGATTTTTATGTCAAAAGATCTAGTGACTATTGGGTAATTATTAGCGTCCAGGTAATTTCTTTTACAGGAAAGATGATAGCACATTCAATATAGTGAATGAAAAAAACCTTAATGCCACTCCACTTGGCAAGTCATAGGGCCATCATCATGATCTATGTGTTTTCCATGTAGGTAAATAATTACAAGAAAACAGGAGCATAGCTGGAAGCAATGTATTTTAAGTGCTTATCCTCAAACCATTTTTCATAAGGAATATTCAATTACATTTCCAAAGGAAATGAGAAAATAGGATTCTGACTATTCAAAACTAAAGGCTTTGTACAATGGCTTACTTCTTAATATTTTTCAAGGCATTTTATATCTATCTTTTTAATCAAGGAATATGCAAATTCCTCCAGAGAAGACAGCATAGCACAATCAGAGCCGTACGGATGTCTGTTTCAATCAGATTTCATGATTTCCCAGGAGGCGGTGATTTAGTGGCAGGCTTTGTATCCCTCCCCACATTTCTTCTCTGCTCAGCTGACACTGCCGATCCCTGCTCCGGAGCCTGCGGCAGAACTAACTTCTTAAAGAAACCCCTTCTTCTTACCTTGTTCCATTCTTTAGCCCCACACCCTTCTCACCTTCTCATGCCCTTAGCCCTACTCTTGAGTTCCCATCAGAAGCAATTAATCTCTCAGTAAACACTGAACACAGCTCAGGCTACGACAGTGATTTCGTTCCTCAGACTTTTGATACAACCGTTGTCTTAGTTTGGGTCCCCCCAAGATCTGATCCTAAGACCTCCCTGAGAGTGCAAGCCGCTGATCTGGGAGGTGATTCCAGGGAACACCAACAGAAGAATGGAAAAGTTAGGAAAGGAAAAGAAGTGAATCAAACTTCATTATCAAGCATAAGCCCACAGTCACAGACATGACAGCTGTTTAACAAGGCTACCAGAGTTTCTTAAAAGAAGGAATTACATCTGAGGGGTGAGGAAGCTGGGGTATTTGTACACGAACTTCCACCAGCCATGTGGCCCTTTACTGTTAATCCCCAATGTTTCTAGCCTTTTGTGTGGAGGTGACAAAGTGGGTTCCTTTAGCAGGTGAGTGCAGCTGGAAGTCTGGCAAGTGCACACTGAGATTGTAATGACAGGGACACATGGGCAGGGCATGGCAGGGTCTGCTACAGCCACTGCCGTGTTGACTTGTGTGGATGGATTCCTCCAAATGCTTTGCTTACCCACAGCTTGTAATGGTGAGTATGTTTCACATACGAAATATGTTTCACATATGTGTCAACGCCAATCGATCATTAGTGGCTTTGTTGAGAAAGATTCTGGGGTTATGTTAAAGGACAGTGGGAGAGAGAACCGGTGGTTGTCCAGAGATCTCTGGCAGGAAAAGTTGGAGAAAGACTGGTTATATCTTGCCTATTGTTTGTTGTCTTGACTCCTGGAACTATTTCTGAAAGTGATAGGCAGACCCGAGTCCCCTGAATGTCCAGAGGAAAGTGAATATGCCACCGGGTATGTGGATGGGTGATCAGGACTCTGTTGAAAGAACCCCCTCAAACCAAAGACCCTGTTGTGCTTCATGGGGGTCAGGGACAACCACACCCCATAGCTTCGTCTCCTGGCCATTATTACTTTTATTGAGCTTCCCGACATCTTCTGAGCGTTAGACAGCTCGTCTGGTCAGAAGTGCAAAAATGCACTCAGCGGGGAAGAAAGCAAGTGAATTAGCCTGAGTAATGGCAAATTTTAGATGAAGATTGAATATTTTGTGTGACTTTTTTTAAAGTTTAAACACAGGTTTTTTCTAGGTTGAATATTAATTAATGCATTAATTGAAAAGCCACTTTGTGACCATCTGTTATAGGCCAGCCATAATTATTTGCTCTTGGAAAATAAAAAGATTAATAAGGCATAGTGCAGGCCCTCAGAAAATCCCACAACCTAGTGGGAAAAGGCAACATACACCTGATCAAGACATCCTAAGAGAGAGAGTGGTAGGAGCACAGACTCTGTATTTTAATCCCGAGCCTGACGCTTACTAGCGGGGTGACTTAGAGACATGTATTTAACCTCTTTGTGCCTCAGCTTCCTCACTGCTACCTACTTCATGGGGTTGTTCTGGAAATTCTATCTGACAATACCCGTAAGATTGAAATAACGGCTGATGCATAATCAACGTTCAATACATGTCTGCTCTTTGCTTTTCCTACAAGAGCACAGATTAGGAGCATTTCATTTCCTATCTGGAGAATCCAAAAGACTCCAGGGAGGAGCTGATACTTGAACTGTGCACTGGAGGAGGAGGAGGATTTGACCAGTGGAATTAGAGGAGAGCTCCTCCAGGCAAGAAGAAAGCCACATGCAAAGGGACAGAGACAGAGAAGGGAGGCGGGACATCCTAGAGGGAGCCCGCAGCACGGGGGGAGGAGTGAATGTCACACTTCCTTTTCCTGCCAGGCAACGAACATAGTCAAAACTACATTTTACAAACATGGCTCTGGCAAAGAATCTATGAATATATAGGAATTGCTATAAAGTTCCCTCACCCTTTTCCTTCTAGGTTTACCAAATGGGCACTGAATCTAAAATAAAAACTTACCAACTTGAATTTCCTGAGCAATTGGAATCCATGCAGCAGCAATGCTGGCATCAATTCTGTAACATATCAGGTCCGGGAGCACTGCTCTGGACCCAGCTCTTACGCGTCTCGTGGAGCTCCCGCAGAGCCAGATAGGGCAAGGTGCCACGTTCAAGGACCTCAGGCGCCTTCGTCTGTGAACATATGCAGAAAAATCAGCAGCTTCCGCTAAGACAGCTCTGGAAATCCAGCTAAACCAACCTCCTTGAGTCTGATTAACAAATTACTATTTGCACCAACTGTGGTTACACTGAGTCCATGAAAACAGAGGTTTTGTTAAAATTTATCTTTGACTTTGTTTACATGACATAGCTTGCAGAATGCATCTGAAAAGCAAGGAGAGGAAAAGGGAACAGGGGGTTATCAAATATATCAATCCCACACGAATATTTCTCTGCTGTCCTACACCAAAATGGGCAATTAATAGCAGAATTATACACTGCTCTGTTCAAGCTGAGGACCCTTTGAGACTGTCTAGTTCAGCTCTTGCCTCGTCACATGAGGGAACTGGGGCCTCTGCAGAAAGGAGTCTCAGCCCTAGTCTCTCAGCAAGTTATCGGCAGATCCAGGACTAGAGTCCAGGTTGGTAAACATGGGGAAGAAGTTACTCTTTTAATTGGCTAAACAACATTTAGAGGTAACATACTGACTTCATGATTATTCTCGTGAAGGTATAGACCAGCATTGGCCAATAAAAATATAACAGAAAAGCTTATGATTTTATGTTTTCTAGTAGTCACACTGAACAAAGAAAAAGAACAGGTGAAATTAATTTTAACATTATATTTTACATTTTATTTAACTCAATATATCTAAGGTGTGATTTAAATATGTAATAAAACTGAAAATTGTTTATCAGATGTTTTACACACTTTTTTGCTACTAAGTCTTTGAAGTCTAGGGGACATTTTACACTTACAGTACATTTCTTTTCTTTTTTTTAATTTTTTTTTTTAATGTTTATTTATTTTTGAGAGACAGAGACAGCATGTGAGCAGGGAAAAGGCAGAAAGAGAGGAAGACACAGAATCTGAAGCAGGTTCCAGGCTCTGAGCTGTCAGCACAGAGCCCAATGTGGGGCTCAAACTCACAAACTATGAGATCATGACCTGAGATGAAGTCAGACACTTAACCAACTGAGCCACCCAGGCACCCTCACTTAACAGCACATTTCAATTTGGATGAGCCACATCTCAAGTGCAGCCCCATTGGAGAGCACAGGTATAGAAAACAGAGCTTCAGACGTTCTCCTGTGAAGGTTTTATAGATATTCATTCATTCATTCGTTCATCCATCCAGTGAATATACAGATGGCTCCTATTTTGTGTTTATCGATGGTTATGAAACAGACACACATAGTTCTTGCTTTCAGAGTCCTGAGAGTCTAGTGCAGGTGACCAGCAATAAGTTGGAAAATATACACACCAAGATATGTACAAATGTACGTATATGTGTGTCCACATATACAATGTTAGTTCATCAGTTTTTAATTGAGGGCACTCCCAGGAAGGAAAGCAGTAGGGTGCTGTTAGACATCATGGTGCTCCTTTAGGTCATGAAATCAGGGATGACTTCTCTGAGGCTATAACAACTAAACTCAAACATGAAAGAGAGGAAACCAGTGATTGGAAAAATCAGCCAGAGGAAAGCATTCCAGCCTGAGCAATGAACTTAGGGGAAGAACCAGAAAAAAGCCAATGTGGCAGGCATGAAGTGAGGGGGAAGCCCTGATGTTTTTTCCTAGGCTTGTTTACATGTTAGAGAGAATGATCATATTTCATGCATTGTTCATTTCTCTGCTGAAAATAGAAAATAGTCACGACTTGATGGAAGCATACGGCCTGATTAGGAGGAGCAGAACAATGGCACAAGGCCATGGGAAATTCCAAAGGGTAGTGGAGAGCCTGGCCCATCCCAAGGCCAGAGCTATCCCTAAAAGCATGAAGGGTCTGAACATAAACAAGATGGGTGTCAATCATGTGTGCTATGTTGGGGCGTGGCTCTGGCTCCCTATGAGACCCCCCCACCATTCAGCACTGGATTAAAGCACCAGGGATAGTGCCTTAGGGTTACTTGGGAAAGTGTTCCCCCAGATTTTTGCTCTGCCAATCTGGAATCATCTGATCTCAGAACCAGAAAAGACTGTAGGCAAACTTTTAGGGTAGTCATTTACCATGGGGAATGACCACAATGAAATCATTTCAGAGAAATGAGTTGTCTTAACCTCTAGAGAAAAGGATCTCACATTTTCCTTGATTAATGGCTTCTTGTGGTTTAAGCCTTTTCTAGGAACCTCCCTTAATGTCTGATCACACCCTCCCATCTGAGTTTAGCAGCACTACTGAGTGGGGGCAGAGTAGGTACTTTAAAGGGATTCAGAAGTGGCTGATCAGACAAGGCTGCAGCATAAGCCCCCTGCTGGCTCTCAAGGGAGCACCGTACAAATGTGTGTTAAAGCAACTCTCACTTTCTCTAGATAATTGTTCATGTTCTCTCTCTCTTTCTCTCTCTGTCTGTCTCTCTCTCTCTCTCCGTCTTATGACTCTCTTTGGAACTAATTGTCTTTATGTTCTCCATAACTTCTTCAGCTGTGGAGAGCAGAATCAATTGCTGGAAATTTCCATCAACAGAGATGAGTCATTGGAAGATGAACTGATCTTCCCATTAAATGGCACAAAAGAGTCATGCCTTTAAAATACTGTTGCCTGTAACCCCCAGGCACTGCAATGCCACTAAGGAGAAAAGGTAAATTAGGCCATTAGCAGCCACAGGACTTAAGTTGGATGCAGGCTATCAGATTCCCCAGCAGGACCCTAGAAGGTGGGGCTAGTGAGCTAAAGGAAGAGGGGTTAAGAAAGAAAGGGCAATGCAAAGATTCAAGGTCTCCAGCAGAGCAGGGGACAGGCCTGTGAAGACATATGAGTGGGGCATTTGAGAACCATGACGGCTGTGAAAACCCAAGGCAAGTTGCCAAAAAGGGAGACAGAATTCAGAAGCTTTCAGAGTTAAAACAAACTTGTCTATTTCACAGTTTTTCCTAAGGCCAGCCTGCAAGAAGCACTAACCTTGTATGATATCTGAGATGCAGCTTTTTTTTGCATCAATGCATTGCTCACCCACCACTCAACATGTATTTATGAGGTGCCCACTGTGTGTGAGGCACAGCCAAGCACTGGGGATATCACCATGTCTTGAGGATCTACACTCTGGATGGAATATACCTAGTTAATTTAGACCATTTTTCAGCATGTCTTATGCTTTATCATTTTGATTTCCCATTTGCTCAATATAATCTTATCCTGATATGTCACTTTTTTTTTCTTTTTTTTTGAGGATTGAAGTGAAAAACCAACGTGATATTAAAAGCTGGGCTGGGGTGCCTGGGTGACTCAGTCAGTTGAGCGTCCAACTTAGGCCCAGGTCATGTTCTCACAGTTCGTGGGTTCGAGCCCTGCATCGGGCTCTGTGCTGACAGCTCAGAGCCTGGAACCTACTTCTGCTTCTGTGTCTCCCTCTCTCTCTGCCCCTAACCCACTCGCATTCTGTCTCTGTCTCTGTCAAAAATAAATAAACATTAAAAAAAAATTAAAAGAAAAAAAGCTTGGGCTTATTCATCACCTATTATCAACTTCTTCTTCCAGTGTAAATGAAGGAGAGATGACCCCTTATTTCTTCTCTTGTGCTTATCAGACTGGTGATCAAAGAAGGAACTCACATTATTTGAGCATCTATTACTTTGTCAAGCACTTTACTTACATGATTTCATTCGTACCTTCTAATAACTCTATTTTTTAATGATTTTTTTTAATTTTAGAGAGAGAGTGAGTTGAGGAGAAGGGCACAGAGAGAGAGAGAGAGAGAGAGAGAGAGAGAGAATCTCAAGCAGCCTCCATGCTTAGTGCAGAGCTCAAATAGGGCTTGATCCTGCGACCTGGGGATCATGACCTGAGCCAAAACCAAGAGTCAGATGCTCAACTGACTGAGCCACCCAGGAGCCCCTAACAACTCTATTAATTTTATTTGATAGGTAAAGAAACTCAAGCTTCAGAGGGCTTAAGTAACTTGCCTAAGCATGCATAGCTGATAAGGGACAGGGTCAAAATTGGACCCAGATCTTTCTAACCCATCAAGTCAAACTCTTTCCAATGTGCAAGAGTTTTCTGCTAATTTTAAATCATGGTGGCTAAGCACACAAATCTGTGGGTCTGGGCAGGATGGGTCTGAGTCCCTACCTTACCATTTTCTAGCTGTATGAACATGTGCAAACCACTTCATCCTTCTGTGTGTCAGTGGCATTATTTATAAAATAGGGCTCCAAATAATGCCTGCCTCATGTCAGATGGGGACGGAATGAATGAACTAATATTATAAAACACTTAGACTACTGCCTACCATATAGGAGGTAACCAATGAACATTAGCTGCTATAATTTCTAGTAGCACATTAATGAAAAACAGTGATTACTATAGAAATATTCCATGGTTTTATTTTCAAAAGCATTTCTAAGCAGCTAACTACTAGAGCTAATAGATTTTTTTGCCTTGTGCCTTAAAGTCATCATCTTTTTCTATGCCAAAATTCATATTAATCAAAATTTGCTTCACCACTTAATCTCCAATAGAATAGCTAAGAAAAATATGCTGTAGCTACTTAATGGCATATTAAACAATTTTAAATGATGACAAAGAGCTAGTGCCCAAATGGAAACATGCCTTCAAAATGATAAGTGAAAAAAGAGGGGTGTAAAAATTATGCAAATGCTATGAATGCATGCAAATGAAAAAATAGACTGGAACAAAAAGACCAAAGTTATAACTGTTTTTATGTGAGTAATCTGAAATTATGGGTGAATTTTCTTTTACTACATTTTTGTTATATGATTTGATTATTTTTATACATTATAATGAAATAATGCACCATCATAATGCTCTCCATAATACATATAGAAACAACTATATCTCCTGCGATAATAATTTTAATTTCACATGTATGTGAGAGGGTGAGTTTTGCATAAAAGACTAAGAGTGTTCAGAAATAGCATATAAAATGAGTTAAAAACTTTTAAAAAGAGTAAGAACCAAAGTCCTTTTATAAAAAATAACTTTTCCTTAATAGCTAAAATTGGCTGTCCATGCTAAGAAAATGCTAGAGGGGCCAGGAAGAAATCTGAGGCTGCTTACATTTCCGCTGTGAAGTATTTCTGATGGATGGAGACTTCCTCTCCTCTTTCAAGCCTGCAGGAACTCTGTCCAAATCAGCAGCCAATGTGCTGCTGATGTGACCCCTTACCCTACCCCCTTTCCCCACAGCGCTGTCTTTGGCATGACTTGCCACCTGTGCTCCAGGAGGGCCCCAGCTCGCCCCAGGATCTCTGCAGGCTCTGGCTTCCACAATTCTTGCCTTATCCTTCTCCCCTCCTTGCTCCTTCCCTCTCCTCTCCTTTCTTCCCCGCCCCCTTTCCTGACACCACTAGGGCAGTTCATGGACATCACTGGAAATTTGCAAAAATGCCTGCCTACCATTGTCGGGCCCACCAGCCACAGAGGGAAATAAGGCATCCGTGGTGGCCAGTCATTGCCCAGCATGGCGGTTATGCAGGAACTCTGGCATCTGACTGTCTGACTCAAAGTCACTGCTTGCCTGGCCACTTAGCTGGCTGATTTGAGGCATGTCAATTTAATGCGTTAAACCTCAGTTTCCCCATCTGTAGAGCTGGGGTGATATTGACAATATCTACTATATAAAGTGTTGGCGTAGTCGGTGCTCAGTGTACATCAGCTACTATCATCACCTGTTTATGGATACTGCAGTGCCACATTTGCCCTGGAGATTCTGCCTCCTCAACTCTTTTCAGAAGCCCCTTTCAGCACCTAAGCCAGTCGCAGCTCCTCCTTGCCTTCCACCCACGTCTTTCTCTCTGCTCCCACTACACATTATGCTACTCTACAAAGTGAGCCTGATATATGCTGTACTTTCATCACTAGAGAAGGGCTGGCTCAGCCACTTACCCAGAGCCTAGCAAGAGCCACCACTGGCCCCCATCTAAACCCTAGTCTTTATTTTCCTCCTGTTGCAGCCCACAGAGACCAGGAAACCTGCCCAAAGTGCCTGCCACAAAGTAGTGGATCTAAAGCACTCACCATGCTTGTCTGGTAACACCAAAGTTCCGCATATACCCCAAAGACACACATTTAACTATTTTCTCCTGTCTTTTTCAAGAGGATTGACTGAAGTGCCAAAGAATGAATCAGGAGACAGTAGGGGAGGAAAGCCGCACACCAGTTGCTGCTGAATCCCAGGGTCTCTCTGGTCACACCTCTTAACAGAGCTCTCAGGCTGCCTGGGGGCAGAGCCGCCTTATTCTCAGGTTCTCAGCAGAGCCCAGCTCCTAGGTGGACGTGGGAGGGGCGAAGAGAGGAAATCCCAGTCATCTCTTGCTTCATACAATAGAAATTTCTTAAGAAATTGAGTATACATCTTTGTAAATTGGGTCATATTTTCAATTGACATTTAATTTCACCAACGTGTTCCACAAAGAGAAAAGAAACTGGTCCCGAGACCACAAAAGAATTCAGTAAACCATTTCCAATCATGCATTTAGACAGCAAGTATTATGAAATGTTTTACACATCCAATTAAGTAAAATAATGTGATAAAAATAGAGCAGAGACCACCAGAAACTACAAAGAGGAAACAGATTCCTTTCTTTGGAGCCCCTCCTGGGATTCGTGGGGGTACATATTTTCTTTTACACAAAAATTACTCTCGAGGGCCTATTCTTCCAACGGCTCTTCTACCCATGCACAAGGTGCAAGTTCTCAGTGGCTCCCGCTCACTTACTGGCCTCTTTGGACACAGTAACGCCTCCAGCTGGAACTCCTATCCCAGCCTCCTGGGCTGTCTGTGTGACTCAATCCTGGCCTACGTGAGCACATGGAAAAAGTGTTGGCATGGTCAGTGCACAATGAAAATTAGCTGCTGTTACTACCTCTTTATGGACGTTCTGGCTCAAGTTTTGCCTCTTGGAAGTTAGTTATTTTACTAAAATGGGTGGATGGGAAGGAACTTATTGGCCCAGTATGGACTCTAAGAGGTACCAGACATGGTGACGTCAACTGGAGGCCAGCCGGAAGTGAGCTTGCTGCCTTCTGTTCCCTGGCAACCTGCCCTCTCACCTGGAATGTTACCTCACATTATAGCCTGCTCGCGCCAACGTCAGATTGGTTGTTCTGGGAAGGGCATTGCTTTCTGAGGAATGGGGAGAGAGTTAAGGAAACCAGAAAGAGGCACAGAATGTAGAGATTGCATTCCAAACATCACATGATTTCCATGCACTGTGCTATAAATGGTAGTTAGGGCCTGGCTACACTACTTAACCCTGATTTTCTAGGAACTAGGCCTTGTCCCTCAGGTTTGGGGGCCTGTCAATAAAGGATAGAAGAGAGGGAATTCAACATGTGGCATATCACAGACTATCTGAACCCTTCTACTCATGTGCAGTATCCTGAATCAGGGCTGACTCTGCTCAAAATGTGAGATCTGTTTGCCTCCCTTTCTGAGCTGATTTCCACCTGCCTGCACTCTTGCCCACGGTCTCAGAGCCCTATGGTATCCTGAGTCCTTCTCCAGGGTGAGCCATGCTACTGCCTCAACACCTGAATGATTCACTTCTCAGAATCCATTAATTTAATCCAGGTGTCAGGAGAAAAACAGCTGATTTACTCAATCTACCCTAATATATAAATGATTAATGGCTACTCAAATCTTCAAGGCCTGTATGCATTTTTGTGCACATTGACTACTGACCCATGAAAACTTACTGGTATGGAGCGAGAGAGGAAATGTGTCCCCAGGACGCACTTGCTGGCGGGCCTGCTCTGACCACCAAATACCTTGGACCCCTTCTGTCCTCTTCCTTCCTTCCTCCCTGGTTGTCTTCGGTTTCTTCCCAAGCCACAGATTATCTCCCAACCTGGACTGGTAAGTGGCAGTGGTAGGATTGCTACTGTGGTCATTATTCTATAATCACCAATCCATCATCTTCCAAACCTCAGCTTCCTCATCTGTAAATGGGGTTTAATAATATCTACCAAAGATCGTTGTGAAGACTGAAGTAGTAGGTGGTAGATAAATGTTAGTTTTATTCTCCAATAATTCCAGTGCTCTCAAGCCAAGGAATTACCTTTACCACATGGGAGGTATGCAGATCTTGGGAAAAACACACTTTTGAAAAATAATCTTAGTGGATTTACAAAGTTTTTACCTAATGGCATCTATTCCCACTTTTTCTAAACCCATCATAACCCTCCTTATATGTCCTCACATGTACCAGTCTATTGTAGTTTGCTTAGACAGGTCCCTCTGTCCTTTCTAAAGATGGGCATATGATCCCTTCACAGCCAAACAGCTCATTCTATGTCACTGGGTAAGGAATGGGTCCAGGGATGGCTTTTGTGGATCTGCTGGGAGCAGAAGTTCCTTGCTCTAGGGATAAAAAAGAAGCCTGGAGCTGCCAGAGGCTACCAACAGGAAAGTCCTACTGAGAGTGAAATTAACACACAAGAAAGCAAAGCCAAGTAAAGTAGAGAACAAAGGATGTCCTTGTGTATTGGTTGATTCTCTGGATCCAAGCATCCCTGAACCTGGACCCGCCCTTGACTTTTTAATTATATGAGCTCAGTAATTACTTTCTTGCTTCTTTTCCTGTAACTCAAGGGACTTTGAATCCTAAGAATTATCTCCTTTTTGTGATTACAGCCAACTTTATTTTTGTATTGCATTTGGCAATGCTGATTTCAGTTATTGACTCAAATATTGTTACTGAAGCCACTTATCAAACCGAAGAGAGTCAATGCTTCTGAGGTTGCCCTTGAAACATTAACGCTCCCTAAATATTAAAATCTTGGTAGCCTGGTGTACTATGTAAAGTAGGACTTTTGCATTCCACTTGAAACTATAATCATTGTGTTCTTTGTTATAAAAACATTTCAAGTTATGAGCTATAGTGCTTTAATCTCTTCTCTATCTGCCCACATTGTTGAGGAAAATTGATGGCATTTCTCCTCTGGATTGTTTCATATCCCAGAGGTACCCATGACTAAATTCGAGAAGCACTCACTACAAGAAGCCAAAACAAGACATTAGGCAGTGAACTCAGCCCTAAGAATGTCAACCATCAGAGAAATCTGTCCTGCTGCTATCTAGCAATCTATTGAAATGCACATATTTACTGTAAGAGGAGTAAACTTAAAGGGACGTGCTTTGGATACAGCACCCTCAATGACATCGGTGGAAATGTGCAGGTCCTGCAGGCTTCCTGCTGTGCGACAGTGACAGCAAAAAGAGTGAGTGAGGCCGGTGCTCCTTGAGAAAGCAAAATACCATCAGAAGCATAGAATTGCTTGAGGGGGTATTTCGTTTCATGTCTCTGTTTTAACCTCTTCCGGGCTCAAGACAGAAAATGAGCAATACAGAAATGGGGACAGGGATGATTAATTCTAAAGGAGCTCTGCCTTTTTCCAGCAGTTATCTCAGTCCTTGGGCTGTTGCCCACTTGGCTTCCATCCCTTTCCTTTTGTTTTTCCACCTTCCCTCCTTAATCTGCCTCTTCTCTGTGGGGAGTTCGTGCCATGGCTAGCCAAACAGAAAATGAATTGGAGACAGAGAAGGTTATGCCCTTCTCCAGAAGGATCCATGAGTGTAGTCTCCTGTTGCATTTTTAAAAACTGCCTCTGGATTTGCAAGCCTTTCCAAGGTTGTGAAGTTTTCTGTTGGCAATAGTAATATTTGATCATCGTGTGGTAAACACACACCGGTAGCAAATGCTTACAAGCAAATGGAATCCTAGAGATTCTGATATTTGCACTCAGACAGATTTAAAAGGTGAGGGAATGTGGAGGTAGGAGGCATCCTTTGAGGTCAATAATTACATGATAAGCAGGCAGAAATGATCTAAGAATCATTCAAGACTGAGGTATAGTTTTGGCCAAAAGATAGAAGGATTTGAAGAAAAAAAAATGTATTAAATTGAAATCCTTCACTTAAAATGGAATAAACTGTACTTGAGATTTGGAAACTGCTTCTCAGGCAAAGATAAAGGTCCTAAGGTTTCCAAATGTAAGATTGAGATAAAATGTGGGGACTTCTTGAGATTTTGAAGTTTAACTTAGAAATTTGGAGCAAAAACTCCTTGGAGGACGCTCAGTGAAGAAAATATTTTTCTTGGCACGGGGTGGTCCATTTTCCTTAGGAAAAATTAGAAAGAAAGAAAAGGCCAAAGAAGGCCGGTTTGCATAAATGGGGCAGAGTCTGAAATAAAAATAATAAGCCATTCAAACTCATTCCTTTTCAGCCCCACAAAGCGAGAGGAAGCAAGCAAAGAAAAATGAAGACAAAGAATTTGATCAGAAACCATTTATTTTGAAGCAAAAGCCCTGTGAATTCTAATCAAAGGGGTTGTGGAAAGGCTTAATTATCACAGAGTAACCATCATGAACAATAGTGAGCACTATAAAATAGCACAACCCTAATCTGCCAAAATCCTGAACTGGAGCACGGGAGATGTTTCACTTGCAAGAGACGATACCAATGCCTGTATCAGCAAAAGGGCTATGGGAGGTACATTCACCTAAATTCCTTCAGCTCTGATTTACAGGATAATCTTACCACAGTTTCTGTGGATGAGGGTGGGAGGCGGGAATCCTGGATCAGGTATGTATCCGCCTGCCTAGATATCCCAGTATCCCCGGACAGAAACAAAGAAACTGCAAAATGTGTACAAAATCACGGTTGGCTGTTTCTCCCTCAGGTTTTTCATTTATACAGAAGTGGGAACCCGTTTGTCAGGTTTGGCCACAGCACGTCTCTAGAATAAAATTGTAAACCTAACAATGGGAGCTAATAACAAACTCTGTCAGAACTTCAACCGTAGTGTTTGGAAACAGCAGTTCTGGTAAAGCTCATGAAGAGTTTCAGGATACAGTCTTAGTCGTAGAATCTTTTTATTTCACTTGAGACTGAATGTTCATCTATTCCTCATTACCTTGAAAAGCGAAACGATGCCAAATAGCAGAATTATAGATATCACAGGGTGTTAAATTTTCGGAGACAAATCTCCCTCTTCAGTTCAAACTTGAATCCCAACATGCTTATTACTTTAATTTGGGGAGGCTCCAAATTCCAGTGATTTTCAGAGCTCGGCTTAAAACTACCACACCCTTCCGAAGAGCTAGGAACAGCTATGTCTGACCACAACATCCCTCTAGTCTGAAGCATGCTCCAAAAACTCGCTTTTGATGTTCCTAAACACATAGCTATCAAACAAAACATCATGCAGCAGCGAACTTAATGTCTGTCTTTCCAGACGGATATATAAAACTTTAATTATCTAGAGTCTAAGTAACAAGAAACTGCAAATAACTGAACGTTTTTTTCTGCATCTAGAGTAAAAAGTTAAGGGCAACGAAACCCAAGAATTTAACATGTTAGTCAAGACCGTTTCTAGTTCATATTTCAGGGTTGGCAAACACGCAGGTCACTTCTGGGACTTCTATTCAGATACGGGTCTTAATCCTCGCTCACCTCTATAGGCCTATAGAAGCCAGGCCTACCTCTGGGCATCCTCACCAACGTTCCTAAGTTACTACCTTGAAACAACTAAACTAGGTGCCATCATTATGGGTCTCAGACTCTAGTGTGATTCCCAGGTCAGTGCTGGGACCTAGGAACCACCTGTAAAATGGGGATATGGACTACATCAAGGTTTTTCATTTTCAAAAAGCTTTTTTTTTTTCAGACAAATGTAAAAATATCATTATGTTCACTAAATATAGTAAAAAATAGTAGTAAATATAGTAAAAGAAGTCAAAATATTCACTATCTCCCATGTATCAAGAAATTTTTTTAAACTACATTTTCTGAAATTTATATGAAAATAATGTAAAATTGTAACATCGAATGAGTATCCAGTGTTAAAAAAGAAAAAAAAAACACATTTAGGGTGCATGGGTGGCTCAGTTGATTGAATGCTGGACTCTTGATTTTGGCTCAGATCATGATCCCAGGGTTGTGGAATCGAGTCCCGGGTTTAAGATTTTCTTTTTCTCTCCTTATGTCCCTCTCCCTGGCTCACACACTCATTCTCTCTCTATAACTTAAAAAAAAAAAAGAAAAATATATTAAATTTAAAGAAAATTCAATATTATAATTTTATTTTTGAAATATTAAAAAGCCAACTTATTGCGACTGTGCCCTGAAACTCTGTACACATTTTCAGATTCCCTTCTTGCCAAAACTATTCAAGTATTTGTTTCTCCAGGAATATACCATATTTTAATCCCTCTAATTTCTGTAGATCTCCTGGTGGAGTATTTGGGTAGGTGAAATACTGACATGAGAATTTAGAACCACATTGCCTAGGGCACCTGGGTGGTTCAGTCGGCTGAGCGTCTGACTTCGGCTTAGGTCATAATTTTGCAGTCTGTGGGTTCAAGCCCCGCATTGGTGTCGGACCTGGTAGCTCAGAGCCTGGACCCTGCTTTGGATTCTGTGTGTCCCTCTCTCTCTGCCCCTGCCCCACTCACGCTCTGCCCCCTCTCTCTCAAAAATAAATCCATATTAAAAAAAAAAAAAACATTTTAGAAGCACACTGCCCTGAGATTTACTGGCCTGGCTCATTGATTGGAGGATTGAGAATCTAGTAACAAGAGATAGAGTGTTAACAAATATCCTAATTGACTTACACATATACTTTCCAGAAGCTTCCAACTACCAGGAGACGTGTAAGGCAGAAATAACTGAGGACATCAGGCATATCTAGTGGCTTAGTTACCATGGATGGATGTAGCTGGCCAAAAAGAGATAAAAGACGGCAGAATAAGTCATTTGAAATCTTCTAGAGCCCTCTGTGACTACGGGTTTTTCATAGCATCTATTCCAAACATCACCTGTCACAGTTCAACAGTTCGAAATGAAACCTCCCTCAGCTTCGAACATTCTATCAAATTGTCATCATGTCGGCGGGGGTCGGGGGGTCCTATGGCAGGTTCTAGGCTGCATCCTTGGTTTTCTAAGTTAGGATGTCCTGATTTGATCATTTCGGTACCATTTTATTAATGATCATGTGAAGAAAACCCTTTCCTTTAAAACAATCTTTTATGTATATTTAATTAGTAGTGAGCCCTGACCTCGACAGCAATTGTTCAGCCTGCCGTGTTGGGAAGAAACACAAAGTGCTCCTTGTCATTCTGACGGGCTTCGAATGTTCTGTCCTCGCCTGCATGTTGTGGGGGACTGTGGTGAGCCCCAGGAAGTGCTATTTATTTGACCTGTTGTGGAATGTAAAATGGGGATTGAAGCGGGGCTCAGTGTGAGAGCAAGCTTTTAACTATGGTAATCCAAGTAAGGTAACTTTGAAACCACTTCTTTGGTCTTAAGGTCAAATTCAATTTGCTGTACTGTTGTTCTTTTCAATAAAATGCTTGAAAAACCCGTCCTGAAGCTGACTGTGATCTGGGCAGTAAGTAGTCTTTAATCTTGGGACATAATTGCTAATGAATAAGATACTAAGTGAGAACAGTGCTCATATGTCAGTTTTTCTCAAAATCCTTCACTAGATTTACCCTACTAATCTTTGCTTTGGAGGAAAAAAAAAGATTTGATAAGTGTTATTTTTATTAGGTTGATCTATTCATTTTGAGAGAGATAGAGCATGAGTGAGGGAGGGGCAGAGAGAGAGAGAGAGAGAGAGAGAGAGAGAGAATCCCAAGCATGCTCCACACTGCCAGTGCAGAGCCTGACGTGGGGCTCAAACCCATGAACTATGAGATCATGATCTGAGTCAAAATCAAGAGTTGAACCCTCAACTGACTGAGTCACCCAGGCACCCCTGACAAGTGTTATTATTAATATTGCTTTACCAGGGTGATTGCAGAGTGACCAAAATCCTCTGATTACATGAAACCATGATGAAATTTGACTCCTTCTGTCTTTAGTGCCACCAAGTGCCTACTTAAACTGTTTCCATTTCTCTGTTATTGGGCAGTTTTGGTAGTGTTTATGGTTGAAGAAAATCTCATAATAAAGCTGATAATACACTGTAAAATGAGTATCGTTTCAGGGTGCCTGGATGGCTCAGTTGGTTAAGCATCTGACTCTTGATATCAGTTCAGGTCTTGATCTCAGGGTCATGAGTTCAAGCCCCACGCTGGGCTCTGTGCTGGGCCCTGCCAGGTTTTTGTAATCCTGGTTTCTGACATATTGTCCTTTTTAAGTAGTAAAATATGGTATGAAGGGGCATACCATTATTTCTTTGTGAATCAGTCTGAATTTAGAATCATTTATATTTTAAGATAAAATTGATGACTTCATTTTTTTTAGTTTATTTATTTATTTTGAAAAAGCGCACAGGAGGGGCAGAGATAGAGGGAGAGAGAGAACCCCAAGCAGACTCCACACTGCCAGCGTGGAGCCCAACATGGGCCTGAACCCATGAACCACAAGACCATGACACGAGCTGAAATCAAGATTCAGATGCCCAACCGACTGAGCTACCCAGTCACCCCCCTGATGACTTAATTTTTAAAAAGGGTGTGTGGCCTATGACCCAGCAATAGCACTGCTAGGAATTTACCCAAGGGATACAGGAGTACTGATGCATAGGGGCACTTGTACCCCAATGTTTATAGCAGCCAAATTATGTAAACAATAGCCAAATTATGGAAAGAGCCTAAATGTCCATCAACTGATGAATGGATAAAGAAATTGTGGTTTATACACAATGGAGTACTACATGGCAATGAGAAAGAATGAAATATGGCCCTTTGTAGCAACGTGGATGGAACGGGAGAGTGTGATGCTAAGTGAAATAAGCCATACAGAGAGAGACAGATACCATATGTTTTCACTCTTATGTCGATCCTGAGAAACTTAACAGAAACCCATGGGGGAGGGGAGGGAAAAAGAAAAAGAAAAAAAAGAGGTTAGAGTGGGAGAGAGCCAAAGCATAAGAGACTGTTAAAAACTGAGAACAAACTGAGGGTTGATGGGGGGTGGGAGGGAGGGGAGGGTGGGTGATGGGTATTGAGGAGGGCACCTTTTGGGATGAGCACTGGGTGTTGTATGGAAACCAATTTGACAATAAACTTCATATATTGAAAAAAAACTTAAAAAATAACAATAAATAAAAATAAAAACGTTGCCACAATTAAAAAATATATAAAAATAAAAAATAAAAAGGGTGTGTGGTCTGGGACGCCCAGGTGGCTCAGTCGGTTGAGCATCCGATTTTGGCTCAGGTCGTGATCCCACAGTTCATGAGTTCAAGCCCCATTTCAGGTTCTGTGCTGACAGCTCAGAGCCGGGAGCCTGCTTCAGATTCTGTGTTTCCCTCTCTCTCTGCCCCTCCCCTGTTCACGCTCTGTCTCTCAATAATAAATAAATGTTAAAAAAATTTTTTTTAATAAAAAAATAAAAAGAGTGTGTGGTCTGCAAGTTGAGATAGGACAGAATCTGCATGAGTCCATTGAGTCTGGCATTGAGGTGTGGCAAATCTTCTATCACAAGCATAAACCTCACTCAAGTTCAAAGATTTCCAAAGGAGGGGCATCTCTTGATTTTTGCTCAGATCATGATAACGAACCATGAGATAGAGCCCCTCGTGGGGCCTTATGCTGGGCGTGATGTCTGCTTAAGATTCTCCCTCCCTCTCTTTCTTCCTTTCTTTCTCTCTGCCTCTCCCCCACTCATGCTCATTCACACACTCTCTCTCTCTTAAAAAAAAAAAAAAATCCCAAAGGATTGAGTCACTAATGTGACAATGTTTATATTGCTTTCAGGTGTGCAACATGATGATTCAATATTTGTATACAGTGTGAAATGATCACCACCATAAGTCCAGTTAACATCCATCACTTTAGGGGCACCTGGGTGGCTCAGTCGGTTGAGCGTCTGGTCTTGGTCATGATGTCGTGGTTTGTGAGTTCAAGCCCCATGCGTGGTTCATGAGTTCAAGCCCCACATTGGGCTTGCTGCTGTCAGCACAGAGCCCGCTTTGGATCTTCGGCCCCCCTCCCTCTGCCCCTCCCCCACTTGTGCTCTTTCAAAAATAAAAAGTAAAATATTAAAAAATATCACTTTATGAGGTTATAAAAATTATTTTTCGTGATGAGTACTTTTAAGATTTAATCTCTTAGCAACTTTCAAATGTATAACACAATGTTGTCACCATGTTGTACATTGTATCCCCATGACGTTTATTTTATAACTGACAGTTTGTACTTTTGACCCCCTTCACCCATTTCTCTCATTCTCAACCTTCACCTTGGGCAATCACCAATCTGTTTTCTGTATCTAAGAGCTTGTTTTTGTTGTCGTTTTGGTGTTTTGTTTTGTTAGACTGCACATATAAGTGAGACCGTGCACTATTTGTCTGTCTCTGTCTGACTTATGTCACTTAGCATAATGTCCTCCGGCCATGCTGTTTCAAATGGCAAGATTTCATTCTTTCTTACGCCTGAATAATATTCCATGATGTGTGTGTGTGTGTGTGTGTGTGTGTGTGTGTGTGTGTGTGTGTATCACAATTTCTTTACCCATTCATCCAATGATAGCCACCTAGGTTGTTTCCATGTTTTGTCTATTGTAAATATGCTACAGTGAACATGAGGGTACATATATCTTTTAGAGTTTGTGTTTTAATTTGAATAAATACCCAGAAGTGAAATTGCTGGATCATATAGTAGTTCTATTTTTAATTTTTTTTGAGTTAATCTCCATACTGTTTTCCACAGTGGCTGCACCAGTTTGTTTCCCTACCACCTGTGCACAAACGTTCTCTTTTCTCTACATGTTTACCAACACTTGTTATTTCTCGTCTTTTCCTTGATAGCCATTCTAACAGGTGTGAGGTGATAACCCATTGTGGTTTTAATTTGCATTCCCCTGATGATTAGTGATTTGGGCCCTCTTTTATGTACCTGCTGGCCATCTGAATGTCTTCTTTGAAAAAATGTTTATTCAGACCTTCTGTCCATTTTTTAATCAGATTGTTTTTGCTTTAGGACTTTTTTTTTGGTGTTGAGTATGAGTTCTTTATGTATTTTGGATATCAACCCCTTATCAGATATATGGTTTGCAAATATTTTCTCCCATTCAGCAGGTTGCTTTTTCATTTATTTTATTTAAAAAAATTGTTTATGTTTATTTATTTATTTTGGGAGAGACAGAGACAGTGTGAGTGGGAGAGGAGTAGAAAAAGAGGGAGAGAGAGAGAGAATCCCAAGTAGGCTCTGCACTGTCAGCACAGAGCCCAACACAGGGCTCAAACTCACCAAACAGTGAGATCATGACCTGAGCCGAAACTGAGAGTCGGATGCTTAACTGACTGAGCCACCAGGCGCCCGGCCTTTTCATTTTATTGACAGTTTCCTTTGCTGTGCAGAAAATTTTTAGCTTGATGTGGTTTCATTTGTTTATATTTGCTTTTGTTGCTTTTGCTTTTGGTGTCATATTTTTTAAAAAATCATCACTGAGACCTATGTCAAGGAGCTCACCACTATGTTTTCTTCTAGGAGTTTTATGTTTTTCAGGTCTTACGTTCCAGTCCTTAATCCATTCTGAGTTAACTTTTGTGTATGGTTGAAGATAGTGGTCCAGTGTCATTATTCTGCATGTGGCTGTGCAATTTTCCCAGCACTATTTATTGAAGAGACTGTCCTTTTCCCATGTTATATTCTTACCTGCTTTGTTGTAAATTGATTGACTATATATGTGTGGGTTTATTTCTGGGCTCTCTGTTCTGTTCCACTGATCTGTGTGTCTCTTGTACTGACAAAACCATATCAGTTTGATTACTATGCATTTTTAATATAGTTTGAAATCAGGACGTTTGAAAATCTCCAGCTTTGTTCTTCTTTAGCTATTAGGGGATTTTTTTTTTAATTTTTTTAACGTTTATTTATTTTTGAGACAGAGAGAGACAGAGCATGAACAGGGGAGGGGCAGAGAGAGGGAGACACAGAATCCGAAGCAGGCTCTAGGCTCTAAGCTGTCAACACAGAACCCCACGTGGGGCTCGAACTCACGGACGGCGAGATCATGACCTGAGCCAAAGTCGGCGGCTCAACCGACTGAGCCACCCAGGCGCCCCAACTGATAGGGATCTTTTGCGGTTTCAGACACGTTTTAGGACTGTTCTATTTTTTGTGAAAAATCTCATTGGAATTTTGATAGGGATTGCATTGAATCTGTAGATTGCATAAGTAGTGTCACCAATTTAGCAGTATTAATTCTTCCAATCCATGAGTATGGAATATCTTTCCACGTATTTATGTCTTCTCCAACTTTTTTTTTTTTATTAATGTGTTAGAGTTTCAGCATATGGGTCTTTCACTTCCTTGATTAAATTTATTCCTAGTGGGTTTTTTTTTATGCAATTGTAATTGCTTTTTTCATTTATCTTTTTGATAGTTTGTTAGAGTATAGAAACACAACTGATTTTTGTATGTTGATTTTGTATCTTGCAATTTTACTGAATTCATTTATTAATTCTAACAGCTTTTTGGTGGTGTCTCTAGAGTTTTATAACTATTATATCATGTCATCTGCAAATAGTGACAGTTTTATTTCTCCATTTCCAATTTGGATGACTTCCATTTCTTTTTCTTGCCTAATTGCTCTGGCTAGGACTTCCAATATTATGTTGAATAAAAGTGGCAAGAGTGGAATTCCTTATCTTGTTTCTGATCTTAGAGAAAAAGCTGTCAGCGTTTCACCATTGAGTCTGATGTTAGTTGTGGGTTTATCATGTATGGCTTTTATTATGCTGAGTACATTCCCTCTATACCTATTTTGTTGAGAGTTTTTGTCATGAATAGATGTTTAATTTTGTCAAATGCCTTTTGTGGCTTTATTGAGATGATCCTACAATTTTTATCCTTCATTTTGTTAATGTAGTGTATGGCACTGATTGATTTGCAGATGCTGAAGCATTCCTGCATCCCTGGAATAAATTCCACTTGATCATGATGTATGATCCTTTTAATATATTGTTGAACTCAGTTTTCTTAATATTTTGTTGAGGATTTTTGCATCCATGTTCATTAGGGACATTGGCTTGTAATTTTCTTTTCTTGTGGCATCCTTCTCTGATTTGGGAACTAAAATCATGAAATGAGTTTGAGAAGAATTTGTATTAATTCCTCTTTGAATATTTGATAGAATTTCAGTGTGGCCATCTGATCCTAAATTTTTATTTGTTGGGTTTTAGGATAACTAATTCAACCCCCTTACTAGTAATTGGTCTATTCATATTTTCTTTTTTTTTTTTTTCCATGATTCAGTATTGCTGGGTTATATGTTTCTAAGAATTTATCCATTTCTTGTAAGTTGTCAAATTTGCTATCGATAAAAATATTGCAATCTCTGCTACAAGAAGGAAGGAAGGAAGGAAGGAAGGAAGGAAGGAAGGAAGGAAGGAAAGAAAGAAAGAAAGAAAGAAAGATGCTGAAAATTTCTCCTGTAGTTAAAAAAGAAAGAATTACTTGAAGTTGATGGTGTTCTAGAAGATATTTGGAGTACTATCTGCTCACCATTCCCATGACTAGAATAAAGTCAGAAAGGGCTTTTTCAGCAGCTGAAAATTGCTCAATAATCTGCTTACAACACAACAATGGTGATATGATTCATTTTATTTGTTAAGATCAGACTTCAAAAGATTCAATAATATTATTGGATTTAAATTTTTAAGGATTAATTACATGCTTTTGATTTTAATGTGTTGCCTAGATTTTTTCTTTTTCTTTTTAAAAAATGTTTATTTATTTATTTGGAGGGGGGAGGGTCAGAGAGAAAGGGAAAGAGAGAACCCCAAGCAGGCTCCAGGCAGAGCCTGATGTGGGGCTCAGTCTCATGACTATGAGATCATCACCTGAGCTGAAATCAAGAGTGGGATGCTTAACCAACTCAGCCATCTGGGCACCCCTAGATTTTTTACTGAATAACACTTATTAATTTTATCTGTTAATACTTTATATTGGAATATTACATACATTTTTTTAAAGACATTTTATTTGTTTTTTGAGGTTTATAAGTTGTTTAAAATACATTAAAGTTATAGCTTTGCTCTTCAAAAATGAATTTTACTGCCTTAAAAAATACAAACCACAGTATGATATGTATATATATATATTTTTTTTTTTTTGAGAGAGAGAGAGAGGGTGTAAGTGAGCAAGGGGCAGAGAGAGAGAGACAGAATCCCATGAGGGGCAGAGAAAGAGAGAGAGAGGAGCGGGACTCCTTACGCGGGGCTCATGTTTTACCTGCAGCAGGGCTTGTGCTCACCTGAAGCAGGGTTCAAGCTCATCCGACACAGGACTTGAGCTTACCCGATGTGGAACTTGAACTCACAAACTATGAGATCATGACCAGAACTAAAGTTAGATGCTTTACAGCTGAGCCACCCAGGCCCCCAAACCACTGCATAATTTTAATTTTAATTTGCATTTCTCTTATGATGAGTGTGTTTGAGAATTTTTGATATGTTTAAATTCCATTTGCATTTTTATCGTGAAAACTCTGTTTATAACTTCTGCCTGTCTTTCAGTTGAGCTGTTAGTTTTTCTCTTACGGATATTTCAGCTCTTTGTCTGAGTCGTATATTGTAAAGATGTTCTCCTATTTTTACAATTTTTATTTCATCTTTGTTTATGAAATTCTTTTGCCATGTAGAAGTTGGAAAATATCATGTGGTATTCATCAGAGTAAGTAACACTACTTGCTGTAACACACAATCTGAATATTTCATTGGCTTAACACATGAAAGTTTATTGCTTACAATCGTTATAACCAATAATGTTTTCTCAGAGTGCAGGGGGGCACTGGCAGAGACTCTGAACCTCGTAGTCCTTCAAAGGAATGACTCATGCGAGGGTCACTGAGGTTTCACGTTGAAGATGGAAGGAGTCTAGTTTCTGCGGGTTCAACCCATCAACCTCCAGCTGCTTCAGCCGCTTCTAACTCTTATTTCCATTTCATCATCTCAGTGGGGCACTTAGCCCTATTTGGAGTTCCCCTTCTTACACCTGTGTTTAGGAAAGTGCTTCCAGGCAGGAATATGGACAAATGTAGGGCTTACTTTGTTTATCTACTCTCAGGGATCCTAGTCCTGAGCTGGCTGGTGTCCAACGTCTGAAAACAGTTGTTCCACATATTTCGTGCCGTTTCTTAGCTGCTCGTGGAGGGAAGTTAAGCCTGGTCTTTGTCACGTTGTCTTGTCTGGCTGTAGAAGTTTAAGATATTTTTATAATAGTGAGATTTCATTTGTAATTATAATTGATTTCCCACAAGTTGTCTGAAGGTTGAATCAAAAAAGTAAATAATACATAAACCAAAATAAGTATTGCTTATCATATAAAAAAGTTATGTAAGCTTTATTCACCATAGAATTGGGATGAGGTCATATGCACAAGCCAGATAGAATGAAAGGTAAATTTAACACTGTGCAACTTAAACTTCGTGGGTCAAGGGAGAATCTTCCAAGCACCTCATTATCATTGCATTTGAATTTCTTTCCAGAGTTATATATTTCTCCAGTTCATAGTCAGCTGTAAAAATTTTTACATAAGTATAGCCCACATTTTTTCTTGAATTTTTTTCTGCATCTTGCTGGAATAATGTTGAGGGACTACCCCGTGACATTTCTATATGAATTGTGACAGCCTTTGTCCAACACTGTCTTTTCAAGGCCATTTATATGGCAAGATTAGTGTCTTTCTCTGGGATAGAGGGCAGATGTGTTACCTGACAAGGATAATAATGATGATGTCTCCCTCTAAGGGAAAGTTGGTCAGGTTTACCAGCAGCCCCTTGTATGACCAGAGATTTCCTAAGATCAGGGTCACCTGACTGTGAGGCAAAGCAGCTATATACACGGCACTCACTTGGGCTGCCCCACATCACCCCCATGGGACTAGCGGGCAAAAGATACCAATGCAAACATGACGCTCAGGCTGCCTGCTGTTCCATAAATAATAAAGTCACTTTTCTCTCACCTGGGAGTCTTGTGTCTTCTGTCAGCATCTATGAAACTGGCAGACTAGTTTGTAAGCAGAGTAAAGTCCCAGAGCAGACCTTTCCCAGTTCTTGACAAGTAACTTTGAACAATTTTGTTTTCATGGAAGTGACGAAAATGTAAGATTCGTGTCTGAACATATTTTGCTTTGTATTCACATTTGATTGTTATTTTGGTTAGGTGAAGAATTCTAGAATCAAAATATCTGTTCCTCAGAACTTTGAATGAATTGTTTCTTTTATGTCTCACATGCAGTGTTTCTAATGAGAGGATTGACGTTAAGTCTGTTTGCGTTCCTTTCCAAAGATCTGACTTTCTAGAGCTCTCCTACCTCAAGGCTTTCAGTTGTTTTCATCAGCCTTGCTTTGATATCTGGTGATTCCAGTCTGAAGATTCCCATCTTTTTCTTTGTGTGTTTGTTTAACCTCCAGGAATTTTCCTTCTGTATTTCTTTATTTCTTCTCCTCCATGTTTTCTATTCTTCCTAGCTGGAACTCTTATTGAATATATTTTGGATCCCCTGCTTCATGGCTTTTGACTTTAATTTTTAAACTCTTTGTTTTCTCATCAATGTCGTAAGATATTTCCTTTAGTTTGCCTTCCAGATTAATAATTTACTCTTCAAGGTTTGTGCAATTTTTATTTTATTTTATTTTATTTTTTAGGCACGTCAAGTTTTGTCCAAGTTTTAAATTCAGCATATCTACAGATGTATCTGTGTATGCCTGTGTTCTAAGCAATCATATTGTTTTTATTTCCAAGCACTTTATTCAAATCTCTTCTAATCAGAATCCAATTATTTCTCATCAACTTTACCTTTAATGTACAGACCTAAGCCACCATCATCTCTCAATTGGACTATTAAAATGACCTCCTAACTTACATCCCTTGCCCTTCCTGTCTCCAGAGTCTATTCTCCATACCAGAGTCAGTGATTTCTTTAAATGTAATCACACCATTTCATTCCTCTGCTTAAAGTACTCTAATGGTAGGGTGCCTGAGTGGGTCAGTCAATTGAGTACTGACTCTTGATTTTGGCTTAGGTCATGATCCCAGAGGCATGGGATCAAGCTCTGCATTGGGTTCTGCTAAGCGTGGAGCCTGCTTGAGATTCTCTCTCTCTCCTCTTTCTCTCTCTGTTTCTTTCTCTCTCTCTCTCATCTCTCTCTTTCTTTGCCTCTCTCTCTCTCTCTCTCTCTCTCCCCTTCTGCCTCTTTCACCCACACGTGCTCTCTCTGTCTCTCTCAAAACAAAACAAACAAACAAAATTCTAATGGCTTTTCATCTCACTTAGAATAAAATTCAAAGTCTTTACCATGCTCTATAAAGTCTCCTTTGATGAGAATTTCCTCTACTGCTTGTAGTATTTCTACTACTTCGGTATCACCTCCTTCGTGTGTCACACCTCTCTCCCTCAATTCCAACTACACTGTCTCCCCAGCGCAATGGCATTTGTTCTTCCTTATGCCTGACATACTCTTCCCCCAGATATCTGCGTGACTTGTTTCCTCAATTCATTCAGACCTCGGTGAAGTCTTTCCTGACTCCTCTGCTACATGTTTGTATGCAACCCATCCCCAAATTCGTATGTTGAAACATAACCCCAATGTGATGGTATCAGGAGATGCGGCCCTTGGGAGGCGGTTAGATCGTGAGATAGAGCCTTCCTGAATGGGATTAGTGTTCCTATAATCCCCACCCTCTTTTATGGAGGTTCCAGAGAACTTCCTCCCACTCCTACCTCGTGAGGTTGTAGAAAGAACGTTCAGCCATCTGAACGAGGAAGCACATCTCACCAGACACCTAACCTGGCATCTGATCTTGGACTTCTCAGCCTCCAAATTGTGAGAAATAAGCATTTGTTGTTGATAAGCCACCGAATCTATGTCATTTTGTCATAGCAGCCTGAATGGGATATGACAACTTGCATTTGAGGCCCCAGCCCTACTACTCACTCCCTTACTCCATTCTTCTTTATTTTTCTCCATATTATTTCATTTGCATATGACATATGATATCTGCCTGATTGATTTCCTCTGTGCCCTGTCTAAGTTCCAAGAAGGTGGAGGTTTTGTCCATGTGGATACTGCTAATCCTCAGCACCTAGAATAATGCCTGCCACATGGTTGGCACTAATACATATTTGCCCAATGGGTGGATGAGCAAGTAAGCAAATAACCTCTTCTGCTGAACCCTAATATCCTCCCAATTAGAACTTCTCTGAGACACTGGTGACAATTTTTAAGGTTCTATTCTGTTTATTAAGCCAACTCTGGGCCACTGATCATACACTTATGGTTATACCATTTTAAAAATATTTTTTAATGTTTATTTATTTGTGAGACAGACAGGGGGGAAGGGGCAGAGAGAGAGGGAGACACAGAATCCGAAGCAGGCTCCAGGCTCTGAGCTGTCAGCACAGAGCCGGAGATGGGGCTAGAACCCCGGAACCTCAAGATTGTGATCTGAGCCGAAGTTGGACACTTAACTGACTGAGCCACCCAGGTGCCCCTAAAAATATTTTTTAAGCAACTTCAGAGGAACTTTAGGTGGGCAGAGACATAGATGTAAGTGTTGTTTGCCATCTTTAATGAGAAGCCTCTGCTTATAATTCTCAAATCAGATCATTTTATTCTAAATGCCTCTAATTTGTTTACTCTGCTCTTCACTCAAGGATATCTTAACGTGATAAAGGTTGTTGAGGGGCTATTGGGTAGAATCTGTTTCCCTTCATAAATATTCTTGTCTCCTATCCTGAGCTTTCAGGATGAAACAGAACCAAAAAACCAAACAGCAAAGAAAAACTTTCGTTAATTGAACATCTGTCTTTCTGTCTTGAGACACGTGTTTGTAAACTCTGCCACATCAGCAGACTGAGTACAGTCTTCTGCTTTTAAACACCATCGAAACTTCTAAATTTTAACTACCTGGGGGCATTTTCTGCTTTTGTCTTATATTTTCGTTCTAAATATGAAAAAACAAAACAAAACAAATGGCGTTTGAAGAGAACCATCACCAGTTTATAGGAGGGAAGTATGGCATCATTTTGTGTTGTTTTATTTTCTCTTTTCTTGTGTTTATCTTATTTTTATATTCTTTGAAGTTTAGATTAACTCTGTCCTCTGAACTCTAGGAGTTCTACCAGATGAGCTATTTAATTAACCCATAATCCTTTAGAGAGCATTTTGAATGAATAAATCATCCCACAAATTAAACTGCCAAATTAAAGGAGACTTTTGGTATCAAGAGTTTCTGGCCTCAAATTATTTTCAGTTGTTAAATAACATTCCAAAATAGTTAAACCTGCTGTTGGTTATCTGAGCCTTATAGTCTTCCAAAGCAGTGCAGATAGATATGATCCCAAAAGAAAGGCAGAACTTGGAGAAAAGCCTCAAGCTTGATAAACAATATTTGGAATGACTCTGTAGTCTTTTAAGTGATTCAAAGGCAACGTAAGTGAACTTAATCTACCAATACATTTGGATGGTTACTTACTTAGTACACAAAAAGTATACATTGTAAAGACTCTATTTGATTTCCAATACTTTTTTTTTTTTAATCTGTACAGATTTAAGTGAGATGGTACATTCTGAATTAGAATGAACCACTTTGGCTTACTATCAAATATATGGAGACATCTAAACTTTTTCATAGCTTTAAGTGATGGTATAGTACGAAATTCCACTCAAGAGCTATCATACATAAGGCATAATTTCCATTTCTTTCCTTCATCTCTGTGGATCCTTTTCCTGCATAGTATTCCCTAATGAGGGCATACATTATCATTTTTGTCTGCTCTTACCTACAGGCTGTTCAAATCAACTGAGCTACTTAATTATTTAGTCAAGAGAAAACACCCTAATTGGAAAGCATCCTCCTTCTGCAGACAGTTTCAGAATTTAGAGCTTCATAGCTACAGCTTAGGAGAAATTTACCCAAAAACCTCAAGGTGCTAATTATGAGGCTATATAATTTACATAGATTTGGATGTACATCTCAATCCTTTTTGAAAATGATCTAGAGGAAACAGATGAGGGTAATTAGAGGGGTATTTTGGGAGTTTCCCCTCTGTGATCTACCCGAGCACATCATTTATTTTAAAAATGTGTATTAGTTTGTTCTGATGGAAAGTATCTCAAACAGACATAAACATTTTATTTAACATTTATGAGATTATGTTGAATAATTCTATAATGGTGAGAAATGTAATCCAGTGGTTCAGGGCACAGAATCACCTGGGGGAATCTTTACAAAACACGGAGTCCTGGGCCTACCTCTGAGATTAGGGTTTAGTTATTTTAGAGTGGGGTCTAGGCCTCTGTTCTTTCAGAGCTTCCTGGGTCATTCTACTGAGTAGTAGATAGAGTCAACAACAGAGCCTGGGTGTGAAGCATATCTCATATCATTTAAAAATAGTAATAATAATAGTAATCGAGTTATTAATAGTAATAGAGTTATTATAAACAAATTTCAGCAGGGGCAATATTGTAAGAATTTTTAAAAATAATGAACCCCTTGGAAAATCCTTAATTATAACTAGCATGAAATCCAAATTGCCAATTCCTTCCTTCCTTCCTTCCTTCCTCCCTTCCTTCCTTCCTCCCTCCCTTCCTTCCTTCCTTCCTTCCTCCCTCCCTTCCTCCCTCCCTTCCTTCCTTCCTCCCTCCCTTCCTTCCTTCCTTCCTTCCTCCCTTCCTTCCTTCCTCCCTTCCTTCTTTCCTTCCTTCCTTCCTCCCTTCCTTCTTTCCTTCCTTCCTCCCTTCCTCCCTTCCTTCCTCCCTTCCTCCCTTCCTCCCTTCTTTCCTCCCTTCCTTCCTTCCTTCCTCCCTTCCTCCCTTCCTTCCTCCCTTCCTCCCTTCCTTCTTTCCTTCCTTCCTCCCTTCCTTCCTTCCTTCCTTCCTCCCTTCCTCCCTTCCTTCCTCCCTTCCTCCCTTCCTTCTTTCCTTCCTTCCTCCCTTCCTTCTTTCCTTCCTTCCTCCCTTCCTTCCTTCCTTCCTTCCTCCCTCCCTTCTTTCCTTCCTTCTTTCCTTCCTCCCTTCCTTCCTTCCTTCCTTCCTCCCTCCCTTCCTTCCTTCCTTCATCCCTCCCTCCCTTCCTTCCTTCCATGATCCTTTGGCAGCATTCACAATGATGTGGTCTTCCTAGCTATCCTAAGTGATTAGGAAGAAATGTCTATAATCCTTAAAATTGTTTTTATGTCTGATATGTCTTTATGCAAAATCAAAGTAAATCCTCCATATTCTCACATACACAAAATAGGTGCAATGTTTGTTTGCTTATTTATTTAGAGAATGGGCAAGCAGGGGAGGGGCAGAGAGAAAGGGAGAGAGGGAGAATCCCAAGCAGGCTCTGCACTGTCAGCACAGAGCCCAATATGGGGCTCAAATCCATAAACCAAGAGATCATGACCTGAGCCGAAATCCAGTTAGTCACCCAACCGACAGAGCCACTCAGGCACCTGGTGCAATGTTATTTCTATACACAAGGGATACGTTGTATACTCTCTAGTATCAAGCTAATGAAACCTGGAATACTAAGGGCTTCCAAACTGTGTCTTTTCACCCTTTCCTCGTTAAACTGACTCTTTCTGATTAGAGCGATCTGTAATCTGTAGTACTGCTTGGTGTTAGTCACAGTCACATAGTTAAGTTTTTCAATATGAATGTCCCTAATCATTAGTCAATAAACCATCAAACACAAGGATATACCTGGCTCAGTTCCAGGACAGCTGAGAGTTCTGAGTGCCACCAGGGAACATGTTCAGTTGCCTGTACCTCTGGGAAGCAAATTTTAGCCATTTTTATTTCGGTTGTATAAATATAGATATATCTAGATCTAAGCAAAAAATACACAAAGAAGTTTATTACAACAAGGGTGTCCGTTAAGCGTCTGACTCTTGATCTTAGCTCAAGTCTCGATCTCAGGGTCTTGAGTTCAAGCCCCGTGCTGGGTGTGGAAGTTTATTACAATTTGAGCTTCTATTAAATATACATATTCAGGTGATCACAGGATAGTGCCTTTGTTGACTGGATGTACATGTATTTTCCAAAGTCACTGGCAGGAATCAACTGATGATTAAGGAACTGATCTTAAAATTAAAGACATACATATAAAGAAATCATGAAATTACATGCAAGTACCTCTTCATAAGATCAAATATCTAACCCTCTCAGGTAAATAAAAGTGTATTTTTCTAATAAATGAAACCAAAAGTATGTCATTGCACTTTTGAAAGCTTTAAAAAATGGGTTAAGTCAGACTATGTCATTAAGAAATTATTCTAGAATAGTGGTCTTTTGAAATAGTTCCGATGTTCTTCTAATATTCCTCTTTTTGCCCTTAAAATTATGCCCAACATTTCCTCCACAAGTGAAGAAATATAGGAAAATAGTTCTAGCTTCCACGTGTAAGCAAGCCAGTTAGTGGACTGTATCTATTCAATGCCAGCTGGCTAATTGTACCCAGAGTACTTTATTTTGCCAGGATCAGACTGCTTTTCTGCATGGTCATTTGGGTACCAAATTTTGCATCTGTAAGTGGACAAATTATGAATATGAATTGGAATTTTATGCATGTAAAATTAACCCTAAATGTAGAAACTACATTTTTTTTTATCTGGTGGTGCATTCATATGTCACTTTCACAGATATAAAATGATTGAATTAAGACAAAATGTGCACATAAAAGTTGTCTGAATGTCATCACCACATACCTGTGAAACCAATACACCAGTGACCAGTGACCTTTGAGGAGTGTGTCTGTAGCAGTTAAACCAACTTTCCATTTTATGTAGCATTTCCTAAGGTGCAGGCCATGGAATTTTGTTCTATTTTTAATTTTTTTTTTAAGTTTATTTTGGGGGTGGTGGGGAGGGTCAGAGAGAGGAGAGAGAATCCCAAGCTGACAGCACAGAGCCCTAGGCAGGGCTCAATCTCATGAACTGTGAGATCATGACCTGACCCAAAATCAAGAGTCTGGTGCTTAAGCAACTGAACCACCAAGGTGCCCCAAGGGACATGGAATTTTAAAACGTCATCTGTGGGAAACAAATGGTCAGGGAGAAAAGGAGGGTCTGATCATGTAAGTCTGGGAAATACTGTCTTAGAGTTCTAAAACAGTACTTTTAGACTCCATTAATGAGCAAATATTCTTTGTGGATCTGCAAGAGGGCATCAGAATATATCGCATTTCCCAAATGTATTTGATCTTGTAGGGCCTACAGAAATGCTGATAGAATTAGTCAAAATTACACATTTGTTAAGATCATTTCCATTCCCATATCCATGTTATCATAGCAATTGCTTTTAACTTATGCCACAAGCTTGCCTGCATTCCCATAGCAATACAGATTTTACTTATCTCCTAAGTGTGTATGCAAAGACAGTCGCAGTGGTTGAAAACACACAGCTAATTTCTCCAGGTATTTTTCTGGAAGCTGGTACTGCTCCTTGTGGACAAAGTGAACAGGAGTTGAGCAGGTTGCATGAGGTAGGTCTCATAAGATCTAGAGAGCCATCCTGGAGACAGAGTCGAGCCCATTTATATCCCTTGCTTCCAGTAGCCACTTCTATGCCTGATATTTTGTAATCTTGCTATTAACAAGTCTTACTAGATACAGTTTAAAAAAGTGTCTGTAATTGTGCCCATAGTGCTTTGCTTAAGACCTACTGTAACTAATTCTCAGGCAGACACTGGTTAATTTCCCATTTTATCAGCCAAAGGATTTTTCTGTCCCATTAACCACTCTCAAATACACACCAAATTCGGGTGTTACCTACACCGCTTCCACCTCCTGCTGAAGATGGGCTTCTCCTTGCCCTCAGTAATCCAAGACCCCTGAGCTGACAGTGTTCTGTGGTCCCAAGGGTGGACACAGAGAGACTTCCTCACGTAAGGTCTCTGGAGGAAAATGGGTAATGCCCTCTTGGTATATCCAGATTCCCTTAAAAAAATCAACTTTAGGGGCGCCTGGGTGGCTCAGTCAGTTAAGCGGTTAAGTGTCTGACTCCAGCTCAGGTCATGATCTCGCAGTTTATACGTTTGAGCCCGGCGTCGGGCTCTGTGCTGACAGCTCAGAGCCTGCTTTGGATTCTGTGTCTCCCTTTCTCTTTGTCCCTCCGCCATTTGTGTTCTGTCTCTCTGTCTCTCAAACATAAATAAACATTAAAACAATTATTTAAAAAAAAATCTACTGAGGATTTACGTACACTAAATGCACCCACTTCACCCACTGTTGACAAGCCACACACCCATAATCACCACTGCCATTAAGGTTTAGAACATCTATCTCACCGGTTCTCCTTTGTCATAAGTTTCTTCAACCTTGGCCCATTGTAAAAACTGATTTAGGGCTATTGTGAATAATGTTGCTATGAACATCAGAGTTCAAAGTTGGTATTGCCATATGTTTTCAGTTCTTAGGGGTAAATGTGTAGGAGTAGAATTGCAAAGATATCTGGTTAAAGCTGCAGGGCTATATATGGTTAAAAGTTGACTTTTTTAAATCTCCAATTTTCCAAAATGGCTATCCTGCTTTACATTGCCATTAGCTACGTATAAGAGTTGCAGTTGCTATGAGTAAACAATCTTTATTAGTACTTACCGTTGCCAATATTTTTTGCTTTAGTTTGCATTTCCTAATGATTAATACAGCATTTTGTGTTGCTTTAAGTAACCTTATTCTTATTGTATATTAACCAAAATTTACTTTAAAAAAAATTCTTTTAATGTTTACTTTTGAGAGAGGGAGACAGAGTGTGAGTGGGGGAGGGGGAGAGAGAGAGGGAGACACAGAATCTGAAGGAGGCTCCAGGCTCTGAGCTGTTAGCACAGAGCCCGACACCAGGCTCAAACCCACGAATGATGAGATCATGACCTGAGCCGAAGTCGGCCGCCCAACTGACTGAGCCACCCAGGTGCCCCAACCAAAATGTACTTTTAAGTGTTCAGTGCTAAAGAACCTTCATGGGGGGAGATGGGGGGAGGGGGCGGGGATAAATCTCATGAGCTCAAATGTATTTTAGTTTTTTGTTGTTGTTTTTTTGTTTTTTTTTTTTAAAAGGCCCTCTTACATACATGAGCTATTGGGAAGCCCTGTTGCCATCTTTTGTCAGAGAATTTGGCCCTGTCACCAGATAGAGTTTCTGACCACCAGCTACAAAGCGCAGGGCCCTTCCCTAATCATGAGGAGGGAAATATTGTTTTGAGGAGAGACAACATTTGATTTCACCCCAGGCTGGCTGTCTTCAGTCAGCAAGTGTGGGAGACTGACAGGCCCCTGCCCAATGTCAACCTCCTCCTCTTCTTTGTCCCTGCTTTTATTCAGCCTAGGGATGCGTCCAAATAAAAGACTCGATTTCCCAGACTCCTTACAGCAAAGTGTTACAACACTTTGTAACAAGCTTTGGCCAACAAGGAGTAAGATGAAATGCTGGACGGGACATCCGAGAAGAGTGTTTAGTTAGACGAAGCTACGCTTCATTCCTCCTTCCTCCCTTCCGCCTTCTCGCTGCTCGGATGGCACATGTGACCGCTGAAGATTCAGAAGCTTCGTGATGCTCTTGAAGACAGAAGGGACAACCCAAAGAAGCAGAAATGAGAAACCTGGGTCTCTAGGGTATTTGGGGAGCTGCCTTCCTGGCCCCATTCGCCTAAATCAATTTCCGTGATGTGAGAAGAGTTTTATGAGAGAATGATGCTTATAGAACTGTTGTTTGGGGTTTTCTCTTTTACTCAGCCTGAACTAATCCTTAGCGCCACTGAGGGCAGAGTCAAGGCATGAACTGCCAGTGACAGTGCCCCCAAACCTCCCCAAGAAGTACAGCCAAGAGTAAAGGGGGAAGCGACGAAAGCCAGAAGGAGCTGCGGGGGCAGCAAGTAGCAATAGCTTCTCGGAGCACAGTAGGGAGAGCTGATCTACGGGCCGATCTTGTTTCTTCTAGCAGACAGCTCTTTTTCCAACTGGGCACTATGTTCCTGGACACTCTGGCCAAATGAAAAATAATTAAATCATTAGACTTATTAGTAAAGGTCATCCCTGGCAATCAGCATGGTATGAAGAATAGAATATTGATGGGTGCTTAGGTGGCTCAGTCAGTTAGGGGTCTGACTTCAGCTCAGGTCATGATCCCGCAGTTCGGGAGTTCGAGCCCCTCATCCAGCTCTGTGCTGACAGCTCAGAGCCTGAAGCCTGCTTCAGATTCTGTGTCTCCCTCTCTCTTTGCCCCTCCCCCACACTCTCTCTCTCTCTTTCTTAAAAATAAATAAACATAAAAAAAAAAGGACTAGAGTATTGAAACAACAATCAAGAAATTGGGATTTCCAGTACTGTTGTTTCCACAGCTAACAGACTTCGGGGGGGGAATTGTTTATATTTTCTGAGCATTATGTGAATAACTCCATCACTAGCAGGAATTAGACATGTTATTCATTAATTGTGATCCTTCTTTTCTCTCCAATGATAGTCCAACCATGACTCAAGGTGAATGTGACTGGAAAGATAGTGGTAAAGTCACAGGAAGAAGACAAAATAAATTAAAAGTATTGTTTTATATAATATTCTATTAGATGTAACTTTATATAATGTTACGTGCTAAGGTGACTTTAGGCTGGAGAAAGAAAACACAAACAAGCTTATTTTATTTATTATTTGTATATTTATGTATTTATTTATTTTGAATGTTTGTTTATTTCTGAGAGAGACAGTGAGTGGGGGAGGGGCAGAGAGAGAGGGAGACACAGAACCCAAAGCAGGCTCCAGGCTCCTAGCTGTCAGCACAGAGCCCGATGTGGGGCTCGAACTCATGAACCGTGAGATCATGACCTGAGCCGAAGCTGGATGCTCAACCAACTGAGCCACCCAGGCATCCCACAGACTTATTTTAGAATTGATTCTGTTCCAGTAGAACAGTGAAAATAAAGTAGCCATAATGCCAAGACTTCTCTCTTCTTTTTCATTTTTAATATTTTTTGTCTTCTATAGGCGCAGCATAGTATCTGTGTTAAATTGTCAAAATGGGCACAGTTCTTCACCCCTCGTTATATGTACTTACGCTCAGGCTATCCTGCTCTTGACTGTGTCAGTCCAGCTGTGGACCTAGAGGCTACCTAGCTCACAGCCGACCACAGACACACAGGGAGCCCAGTCAAGACCAGAAGAGCCGCCAGATGAGCCCAAATTGCTGACTCACAGAATCATGAATGATTTTTTAAATTGTTTTTAAGTTTATTTATTTATTTTGAGAGAGAGAGAGAGAGAGAGAGAGAGAGTGAATGAGCAGGGGAGGGGCAAAGAAAGAGGGGGAAAGAGAATGCCAGGTAGGCTCCATGCTGTCAGGGCAATGCCCTATGCGGGGCTCAAACTCACGCCGTGAGATCATGACCCGAGCTGAAACCAAGAGTCAGACACTTAACCGACTGAGGCACCCAGGTGCCCTCCAGAATCATGAATGATTCCAAATAAACAGCGGTTGTTTGAAACCACTAACTTCTGGGGTTGTTTGTTATTCAGCAAAAGCCACTAATACTTATTCTTGTGAATGTTTGAAACCAGATTTCTTCCGTGTCTTTTTCTCTTTTCTCGAATATGGACAACATAGTAAGAAGGAGGAGGCTTTTCAGTACATTTCTTCCCGGTAAACTATCACGTCTGGGCCGACAAAACAATAGTGAGGATGAAGGGCTTTTCTGGGTTCACCTTAAGGCCATCAGATGGACTGCATTTTTACTTTATCATGCTGAAGCACATGCCTGAACTTCACTGTGCTTCTCCTTTCTTTCTAAGTGAGGTTTTATTATTTTTTAATGCCCTAGTAGGCTTTGCCGTGAGCATGCTGTCAGCATGCCTGTCAGTGCTTTGGGCACCTGGGCTGAGAGGTCTCAGAGTAAATCATCATCCACCACCACAGCCCTGGGAATACCGATTATCCTCAGCGGTACTCTTCCACAGCCCGGGGCTGCTGATGTGGACTCACCCTCAATGCAGGAAAATAGCAGCCTGCTTGTATTTTTCAGCTTCAAAGTTTCTTTTTGAAATATGTTTGTCTTTCCATGAAATTCTCAAGGTTTTTGAGGGTGAGTGCAGGTTTAGGCCAATTAAATAATTTGCTTTCTGATGCCCCACCTCATCAAGCAGAGGCTCGACGGTGGCTGCGGTGGTCTGGTATTACAAGTAGCCAGATTAGGAGCCTTCGACAAGATGTAAATTTAATGATGCCATGCAAACTCCTCTCTCTGTCAAGTTATCTGTCCCGTGCCTGTCACCATGCCTGGATTCGCTCCATGAGCTCGTTATTTCTTCTGATCTTAAAGGTTTTTTGATGTTTAAGAGTTCCTCATTAAGTTAAATCTCCCTGCTAGCATCGCTTAGCACATCAGCAGGAATTAGCTGAGGGCCAGTTAGGAGAAAGACATTTTAAGAATAGGCTGTGGGATGGGTCCTGACAGAAGTTGCTACTGCCATTTCAGTATTTCCCCTTGTATTTGGGGTACTCCCATTGTAAACCTTCAAACTTTTCTTTGGAAGGCTCTGCTAATTACTAGCTACTGCCTCCATCCAAGCCTTTTTCATGTTCAGCAGATGACAATTTAATTTTGTTCTTTGAGACGTTAGTGTGGCCTCGTTATTACTTTAGAAGAAGCTTTATTTCGCTGTTGAGTTTGCTTCCAAATCATAGAATTTCATAAGAATTCTTAAAGGTCAGAGCGATTGGGTGGCTTACTCGGTTAAGCTTCTGACTGTTGATTTCAGCTCAGGTCATAAACTTGTGGTTGAGAGTTCGAGCCCTGCATCAGGCTCCACGCTGACAGTGCAGATCCCGCTTGGGATTCTCTGTCTCTCTGTCTCTGTCTCTGTCTCTTTCTCTGCCCCTCTCCTGCTCACACTCTATCTCTCTCCGAATAAATAAATAAACATTAACCAAAAGAGAAAAAGAAAAAAGAATTCTTAAAGGTCATCTGTCTCATTCTCCCTCCATCCTGAATGTATAAACCAGGAAGTGAAGACCTAAGACCAGAGTGACTCCCCTGGGCTCTGAGACCCCCCACCGACTGCCTCATTCTCTTTACACGTACACTCGCACACAGGCACACACATGCCTGAAGAATACTGGGATTTGGAGGAGTCTAGTTTGGGATTTAGAGGGAAAGAAAACAAAAGAAGGGGAAAAGAAGAGAAAGAGAAGGAAAGGAAGGAAGAAATGGAAGAAAGGAAGGAAGGAAGGAAGGAAGGAAGGAAGGAAGGAAGGAAGGAAAACAAACAATTCAATGAAGTAAAAGCTTTTAGGAGTAAAGATATTCACCAAATCTTCAGATCCTCAAATCTGGTGGGACCCCTGCTCTGGATAATCAATCACAAAAACCCACCAAGAGGTCAGGATGGGGTGGGATTGGTACTCTAGCTACAGGCCCCTCAGGTTATGACCAATGGAGTAATATACTCCATTTCCTTTCCTTTATTTTGGCAACAGAAATCTCAAGGGTCAGGGTGGAACATTCATTAAAGTGATTCTCTACACCAATGCTTACAAGCCACCAACAGCTTTTTCTTCCTTTGTTTAAAGAGGATGTCATTTTCTTTTAAGTCAGTGACACGTTAGACTCCCTTATTGGCTACTGTGGCAGCCTGAGAACCTCTCGGGCAGGTAGTGAAGGAAATGCCGAAAGGAGGAAACTCAACAGGATGTAAAGAAATCGTCTTAGTTTGGATCTCCTGAAAGCAGAGCCTGAGGTGAGGATTCGGTGCAGGTAGTTTATCTGGAGGTGGTCCCGGCAAAGAAGATTGAGGGAGCTGGAGAAAGGGTCAGAGGAAGAAGAACAAATGCACATTGGACTCTTGCTGTGAGGGACGGGAGTGGGGGGCTCAACCCTGGAGGTACCCCAGGAGCTTGCAGAAAGCACATCAGAATTTCCCCACCTGAAGGGCCTGAAATGGGGTATTTATGCACCCACCGACCTGTGGGTCCTCAGCCCCCAACACACACTGTTAGGCTGCACCTCAGGCCCAGTGAGCCCAAGGCCTTGGGAGAAAGCCTAGGGGACGAAAGGCCCTCAGGCAGAGCGGCGATGTGTTTTGCAGGGAGTGGCTGAGGTGGAAACATCAATGCATCCCAGAGCAAGTGATGAGGTCAGGCAGGTAGAGGGGCGCTGGGTGCCCACTGAGGCCTAAGAGTTTCTGCCACCCAGATGGGCCCAGTCTCTTCACGGTTGCCTTAAGCTGGGCGTGGGTCACAGACAACATCTTAACTCCCTGACCCCCTCTTGCAGTATCTTGGAGATATCTTGGAGATATAAACACACTCTGCCTTGGCATGGTATGAGAAAGAGAACAATTAGGACCTTGAAAACTTATAAACATCAAGTCAGGAAATGATTGTCCCCAAAATGCTCTTTGGGTTTGACCGTGTTGACAGATGGTGATTGAAGCCTGGAGTCTAGACAGGCCTGGGGACGCTCTCCTGGGCCACCCTGGCCCTTTCCCACTTTCCCCCTTCCCCCTGTCCTGGCCCCAGAGGCTGAGCTGTGCTCACTGCCCTCCCCTCCCCAGGCCCCATGTGGCTTCAACCTGCGGAATATGAGCTCCTTCAACCAGCTCCACTCAGAGGTCTCTGCTTTCTCACCTCACAGGCCTCTTATCCAACTGAGCTTCTCCTTCACAGACAAAACAGGGAAGTTGTTAAACGTACAGGCTCAATGCCAGACTTCCAGCTTCAAATCCTACCTCTGCTGCCTACCGGCCCTATGGTCTGGCAGCTCAAATGGTTTCGGATTCAGCACCCATAAAACAGGGACAATAATACAGGAGCCCCTACCTCCTGTGGTTGTTGTGAGAGTCAGTGAATATGTGTGTATAGAACACAGTAGCTCCCGGCACTTAAAGAGAAACTGCCTACGTAATGTGGCGGTGGTTACGATTCCCTTATTTTTTACAGGCTGTCTTGTCTCCTGAGTTTCCCAGTATTTCCACTTCTGCCTTGGCCTTTAACTAACTGTGTTGGGATTGTTGGCCTGCCTTTTTTCCCTGTTAGATTATGTGCCCCTTGAGAGAAGATTATTGTCCTTTCTCTTAAAAAAGGATTTTAGAAACATCCCCAACTTTCTCACCATAGTCTTTCTGGCAAGAACCATGCCCTGACCAAGCTGAGGAAGGGAGTGCCAGGAAAGCAAGCCCTCCCCAATGAAGAGGACACTCAAAATGGTCCTGAGGGAAGTGGGTGCGGATGAATCTGATCCTGTTTCTGCCCAGCCGCGTGCTCTGATGGGACCACAGGCCGCCCCCGAGCCGCATGCGAGGGGGCCAGCCGCCCCAGGAACCCCTCTCTGCTTCCTCTCTCCTGAAAACATGAGCGCTGGCATCATAAATATGTCAGTGAAAGACATGTAGGTTTTCCTAAATAGACAGGAATCCCAAAGGACTGAAAAGAGTTATAAAAATATACAAACATATATTTTTTATTCTGGCATACTTCATATTTTTAAGAAAGCAATTAGTAATTACCTGACATTGGGTAAGAACCAGAAGATCATGGGCAACGTAAAAATTACAGTTTTATGTAAAATATCGGTGGGGGAAATCCCTAATTGTCTGTTCAAAATTCTGATAACTTTAAGTACTTTCCAAAAATAGAGACGATTTCCATCATTTTAATAATGGACGTGCAAATGAACGAAACAAGACTATCCCTAAGTAAACATACCTTCTCTTCAGAAACTAACATAGTGCAGATTTCCCCTGCTATCTGAAAGTGGCCTTACACCATTTCGTTTTTACAAAACACCTACGTTAATACCGGCTTTTGCTAATGAAAGAAATCTGAAGAAGATTTTCGCTTTCAGGAAATGGCAATCGCTTCCTGACTCGATATCTTTTGGATGCCATGGGAATGCTGTGCTTTCTGATAAGAGGAAAACCTGTACCTAGCCCATAGCAGGCCCTTTTAAATATTGTTGAATGAGGGGATGATCCAATGATTTCATAATAGCTATAGAATAATGCCCACATTTCTTAACATGGCATTCAGACTCCAGAATACGATCGGAAATGGCACTTTTTAATCCCCTCTGCAAATTTGCTACAGCCACCACTCATATTCCATCCACATGGGACCATTTGCTGCCCAACTTTGTGCACGCTGTTCCCACTCTCCTACAAAACGTCCTTCCCACCTTGCTGTGCTGGGAGAATTTCTTTACTTTCTAGGGCCTTCCCTGAATGTCACCACCTCGGTGAGTTCTTCCAGACGACGCCAACCCCCTGGTCAGAATATATTGCCTTTTTTTTTTTTTTTTTTTGAAGTGTTCTCCTAGTTCTTTGTTCCTCACTGCCTGTGAAAATAAATTGTGGTTGGTCACATGCGTGTCTCTCTTTCTCCCTCCTTTAGTCTGTCAGAACCTCCTGGAAGGAGAGCGTCTAGGCTGCCAGATTTTCAGTAAATATTTGTAGAAGGTTAATGCCTATGACTCTGCTGCTTTGGGTTATGTTTAGATTTCTGTCTGCCACATCTACTCGGGGTTCAGTAGGTTACTTCTTCTGGCCAAGCTAATCAAAGGCATTCAATGATGCTAACTAGGTGGTCTGTGCCATGGAATCACAGACCATTAAACTTCATCCTCAGCATCCAGCGAGGTCTTGAATAAGCCAGGACTTTCAAGAAGTTTCTTTTGTTGTTCTTCTTGTCTCCTTTGTTACAGTCCCCACAACTTTGAGCCAAAGGATATGAAATATACTTTAGGCTCGAAAGGTGCTGGAAACCAACATTTTTCACATCCTATTTGAAGTTTTCTTTGACTTAACTCAATCTAGCTAGCTAGCTATCCAATCTATCTATCTATTTATTTATTTTCGGATGGAAAAAATTATAACTGTCTTTTCACTATCTTCAAAGTGCTATTTATGATTTTATTCCCATTTGCATGCCAATGACAAACCACTGTAAAAGTCAGCAAAATAAATCATAGGTTTTTCCATACCACATTACACATGTTGCAGATATCACCTATGCTGATCACTACCATAAAATTAGAGGAGGTGGGGGTTAGTTGGCCCAAACTTTTTTTATATGTTGTTTTCCCTCATTCTTTTTATAGAAGAGGGGATTTTGACATTTAAGAAACTGTTGGTTCTTAGGGCGCCTGGGTGGCTCAGTTGCTTCTAACTCTTAATTTCAGCCTAGATCATGGTCTCACAATTCGTGAAATCAAGCCCCAAGTCGGGCTCTGCGCTGGCAGTGTGGAGCCTGCTTGGGATTCTCTCTCTCCCTCTCTCTCTACCCGTCCCCACTTGAATGAGTACACACTCTCTCTCTCTTTCTCTCTCAAAATAAATAAATAAACTTTAAAAAAGAAACTATGGATTCTTGCAGGTGATTATTTTTTGTTTTACCGATAGATACTAACACTGACTTGTACGGATAAATAGCAGCTCAGTAGTCTCAGATTGATATTAATCTGAGAGTTTTTGTCTTTGTGTGGATATAGGCACTGGGATTTAAAGCCAATTTGGGGGGTAGGAAATGAAAAGGACTTATTTTTTTTTAACATTTTTTAATTTATATTTTTGAAGGAGAGAGAGAGAGAGAAACAGAGCATAAGCAGGGGAAGGGCAGAGAGAGAGGGAGACACAGAATCCAAAGCAGGCTCCAGGCTCCGAGCTGACAGCACAGAGCAGGACACGGGGCTGAAACTCAAGGACAGCGAGATCATGACCTGAGCCAAAGTCGGACGCTCAACCGACTGAGCCACCCAGGCGCCCTGGGAATGAAAAGGACTATTGAATAAATATTCCCTGACAAGGGCTTTGGAGCACCAAATGACCACTGAGTGCCATTAGCTGCCTATTGTACCCAGTCATCACGGGTCAGAGACCAGAACACCCAACAGGTCCTAAAGACTCTGTTCCCGAGCCTTTGTCTCTCTTGACTCTATGTGTGCCCCTCCCCCCTCAGGCCACAATTCTGCATCAAAGTGTTTTCAGGGTTACAATCTTCTTGATTGGACTTAGTCACATGAAACCAAAGGAGAAACAGGTAATCCTCTTTCACATTCTCTGAGGCCTAATTATTTTCAGACATGTCTCAGATCTAATCACCAAAACTATGTACATCACACATGCACACACAGACATATATAGAAGAAATTGCTTCAGGAAGATACTACAGTATAAAAATATAAGATATTTAATACCAAAATTAAAAATAAGATACTAAAACATAAGCATACACTTTTGTGCCTGGTATTCTGAAACTAGTTCGTTTTAAGTGTTAGAGCTTTATACTAAGAAGTATAATGTGGATTTAAATGTTTACTTTGCATTTATATATATGTTAAATCGAGTTAACAAGTCTTAACTTCAACTATAAAAATGAGGAACATACTATAATTTAAAACTAATATTTGCAACATGAAACAGATGGATGCAACATTCGTTTTTAAGACAACTTCACCTGGTGTAACAGGACGAGAACACCGTCATGCTCCACGTGGGACCAGAGAGGTCCATAATTCCAGATAACCTTCCAGTAGTGTCATTATCATGTAAAATGACAAAGATGTGAAGTTTTAGACGGTCCCATGGAAATAACAGGTTATATTTCTTTCTTTTTTTTATTAAAAAACATTTTTTTAATGTTTATTTATTTTGAGAAAGAGACAGAGTGCAAGCAGGGGAGGGACAGAGGGAGAGGGAGACGCAGAATCTGAAGCAGGCCCCAGGCTCTGAGCTGTCAGCCTGGGCTCGAACTCACAAGCTCTGAGATCATGGCCTGAGCTGAAGTCGGACGCTCAACCGAATGAGCCACCCAGGCTCCCCCAGGTTATATTTCTAGAGTGTTGGTTATCTAGGAAGAATAGCTAGTTGCATTTAAATCCTACCTTGATGCCACTAGGGAAATTTTTATTTTCGTATTATAGGTGAGGATATAAAGGTTTAGAGAAATTTTAAGTAATTTGCCCAAGATTACAACTGGTAAAGGAATTTGAACTCAGATGTGTCTGGTCCCAAAACTCATGCAGTCACAAACATACTACCATACTCTCTCCTTCTATAATTGTTCTCTCTTATTTAACACCTGCCTTCCAATCTCCAAACCCCCCTGAACAAAGCTTGACCAGTGTATAAAGGGAGATGGCTTCAAGGGTATTCAGTTGGGTGTGAACTTAAGGAATGAAATGTACTTTATCTTTGACATTATTACTTAAAGAAACAAAATATGAAGGGATGACCTTAAATGTGTGTATACAAAATATATTTATTGCCATGACTTACATTAAACCTTTCTGTCCTCATATGTGGACTATTATCATCATCTTCTAAGTGATTTCTCTGTCTCAGTCACTTCATCTTTGGTCTCTTATGTATTCTGCCTCCTGGTAAATCTTCACAAAGTGTGATGCACTTCTCTTCAAAAACCTATGGTTTAAAATTCGAAGTTCAGATCTTTTATCCCTCTGAATAACTAGAGTATGTTGTTTATATTGCCCATGTGATACTTAACTTACACCATCTTGTGATTTAGCGATATGTACACAATCTGTATTTAAAAACTTTTTTTTTAATGTTTATTTATTCTTGAGAGAGAGACAGAGCATGAGCAGGGGAGGGGCAAAGAGAGAGGGAAACACAGAATCCGAAGCAGGCTCCAGGCTCAGAGCTGTCAGCACAGAGCCCAATGCAGGGCTCAAACTCACCAACCAGGAGATCACGACCTGAGCCAAAGTTTGACATTCAACTGACTGAGCCACCCAGGCACCCTAGACAATTTGCATTTCTTTATGAAATTCAAGCTTTAAGAGTTGAGCCCTTCATTCTATAGCCAAAGTAACCACTGTACAAATAATTATCACATTTGAAATTTTCCAGGGGCACCTTTGTGGCTTAGTCAGTTAAGTGTCCAGCTTCCACTTAGGTCATGAATTCACGGTTGGTGAGTTAGAGCCCTGCATCTGGCTCCATGCTGACGGTGAGGAGCCTGTTTGGGATTCTCTCCCTTGCGCTCTCTCTCTGCCCCTCCCCCATGTGTAGTCTGTCTACAAATGAATAAATAAACTTAAAAAACAAACAAATTTGGAATTTTCCACTAGGCATCAAAAAATGCATTATTATTATTTTTTTTAACCTTTATTTATTTTTGAGACAGAGAGAGACAGAGCATGAACGGGGGAGGGGCAGAGAGAGAAGGAGACACAGAATCAGAAGCATGCTCCAGGCTCTGAGCCATCAGCCCAGAGCCCGACGCGGGGCTCGAACTCACGGACCATGAGATCGTGACCTGAGCTGAAGTCGGACGCTTAACCAACCGAGCCACCCAGGCGCCCCAAAAAATGCATTATTTTTGTTCTGTGGCTGGCTCTTCAAATGCACTCAGCTCAGCCATGCTGTACATTCCTGAATACCTCAAAAACCCATCACCATCTCATCTTGATTAACTACCCAGATTTTCCTCCCTCCCTATCTCAATCCCTTATTCCTTGGGCTCTCCTTTCACGATCCCTTGGCCATTGAATCCTATCTCTGGCCTTGCTAGGCTTGATGGCACATTTGATCTCCAAATATGATTCCCCAGCTCTGATTCTTGGCATCCTGTCTTGGGACTAGTCAATATCAACATGTTTTAACTCGTGCCATAATCATAGGTGTTCTCTCTGTCACAGTCTGGCCTTTGGAACTAACACCACCTGGGCCAGCCCATCCAACCCCTGCCAGGGAACATAAATCAAGCACATTGTCCAAAATACTTAAAGTACTTAGAATGTGTTATCCACTAAGTACTGGGAGGGTTAATGGGAAGGAAATCACTGGGCTTCTTAGACAACAAAGCATGGGTTGTTTGGAATGCATTAGAAAGGCATGCCTTCTCGAGCTGGAAGGGGATGGCATGAAAAATAGGACACAAAGTGTAATAGAAAGATCCTTAGCTTTGGAGTCCACGTGCAAAGGTTCCATTTCTAGCACTGTTGGATGCAGATGGATGGTAGCTGACGTGTACTTTGAGGGCTGTGGAAAGGGTCACGTGAGATGGTAAGTGTGAAAGCTCTCTGCCAACTGTAAATATTATATGATATAACTAAAAGACCTAGACCCTTCTCTGTGACTTTCTCATGTAAGAAATGAGGGTGTTAGACCAGAGTATTGTAGATCCTGCTACCAATACAAGAGATAAGCTTATACCTCTCTAGGTCTGAGATCTGCCAACCATGTATCTGCACACAGGGACAGTCTCAAGGTCACTCCTCCTCTTCTGAGGATTCACAGGCACGGTAACTGGGGCATAAAAGTTTAGCTGACCTGCTCACAGGTCAAAGTGTGAATCTTTTAAAGTGTGTCACTTTTAGCCACACAGCCAAAAGTGAGGGATTGGTAACACCTGCTTCCTCCTGTGCTCCTGTGTCAGACCAGGTTTACACCACTGCCCACATCTGCTTGCTCCCAGGCCTCCACTGGGATGCTTGCATGGCTCGCAGAGCAGCTCATGTTGTTCCCACAGTCCTAAAGTTCTGGCGTAGGTCGGGGGGGAGGGGGGGGCCTTCATTGCCCCATCATTACCTCTGACACCAGAGATCCTTCCAGGCACTCCTGGGACATGAGGGCCAGGCTGAGGCGTGGTCCCCACTGCATCTGCCATTGTAGGAGTCACCACAGCAGCCCCACGGGCCTGGCATGGACCCATAGAAGAGCTAGTCTCCAGCAGCTGCTGGAGGGGCTGAGCGCCATAACCCGGAAGTTAGGAAAAGCCTAACCATGAAATGTTAGCCTTCTTATCCCCAGTGGACTCGGGCCTCAAAGAGCAACTGAGTGAGCAGCGGTGTTTCTTTCTTTTTTTTAACTTTTTCAAAATGTTTACTTATTTATTTTGAGAGAGAGAGAGAGAGACAGCATGAGTAGGGTAGGGGCAGACAGAGAGGGAAAGAGAGGATCCCAAGCAGGCTCTGCGTTGTCAGCATGGAGCCTGATGTGGATCTCAAGCTCATAAAAACTCACAAACCATGAGATCACGACCTGAGCCAAAATCAAGAGTCAGACACTTAACCGACTGAGCTGCCCAGGCGCCCCAGCAGCTGTGCTTCTTTGAGAAGCTCTGGCCAGTTCGGTCATATACCTGTTTATATTAGCTTTCACTCCTTCCCTCCCTTGCTTTCTTGCTTCCCTGAGACCGCACCCCCAAACAGAACATTGGCGCAAGAGCTTTGCCTCAGGTTCCGATTTTTAGAAATCTGGGCTAAAACGGATTACTAGCATGGAAACTTTCACCACGCTACATTGCATTTCTGGCATAGCAATGTTTCTGAGCATTTTCCTGTAAGAAAAAAAAAAAAACAACTTTATTACCAAGGTACATTTTCTCATTACCATACATGTATTTGCCATAGAAAAAATACTTGATGGTGGGGCGCCTGGGTGGCTCAGTCGGTTAAGCGTCCGACTTCCGCTCAGGTCATGATCTCGCAGTCTGTGAGTTCGAGCCCCGCATCGGGCTCTGTGCTGACAGCTCGGAGCCTGGAGCCTGTTTCAGATTCTGTGTCTCCCTCTTCCTCTGACCCTCCCCTGTTCATGCTCTCTCTCTCTCTGTCTCAAAAATAAATAAATGTTAAAAAAAAAAAAAGAAAAGAAAAAATACTTGGTGGTAAAATATGAAGTCATGTGAGAATTTAACCAATAATCACTCAGTTAAAAAAATAAAAGAGGGGCGCCTGGGTGGCTCAGTTGGTTGAGCGTCCGGCATCAGCTCAGGTCACGATCTCATGGTTTGTGAGTTCGAGCCCTGTGTCGGGCTCTGTGCTGACAGCTCGGAGCCTGGAGCCTGTTTCGGATTCTGTGTCTCTCTCTCTGCTCCTCCCCTGCTCATGCTCTGTCTCTGTCTCTCAAAATAAATAAATAAACATTAAAAAAATTAAAATAAATAAAATAAAAAAATAAATAAAAACTACGAAGGGCACCTGGGTGGCTCAGTAGATTAAGTGTCCAACTTCCACTCAGGTCACGGTCTCACAATTCATGGGTTCGGGCCTCGGGTTGGGCTCTGTGCTGACTGCTCAGAGCCTGGAGTCTGCTTCAGATTCTGTGTCTCCCTCTCTCTCTCTGCTCCTCCCCTGCCCGAGCCCTGTCTCTTTCTCTCTCTCTCTCTCTCTCTCTCTCTCTCTCAAAAGTAAACATTAAAAAATTTACAAAAAATAAAAGCTATGATATCTTGCATTAAAATGATAGCACTCAAATCAAACTGTCAAACAGGAATGTGCTCGGTATGCTCTCTGGAGAGGTAGTCTGATGGAACAAAGGACACCGAAGGAATGTGTTAGGTGGTGTCTAAAGGGTTCCTGCTCGGGTATTTTACATTTTGGAACATGCATGCAGCCTTTTAGTCACTCACGCTTTGTTTCTTACCACCTTTGAAGGAGCCACTATGCTTTTGGAAATAAGAGAGAAGAAAAGATGAGGTAATGTCAGTGGTATCCAGGGTTTCAGGAGCATGGGAACCACGTGCGCTCCTGCGGAGGCCACGGACAAATCTCAGCATGCACCAAGGGGCAGACTTCCTGGTTCACGTAGTGAGCAGAATTCCAAGGAAGCATGAAAAAGCCTGGGTGGGAAATGATTCACTAGCAAAGTCTCAGGTCCCCAGGCCCAGGGAGTATTTCTGGTAGTGGAATTTAGAAAGTATAACGACCAAGAACTTTTGGGGATGTTTGTTGTTGTTTTTAAGGATTGATGAATGTATTTGTATTCACTTTTTTTGCGGTAAGTATCTATTACACTTAAAATATTTTTATCGGTCCTCAGGAGCATAAACATTATTATCACTTGGTCTTACAAAGCCTCCCCGTCTCTCTTTAAGATTAATTAATCTTTTTAACTGAGATATAATTGATATATAACATTGTATTAGTTTTGTTTATTTTTGTTTTTTTTAACATCATATTTGTTTTCGATGTACAAAATAATAATTTGATATATGGATATACTGCAAAATGATCACCACAGTAAGTTTAGTTACCAGCCATCACTACACATAGCCACAAAATTTTTTCACTCGTGATGAGACCTTTTAAGATCTACCCTCCTTAGTGACTTTCAAATATACAATATAGTACCGTTAACCAGACTCACCCGACTATATATTACATCCCCAGGACTTATTTATCTCATAACTGGAAGTTTTTGCCTTTTGATCACCTTCACTCATTTACTTTACTCCAAAAGTGTCAGGACCAAGGAGTTTTAAAGCAGAGTTCAGCCTGAAAGTAGAGAATCTCTCTGTGGGTAACACACAGCTCCTGCTAACATTTTGCTAAGAGTAATTTGGTGGAAACAAAAGCAATTAAGTTTGAGATTTGCAGGGGTTTGTCTAACTGCTTGTAGAATCTAGATAGCTCAAACTCTCTGAATGATAGATGAAGTGCCTGTAGAGTCTGAACACGGAGAAACCACAACTCGAGACAAAGGGCTTGGTATGCAGGCCCAAGGGAATGGGAACCAGGTGGGGCACAGTCATGAACACAGAGGAAAGTCTGGCTATAGTTCAGGGGCCCGATTTCCTTTGCCACACTTAATTGGCTGTTTCGGCAAGAGATCGACAATACCAGACCCACATCATACGACATTTACAGTGTTCATATGGAAAGGAAGGTTTAAGTATATATTTTATTTTGAACGGTGTACACTTTATTGTTTAAGGTTATTTTAATCGTTTTCATTTCTCCATTGGCCCTTTGCCTTTCTTTTATGAGTTCCTAGAAAAACATCTCTTTTGTAGGCTCTGAATGATGGTCATCTGAAACAGGAGGACACAGTTGGCAATTGTACTCATTCTGCTCTGAGCTGAGGTCCAGGGCAGGCCTGAATAGAGGCCATGAATAAAGCCCTTGGCCTAGACGGGCTTTAGGAGAGAGGGGCAAAGGGTGTTGGAATAGGGGTGCTATTTTCCTATCCGGTGACATCGAGCAGGAGAGCAGCCAGAACAAGGTTTGTAGAGAGACTACCAGAGCTGATGAGGAAGACAGAAGAAGCCCGCAGCACACACAGATGGGCCAAATGACCAAAGGTATAGAGACATGGTGAGCAGATTACCCAAGTGAGAAACCCAGCCAGGATTAAGCTATTGAGGACCTTCTTTGTGAACGTAGAAATCAAAAGAAGCTATGTAAGAAAGCTGAGATTCCTTTGATCAGGATGGTGGCAGTGGGCAGGGGTGAGGGTGTCCTATTGTCCATTATCTGCCAAGGTGGTTTTACCCCAGCTCACATTTTCACATCTTTGTTGATCTCTCTTCATCTTTGAAAGAGCACCTGTGTGGAATCTGACACCCAGTTTTCAGTAAGTAGCATCCCTACTGAATGGTGCTTAAATCAGGCTGCTTAGATTTTAAAATGCCCCTAATTACATGTATCTGATCAGTTTCCTGATTCATCTGTTGCAAAACTGCAAGTCTGGCTTTTGGAATTGATGTATCTTTCAAACCTTACAGCCTGAGCTTTAAGACGGTGAAGCAAAGCTCTATTCTTTTACTTAGGTGGTGCTGTCGATATGGAAGGTAGCTTTCCAGGACAGGGCCTCCTCGGTGGAGAGCCCCAGTTCACCTCCAGAGCAGGGAGTTTATTCAGCCTCATTTCCTAACTGTCTATGGGAGCCTGTGACAGGGTTTCATGCATGGGGGGGACAACAACCAAGGGGGAAGGAGCTAAAATTCAGGAATAAGGATTCAGGGACAGAAGAGAGGGTAACAAGCCTCTCTGGTGCCCTGCTAGTGGGAGACCAGCTCTGGGCCAGGATAGATGGGAGTGGGGGTTGTTCCACAGAGCTTGCACCCAGAGGTTTATACTACATACATCAGCATCCTGACCACGCTCTGCCCAGTAAGACAAGTCCCAAAAGCATCAGTAATCCATTTCTACAATTTGCTTGCTTACAGAAGTGGTAGCAAATCTCACAGAATAAAAACACAAGTCTAGAACAAAAGAAGGACAGAGACAAAGGGAACAAACAAGCAGGAAACAGTGTAAAACTGCAAACAGAAATGCTTTATTCCCCACTTCCCTGGCTTAGAGGTTATTCACTGTTAAAATAAAAGTCAGGAACATTTTGACATATAAATGAGTCTTTTTTTTTTTTTAATATGAAATTTGTTGTCAGATTGGTTTGCATACAACACCCAGTGCTCTTCCCAACAGGTGTGCCCTCCTTAATACCCATCACCCACCCTCCCCTCCCTCCCTCCCCCCATCAACCCTCAGTTTGTTCTCTGTTTTTAAGAGTCTCTTATGTTTGGCTCCCTCCCTCTCTAACCTCTTTTTTTGACCATTTCCCATGCATTGCTTCTTAGCGGTTGTTAATGAGATTCCTGCATGGCTCCCCATTATGTAAAATGCAGTGGTTCTCCTTCTCAATGTTTGTTTCCACCTGAAGACTGCAGGGGTCTGGCAGGGCACAAATGCATGAATTGCCTTCCTAATAGGTGATCTCAGGGCAGCATTTCTGTCTGCCCTCATTAGCTGAGTTGGCAAGAGTTTATATGGCTTTTTCCACATTTCTCTCCCCAAAATGAGGTTTCCTAGATCTGCTTATTCAAATTTGTAAGCGTGTCAGCTTTCTGCGAACCATCTTTCCCCAAACCAGGAATTTCTATGATAGGAGGATTAAAAATAGGAGAGTAAAGAGTCAGATTTCTTAGTGTGAGTTTATTTTGCCCTGGTTTGGGTGAAATACCAAAAACCTCCAGTGGCAGCAATGTAGATTATATGCTTCATCGGAGTTTTATAGGCTTATTTTTAGAAGAGGGCATTCTTCCATAACAATGTACATAATTCTTTGAAAGCAGATGAGAAATGCAAGAGTATAAGGGCAGTGTTTTAACCAATTCTTTTCCTATGGCATGAGGGACCAAAAGGGAAACTGAAACTCAGCATCATAGAATCATAATCCTGGAATGGAGTTTAAACTTAGCGACCCATCACACTGGTATGCACACAGATCACCTGCTGTCAGCGTGGGGTCTACAGCAGAGCAGTATTTTGTAGGCGGCGCCCTGCCCGTAGGTCAGTGACTTTTGCATCTACGCCTCCTGAACACGAGAACATATTTTTACCTGCCCACTGGAAACCCCAGCTGAATGTACCACAGGCTCCTCCAACTGTGCAGGCAGACCTCCCCATACACTCTTGACTCTTGTCATTTGCACTCTTGACTCTTTCTCCTTTACTCCGTGCACTGCATTCGCTCACCAAGGTCAATCGACATGAAGCAGTTTATTTCTTCACAAGTACATTTCCAGCTTCAAAAACACTGGAAGAACCGTTCAGTAGGGAAGGCCTGGCAGGGGATGGGTTGTATTCTCTGAATTTGGTCTTGACCTGCCCTTCAGTTTGTTGGTACCTAGTCTCATCTCTCATCTTCCCATTTCCAACCCTCCCCTCCTCACCCCTTCAAGTAAATGCCCCATTTGTCTCGTCTTTGGCTCTCCATCTTCTTATTTCATTATGTTTGGACTGGTCCTTCTCCACAGAAAATCTCCACGGATTGGCACACTGTTAATCAGAGTCTCTCTGGTTTGCTCCACAGCACCAAACCCCACTTCATGTCCTCAGCAATCCACATGTCCCCCCATCCCAATTTGGGGTCACACCATGGCACCTGGCCCTAGAGATCTATTTTACAAATTGTCAGTTATTCTTTCTGTCTCAGAATAGCACTCCAAGTTCACTGGGGCATGCTGGGTGTTCTCAGCAAGTGTTTGATAAATAAACAAACGAGTGATCAGATATGCTAATGGAAGATAAGCCAAGGAGAAAATTTTCAATTTCATTCTTCAATTCATCCTTGCTAACTCTCAGGTAATTCGCTTTCACCTGAAATAAACAGAAAGCCTCTTTTTGTAGAGACAATAAAAACCTTACTTTAAAAAAATTTGAAGCCATGTTTGCGGAGGGCATGGGAAAAGCTGTAGGCTACTCAAGCACTCGTTCACTTGTCTACAGACTAACCCTAACGGGGAAGGTTTCTAAAGTATTCCACATGTAAAGAGGTTAGAGTGGGAGAGAGCCGAAGCATAAGAGACTGTTAAAAACTGAGAACAAACTGAGGGTTGATGGGGGGTGGGAGGGAGGGGAGGGTGGGTGATGGGTATTGAGGAGGGCACCTTTTGGAATGAGCACTGGGTGTTGTATGGAAACCAATTTGACAATAAATTTCATATATTAAAAAAAAATTGTTTAAACACTTTTTAAAATAAACAACAATAAATTAAAAAATAAAATAAAACACTTTTTCCCCCCCAAAAAATAAAATAAAATAAAGTATTCCACATGTATACAGGGTGGCTGGGTGGCTCAGTCAGTTAAGCATCCAACTTCATCTCAGGTCAAGATCTTGTGGTTCATGGGTTAGAGTGTCATGTCAGGCTCTGTGCTGACAGCTCAGAACCTGGAACCTGCTTTGGATTCTGTGTCTCCCCCGCTCTCTGCCCCTCCCCCACTCGTGCTATGTCTCTGTCACTTTTTATTTCTCTTTCTCAAAAATGTATAAGTATTTTTTAAAAATTTTTAAATTTTTCCATATGCATAGTCTACATGTAGCTTGAAGGTTTATTGGTAATGAAGGAGCTTAGAGGATTCAGCTCATCCCAGTGTCTTGGTCAGGTTGAAGAGAAATGTGATTCTTAGGATAGCCAGAGTCCTGGCCTCAACCCCACCCCAACATCAGCATACTTGCTGGTGGAAAGTTAGAAAATAAGGGAGGGAAACAGAATTCTTTGGCATTTTCCTACCCTGATTTGTTTCTGATCCTTTCTCGTACTGCTCCCTTCCCCCTTAACCTTTTCATGTTCAGAAATATGGATGCTACTCTAGCCAATGTGCTTGAGGGATCTCTGTTAAACTGCATTTATTTTCTTCTAGCATAAGACTATTTGGGCGGGGAAACTATATAAACTAGATGTTCAGAGCATGGGCGCAGGGATTTGACTGGGTTGAAATTGCAAGGCTGCTCCCCTAAATCTGATTGACCTTGCTCTGGTTATTTAACATCCTCTGTTCCCTCATCTGCTCCTTAGCTGTTGTAACCTTCAGACAAGACAATGAGTCTCAGAATCGTCGTTGATAGAAAGACGCCAATAATACTGAAACCAGAGGGTTGTTGAATACATTCTATGAAATGCCAGATGCAAAGTGCTTGCTTGGTACCTGGCTTCTGGTAAGAGTTCAATGAATAGTGGCCATTTTTATTATGTTTTTACGCCTGAGAGCTCAGTCTCTAAGAAATCTATGCTTTAAAACAGGTCTTTGAACCTTGGAACTAAAAAGCTACAATGCCTCTTCCTTCACTATGTCCAGGAGACTGTGCACTCCCTGACATGTGCTGTACACACATAAGACATCAACGACTATAATGTCACCTGCCACAGAGTTGCCTGAATCCAGTGGGATTTTTCCAAAGTAAATGGTAAATGCCTTGAACTATAAAATGTCAGTGAGCCTATGCTCATTTCTCTGTAGACAGTGTTTGAAGAACCAAACCTAGTGCATGTTTCACAGACACTTGGTATCACATAAGGGAGCACCCTTGGATCATTTAAAATTGTATTTGTCATATTATGCCCCAATAAACAGTTCTTTAAATACCTAAGTCTGCTTTAGATACCATAAAAGAAAACAGTGAATATAATTTCAACATATATTTTAGTGAACTTCTTTTTTTTTATTATTGTATTTAAGGAGATCGTCATGTGACCCAACGATGCCCACATGACATCCCAGGTCCAAAGTTTTCTTTTAGAATTTGAGGTCAGCGAAGACTCAGTCTCTGTTGACTAGGAGCAAGATTTTACAATTGCCACGCCCTCTTTGTGTACATTGTTGGAAGCCCAGAGCCAGATTTGATCTAATTATTGCAACCATTACAAAGCCATTATGCTAACCTTACGGAAAACTTTTGTTCTCCTTATCTATCCCTCTTTTATTAATTTTCTTATATACGTCTTTGTTTTGATCTTCCTCACTGTGTTCAAAGAGCCTGAGCATACACATTAAGATAAGTTAACCAAGGGGCTTCCTTCGGACAGACTGGGGTCTACACTCTTCCATGGCATTATGTCCTGGGATGGAATTAAACACTGGGATTGTCACCCTGCATTCAGCCTTTCTTAGGATCACAATCCACCTTGCTTCCAGGACACAATTCCCTACCGAGCTGGAACCACTTTGAGACCACCTTCTCACTTTGGACAAATCCCCAAGAAATAAGATCATTACTGTTAAAATGTTCTATATTAAATTGCTCTATTACAAACAACCCATAGCTAGTAGACAAAAAAAAAAAAAAAAGAGTCCAAAATAATGAACTAGTTTTATGCCATCTCTTCCTTTATTCCTAATTATCTCAACAAATTGCCAAACCCTTAGAAACCCCCACTAAGTTGTGCCACACGACAGAAAAGGGAAAACTTGCTATTGGAAAACATATCCCTAGTTGAAGGCTAATGTAAATCAGATTTTCAAAACTCCTATCTCTTCAACAGTACTAAACTAATAAAGAGTTCTAGCTTGGAATTGTGTATCCCTCTAGGGGGCCACTGGGTTCAGACACTTTTCTAATTCAAAATTAAGTCTCATCTTGATTGCCTCTCTGCTCCCCTCTTCAGGTATGTGTTACCTGGGAGCCTGGAGGCACTTTCACAGTCACCAAACAGATGGGCTTTCCCTTTCTGTGTTCCTCTCCACTTGGGCAGGAAAAGCACAGCTGCGTGGAGTAATTTGGTGTAAAAGATTTCCTAAACACATCCACAGCTTTCCGGCTACTGTTCAGCAGGGAGCTGGAACCTGGAAGCAGAAGTCTTCTAGCCTATTAAGGACCTAAGCTCCTCCATTGGGATCTCATCTTATCTCTTTGGTGGCACAGATATGCTTATTAGCAGTCATTACCATCGGAACAGGAACACTTCACTCCATCCATTTCCTAGTTGGCTTTCCTGAGCCTTCTGTATTATTGTAACTATTGTAACAAACATTGCATTGTAACAAACATCCCCCAAATCTTAGCATCTCAATGGAATACAAATGCCTCTTTCTCACTCAAGTCACAGGTCATTGTGGAGTTTGGAATTTGGGGGTGGGGGAGTGGGATGGGCCTGGGGGCTGTTTCCCAGACTCCTACCGATCTTCTTTCCGCTTGGGTCCTTGGTGTCCTCTCCATTTGATTAGAGGTTGGGGACCAAGAGAGAGCAGGGAAGATTGTGCAAGAAGCTTTTTGAGGTGGAGCTTGTAGGTGGCACCTTGTATTCTGCCCAAGTTCTTGGTCATGTGATGCATCCAAGTGCAGGCGAGGCTGAGATAGGCAGTCTGGTGACGTGCCCAGAAAGGAAAGGAACTGGGGCTTAGGAAGCACACAGCAGTTCCTCCCCCCCCACCAAGGAAGGGTCAGGGAGTTAAGACAATAGGATGCTGTGGGATAGATGTAAGAGAAAGTGAATTGTTGAGGATGCCAGGAACCGGGAGCGCACCTGTGTTTTCCAGGAGTTACATTGCCCACTGCTGCGGAGAAGGAATACAGTCCTAGGGGTGTAAGTTTTGACTTGTTTGAGATGCACAGATATCCAGATTTTTAAGTAAAATGTCCTCATTTGTACATGGTGGCCACTAACTAAACTATCTCTAAACCTCTGGGCAGGCCATGCAAAATGTATCTGAAGGCCAGACTCCGCTGGCAGGCTGCCATTTTGCAACCTCTGTTTTAATTTTTCTGCCCTTGTGAGTAAAGACGAGGGCTAAGAAGAAATCAGAGCAGTGACCCCCCAGGCCTTTACCAGAGGAAGGTGAAGGGTGCCTTCTGCCTGCTCGAAGCCCTGATATTGGGAGTTTAGGGGCGTTCGTGTCTACAAGGCTAATTAAGGCTCAGAATGCTACATGTTGAGCGTCCTTGTTCCTTTGCAAATGTCTGTAATGCCAGATGTATGTGAAAAGGTCAAAGTTCTTCGTGGACGAAAGGAAACAGATGGTGGATCAAAATTTGATGCTAGGAAACTGATATGTATATATATATATGTATACATATATATATGTGTGTGTGTGTGTGTGTGTGTATATATGTGTGTGTATATATATATATGTACATGTGCGTTTGTGGTATGTGTGGTGTGGGTGTGTATGCATATGTGTATGGTGTGTGTGACTTGTGTGCGTGTGGTGTGACGTATGTGTGTATATGTGTGGTGTAGCATACATGTGTGTATTACAGTGTATACCTGTGTGTCGTGTATGTGGTATACGTGTGCACGTGCATGTATGTGTGTGGGGGGGTGTGTATGACGGGTGGTTTGGTGTATGTGTGTTGGGTGTGGTGTGGTGTTTGTGTATGTGGAGTGTGTATATGTGGTATGTGTGTCTATGTGCTCACTTACCAATGGAAGCTGGTCTATACTTAGATTAGCGTAAGTGCTTGGTAGGGATAAGTTTACAGGGTTTTGTTTTTAAAGCCTTTTTCGAGGGATGGGGAAGGTTGGAAGGCGAAGGAGGACAGAGAGAGAAAGGAGCATGGTCAACAATACAGTGAAAAATGTTACTTAGGAAGTCACTTGGTAGGCCATAAAAAGACTAATATGAGAAGAACTGAAAATAGGGAGGGTGGGCATACAGTGTGAGGACTTTTCCAGCGGTGATTTGAAGGCCTGCAGTGAAGGCAGTCCTCACTTCCTTCTCTAAGCAACAAAGCCAATAGCCTTCTTGAGAGGAAAATTAAGCAGGAATCCCACACCAAGCAGAGGTTGGAACAGATGCCTTTAATGATCCCTGCACGCTGAGATTCTGGGACCACCAGGGTAGAATTTACAAAGAGAGTCAGAGCATAAATCAAATCCCAATTTAAAAGGAGGTGGGAGCGCCTGGCTGGCTCATTTGGTGGAGCATGCGAGTCTTGATCCTGGGGTGGTGAGTTCGAACCCCATGTTGGGGGGTGGATTGTACCTAAAATTAAAAAAATATTTCATTTTATTTTGTTTTTATGTTTTATTCAGTTTTGAGAGAAAGAGAGAGAGAGAGAGAGAGAGACTGATAGAGACAGAGCACGAGGAGGGGAGGGGCAGAGAGAAAGGGAGACACAGAATCCAAAACAGGCTCCAGACTCTGAGCTGTCAGCACAGAGCCCGATGCGGGGCTCAAACCCACGAACCGTGAGATCATGACCTGAGCCGAAGTCGGATGCTCAACCCACTGAGCCACCCAGGTGCCCCTAAAACAATATTTTAAAAGCACATAGAATAATATTCAAATAGATACATAGACTCTTAAAATGAAGTATGTAAATTAGTAGAGGGGTAACAGGTGGAAATTAATAGGAACTTGAGATTAAGGAACCCCAAACACTATAACATCATAAAAGGAAAAGAAAAAAATGTGCATGCGTGTGTGTGTGTGTGTGTGTGTGTGTGTGTGGTGTGCATGTTATGTGTGTCAGGGAGGCAGACTGCTTCTAGAAGCCCATGCTATATATAACAAGACTTCGCTGTAGGTCTGACCTTTGCACTTTCCAGCTATATCTCTTCTTGCTCAGGGACCACATCTGTTATCCCTACATATTGTTCTGAGCTCAGGTTTCCAGCCTCAGACACTCTATAAGCATTCAGTAACAGATGCAATATTATTTGAAAGATTTTGCTTTAAGTTACTCTGTTTTTATTCTAACACTTCCTTTAAACATCATTTATATCTCAAACAGAAATTTTGCATATATATACCACAGAGAGGTTTTATTCTATAAATTTCTTCCCTGCAGTATAGCTCCAATTTTAGGAATCTTTCTTTTGCTGCCTTCCTTATGTTATAATTAACACATAACATTATATTAGTTTCAGGTATGAAACATGATGAAAGTCTTCTTCTGGGAGACTGGTCTGCTCTTAACAACGAAACAACAAAACTTTGTATTTTGAAACGAAACACTTCCCAGAGTGAATTTTTTATTTTTAATTTATCGAATCTTATTTCTTTTATCTACACTTAATTTTTAAAATACATTGTGAAACGTAGCATAGGCCTGGCCCATGTTGACATGAACCATTAATAATTAAAATAGAAGTCACTGGTTGTGATTTATTTAATCTTTTTTTAATTTTTAAAAATATTTATTTATTTATTTATTTAGAGAGCGAGGGAGGGAGGGGCAGAGAAAGAGAGGGAGCGAGAATCTTAAGCCAGCTCCACACTCAACAAGAAGCCCGGTGCAGGGCTTGATCTCATGCCCCTGAGAGTGTGACCTGAGCCTAAATCAAGAGTCGGATGAAATCAAGAGTTGGAGCCATCCAGGTGCTCCTATTTAATTAATCTGATTTTAACCAACTCAGTTTTCCATAAAGAAAAAGCTAAGTATTTTAATCTCTATATATTTGTGGAGCCCTTGGAAATTGCTTCAGTTTCAATAGATAGGGATACAGATTTCTGGTAAATAGATAAGAACCTGGTAATGTCAGAGATATTTACTCAAAACCCTCTGCAGATGAAAGACAGGGATTTCCACGAATCTGATATGTTTGAGTCTGAATCCTTGTGACTTTTGTTTTTTTCCTCAGAAGTTCTATTACCTTTTTCACGGCATTGGATGAAGCCAAAAAATCAAAGATGTACTAAAACTTGAGATAAATCAATTTCTTTGGTTGCACGCCAAATATGGTTAAGGCCAGTGGGCTCTCCTGAAAGGAATAGACAAGTATAAAATGCCAAAGAATTGAGTTGAAACAGGCATTCATTCCCTTGGGCCCATTCTCTCAGTCTACAAGAGCTGCAATATGCTTAGTGCAGAGGGCAGGTTTCTGCCTGTAGTTCTGAATGTTCCACATGGAAACTGTAAACAACCTGGGGAGAGACTCTCCTGAAATCCCTGTCATTTCCACACAAATTTGGATTCCTTTTTAGTTGCCAGTTGGGATTAAGAAGCAAAAAGAGAAGGGCGCCTGGGTGGCTCAGTCGGTTAAGCGTCTTGACTTCAGCTCAAGTCATGATCTCACAATTCATGGGTTGGAACCCTATGTCGAGGTCTGTGCTGACAGCTCAGAGCCTGGAGCCTGCTTCCTATCCTATGTCTCCCTCTCTCGCTCTGCCTCTCCACCACTTGTGCTTTGTCTCTCTCTCTCCCCAAAATAAATAAACATTTTTTAAAAAAAGAAGAAGAAGAAGCCAAAAGAGAAAGCCAGGAACTGAATATTCTCCCAAATGAAACCACCCCCAATTACCACAAAAAAAGGAACAGTTAGAACCATATCAAAAAGAGGGCAACAAAGGGAACTAACATACAAAGAACTAGCAAAACCCCAGCTGAAAACAGCCCAGATGAGCAGACTCCCACGTGATTTTTCCAGTGGGCACGCTGTTTATGCTCATCTCTGCACCAGTCATATTTCCCATCCACCCAAGGAAGCACGAGCACAGGTGGAAAAGACAAAGGAATCATACCTATCAGTTAGGGAACAAGGCAAGTTTGCTGAATTGACCTAGGAGCAGTAGAAAACACACAGCAGTGACAATTACCACTTCGTGGGAAATTCCTCATACAAAGAATTCTCCCTACAACCTAACACTAGAAAAAAAAATGTAGACATACTTGCCAAGAATAAAAAGACCTGAGATTTTATCATTTTTCTTCACTAAGGTATTTGATTCAGGAATGCCTGAGCTGCATTTGGTGTTGGTTTCTGGCTTATGTTTAACCTTTGGGTGCGTTCAGCAAGGAATGTGTGCTAATCATGTTTAGCCCAATATAATCTGGCAGCTTCAGATGTTGACACTATTTTGGGGCTGTGAACTCCAAAAAAATAATGATTTCATATAAATTTAAGCAATTATTACAATAACTCTTTTCCTTATCCTTGTTCAAGATGAATATTCAATAACATAATACCATGGTAATGGCCTTGCAAGATACTTGTTAGCTTAATTTAGCAAAATTTTGATATATCCATAATGTTGATTTAATGCAAATGTTTGAGGTTGTTTGAAAACTGAATACAGTTGACCTTTGAACAATACAGGTTTCAATTGCATGGGTCCACTTATACATGAATTTTTATTTTGATAAATACAGTACAGTACTATAATGTATTTTTTCCTCCTTAGGATTTTCTTAATAACATTATCTTTCTTCCCTTTTTTTTTTTAAGTTTATTTATTTTTTTATGTGGAGAGAGAGCACATGCAGGGGAGAGGCAGAGAGAGAGGGAGAGAGAGAATTCCAAGCAGGTTCCACAGCTGTCAGTGAAGAACCCTACCTAGGGCTCGATCTCAAGAATGCTGAGATCATGACCTGAGCCAAAATCAAGAGCCGGATGCTTAACTGAGCCACCCAGGCACCCATAACATTTTCTTTTCTCTAACTCATTTTATTGTATGACTACAGTATATAATACATATAAGATACAAAATATGTGTTAATCAACTGTTATCAGTCAGGCTTCCAGTCATCAGTAAGCTATTAGTAGTTAAGTTTGGGGAGAATCAAAAGGTACAAATGAGTTTTATACTGCATGAGGGGTCAGGGTGCCTAACCCCCATATTGTCAAAGGTCAATTGTAACTTAGAATTTGGGACTAAACAGTATTTCTTGGTATTATAGGAATTTCCAAAGCTCTTGCAAATGGACCTTGAACATTGACTGGATAGTTCTAGGACAGCCTGAGTTCTCACCCACTTTTAACCAAGTCATACATTTTTAGCCTAGAAAGATTTTGTTCTTTAGCCGAGTTTGCTGCTGGGAAGGAGAACAAGTGCCTGGGAGGCCAAACCTATCCAGGCTTGCAGCTGTTACAGCCAGGCCGCTCTCAGGCCGTGGAGGTGGAAAATATATGGCTGGGACACGTGGAAGATGCCAATTGGCATCAAAGAAATTTTGCCTGCTATTTCATTCATTCTTTCACTCATCCATTCCCTTATTCCTTCATTCATGAGATGTTTATCAATGTCTCCTATATGTCCATCTTCTGCTCAGAGCTGCAGACCCAATTCTGAAGAGTAAGGGGGAGAAAAAGAAAAAGAGAGGAAGAGGAGGAAAAGAAGGATGAGAATAATAAGAATAAGGATAAAACGACAGCAGGGAAATAATCATTGAGTATTTATTCTAGGTCAAGTACCATGCTGAATACACTATCTACTGTCTACTGGAGGCATTATCTCATTGAATCTTCTCAACTTCTTGAAGGAAATCCTGTGATGTACTCTCACTTTTCAGATGAAAAAAACCGAGGTTCACTCAGGATAAGAAATTACCCCAGGTAAAATGGCTAGTAAGTGACTGACTTTGTTCTAGAGCCCAAGACGCTCTGATTCCAGAGGCAACAGTGTATCATGGTAAGGAGCATGGTCTCTGGAAACAAAGGTGGGAGTTCAAATTCTGGATCTGCCACTGGCTGGTTGTGTGACTTTGGGCAAGTTAATCTGCCTCTGCCCCATTCTCCTATAGGGCTGTTACGAAGATTAGAGGCTTTAGCACGTGTAATGTGCTTAAACTAACACGTTGCACAAATATGCACTACGAAGTGTTTTTATTATTCCAGAACCCATGCCCATAACTATCCCTTTCCTGTCCTCGTGGAGTTTGGGGTCTAGAAGAGAATCAAGACAGATGAGTGGACCCTTGTATTACGGTGTGTTAAGGGCTCAGACTGGAAAAGGGTAGGACACTGATGGAACATGCTGGTAGTCTTGAATCTGGACTTGGGAGTTTCAGGGAATGTTTTCTAGTTCAAGTGGCATCTAAGTGGAAAGACATGAAGGAGGGGGAGGCATGAATGAGCTGAGGGTTCAGGAAGTTGGGACCTGTGCTCAGGGAGGGCTAATTGTTTCAGAGAACAGAAGTTTAAAACAAATTAATTTAGGGAATTATTGCAAATCTTTGCTAATGTTTTCCTGACTATTGAAGCAGGATATAGCACACTCGACAACTGCAGTGTAAATAATATTTACAAACGTATGCTAATTATTGAGTCTGGAATTAGTCTTTCAAACATCAAGAATTTTAAAAGAAGTACTTGTGATAACCATTGATTGATATAAAACACCATTAATATCTGTATACCAGAATACGCAGAAACAACAACTTTCTCATTCTTTTCTGTTGCCTCCTCATTCATTTTCAGCCTTCCTTGTCTCTGTCCTCTCTGCTCCCCCTGGCATTCTCCCAGTGACAATATTCATAGTAAGTTTAAGTGCTAGCTATCAACCTCTTTGCCATCCCAGTGTGCCTAGCAGCTTTAGTGATGCCTCACGGAGGAGAAAAGACGGCTTAAGTAGTGAAAAGCAAGAAGAAAGAAGGTACATTCAAGAAAACCTATAACTGTTTAGTTTTCCTCTGGCACATTCTTTTTTATTATTATTTATTTTTATTTTTTTAATGTTTATTTATTTTTGAAAGAGAGAGAGAGAGAGACAGCGCAAGTGTGGGAGGGGCAGAGAGAGAGGGAGACACAGATCTGAAGCAGGCTCCAGGCTCTGAGCTGATCGCACAGAGCCCCATGTGGGGCTCGAACTCACAACTCACAAGATCAGGACCTGAGCTGACAGAAGTTGGACGCTTAACTGACTGAGCCACCCAGGCGCCCCTCTCTGGCATGTTCTGGTGTTGGTAAGACCTAGCACTCCTAGTCTGCTCTCATGAGGGAGGCTGCCCTTTGCATTCATCATTTTCTTGCCTTCTATAAAAATGTCTCAATATTCAAAATGGAGTATTCTCATCCAAAACAAAATTAATAACACCATTTCAATCAAGACTGTTATGAGCTCCAGCGTGATCCTAGCTGTAAAAAGGCAGGCATGTGAACCCCATGTTTCTTTACCTCTCAGCAAGAGAGGACATTGTACTTAATTAATCACTTACTCCAGGGTTACCCAATCCACACAAAAGCAGAGTGACAAAGATGTTGCTTTTTTTAGCACCGGCAATAAATTCCCAACAGCTATAAGAAGAAAAACGTATCATGCCTTGCTCCTGCCGTGGACAAAGCAAATGCTAAACGTCTCCATTATAAAATATCAACCCCACCAAATGAACTGAGCTGAAATTTCACTTTTTTTTTTCAGTTAAAAAAAAAAAAAAAAGACACGTGCTTTAAAAAAAAAAAAAAAGGCCCTCAACAAAACAGAATCCCTTGTCAATTCTGCCTAACGTTCTGTAAGTTTTATTTTACCAGCTCCCGCGTGCTCCCGCTTCACTATCTGTGGCTAAGGCAGGAAGGCCAGAGGCCACATGTGTCATATGCAAGGGGACGTTCCTGCTGCCTGTGAGGTCTTGTAAGCTTGGTGATGGTCCTAATGGTCCTAATAGTCTTTTTTTTTTTTTCCTAACTTTCTGTGATTGCAAAGAAAGAAAGCCTTCTTTGCAAAGTCCGGACAGGATATCCCTGTATCTTTTTCTTGACCTTTCCATGCTTTTGCTCATTAGAAAACAAACTCACCTGAATCCCCTTTCTTTTGGTGGAACCTAATAGTAAACATGTAAAATCACAGTATCCATTTGTGAGCTATATTTGACAGCTGATTATGTGTCTTTGACTGATTTTTTGCCTTCCGTAAGAAAACCTGGAAATGTCTCATAACATAAATAACGAAAATGCTCCCGGTCAAAATATATCAGTGTGTTCACCATATTTTCACTTGTAAGGCAAATTGTGTTCTTGGTGTTTCCATCCTATGAATTCCTATAAATATAGGCAGTGGAGATAAGACCAGGGTCACTGAGGAGGGTGCATAATTGGATGACCCTTCCCTGCTCTGAACACCTTTAGAATTGCCGTCCGCATACTTTATGAGTGGCATTCCACAGTCAATCCATGGGAGCACTGAGAGCCACAGATGACCCAATGCAAGCAGCACTGTTGCAGGATGTGCGTTTGGGGAGCAAATAATCAGTATCATTAAGATATCCATTATTATAGTTTGCAGTCCACACTGGTGCCCTTAAAGAGTACACTGATCCTACCATACTCCAGACTGTCATATTCTGATCATGATCGTGATGCCTGCTTTACAGCTTTGCTGTTTCCTCTTGGGCTACTGTAGTGTCCACATCACTGGTTTCTACCATGTGCCGAGGATTTGTGGCTTCGATTTTGATGTTGACAAGCTTTTTTTCGTTTTGGTTTGTTTTGTTTCTTTTCCTGATTCTCAAAGGTGATCTGGATAGCTGAAGTTTTCAGATAAATGAGGGATTTGCCATACGTGGCTGCAGTGTTTGAAATGGAAACTTTGTGCCTGAGAATAAGCAATTGTGAATGTGAAAATATGTTTCCTATTAAGATAATCTGGCTGTCCATATTTTAGGCATACCAAAGTTAAAATTAATTCTAATTCTTCTTTGACATGAATTTGACCAAAATCAAATGCTCTTACTATGAAAACATATCCCATATATAGCCAAGCGATTATTAACTTATTTCTCAAATCTTTTACAGATCTCATGTTACAAGAATATGGCTATGGAAATATACAGCTCTTTATTTTTTGACACATATGAACCTGATTTTAGCTAAAAGCAAAGCACATATTTCAAGCAAATGAACAAAACATTGAAGCATATGAACAAAAGAACACTTAAATTATCACGGTTATTCAATCAGTTTGTGATTATGGCAAAGCATTTCCAGTATAAAACATTTGTTGAACACATGCTTGGCAGCCTTCCAAATAGGTTCATAGAAAAATCAAGAGGGCAAGAAATCGAAGTGCTTTTTGCATTTTTAATCCTAACTTTCTGCTTAGGCTACAACATAGAAATAATATGGTTATAAAAGTATCAAGTCATAATTAGCTATTTGTCATTTGGTCTTTTACATTTAATGCAAATGGCTACAACATAGAAATAATATGGTTATAAAAGTATCAAGGCATAATTAGCTATTTGTCATTTGGTCTTTTACATTTAATGCAAATTTTTAAACTTTTGGTGGAAACACCCAAATCAAAATCTGCTGTAAAATATTTCTGGGCAAACTGGAGTATAGGACCATCTCTGAGACATGTACATAGTCCACACCAATGGTGACTCTTTCATTAAATCTCTGGCTGTTACTTTCTGGCCAATTTGTTACTATTGAAACAAAGTGAAGAACTAAATCAATTAGCCAGATCATGCTTTTCTGAAATAAAGGCAATTTTACTTTTTTTTCCTGATTTCAATTATAACGTATACTCATGGGGAAAAATCAAGCAATACAAGTAGCCTTCTATGGATTAAAATTTTGGTAAAATCCATATCACAAAACAACCAGTTAATTTTAACCTTGAGGAAGTTCAAAACAGTATGAAGAAAGTAAACATTACTCCTAATGAATATTTCATCAATTTTTAGATTGCTTTCAGAATTTATCATTCTAAAGAAGAAATATGGTAGTGAATATTCTTATTGCAAGTATGAGTACTTATTTTAGGGGAAGTGCTCAAAAAATTCACTTTATGTGTTGGAAACCATTGGACATACCCAAGCAATGATTTTTCTTTTCTCGTGGAAGGTGGAATTGACAGACTTTGACCATTGCCTGTGATTTTAAGCAACTATTGCATGGTAACTATGTTGCCCTTCCCGGAGTAGAAATTATATTTTTACTAAGAGAAACAGAGCATCTAATGTTTCATATTTCATTCTGAAAAGCCCCTTTTTGTCTATATGGATACAGTTTTCCTCTTGTGTATGGTACAATATTGATCTTGGAGAGAAGAAAAAAGATGCATTTCATCTGACACAGTTCAGCTAAATAATGATGGCTTTGACTATGTTTTTCTCCTAACAAAGGACAGTCTTATATTTTAAGGAATTATATTTGAAGCACTTAGTGTTATTGTCAGATAGACCTTTACCTCTCAGAAAGAAAGTTTTTTTTGGGAGAGGAGCATGAGTCTTCTTGTTAATAAAAATAATCTAACTTTCGGATTGCTTGCTTTTACTTGCTTTAAAAATAAAGAGTCAACAAAAATGTGAAGAAAACATTTCTAAGGTCATTGGTGGTTTGAAAGACTAGAATAAAGGCTTGATGCTAAAGGAGTAAGTGGACACAATTATGCTGATTTGTTTTAAGAAGTTCCAAAGGGGAAAGGAAGACATCACTCTGAGACTGATGTACAAAAGCCAAGAATCATTTAGGGCTTCCAGAAAACTGGGGCAAAATCAATAGGAAAAGGGGTCTTTGTTTATGGTGGAATTTAAAATTCAGATGTAAAGGTCAGTAAGTCTCCAGAGCTCCCTGAAGAATTGCTCAGTGACTGATTGAGTGAGAGAGAGCGCACTTTGGGGAGACAGGGGAGAAGAGAGGGAGGAAATAAGGTGTAATAAATATCTGCCAGGCTCAATGAAAGAGAAAGCCATTAGTAATTCTTTCAAGCAACTAGACCCTATCATGAGAGACATTCATGAATATTATGTAAGGATTTTTAAGTGTTTTTTCAAGTCAGTTGAGTTTTGACTGATGCTCAATGGAAATCATTGGCCTTCAGTTTAGTGTATGTAGCTCTCATTTGTGACATCAGAGACCTACATGGGAGTGTAATCCTACTGATCACACTTTTGAGCTCATTATTAAATGGGAAGATTAAGAGAGACCTCTGAAAGTCACTCAGAACTTCCATTTCTGGAAATGGCCAGCTAGATTATTTAGAACAACTGTCCTGCTGAAAACAATGAAATGAGGGTAGTTTTCATGATTGGGATATTAACACATGAGGCTTCTGGGATTTTGATAACGTTCTCACTCTTGATCTCGGGTTTCCTAGGTGATAATTACACTTCATGATTTGGGTGACGTTTACTTGTTTTTGCATGGTTCTGTATGTAAGTTGTATGTCGTGATAAAAGAATTTTTAAATTCCCTAATTCAGCCTTCAACCTTCAGGCAGGTCGATTTTGCACACTGAAGATACACTTTCTTTCTCCATGAAGAGAAACACTGTCTTCCTTTATGATCCAAACACTTTCTCAAATTTCACTTCGTAGGGACTTGCATCCTCTCCTATGCCAAATTGAAAGCTACAGGACTGAAGCTGAAATTATTGAAAAGATTTCTAAGAAAATTTTTGGCTAGAACATTAAAGTCTATGAGATAGCTAATTAGAATCAATTAGAATAGTCTCCAGTGGGGTTCCTGGAGTCAGTTGGGCATCCAACTCTTGATTTTAGCTCAGGTCATGATCTCGTAGTTTGTGGGAATCAACCCCTGCATTGGGCTCTGTGTGCTAATGGCATGGAGCCTGCTTGGAATTCTCTCTCTTCCTTGTTCTCTGCCCCTCCTCCACTCTCTCTCTCTCTCTCTCAAAATAAATAAATAAACTCAAATTAAAAAGAATACTCTCCAATTTTTCTAACAACAACAGTTTTGTTCTAACAAAGAATTCCTATCCCTCTCATATAAAACCTTTAAATTTTGCATTAGGAAGTTTCACTTTCTGAAATTTCCCACAAATCAAGAAGTAATAATGTGGTTTTTTATCATTGCAGTCAAAAATTTGATTGCATTTAGCCAAAAGATGTTTTGATTTGCATTTAGCCAAATCAAGTTGATTTGCATTTAGCCAAAAGATGTTTTTTTTAAGATTTTTTTTTTTGGAGTTTATGCATTTATTTTGAGAGAGACAGAGACAGTGCAAGTGGGGGAGGGGCAGAGAGAGATGGGGGAGAGATGGAATCCCAAGCAGGCTCTGCACTGTCAGCACAGAGCCCCAGCGTGGGGCTTGAACCCATGAAGCCATGAAATCATGACCTGAGCCAAAACCAATAGTCAGACATTTAACCAACTGAGTCTCCCAGGCACCTTTAGCCAAAAGACATTTAAAGTAGAAACTCAACCTCATTATGGAAAATCATTGTTATCATTAGAATAATTTCATCAACCATAGCTAAACTTTACTGAACACTTACTATGTACAGATAATATGCTAAGTATCCACAAATATTATCTCATTTGATATTCATACAAATCCTGTGAGCCATGTAGTGTCAGTCCCATTTTTTAGACTGTAAAATAGAACCATAAATTTTAAGTATCTTGCCATATAAGACAGCTACTAACTAGATTCAACAGAGGTTCAATATCAGGTTATAATCACTGTTCTATACCCTCCAGAAGTTGTAAGAAAATTGACATAGAATCATTAGAGAATGTATTAGATCCTTAATAAAGACTTTTGAGGGCTTGGCCCCCCAAAAGATAAAATTGAGGAATAAACTGAAGTCTGATGAGACATGTTCTCTTCTCTGCATTTCTTATATCCCTGCATTCCGGGTCCATATTGGTTATTCTTATTATTTTCCCTTCCATAGTTAAGATATTATCTGATTGGACAGGCTTTCCTAGAATATGAATTAATGTTTAACCTCCAAGTGAAATTAGAAATAACCACTTTAAAGAAATGAGAAGCTTATTTTTTAAGTGTAAACATAGAGCAGATTATAGTACAGTTGTCTGATAAGTCTGTCTTCCTGGTTGATATGGGGATATCATGCCAAATTTGATTCCAGTGAGACTAAGTTACTTGATTTCTGTCTAGTCTTAAATTCAGTGGTGCATCAACCAGAATTTAGCTAATACTAACAATTTATGTGGAGAGTATGTGGTAGTGATACTTGGTCTATAAAAACTAATAGAGGAAGAAAAGTCAACATTGGCTAAAGTGAAGTTTGAGGTTATTTACAAAGTTGATTTTGTTTATACTGGTTTTGACAGGATTCATTTAAACATCTCAACATGATGAATTAAATGGAGAAGGGGTTTACCACCTCTATATCTTTAAGGTCTGTTAACGTGGCCCTGATCTCTGCTTTTTCTACAAAATACTGTTTTGGCCAGGGAGTATGTGTGTGTGACGGTGGTAGATGAGTGGGGATTGTGCCAGATGCTTCTGTTTAGACTTGATGACTATGATAACTCTTACCCCACGAGCCAAGGAACCAATGTGAGGTTCTCACCATTTGCCAAATATGTGTTATCATTATGAAATAATAATGCATTTATCAAATACGAAAATTCCAATTAAATAATTGGGAACTGGGAAAATTGCCACTGGTTACATCTGTGGACTAACCTACTGTGAGCTGGACATTGGCCGGGACTCCATTTGTTACCTGGATCTCTTAAACTCACTCTAACAGAGACCGTGATGAGTCTTCATATCTCTGTGTCAGCTCAGACTCTGTGTCCAACAGTCTTTGAAATGTTTGGCATTCCCCTTTCAACATGTATAGTTACTTGAGTAAATGGCCATATGTCTTTTGTGGGGAGAACTGGGAGATGTTTTGTATACTTGTATAGCAAGGTCCTTTCTTCTGGAGACCTAAGATTTCTTTAGTCAATGAACTATGGATATGAAACTGGCTCAGGTCTGGAAACTGGGCAAAGGATTATGACTTTGAATTTGGGTGTGTTCCTTCAGTTTTGATCATACATCTTTGGTTTCTTTTGGTTGTACAGATTAAGACATACTCTTGTTTCATGTTATCTATCAAATCCCAAGGGGTATTCAGAACCCTGTATATGCCACAACCTTGCTGTTTATGGTAATGGCACCCACTTTCTTCTCATAGCGAAGCACCATCAGCCAGACTCTTATTTCAGGAGCCTATCATTCCCATTGCTATCTGAGAGTGTGGTTTTGAACCAGCACTTTCTATCTAATGATAGATGCCTTGCCTACAGAGGATGGCCACCTGTGAGTATCTTTGTGATGCTCATTCCTTATCACTTTGATATATGGAATGTCCTCTGGGCCCTCCTTTGACGCATAGCCATATATGGTGTGATTTTAGTCCTTACATAGTAAGTTCTTTCTAGAATGCCCAAGCTTTTGGGTCCCTTCTCCCATAGTCTGCTGTGACAGTTGGCATTTCTAGTTCACTTAATGTAAGGCATTGCTTTCAAGTACTACCCTAGCAGTGTGTTAGCAACATCACCAAATAAACTCTCCTTTATCTAACTAACTTTATGTTCTACTTCTCCTCATCAAGCACCCTCAGGACACAGAACCATTCAAATTCTCTTGCTTCCTATGGTCTTTGTTGGCAATATGCTGCAGCTTCTTTGGAGTACAATTAATTTCCTCTCTTAACAGATCCAACACTTGCCCAGTGAGGTTATATTGTAATTAACTCTGGTTAGGTCACCGATGACCAGGGAGGAAAATGGGGTTAGATACTACAGCATGTTCTGTCTTACACGGCAGAGACCTCTGTTTCCTCTTCAGATAAAAGGGAGGGCACTTGCCTTTAACAGAGAGGAGACAGGCTAAGAGCTCTGATAGTCTTCTAATTAGGCCCTCAAACTAATCCTCAGCTTTTTCTGTTCTCTAGCTGCAGGAAATGAGAATTTCTTTGTATGCTGCCAAGGAGTCCTGATGGCTTTCACACTTAGCTTTAATTGATGACTAATCTCTGTGGCGGGCAGAATAATGTGCCTCCAAAGATGTCCATGTTCTGATCCCAGAAGCCTGTTAAGAAAAAGTATAGAGATGTTGAAATATTGAGGATTTTGAAGTGAGAGATTAGTATGGATTATCCAGGTCGGTCCCAAGTAATCCCATGAGTCCTATAAGAGGGAGGAAGGAAGGTAGAGTTAGAGAAGGAAATTGGATGAGGAGAGCAGAGGTTGGGATGGTACTATTTATATATCAATTAAAATGTGCGTGTCAAATCTTTGTAAAGAGTTTCACTGTATACATACAGAAAAGAGATCAGAGAAAAAAACACATTTTTTTTTAAACTGCTAAACTCTGGATACTGAGACTATGGGTAACTTTATTTTTTATGTCATTTTTGTTTTTGTTTTTGTTTTTTAATTCGGTTTCACAACCAGCATGGAGTCCAACGTGGATTTAAATCACGACTCTGAGGGGCGCCTGGGTGGCTCAGTCGGTTGGGCGGCCGACTTCAGCTCAGGTCACAATCTCACGGTCCGTGAGTTCGAGCCCCGCGTCGGGCTCTGGGCTGATGGCTCAGAGCCTGGAGCCTGCTCCCGATTCTGTGTCTCCCTCTCTCTCTGCCCCTCCCCCGTTCATGCTCTCTCTCTGTCTCAAAAATAAAATAAACGTTAAAAAAAAAAAATTTAAATCACGACTCTGAGATCGAGACCTGAGCTGAGATCAAGAGTCAGATGCTTAACTGACTGAGCCACCCAGGGGCCCCCACATCACTTTTTAGTAATTTCCAAAATTTCAATAATAAACATATATTTTTAAAAACCCCTTTCATGATTATACATGACCATTGTAGAGAAATTGGAAAATGCAAGTAAATGTATGGGAAAAAATAAAGATTATATCACCACCCCATCACCTAGAGAAAATAACTGTTAACATTTGGGTATATCCCATTTCCATATTTTTCTGTGCACTCATATGAATGTGCATGTGTTAAACTTGACTTGATACTGGCTGTTCAGTCATGTATCCTGCTCTTTCTTTCTTTCTTTCTTTCTTTTGCTTAACATTGTATGGTAAGCTCTTTTACTTATCCTCAGTTTTTAAAACACCATTTTTAACAAAAGCAGGATGTTACAGTGCATTTCCCTACTAGAGGTTAAGATTATCTCCAGTTTTGGGGCACCTGGGTGGCTCAGTAGGTTAGGCATCCGATTTCGGCTCGAGTCATGATCTCAGGTTCCTGGTTCTAGCCCTGCATCGGGCTCTGTGCTGACAGCTCAGAGCCTGGAGCCTGCTTCTGTGTTTCCCTTTCTCTCTGCCCCTCTCCTGCTCACACTCTGTCTTTGTCTCTCTCTCAAAAATGGATAAACATTAAAAAAATTTTTTTAATAAAATTAAAAAAAAGACTATCTCCAGTTTTTTAATATTACAAATAATGATGTGATAAAGTAGTATGTAAATGTTTAGCCACATATCAGATTTTTTCCTCTGGGATAGATACAAGAAGTGGGATTGGATTACTGTGATAATCAGAAAAAAGAAAGTGTTACACTAAAAGGTTTCAGTTCGTGAGCAGCTAAAAAATACTTGCAAATAATTAGGAATTGCCAACAGTTTTTGGAAGTAAGCCATCTTTCCCTAGGCCAGACCCCAGCCTATATGTGTTTAATGAAGGAAGCCAACAGGTGGCTGGTACAGGTGGCTGTCTAAACCATCTTCCTTTTCCTAGGAGAAGAAAGATGGTGAGCTGAGAACATCTTGGTGACATGGCATAGGAATATAGGCAGTGGATATTTCTAACATGGGTAGATTCTCAGGGGATTATTGCTGCTTTTTCCCTTCTGCTATAGGAGGTGTTCGCTCTTCCTGGAGGGATAGTATGGCACGGTAGATAAAGCATCTTTGAATAAAGGAGTCATTGTATAGGGGCGCCTGGGTGGCTCAGTTGGTTAATGCCCGGCTTCGGCTCAGGTCATGATTTCGCAGCCTGTGAGTTCGAGCCCCATGTCAGGCTCTGTGCTGACAGCTCAGAGCCTGGAGCCTGCTTTGGATTCTGTGTCTCCCTCTCTCTCTGCCCCTCCTCCGCTCATGCTCTGTCTCTGTCTCTCTCTCTCTCTCTCAAAAATAAATAAACATCAAAAAATTTTTTAAAAAGAAAAAAAGAAGTCATTGTATAGGTGCAATCTCAAAACGGAGAAGCAGCCAGTAGGGTAAGTGAGGCTGAGCTGTTCCAGTCACCTGGCTGAGCCTAAGGGGGAGGATCCTGGGTACCCCACACCAAGGGACTTACCACCCCTGCCTCAGCACACTGGATAAACCGCCCATGAGAAGAATTTCTTCCGGATGGTGACTGATGCTGTGCTTTGCATCATTCACACTGGTTTGCTAAAAGAGGCAGAGAAATTATTGGCTCAGATTAAGAGAGAACACTACAGTGGGAAATGGTGAGCCAAGACATAGAAAAGGTCTAAACTTCTCCCTGGAAGCACTTTGATATTTATCTCAAATTTCTTTCATTCTCTGTATATGGATATATTTCCCATTGGGAAAACAGTTCAAACCACAGCCAAATAAAAGCTGAGAAAGAAATAGTGACGTTTCCTTATTTGGAATAAAAAAAAAAAAAACAAACAATTCTAAGAAATAATTCAGAAAGATTTCAGAGTAGCTTTAAGCTTTCTGTCTGCAGTAAGAAAGAAAGCTACATAAAAGTATTCTTGCTAATAAAGGGGGGAGATAAGATGATTTCTTAAAATCTTTGAGAGAATACATTAACAAATCTCTGTGGAATACTATTTTCTATAAACGTATTTGTGTTTGGATAATTTTCCTTTAATAAGCAGTTGCAAAAAATTATAGCAGGCATACCTTGTTTTATTGCACTTCACTTTATAGCCCTTTGCAGATACTGCATTTTTTACAAATTGAGGGTTTGTGGCAACCCTGCCTGAAGCAAGTCTATTGGCTCCAGTCTTCCAACAGCATTTGCTCACTTTGTATCTCGGTGTGACATTTTGGTAATTCTCATGATATTTCAAGCTTTTTCATTATTATTATATCTGTTACGGAGATCTGTGATCAGTGATCTTTGGTGTTTCCATTGTAATTGTTTTTGGTGTGCCACAAACCACACCCATATAGAGAGTGCATGTAATTGATAAACAATGTGTGTGTTCTCACGGTTCCACCTACCAGCCATTCCCCTTCTCTCTCCCTTTCCTCAGGCCTCCCTGTTCCCTGAAACACAACACTATTGAAATTAGGCTAATGAGTAACCCTACAATGGCCTCAAATGAAGGGAAGAGTCACGTATCTCTCACTTGAAATCAAAAGCTCAGGATGGTTATTAAAGCTTAGCGAAGGCAAGTCAAAAGCCAATACAGGCTAAACGCTAGACCTCTTGCACCAAACTGCCAAATTGTGAATGTAAAGGAAAAGTTCTTGGAGGAAATTAAAAGTGTTACTCCACTGAACATACAAACAAATGATAAGAACGTGAAACAGCCTCGTTGCTCTTACGGAGAAAGTTTGAGTGGTCTGGATTGGAAGATCAAACCAGCCACAACATTCCCTTTAGCCAAAGCCTAACTAATCCAGAACAAGCCCCTAACGCTCTTCTGCTCTACGAAGGCTGAGGGAGGTGAGGAAACTGCAGAAGACAAGGCTGAAGCTAGCAGAGGTTGGCTCATGAGGTTTAAGGAAAGAAGCCGTCTCCATTACATCGACGTGTGAGGTGAAGCAGAAAGTGCTGCTGTAGAAGCTGCAGCAAGTTACTCAGAAGATGTAGCTAGGATCGTTCCTCGAGGTAGCTGCACTAAATGGCAGATTTCCATTATAGACGAAACAGCCTTCTATTGGAAGAAGATGTCATCTAGGAGTTCAGAGCTAGAGAGGAGAGGTCAATGCCTGACTTCAAAGTTTCAAAACATGGGCTGACTCACTTGTTAGATGCTAAGGCAGCTGGTGACTTCAAGCTGAAGCCAATGTTTATTTACCATTCTAAAAATCCTAGGACCCATACAAATTATGCTAAATCGACTCTGCCTGGGCTGTATAAATGGAACAATAAAGTCTGGATGACAGCACATCTGTTTATGATGTGGTTTACTAAATATTTTAAGCCCACTGTTGAAATATATCACTTCCTCTGTACCTGGTCACTCAAGAGCTCTGATGGAGATGTCCAACAAGTGTAACGTTTTTTCCTGCCTGTTAACACAACATCCATTCTGTAGTCCATGGATCAATAAGTTATTTTGACTTTTGAGTCTTATTATCTAAAGAAACACATTTCATAAGGCCATGGGTACCATAAATAGTGATTGCTCTGATGGATCTGGGCAAAGTCAATTGAAAACCTTCTGGAAAGAATTCACCATTCTAGATGCCATTAAGCACGTTCATGATTCATGGAAAGAGGTCAAAATATCAACATTCCCAGGAGTCTGAAAGAAAGTTGATGCCAACCCTCATGGATGACTTTGAGAGGTTCAAGACTTCAGTGGAGGAAGTCACTGCAGATGTGGTGGAAATAGCAGGAAAACTAGAATTAGAGGTGAAGCCTGAAGATGGGACTGAACTGCTGTGATCTCATGATAAAACTTTAATGGATGAGGAGTTGCTTCTTATGGATGAGCAAAGAAAGTGGGTTCTTGGGAAGGAATCTGCTCCTGGTCAAGATGGTATGGAGACTCTTGAAATGACAGCAAAGAATTTAGAATATTGCCTAAACTTAGGTGATGAAGCAGCAACAGGGTTTGAGAAGATTGACTCCATCTCTATTGTGAGCAAAATGCTATCCAACAGCATTCATGCTACAGAGAAATCATTTGTGACATGAAGAGTCGATACATGTGGCAAACTTCATTGTCTTCTTTTAGGAAACTGCCATACCCACCTCAGCCTTCAGCAACCACTACCCTGATGGATCAGCAGCCATCAACATCCAGCAAGACCCTCCACCAGCAAAAAGATTATGATGTGCTGAAAGCTCAGATGATGGTTAGCATTTTTTTTTTTAGCAGCAAAAGCATTTTTAAATTAAAGTGTATACATTGTTTTTTTAAGACATAATGTTATTGCACACTTCGTAGGCTATGGGATAGTGTAAACATAACTTTTATATGCACTGGGAAGCCAAAAATCCATTTGACTTGCTTTATTGTAATACTGGCTTTATTGCAGTGGTCTGGAACTGAACCCACCATATCTCCAAGGTATGCCTGTAAAATAAATGCTTTCTTGTTTAGGCAAACTTCATTCTCTGCAGAAACAGCAACACTAGAGTTTAGCTTTAGACCATGTTATCAATTATAATAGCAGCCATGATAGGTCCTGTAAAAAATGGCTTTTCCTTGAGGATAGTGACAGACACGCCAAATCTTAACAGTTTCTCTCTGCACAGCTAAATTAAGAGGCTCTATCATCAATCATGTCAAATTTGTTGAAATGCTTTTTATGTCAAGTTGATACACTACTAGCCTATTATAGTTACTGTCAGGCTCCTCATTTTTTTTTTTTTAACGAGGTGCTCCTAGAAGAAAGCACAGTAACACTTGATGTGAAAGGAATGAGTTTATCATGTTGGTTGTGATAAATACACCACATTTTACTTTATTTTATTATTGTAATTTTAATGTTTATTTTTGAGAGAGAGAGAGAGACAGAGCATGAGTGGGGGAGGGGCAGAGAGAGAGGGAGACACAGAATCCGAAGCAGGCTCCAGGCTCTGAGCTGTCAGCACACAGCCCTATGCGGGTCTTGAACCCACAGACTGCAAGACCATGACCTGAGCTGAAGTTGGACGCTTAACTGAGTGAGCCACCCAGGTGCCTCAATAAACCGCATTTTAAAGACATAAAAATGGGTACAGGGCAAAGCTTAAAATATTGCCAGAAGAAGGCAAATGAGTTACGAATAATGAACACTAAAAAAGAAGGAAAAGTATTTACATTAATATTCTGTGGAAGAATATTAGTCTTGAAAAGGAAAGAAATTCCGGGACACCTGGGTTGGCTCAGTCTGACTCAGGCTCAGGTCATGATCTTGCAGTTGGTGAGTTCAAGCCCCACGTCGGACTCTGTGCTGACAGCTGGGAGCCTGGAGCCTGCTTTGGATTCTGTGTCTCCCTCTCTCTCTGCCCATTCCCACTCATGCTCTGTCTTTCTCTCTTTCTTTCTCAAAAAATAAACATTAAAAGGAAAAAAAAGGAAAGAAATTCTAAAACATGATAAACCTTAAGGACATTATACTAAGCAAAGTAAGCCAGTCATGAAAAGACAAATATTGTATGACTCCATTTACATGAGGCACCTAGGGTAGTCATATTCATAGAAACAGAAAGGAGAATAGTGGTTGCCAGGAGCTGAGATCTGAGGGAGCATGGGTGTTGTTATCTTATTGGTACAGAGTTTCAGTTTTGCAAGATGAAAACGTTCTAGTGATTGGTTGTACAATAATGTGAATGTATTTAACACTACAGAAACGTACATTTAGAAACTGTTACGATGGTGAATTTTAGGTTATGTGCATTTTACTACAATCAAAAATTTTTAAATAGCCTATTGATAATAATTATGAACATGGTAATTTTTATTGGAAATCATAAACTGTCCATTCACGTCCATTTGATTTTCCAAAAATAATGCCGTGAGTTAGGATTTTATGGTCTTTGTTCTTTAGCTAAGGAAACCGAAGAGAAGAAGGCTGAACTGACTCAAAGACACAGAGCTGGGACTGGACCCCAGGGCACCTGCTTCTAAATACATAGCTCTGATTGCATAACTACATGTATATTCTATTCATTTATGTGCATGTTATGCATATCCACCAGCTGTTACCTCAGTGAAATACTCAATTCAATTCAAAGAATAGTTATTGATCCCATAATAAACTTTAGAATTGTATTCTTTTCCTGTATCTCTTAAACTCATGTCCCTTCTCAAAATGCTTGTAAATTATTCTCTCTGTACTCTTAACAAAATGTATTAAGCAAGTAGTCAAAATTCTATCACCTTCGTTTATTGATTGAAGAAGCAGAGAGGTTCAATGACACGCCTAAATTCAAATGAGCTAGAAGCCAATAAGGAGTGGAGACCAGTTTAGTGAACCTGTCCTAGGTTCTGTGCACTATGCCTTTGGAAATCTGGGTGGTTGGGGCTGCAACCCCAATCATGTAAAGCCAAACAATCATGTAAAGCCAACAATCTTTCCCTCACGGAGCCCAAATAACCTATGATCATCTGTGTCTTGGATTCGCGTTGGACTGAATCCTCCAGTAGTCTGTAACACTCTCCTGTTCGTGACCCCTTCACTTCCGTTTTCATTACAACAGCAGTCTGTGTTGTGACTGTGTGCCTTTCACATCTGGCCCATCACGGGGCTGAGATGAGTTCAATACTTGTACCTGGGCTAAGTCTAGAACTTCACTCCTGGTGGCCTTGTCCTGTCACTGCATGCCCAATACTTTCTAGAGCATGTATTGTGTGCCAGGCACTGTGCTAAGTGCTTTATATGCATCTTCTTATTTAGTTCTTTATCATGTCACCATTATCATCCCCATTAAATACGTTGAAATTCACTTACTCAATTCAAAAAGTTAGGATGTGACAAAGCCAGGGTCCAAACTCAATGTGACTCCTGAGTCCTGATACTTAACCATCATGCCACTTACCTTAAATTTCTACCTGGAAGCCATGTGATTGTCATATTTTGTCAATCTCTAAATAATAAGAATGCTGCTTGTTCTTCTGGTGCACATCTTTCTCACCTCTTTTCAAGGCAGTTCTCTCCTTCTGCATCAATCATTACCGGATAATGTTTAACCTAAGAGGCAGAGCCCAGCGACAGTTCTCATTTTTTAAGAAACCTCATGGACCTGGGGACTTGGGATTGTATTTCCCTTGTGTAAACTGGTATTGGATCTCAGGCTCCTCAAGGCTCTCTGTCAGCCCCCAGTGCTGTGCTGACTCCGCAAAGGAGTGAGTGATAAATTGCTTGCTCTTACGGCTTCTGTGCTTTAAGAACGCAGTCATCCATTTACATCCCACAATTTCTTTGTCACTGTCAATGATAACTGATAACATTTATAATCTGGTAAGGTGAAAGAGTCTCCCAGGTGTCAAGCTATATATTGTGACACAGCTTTGTAAGTCCCTTATTGCATTCTCAAACACACCAGCAAAGGAAAAGTTGAACAGGACTGAACATAACACAGGCTGACTTCACTCAATTTTTCATGTGTATTGGTAAACTTTTGAGAGTTGTCAAACTTTTGAAAAGTTGCCAGGATCCAATACTAATGATCGCCAAATGCTTTTATGACATCCAGGAATGTACTTTAGACATTTCTTACGCTACTTTCTTCACATTTTCCTGTGCATTAAAACTATGCGTATTGTAATGTGCCTTGATCTTACATACATAAAGCTTTTCAATAGCTGACCCAGGAATTTCAAACCAGGATTTGCATTTTCATTATGAAGGTTATCATCTGAAACAGGTAATATTTTGTTTAATGCAAGACACCCTGCATTGATTAGCACTACAAGTGACCGTGAAAATTTGGTACATGAAAATTGGAATCTCTACTGGGACACTTGCTTCTAAATCTGTATTTAGATTTAGAAGGCCAGCAGGTGACTGCATTTTAATGTATATACATCTATCCAAAATCCCTGTTTACATGAAAATCATTAGACTTAACAATAGAAGGATCATCAGAACTATAATTTGTTAATTTGCTAATAGTTCTTCTGATTTTAGTTAGTGTGGCTTCCTGAGGCTACCCCATGTGTATATATATATATATATATAATGTACATATATATTATATATATATATATATACATATATGGTACTGTACTATAGAGAGAGTACTGTATATATATATAGGGAGAGAGTACTATACTAGTATGCATGTGTATATATATATATTATATTTATAGTATCTACTAATGAGTGTCAAGAGTAGAGACAGAGATGCTGATATTGCAGAATTGTTTAGAGTTTGTGAGACACAGCCCCTTTTGCTCTGAGAGTTATTGAAGTTTTCCACTGCCTTTGAAATTCAAATTCCCAGAGCCTTCTGCTCAGCCCTGCTCTGACTAGCTCTTTTGAACTTAAGTGTCTTTCCTTGGCCTGTTAGCAAACCTCAGTCATGACCTTCTGGATACAAGTCCCTTTCCCTAAGAAGGAGGGGGCTTCACCACTGTTCCTTCCAGATTGGGTCTGGGAATGGAGAGGGATATAAATCTTGAGCTGGGTCTTTTAACTCCCAACCATGTCAAGGCGGTAGGGACTTTCTGTTTCGCACCACCAGTGCCCCTGGGGTATCTACTGTTCTACCCTTGGTGGTCCAGGAGCTGGGGAAAGTCTCTCAGTGCAGACAGGAATCTTTCCTGCTGGATCATCCACTGCTTTGTGGTTTCTCAGGACAGGAGAAGGTGGTGCTCACTCAGACACTGACAGACAGTGGACACCAGGTGACTTCAAGCAATTCCCAGGGCTTTCTTGACACAAGCTGAACCAAGTACTAACATTGATTCTGCTCCTCCAACGCCACTTCTCCCCATATACAATCCTCTTTTGCAAGGGTAGTCGGCTCTATTCTCTTTACAGTTATTGTATATATTTATACATGCCATGCTCTGCTCCTTAGAGTATTTGTTTTTAATTCTTAAAATATATTCCCACCCTCTAAAAACAAAAAACCAAAGTATACTCTTGGCTTTCACCTATCAAACCTATCAGTGCTAGACCCAACCCAGTTTGGTGACCCCGCCCCGGCCTGAGGATGCCCCGCCCCCACGCCGCAGACACGTGCAATGCGGGCGCTGTGGGAGAGCTTACACCACCTCTACTGCGCAGACTCAGAGTCGTGGGTTCGCCCTCCGGCCAGTAAGCTGAAGCTCTGCGCGTCCCATTCTCCGGGCGTCATATTCCTGGTCCTCAGACTCCTCCAAGTCCTCGCCTCACCACGGTGGCCCAAACGGCGTGGCTCTGAAGGACTCTGCCCCGTGTTTTCCCGCTCTCTGTGTGCTTAAAGAGAGCGAACGGGCGGAGAGAACGGCGAATCTGCAGAACCCCGCGGGGCCGCATATTCCTTCAAGAGTCCGAGGAAGCCGACCCGAGGGACAGGCGCAGGGCTGGCTGGCTGTGGCGTGGTCGCTGCCGTCGCGCCCTCGGCCGGATCGTGTGACTCCTGAGACCCGGGACCCGGTGAGCAGGCGGACGGGTCGGGGGACGGTGGTACCCCGGCCGCCCCCGGGGCCAGACGGTGGTTCCCGCCCGTGGGTACCGTTCCCGCCGAGGACCGTTCAGGGCCTGGCAATGCCCGGGCCTTGGTGCAGAGATCCCGGCGGGGCCGCGGCTGGTGGTGTGAGGGGCAGGCCGGGCTCCTGGAGTGGGGGGGGGGGGGGGGGGGGGGGGGCTTGGAGTGAGGCTGGGCGTCCGTGATGCATCCAGGGCGGAGCCTGGGGATTCAGGAAGAAGAGCCTCCTAAGGTTCTGGTGCTGCTGAGCCTTTGCTAGCTAGAAGGAGGGAACGGGGAGCCTGCTGTCCTTTGTCCCAGGTTTCGGAATCCTTCTTGTGGCCTTTTAGGAGGGTGCTTCAGCTTTTGGTCTCAGGACTTCTTCACACAGTTAACATTACTGAGGACCAAAGAGCTTCTGTTCATATGGGTTTTATCTGTTAGTATTTACTGTCAGAAATTAAAACAGGGAAAGTTTTAAATTTCAGTTTAGTTAAAACTCAGTGATGAACCCCTTACCTGTTTTTTAAGTTTACTTATTTTGAGAAGGAGAGAGCACAAGTGGGAGAGGGGCAGAGAGAGAGAATGAGAGAGAACCCCAAGTAGGCTCCCAGCTTAATAACCGGGAGCCCGCCTCCCAGGGGCCTCCGAGCTCAAGCTCCCCGTGGGGTTGCATCCCAGAGACCAAGAGATCATGACCTGAGCAGAAATCAAGAGTCCACCACCCAACTGACAACCAACGTGAGCTATCCAGGTGCCCTGTGAACCCCTTACATGTTAATATGTTTATGAAAAAATGACTTTACAAAACAAAGAGGGCACTGTTTTACATTTTTGCTTATCTTTTTAATATATTCTGTTTCCTTCAACATTCAGTCTGCTGTGATATCCCATGTCACGTAGTCTGGAAAACTTCACTGTACACTCCAGAGAGAATGAGATTGAAAAAGATAAGGAACATCTTGGTATTTTTTAAAAGTGTTTACTTATTTATTTTGAGAGAGTGAGAGGGAGAGATGGAAGGAGGGAGGAGCAGAGAGAGAGAGAGGGAGACAGAGAATCCCGGGCAGGCTCTGCACCCTCAGCACAGAGCAGGGTGCAGGGTGCAGGGTTCGAACCCACGGACTGTGAGATCATGACCTGAGTGGAAGAAACCAAGAGTTGGACGCTTAACCAACTGAGCCACCTAGGCACCCCACATCTCAGTATTATTAAAAATAACATATTGGTATTACAGACCCTTTGCAGACTGCCTGAAAAGGGTCCTTGGAACTCTAGGGTTCCCACTTGGAGAACCTCTGAATGAGGAAATTGGGAAGTGTCATCTGACCTCCACAGTGAAACAGATCAGGGTGTTTGAATTTAGCTGCTGCCAGGAACATCCACCTAGAGGTGAGGGTTTTCTGACAAATGATCCTTTTAAAAATTTTTTTTTTTCCAATGTTTTTTATTTATTTTTGGGACAGAGAGAGACAGAGCATGAACGGGGGAGGGGCAGAGAGAGAGGGAGACACAGAATCGGAAACAGGCTCCAGGCTCCGAGCCATCAGCCCAGAGCCTGACGCGGGGCTCGAACTCACGGACCGCGAGATCGTGACCTGGCTGAAGTCGGACGCTTAACCGACTGCGCCACCCAGGCGCCCCCAAATGATCCTTTTTAAAAAAAATGTTTATTTTGAGAGAGAGAGAGAGAGAATGTGAGCAGGGGAGGGGCAGAGAGAGGGAGAGAGAGAATCCCAAGTAGGCCTCAAATTGTCACCATAGAGCCAGACATGAGGCTCCATCTGTGAGATCATGACCTGAGTGGAAACAAGGGTCAGTTGCTCAACCCACTGTGCCACCCAGGTGCCCCTCCCCTCATCCTTTTGATAATATTGCTATAGGAAAACTAATTGCATCAAGAATGATGTTTCTTTGAGATACTTGGTTCCTAAGTTTTCATCCAGGGCAAGAAGCATTTAGCCTGGGATGAGAGGCTTTGGTTTCAGAATGCTCTGACAAGGGAGGAGTCATTTAGCCCACATAAATTCCTATTTTATTACGTATTCTTTTTTTGGAGGGATTATCATAGATTCTATGAAATGAAATTTCAATCACCTTAACTACTCCTTTTCAATGTCTCCTTTGCTGGCCCTTCCTCTACCTAAATGTGCAGAGGGGAGTGGAAAAAAGGGAATTCCATCCATGGTAATTTAAATGGGCTGAAAAAATTCCCAAAGTATAAGCAGGCATCTTTCCTGCTGGGCGATGGACAGCTTTCTGGGTGCAGTGAGCACCATTGGTAAGGCTTCTCAGTACAGGTGAATTTGCAGTGTCTCCAGTCTTCTCTTTTCATGCAGTTTCCCTAGATGATTTCACCCAATCCCATGTGTTTTTATCATAAGAACACATTATCCACCACCACTGCTTCTAATTTGAGTTCCTGGCTCAAAATTTAGCTGTCTGAATAATATCTCCACTTTTATGTCTTGAGGACAACTCAAACTTAACAAAGCTAAAACTGAACTTTTGATCTTTCCCCTTGATGTATGCACGGCCTGCTTCTTCTGCAGTTTTTCCCTCTTAGAAATTGACATCATATTCTCCTAAATTGCTTAGAATATAAATCTGGAAGTCATTCTTGAGATATACTCACTTGGACTTCTTATATCTCAATCTATCACCTAGTCTTAATTCATTTTGATTCCACATTATATCTCTAGTACATTAGCTTTTTTACTGCTATTACCGTAAGTCTGAGTTTACCATCATTTTTTGCCTGGACTGCCCCAAAGCATCCTTCTTACTTATTCTCCTTACATCCACTTATATCACTGCCCCTCTCCAATCTGTCTCCAAGTCTTTTAAAATCAGAAGTATGAATGCATTGCTCCTCTGTCAGAAGTTTTACTGTGGCTACTCAATGTTTTTAGGCTGAAGTTCAAAGTTCTTAACAAGGACTCTAAGATAGCGTATGATCTGCCCCCTGTCTACTTCCCCAGCCTCTTCTCCCACCCCCTTTCTATATCACTCTTTATACTTCACCCGTAGTAGGTTTTATTCATTCAGCAGGCAACGTTTATGATTGAGCATACAATTTGTGCCAGATACTGTTCAGATACTGAGGATACAATGGTGAACAAAGTCAGGGACCCTATTCTGATGGAAATTGTACTCCAGAGTAGGGAATTAGGCTACAAACAACCATACCAATAAATGTCAAAGGTAGTTTCAGAGGGCAAAAATTCTACAAAGAAATAAAACGTAATGTGATAGAAAGTGACGACAGGCTACCTGGCACTGGGTGGTCAGGGAAGACTTCTCTGTGAAGCTGAGCTCAGAATGACAAGAAGAAGCCAGGTCAGCCAGTATATGGGAACAGAACATTCCAAGGAGTGATGATAACAAAGATAAAAGCTCTGAGGCAGAAACAAGTTTGTTTATGAAATAGACCAGTGTGGCTGGCCCATGGTGAGGTAGCATATTAGTTTTCTATTACTGTTGTAACAAATTACCATCGTGGCTTAAACACACACACACACACACACACACACACACACACACACACACACACCACCACCACCACCACCACCAACAACACAGATTTACCATTTTACAGTTCTGGAAGTCAGAAGTCTGAATGGGTCTCAGTGGGCTAAAACCGAGGTGTCTGTAGCACTGCGTTCCTCTTTAAGGGAATGCTCTCAGGGAACATACATTTTCTTGCTTTTTCCAGCTTTTAGACGTTGCTCACACTGCTTGGCTCATGGCCCTCACCCTCTACTTTCAAAGCAATGTGGGGTGAGTCCTATATTGTGTTATGTTGATGACCTTGTTTCTGTCATCACATCTTATTTTCTGACTCTTCTGTCTCCTTGTTCTATTTTTAAGAACCCTTCTGATTACTGGGCTACCTAGAGAGTCCAGAATAATTTTGCATTTTAAGGTCAGTTGATTATAGTCTTAATTTCGCAACCTCAATTCCCCTTAGCTATATAAAGTAACATATTCACAAATTCCAAGGATTAGGGTGTAGATATCTTGTGGGAGAGACATTCCACCTACCACAGGTAGAAGAATGCAGAAGATGAGGACAAAGAAGTGGGTTTGGACCAGATTTTGAAAGGGTTGTAGGCTAAGTTAAGGAATTTGGATTTTATTCCAAGAAAGGGAAAGTCCTTGGTGGATTTCAAGCAGAGCAGTGGAGTGATCTGAATTGCATTTTAAAAGGAACATCTGTTTGCCATGTGGAATTGGATTTAAAGAGGGAAAGAATGGCAGCAGTGAGACTAGTTACGGAATATGTCATTTCTCTGCAGTTGGTTAGGTGGATTAGGGTGATAGCATTGAAGGTGGAGAGAAGTGAATGATTATAGGATGCATTTTAGAGATAAAAGCTTGCAAATATATTTACATGGAGGTAAAGGAAAGAGAAGAATGAGGGATGAGTCTCTCACTAAGGTGGAGAAGGCTAAAGGATAGCAGATTTGAGGAATTGGGAATCAATTTTTTGCCCATGTTAACTTTAAGAGCTACATTTGGTATTCAAGTGGAGATGTTGAGAAGGCAATTACGTGTAAGAGTCTGAATCTCAGTGGAAAATCAGGTCTAGAGGTATGTACTTGAGAGTTACAACCTAAGTGGGATTAAGGCCATGTGACTGGGTGACATCTTTTAAAGATACAAATATAGAAAAATAAAGGACCTAGGATTAAACTCTAGGGCTCCAATATTAAAGGTGAGACAAAAGAGGAGCCAGCAAAGAAAACAGAAGATGAGCCAAGAAATTGTTTTCGGTTTTTTCGTGAGGAAAGGGGGATGACTAGCAGTTTGAATGCCAGTGAGAGACAGGTGAAAGAGATTTACAATATGGTGGTCATTGTTGACCTTAAGAACAGTTTGAGTGGAGTGGTGGAGATGGACACCTGAATGAAGAGTGTTAAAGAGAGAAACAGAAGTAAGAAAGTAGAGGTGACTGTTTTAGACAATTCATCTATATCCTGAAGTGTGTTATGTGCCATCCCAACTTGAGGCCATAGCACACTCTGTTTCCTCCACCTGGTATCTTTTCCGCTTTGCTGCACCCTCCCCCACCACTATAGGTCCTTGTGAAGTTCACCCACATACTTCTTTAATTATAAGTATATAGTTATGCCCCCCCCCCCCATATACACACATGCACACACTTACTATACACATGCCAGATAGTAAACTCCACAAAGCTGGGATGATTTTGCTTTGGCTCATCGTCGTATTCCTAGTATGTAGCCCAATGTCTAACATCTGGTAGTTTCTCAACATTCAACTCATTCATTGAGTCAGTGAATAAATTAATATTATGTTCTAGTACCTTGGATGAATGATATGGTCTAGTGGTGTTTTATTTTTTTCTGTAGTTCATTGTTTTCATGTGATACTTGGTAGCCATTCATGAAATCATATAATGATCTATCAGGAGCACTTTGATTAACAGCTAATAAGCATTTTGCCTGAAAAATAATTCAGCATCTTTTGCAACAGATTCTTGATAAAGAGCTTCAAAGGTCATTTTACTTTTGACATTAAAGAGCTACATGCTATTCCCAAAGGCTAGCATTCCCAGGGGATAACAGAAAGCTGTTCTAAAGGTATGGAATCTGTGTGTGTGTGTGTGTGTGTGTGTGTGTGTGTGTGTGTTCACGCGCGTGTGCGTGTTAGTGTTTATTAGCTAGGTCACATTGGGAGGCCACTTAAACTTTCTGGGCCTTGGTGTCTTTATCTGTAAATTGGAGGTCATTGCCCTTATTTTGCCCACCAAACAGGGTAATTATAGTCAAATGAAATAAAATATGTGAGAACACTTTGAAAATTCAAAAGCACTATGAAAATCTAAAGTATTATTACCATTTTGATTCTCTTTCAATAGAACTCCTGTTACCCAAACAGAAAGATGAAAATACCCTCGTTTGCTTTCCTCCTTTTTAAATTTGGTGTCCTCTTAATGGGACTTACAGTAAGAGTAGATGGTATTAAACCTCTTATCGCTTGTTCAGGAGCCAGGTTCTCTAGTATTTTTATTTGGATCTTACTTGTACAGTAATATATTATCTGTCCCCTTTGTTCATTTACCTCTCGTGGAAAGAAAACAAGTCATTTGTTGACTTGGAATCTGTAGGCATAAAATGTGCCCTTCTTGTCTATTCAGAAATAGACACTCTAAAAACATGAAACTTGAGATGTTTCTTCAAGGTGCTGTGGGATTCGAGGTGAAGAATTTGCAAAAGACCAATATTTCACCTAACAGAAATCTGTGAATATTAAAATGCCTTTGTGCTAAGAGGAATCTTTCTAATTTATCTACATAATATGTAAATATAGAGTAATTTTCACAAGCCATACAGAAGAATCCATTTTATTACTTACAGCTGTCCATTGCTGAATGTATGTGCATGTTAATACCATACTTAGTGCAGTGATTAGAGTTCTGAGGATGGAAATACATAGGCCTTGGTGCAAGTTTCAGCTTTGCTGCCTGCAAACCTGTGGTTGTGTGCAATTTATTAACCTCTCTAAATAACAGTTTCCTTATCGTTAAATAGGAATTTTTTCATAGAATGTTGTGAGGACTAAATGAAATAATATTGAAAAAATAATTTAGCTCATAGTAAGTGGTCAGTAAAGATTCAGGTTATTATATATACTATATATTATCACATTTATAATAAATGTGTTAATACAACTATATTACTCAGAAATAAATTGTATCAATTAATATACACATACTATATTTTAGTGTTAATAATAAAATTAATATAATATTCACCTATTGGTATGTACTTTAAGTATCCTCCTATTCCAGGTTGAGTTGTGTTCCCCTTCCTCAGTTCTTAAGTTGAACTCCTTAACACTCAGCGCCTCAGAATGTGACTTTATTTGGAGATAACAGTCTTCACAGAGGTAATCGAGTTCAGATGAGGTCATAGGGTGGGCTTGCATCCAGTATGACTGGTGTCTTTATAAAAAGGGGACGTTTGAAAAATGATATGCACACAGGGAGCAGACCGTGTGAGGACGAAGGCAGAGATCAGGGTCACCACCTCTCTACAAGCCAAGGAATGACAAGATTGCTAGCAAACCACCAGAAGCTAGGCATGAGGCATGAACACATTCTCCCTCACCACCCTCAGAAGGAACCAACCCTGCCAGGAACCTTGATCTAAGACTTTTGGCCTCCAAAACCGTGAGAAAAGAAATTTGTTTTGTTTAAGCCACTCAGTTTGTGGGACTTTGTTATAGCAGGCCTAGCAAACTAATATACTTGCCCACTGGAAAATGAATGAGGGTAGTGAGATTTTAGGGGGCTGTACACATAGGCAGGGGCACCAAGAACATTCTCCTGTACTTTCTTTCATTGTCCACTATTGAAATCCTCCTTATTCTTCCAGGTCTGATTCCAGAGCCATTTCCACCAATGAGACTTCCCCAGTCTTCTGGTCAGAAGCTATTGCTTCTCATTTGGTGCTCATAACAGAGAGAGGCAAGCATGGTTTATCCTTTCCCTCTATACTTCATTCCTCAAGGAAACTAGATTATCTCATGTAAGAATCACCCCTACCCGTTTTCACCCCTGCTCCCTACCCATTCAATTCTAAGGGTTTTGAGAGTGAGGGGTGTATGTCATTCATTTGGGGTGTGTCAGTCCCATCCCCTATCAGCTAGTGTAGAGTACAGTGCTTACATAGAACATATAGAGTGGATGCTCAGTAAATATTTCAGCAATTGAACTGATTTTTCCTTCACTGTTTCTTCATCTTTACTGCGCTGTGAGAGAACCTTTTAGAATGAGGGAGGAACTAAAGTTAGCTGGATAGGTAAGTACCTAAAATATGTCTTTTTGTTGTTCGGGTTTATGGAAAGGGAACTTGTGGCCAAAAACAGCTGGGGAGTATTAGGGAGTTTAGGGCACAGAGCCAAGCAAACTAAGTTTTCTCAGTTGAGGTGGGGGATACGATTAGATTTATAGCCTTGAGAGCAGTTCAGGGCTGGAAGGCTGAGGTTGGTCAGGTTGGGAATCCTGGCTGTCACTGTGAGAGGGAAGGTAGAGTTACAGTGCCAAAACGTATTAGGGCTGGTGTTGTTTGGGTGTGGGGGAGGACAAGGGGCAAATGGCAGGGGAGCCAAAAGGTCACTTTTGTCCAGCTACTGGTCAGGAAGGAGGACCTGGGACTACAACAAGAGTGCATCTGTGATCTAGGTGCAAGTAGGTTTGAAGACAACATTTTCCAACCCAAAACACAACATGTGATGAGTGCAGATGAATGTGTCTAAACAGGAATACAGAATAATTGAAACTGGAGGGATTCAAGAGAATGTCTCATGCATGGTTGCTGTTGTTTCAGAAATGGTAATGGAGGTAGGCCTGAAGTGATGGTCTTTACTTCTCGTTTCTGTCTTTTTTTTTCCCCTGGTCTATCCTGAATATTGCACTGAAATACATTTTCATTGTGTTTTTATCGTAATAGCAGGCGAGTTGATTACATTATTGGTTCTTTATAACCCTCGCTGGATTTTTTTCCCACTAATTTAAATACCCCCTTGCACTAAGATCTCCTAAGACCATTTAAAATTGTTTTATTATTTCCCACGATCAAGAGAATTTTTACTTTGCTTGGGGATATCCTATATCTGTCTTAATGGGTTAAGGAATTTTGCCTACCTCTTCCATTGTTCCTATAATGTCTAAATGAACAGGACTTACAAAGACCTTTTTTCATTAGATACTGCCTTCTAGCACGAGAATACCTGTACCACTAATCTCTTGAGTTTAAGTGAATTTCAATATATTTTTATTTGGAGGCAGTGCCAGCTTTCAGGGGTAGAGAATGCAGTTGAGAGGAGGAGGGGTGTGGTCAGCCACAGAGAGGTGTAAGATACTATCTCTTTGTCATTGTCCATTTTTTGACTTAATTGTAAAATAGACTGCCATAAGCTTGAATTATATGGTGATATAACTTTGTCTCTAATCTGTCTTCAAAGGTACAGATGATAGTCATGTTACATTTTACAAAATTTCTGCCATGGCATATTCACTGCCTTTCATATGTGTCTCCTGTGGGCATGTACTGGGAATGGGCTTATGTTTTCACCTTTGTACGCCCAAAATTCTGTCTTGGAGCAGTACTCTTCAATCTCCTATGAGCCAGCTTGCATGCTGTATTGAGGGGAGGTGAGCTTTTGGCAAATAAAATGATACGTGCTCATATAAGCTAATAAACCTGCGACTTTTTTTTAAGCTAATGAGTTTTTGCCATTATAATTTGTAGCAGATTGAGAAAATTTTCCCCATATATTTTTTTAACAGTTAGGGAACCATCTGTGAAGCATTGGAAAGAATTGTATGTTTAACTCAATGTACTTACTATTCTTAACTTCCCTTTGACCCTTGCTCTGAAGACTTTTATCTGGATTTTAAGAACATGTTCAAAGATATTTTAAAAATTGCCATATACTTAGGTTGACTTATATGTTTGAAATGTGGCATTTGGCTATAAAGAAAAAGGGAGCCCGTATTGTGAACTGAAATGAGAGGGGTTGAATAGAGAGGTGACAGAGTATAGTAAATAGCCAAGCCTGTGTTCATATCCCAGCTCTGCCTCTTGCTAGCTATATGACTTTGGACAACTTATTTAATCCCTCTGTGCCTCAGTTTCCTCGTTAATGAAACTTTATTATGAAAAACTTGACCTTGTTTTGGGACCTGGTCAACTTGAGATTAAAATAACTAAATCCATTTGGTCTGAAAAGCTCTTTACGTTCCCCAGATCAGGTCAGAAAGGGCTGAGTACTGGGTCAGCCTGGGTGACTCAGTCAGTTAAGCGGTTGAGCATCCGACTTCGCCTCAGTTCACAATCTCACAGTTTGTGGGTTTGAGCCCCGTGTCGGGCTCTGTGCTGACAGCTCAGAGCCTGGAGTTTGCTTTGGATTCTCTCTGTCTCTCTCTCTGTCTCTCTCTCATTCTCTGTCTGCCCCTACCCTGCTTGCGTTCTTTCTCTGTCTCTCAATTATGAATAAAAATGTTAAAAACATTTTTAAAAGAAAGGGCTGAGTACTACAGACCCTGTTGCCTGTGAAGTTTCTGAGTATTACTAGGCAAACTCTGAATGAGAGGCGGTAGTAGGAGAATATTTCACTTCTGCTTTTGTGACCCAGAGTGAATTGAGGCATCAGGCAGTCCTTCTCTGGAAGTTATGTGCTGTTGTTGGTATGTGTGTATAGGTGGTAGGGAGGGGGATTAAGAAAAACAACTATTTCTGGGGCACCTGGGTGGCTCAATCAGTTAAGTGTCCAAATTCAGCTCAGGTACATGATCTCACTGCGTAGGTTTGAGCCCCACATCAGGTTCTATGCAGACAGCTCAGAGCCTGGAGCCTGCTTCGGATTCTGTGTGTCGCTCTCCCTCTGCTCCTACCCTGCTCCCTCTCTCTCTGTCTCTCTGTCTCTCTCAAAGATAAATAAACATTAAAAAACAATTCTTTAAAAACAAAAAAAAGAAGGGGCACCTGGGTGGCTCAGTCGGTTAAGCATCTAGCTTCAGCTCAGGTCATGATCTCACAGTTCATGGGTTCAAGCCCTGCATCGGGCTCTGTGCTGACAGCTGCTTTGGATTCTATGTCCCCCTCTCTTTCTGTCCTTCCCCAGATTGCACTCTATCTGTCTCTCTCTCTCAGAAATAAACATTAAAAAAAATTAAAAAAAAAAAACTTTCTGAAAAGTAGCAGACATATACCATATGCACTTTGCTGTTTCCAATTAACGATATATGGTGGGCATCTCTCCATGGCAATAATGTAGAGGTATTCCTCCTTCCTTTTTATAGCTTCATAGTTTTCTGTGGGCTCACCCATTCTGCTATAGATGGGCACCTGGGTTATTCCGGTGTTTATGCTGTTACAAGTGGTGTAAAGAATAACCTTCTGTATATATCTTTTCATACTTTTGCCAGTATATCTTTGATTAAATTGTTAGATGTCAAATTGCTGAGTTAGAAAATAAATGCATAGTCGTGTTGCTAGAAGAGGCCGAATTCTCCCCCATTAGTGTACCATTTTGAATTCCCGTCAGCAGTATGTGAATGCCTGTTTCCCCAAGGTCTCATGAACATTTTTCAGATTTTTTTATTTGTTGCCAGGTCCTATTAGGTCACTGTAGTTTAGTTTTCATTTTTCTTTATTTTTTTTTATTTTTATTTTTTTTAATTTTTTTAACGTTTATTTATTTTTGAGAGAGAGAGAGACAGAGCATGAACGGGGGAGGGTCAGAGAGAGGGAGACACAGAATCCGAAACAGGCTCCAGGCTCTGAGCTGTCAGCACAGAGCCCGACGCGGGGCTCGAACTCACAGACCGCGAGATCATGACCTGAGCCGAAGTCGGCCACTTAACCGACTGAGCCACCCAGGCGCCCCTAGTTTTCATTTTTCTTATTATGAGTAAGGTTGAGTATCTTCTTATACAGTTAAGAACTATTTGTATTGCTTTCTGATTTACCTGTTAATATCTTTAGCTCATTTTTCAGTAGGGTGTTAGTTTATTTCTTTTCTCTGTTAGAAACTCTTTTTATATTCAGAGTATTACCCCTTTTCTGTGATAGAAATGGCAAATATTTTTTCTCAGTTTGTCATTTGTGCTTTTACTTTACTCATGTTGCCTTTCCTATATAAAAAAAAATCCTGTTTTTGAGGTTTTATATAATCAAATTTATTAGTGTTTCCTCTTACTCCTTCTGAATTTTGAGTTATAGTTAGGAAAGTTTTTACCACTATCAAATTATAAAGGGATTCATCCATGGTTTTTGAAGTACAGTTGATCCATGAACAATGCAGGGGTTAGAGGTGCCAGCCTATCCCCCATATGGTGAAAAATCTGCATATGATGTTTGCCCAAAAACGTTAACTACTGAGACCCTACCATTGACTGCAAGCCTTATCAATAACATAAGCAGTTGATTAGCACATATTTTGTATGTTTTATGTATTGTAAATTATATTCTTATAATAAAGTAAGCCAGAGGAAAGAAAATGTTATTTAGAAAATCGAAAGGAAGAGATAAAACATTTACATTTATAGTACTGTAGTATATTTATTGAACAAAATCTGCATATAGGTGGACCTACACAGTTCGAGTCCATGCTGTTCAAGGGTCAGCTGTACTTGGTGTGGTTTAATATTTTACATTTAATCTCTGATCCTTTTGGAATTTGTCTTACATGGTAAACTGGGCACTGTGCTTTGGGCTACCTGGGGAGTGTCAGGGGTGGATTGGAGGAGGATTTGGGGAAAATGAAATACGGAGTTGTATACAATAATATCTCTGTATCAAAGTGCTATTATTAGAAGAATAGCTCACAACAGCCCTTAAGAATTGAATAAATAGATACCATGAGTCTGTATGATAAGATAATATAGTAAAGAAATCAGGTCTCTTCAAATGAACTTATTGATGTACTTGAGTACACAAAAGATATCCTTAAAAAGAGAATGAGACAAATGCGTTAATAGAATAAAATGATAGGAGAGTTTTATTTCATGGGATAGTCAAGAAAAGAATCTCAAGTGAAATGGCACTAGAGCTGAGCTTCAGGGGATAGGTAGGAACTCAAGAAAGTGAAGGTAAAAGAGGGTATTACTAGCAAAGAGAGCATTTTGTGGCTTGAAAGTATTTGCTGTGTTCTTGAAAAAGCGGAAGAGTTCCCTTGACTTGGTCATCCACCACATACATGTTTTGAGAAGAAAGGGCTGAAAGAGAAGACTCAGTGATCCTGTTAGATCTAAGGTCAGGAAACATTATCCTCAAGAGCCAGATTGTAATTATTTTAGGCTTTCAGACCATATGATCTCTGTCCTAATTACTCAGCATGAAAGCTGCCATAGACATGTAAGCAAACGAGTGTGGCTGTATTCTAATAGAATTTTATTTACCAAAAACAGGTGGCAGTCCAGATTTGGCCCATGTGGCATGATTTGACTTTCCCTGGATTGAAGGATTGGGATTGGAGAGCAGGTGAGGATATGGGGTGTTGGAAACACAGCAAAGTCTAGGGGAAAATCCCAGCAACATCATTGCGACTTTATTTTAGCATCCTCAGAGAACTAAAACTTCTAGTGTGGCTGCTACCACTATTTTACAGAAATAGTTATAAATTTTACATCAAAATCCTCTTAACTTTCTATATTGAAAAACATGACTTGTGGGAACCAGAAAAGAATGATGATCTCATCTTGTCTTGCCCAGTGGGGGCTCTGAAAGCTAAATCTTTCAGAAACGTGAGTAATCTTAATCCAGTTACGAGCAAGTACCACCCTGTGCCAGAACTCTCTCAAAGTGGGGAATTTTGACATAGGAAATCAGCGTCTTAGGGCGGTAATTAGCCAGGGGTGTCATTTTGATGGTTAAACTTCCAGAAAGCTTAAAGGCTATTCAAGAATTGTATAAAAGTCTGATGAATTAGATTTGAGAGCAAAAGGGAAAACCTCTTGATGAATTGAATCGAGTGCCTAAATTGGGTCTGAAGGTGGATAATTAGGCGGATTCTAAATATTTCTCAGACTTGCAGATTCTACAAATATAGGCAGCTTAATAACAAAGCCTATGAGAATGTTTGTTTTTGACCAGCTGTCGAATAAAGGAGAAGTTCAGTTGTGTAAATGTGTCTTCATTTTGGTAACTGTGCAAATAAGTATTAATTATGTGTTCCAAATAATCCATCAGAGTACCGATCGTACTTAGTCACAAGGGTGATGACTATTAAGTAATTCGTATCATCTTAAAAATTAAAAAAAATGACTGTACATCTCTGAAGGAAAAAAAATCTAGGCATTATCAAGGTGAAAATGGCAACTTTCATCAAGGTGCCAGTGATGTTTCCATAATTATTGGTTTACCTAAGTGTGTAAATCAGTTGTTATATAATTACTTTTTAATTTTTAGAATTTACTAGAGAGAGTGAAGATAGTTATTGGGCAGGATAGGTACTGAGAATGTTAGCCAGACTCAGATTATTTTTCATCAAAATGAAAGTGTCATACTAAATGAAATTCTCCAGTGTATCTCCATATTGAGGTATATGCTTTTTGAAATATAGAGGTAACCTGGCCATTCACATGATTTCTTTATTCTTGTTTGTTTAATTTGTCAGGAAGGAAGCAGGCATGAGATGTGTTTTCCCTGTTTTTCCAATTATTGCCTACTCTGCCTCATGTGCTCCTCTTTTCCTCTCTTCACTCTTCTCAACAAATAAGGCTTTTCCATGCAATAACATATTTAAGCTCCTTGGTAATCACTAGTCTGTGACATGGATAAAGCCCTTGAAAGCGATTTCCCATGTAAATCGTCCATTATTTTTGAAAATTTGGATTTCACCTCCTGGACTTCTACCTAGAGACTTAGGATGATGGGGGTAGGGTTGGTGGAGGGAAGATATGAGCAAAGGGGTAGAAAGTGATTGTGAATTAAATATACAATATGTCCCAGGCACCAAACTCTTTTCATACAGGATTTCATTTCAGGATGTCACAGTTTTGAGGAAACCAGAGGAATCATGTTAAGATGTGTCAGATAAACCATACAAATTGTTTCTTACTCTTGTTTTTAACACGTTGGCCAGGACACCTTGTAGGATGTTGAGTCTATGTTTTATATTTCATTCAAAAAATTTACCAATGAGTTTATAAATATAATAAGTGAACATTTCATACCATTGCCCAGGTCATCTTCTCCATTCCTCTCCACTCCCCACACCCCCACAACAACCTAATACCTAACAAAATGTACAATATTTTTAAAACATGTTTATTTATTTTGAGAGAGAGAGCGCATGTGCGCATGCCTGTGTGCACGAGCACGGGAGGGCAGAGAGAGAGAATCCCAAGCAGGCCCTGATGCAGGACTTGATTTCAGGAACCTTGAGATCATGACCTGAGCTGAAATCAAGAGTCAAATGCTTACCGACTGAGCCACCCAGGCACCCCTAGAATGTGCATAATTAAGAATTTCTTTATATCACTTCAAAGGTAGCATGTGCAAGGAATTGAGATGAGACTGGAAAAGTAAGCAGTATCAAAGCCATGGGGGTAAGTGGAGATGTGCCATGCCACTGAACTTGGTACTAAGAAGCAAAGGAAGGAAGGACCTTTCTCGGGAGAGTGTCATTATACATGACGTGTTTAGGTACATATTCTCCTGGCAGCAGTGTAGGAGATGGATTTGGGGAGCCAAGACTTGTGGCCAAGTAGAGTGGCATGAAGATTCTCGTAATGTCCAAATAAGGAATGATAGGATGACTAGGTGGATGTTAGTTATTAGTTTTTTTTAACTGAGGCAAAGGACACTTCTTGGGTTATTAAAGCAGTATTTTCAGCTTTCAAAGTTGGACATAAAGATTACTCTTGCATGGAGCAGGACTGTCCAATATAAATATAATGCAAACCATAAATGTGGGGCACATATACAGGTTTAAGTTTTCTAGAAGCCATATGAAGTAAAAAGAAACAGGTGAAACTAATTTTAATAACATATTCTATTTAACCCAGTATATTCACAATATTACAATTTAAGCTTGTAACCGACATAAACATTATTAATGAGTATTTTATGTTTTATATTCATAGCAAGTCTTCAAAATCTGGTTTGTGTTTTACATTTATAGTTACATCGTAGTTCATGCTAGTCACACATCAAATGCTCAGTAGCCACATGTGGCTGGTGGCTACCGTATTGGAAAATGCATCTATAGAGCATCCAAGTATACTTAGATAAAAGCATTCTTTTTCATAAAAGAACCACATCACTTCTGGAAATTGACTAACTAGTGAAGATAAATAAAAAGCTCAGAAAGAAGCCAGTAAGTTAACAAGAGAAGAACCATAATGGGACATCTGTTTTGGATTCTAATACTACAAGTTGTGTGATTTTTGGTAAGTCACTCTTTATGCACCAGCACGAATCTAAGGTCAGGACTCTTTACAGTTTACTTTTAATATCCCTAAGTCAGTGAGTTGACTCCTTTGTGCGGCAGCAGCAGTTGTAGTAATAGCAGTGGTAATGATAATGGCAAGCCTTCTGTTGTGTGCTAGGCACTTTTTTAAATACTCTATACACATTGACTAATCTAATTATCACAACCACCCTATGCAGTAGATTCCATTACCATGTTCATTTCACAGATGGGGAAACTGAAGTACAGGGAGGTTATCTAAGCAGATAACAGAGTTGGTAGATTACAGATCTGGGTTTAAAATGTAGGTACCCTGGTTTTCATAGTACACACTGATTTCTTAAAAAATAAAAAAACAAAAACAAAAAAAAACCAAATTGGTCATTTTCTTTCAAACATCACAAATATAAATCTTTTTCAAACTCCTATAGAAATAATTTCAAAGGCACAACTAATACGCTTAGGGCCAGCTTGATTATTAGCACAGATAATTCAGTGTGTACATACAGTTAGTTGACCCTTGAACAACATAAGGGTTGGGGCATCGCCCCCTTCCCCATCCCCCACACAGTTGAAAATCTGCCTGTAACTTTTGACTCCCCTAAAAGTTACCTAGTAGTAGCATACTGTTGACTGGAAAGCGTTTACCAGTAACATAAACAGTCAGTTACTACATAGTTTTGTATGTTATTTGTGTTACATACTCTATTCTTACAATAATGTAAGCTAGAGGAAAAATGTTATTAGGAAAAACATAAGGAAGAGAAAATATATTTACAGAACTGTGCTGTAAAAAAATCTGCATATAATTGGACACACAATTCAAACCTGTGTTGTTCAAGGATCAGCTATATTCATCCTTAAAAACCACTTTTAATTGTAAAGAAAATAGGTAATTACTGCATTCTTTTCCTTGTAGTAGCACTTAAGCCAAGCTCCTTTGACCCTATAGAAAACAACAGAGGGCCAATGGGCAGAGATCTGAAATTAAATATTTCTTAATAAAAAGAGATAACTGTCCTTAAAAAAAAAAAAAAAAAAAAAAACTAACAGAGAAAAATGGCCCAATCCCCCTTTTCCCTATATGAGAATGAGGCACAGGCAGTGATTTTCTGGTAAATGTTTAACAACTGTCTCTCTGGAAAAAAAGCATGTGTTTTATTCATAAGGTTATTACGAATTTGATATATAGGATGTTTACCACACAATTTACAAATAATAAATACACTATATCCTTATTATAACCTCCATATAACCAATTGATTCTCATAAAATGCTTTTGTTGTTTGTTTGTTTTTTTTGACTGAACCCTTCTATCTGTTGGTAATCTATAAGACCTGTGTCAGAATATCACTCTTTTGTACATAACATGAGTCATTTTGCTGAATCAGAAAATGTCTTTGAATAATGGAAGAATATTTCTTTGTTTATTTGTGTCATTTATAACATAGTGGCTACAGATACAACATACTTATAGGTTTAATCTGTACTGTGAACACTTTCTTCTTCACTTTTTAAATTCTAGACAATCAGCAAAACAAGCCCTCATTTGTAGTAATTTGCTAATTTTCTTAGCCTCCGTACCTCCATCATGGCCAATTTTAAACTACTGACATGATGTTACTGACGGCAGAGCCCGGAAGAGATGCACAGTAGCACCCCATTGTGCTGTATTTCCACTATCAGGAACAACAGACGTAAATAGCCTTAAAGGCATAAAAATAGTAAAATGTAATTAAATAATTAGTATTTCCTACCTTTGTTTCAAATGTAATTTATTTAATTGTAAGTTTATATAATTTAATTTTAGTAACAGCTGTGTCTAACAACTGGCTCACAGAATTCCTAAAAATTTAATAACCAGCTTTTATGAGCCAACGCAAATCAGCTCCAGCACACAACTGGCACAAGTTTGGGGGCCTTAGATGCTGACTTAGAAGAGTGTGTGGAGAAAATCACATCCTCCAGCCTAGATACACATGAGATTCAAATCACCATGAGATTGTACAGCCTGGAAAGATCATAGGGGACAGGAGCTGTAGAAGCATAAATAAGATCCCATTTAGCATACTCATCAAAAAAAAAAGTCCTTGCCACTCTTTACCAGAATCTCGATTTTAATAACCAGTCAGGATCCATGCAGACGGGGATATTTAACCTAGATTTTTATGGAGACATCAAAAGCACTTGTTGAGAATGACTAAACCTATACTCTGTAATAAGATCTCCTTACAATTTTGAACATGTAAAAGCAACCAGTAACTATAAAGAAAGCAGAGTATGTTTTTATACAGGTGTCTGTTTCTTCCTTGCCAAGGAATTGATGACAGTGCTTTATCTAGCATGATTGAATGGCCTTGCTGCCCCAGCCACCTCTTCTGCCACATGGCTCAGATTTCTGCCATAACTCAAAATCTGCTCTGTCCTGAGATGTTTGCTTCTTGCTTCAAAGACCTAGGTACCAAATCAAACCATTTCTTATGTGTTTTCCCAAAGCCCACGCTGAATTGTAGCACTTGTCTTGTCTTCCCTGGGAGTGACTGTCCAAATCTGCAGCTCTCTGAACCTCTCCCCAAGGTGCTCCATGTGGACAGTGTTGCTGTGGCTGGGATTTCATTGGGTAATAAGCATTCTTCTGCATCACATCTGGGTTTTCTCAGTGTCTGGTTTTAAAGTATTTTGGAGGAAAATCCTTCCTTGACTGGAGGCTGTTCCGAAACAGATCCTCCATTGCTGAGACATTAACTGGGCAACACCAATAAACATACCATATGAACCTTGCCTGCCTCCCTAGCACATAAAAAGACAAATACCTAAGGTCATGTTACTTCTGATATCATGTGGGGTTTATTAGGTCAAAAAAATTGTGAAAGTTGAATCAGACTCTGGAGCTAGCCAACCCATTTTTTATTTTTTTGGATTGTAATCAAGTAATGGCTTATGATGATTGCAATATTTTAGAAAAAACAGAGACATCAGTCTGTTCCATCTCAGCATTTTCATTTCTTGACTGGTTTATCTTTGTAATATTTCTTTTCGTCAAGCATCTTTCTCAACTTGGTGATTAGTTCGATTGTCCTTTACTGGGCTTTCATCCAGCTCTACTGTGTTTTTCTCAAATGGCATCATATTTCTTTCTGTTTTTAAATGTTTATTTATATCTGAGAGGTAGAGAAAGAGAGTGTGCAAGCAGTGAAGGGGCAGAGAGAGACTGAGATAAGAACCTGAGGCAGTCTCCAGGTTCTGAGCGTCTGCGCAGAGCCCGACCTGGGTCTCGAACTCATGAGCCATGAGATCATGCCCTGAGCCGAAGTTGATGCTTAACCAACTGAGCCACCCAGGCACCCCTCAAATGACATCATATTTCTGCAGTAGAACATTAGTTCTTCTGGCCCTAGGCTTTATTCTCACTTAGCCCCCATAGGCCCACTTTACAAGCATGAAATGTATTTATTCATAAAATGCCAAGACCAATTATATGCAAAATTGTAAGGCAGAAAACTCTTAGCTTCGATGCTTCACCTTATAATACATCCCAAGATTATATGCTTCTTAAAGCAGGAATTTTATCTCATTTATCTTCATGTAGTGGGTTTTGAATACAGTCACAAGCCCAGTTTACAGAAGGTGTACCTTTATTCATCTGTCCTTAAACTCAACTCTATTATACCACTTCAAAAATAATCAGCATTTTGGTTTAAAGATGTCTTTTTTAGGAAATCACTTAATTCACAATTTAAGCTCAGTCATTCTAAGTTCCAACTTCCCATTATGGTTCTTTTTTTTCTGTGGTGGGTTCTTGTCTTTTGCTTGGTATCCTGAGATTGTGTCTGGGTACAGGAGACATTTGTAACATTGTGGGTCTGGTGCCTCCAGACTTGGCTCATCTGCTTTAGTCTTTGCTGGTGGGAGGTGGGGAGGGGTGACTGTTCACATTGCCCCCACTGCTGGTGGAGCTCCTTATTCACTCTGTAAGCATAGGCAGTGCTCCTTGGGAGCCCTAACATTTCCCCCCTGCTCATAGGACCCCACCTCAGATCTTGCCGGCCCTGGGGATCTCTTGGGCTATCAACTATGAGGCCCTCTGCCACGAAGTCACTTCATCTCAGCTATAGTGATTCCTCTGAGAGCTTGCCAGTCATTTCTCACTGGGGGCCATGGGAAATTACTGGTCCTCTAGGTCTTCCATGCCAGTTTCTGGGAGGTCATCTTAGGTTCTTTGCAGGGGGCTCGTCCAGAATTTCAGGTGGGGATGGCACATAAGCTTATCCATCCTTGAATACTCAATCATGCTGTTCCTATTACTCTGCATCCCATGGATTTAAGCCAGGAAGGGGCAGATTGGATATACTTCTTGAGTATAATTCCATTTTCTCTTTACCATGTCTCCCAAGATCTGAGAGTTTTCAAGCCCCCTCTGTGTGGAAGCAGTGCTGCTCTCTCTTTACATCACTGTGTGCAGCCTTAGTTGTCCTGGTTTAAAAATCTCCACATTCAATCTTTCACACTTTGGTTTGATGTTAATGGGAAGTTTTTACAATTTAGGAAACTCAAGTGCTGAGCTCTAGTCATAAAAATCCTAGTTTTCTTGGCTAGATATCTGGAACGTCCTTCAGGGACCCTCCTTGAAAGTGAAAATCTGACTTTAAAGCTTTAGCTGTTTTTCTGTTCCAACTATGACAACTTTATCAGTGTCTATATCTTCAAATTCAAAAATTTAAGTACAGGACTATTATCTTACCGCAACTTCCTCTAAAAAGTAGGAGGACTCAAAAATCATAGGAGAGTGGTGCCAAGATCCTCAGAAGCAGACAGTAGGATGCTGTGTGACTTATGCCCCTAAAGTTGTGCCCTGTTAGAATGGCTTTGAAGACAGGAGTGTGAGGCTAAATGAAACAATAGTTACAGTAATAAAACTTGTGTTGGAGGGAGAGGCCAGTTCTGATCTCTGCTCTGTCACCTGCTAGCCTTGAGATCATGTTGCCCTTCTTTGATCTGCTCATGATTCTCCTTTGGAGAAGTCACACTAAAACAGTTCTATTCTCTGGCTGAACAGGAAGAATATTTTATTGGGAAATGCAAAATGAAAGCATATGAAGAAATTACATAATGTTATTTCACTGAGTTTGTATCCTCAGAACCAGGAATGTTGTCTGGCATATATGCTCTCAAGAAATATATAAATTTGTAAACTTATGTGTAATAAGTGAATCAAGGAATAAATACATGAATGAATAGAACAACTAGAACTGTATATAGTATCTCACCCACACCCAACGCTAGTTTTATAATTAGGGACATAAATGGGATGGGTTTTCCCTTCAGTAGCTACAGCCAAGTGACTCCACCTAGGAATGCCTCAGCACTGATCACATTGCTCTTCACCAGAGGGATCTGGAAGGGCAAACCAGCCAGGAAGAGGGAAGTGGCCAATTTGTCCTGTGTCTGCAGAGAACAGATCCGAATAAGAATGGGGAAGCTACAAGGGGGGAAAAAAAAAAAAACATAAAAGGAGCATACTCTAAATGACTGCAGTTATCTGAAGGTAAATTTCTACTATTCACATTACCTTTAGAATTGTATTTCACTTGGATCAGATTTGTGATCTGTAGAGAACAGGAATTCATCTAATTTAGGAAATATACCCCTTTTCCAACATTAGCAGTTGAAAAGAATTCAGAACAAAGGGATTCTGAATTCTTTGAAGCACTGTTAAGGGTATACTAATTCCTTCTCAAGTATCTCATCATCTTCAGCCTTTTTTTCAATCACTGTGAGAGGATTTTTAAAAAACCTCTAAACCTCAAGTGACCATTTATTACTACACGTTGATGGCGACAAGGACAGACACACTCAAGTTATGAGGTCCAAACTGTGGTTCATTCTTTCTCTGTGGAAGGGAATAAAACTGTTACTTGTTTTTAAGGAATAAGCTATCATGATTCTTAGAACCCAGCATTCATTCCAAATCCCCAAAGCTGTTTGTAAAGATAAGGTCATTTATTCCCCCCAACCAAGCACCACTCAGAATGAAGCAATTGGAATGAAGTAGGTTAGTACAAATACCGCAATCACCACTATTTACTAAGAGCCTGCTCTGATAAAATGTTGTGTATTTGCTCCTTACATGGAAGGCTCAGAGTTGTTGAGTTGCTTGTCCCCCAGGTTCATGATACTAGTCTGGGCGATGAAGAATCAGCACGGTGTAGTTGCTAAGTTCCTGGACTCTGGTGCCAGATTACCTGGATTGAATTCCGCCTCTGTCTCTTTCTAGATACGTGACTTTGAGTGAGTTAACCTCTCTGTGCTCCCATTTCTCATCTGCAAAGTGGAGAGAATGATAATGAGGGTAACTCCTCATGGGGTTGTTGTGGGGATAAGTGAGTCGAGTGCTTTAAAAAAATCAGATTCCAGAGAGATTGAGTAAAGGCTTATAGTCGTACAGCATTAAATGGAAGAAACAGTTTACGGCCCTGTGAGTGCTGGCTGTGTGGTTGCCAGATAGAAGAACCCAGCTTATACTAGCTTAAGCAGCAAAAGAAATGGTAGTATTTACTTCAGACATGCCTTAGAATATAGGGTCAAACTATGCTGTTAGGAAGGTCCCCAGCATCTTTGTCTCTTCTTGTCTTCAACATATATCACACAAACTTTGGGGAAGCAAGCTGGCTGTTTGCAGCTGCAGGGTTGCACTATCCTTACAGAGAGAGTAAAAAAAAATCTTGTTATGAACATCTGGCAGAGGTCCCAGGGAAGTGGGCCAGCTTTAGTCAAATACCCATTCCTGCACCCAGGTCTGACTTCTGTGGCAACTGGTGAGGTGGGGGGTGCTGGGAGTGCTCAATCCAAACCGCGTAGCCTAAGGAAGGCTCCTGTGAAAAGACACTTGGGGTGATATTCCAAAGAAAGGGATCAGGAAGAAATATAAATCAATATAATATACAGTCTTATGGCTGTCACGTGACAGTGCAGAGATCAGAATTGGCCTCTCTCCAACACAAGTTTTATTACAACTATTGTTTCTTTTAGCCTTATACTCCTGTTTTTGAAGCCATTCTAATGGGGCTGCATTGCACAACTGCAGGGGCATGAGGTACACAGCATCCTTTTCTCTAGTGTTGAGGCCCGTTGGCACGGCTCTCTTAAGACTTTCCAGTCCTCCCACTTTTTTTTTTTTTTTTTTTTTTTTTTTGAGAAAGGCACAGTCAGGTAGCAGACCTATAGTTTCATTTTACATTTGCAGGTGTAATAATGGAGGATTAAGTGGAGGAAGGCTCCTATTCCTTAAGTATTGTTTAAGCCTACCTTGTACCAGATGTTTCACTAAGTGTGCTAGCTGCCTTCTGAGAAACCAACCAGAAATGACTGATCTGGAATACCAGTGCTGTGAATCAAGATTTCCTCTTCAGGGGCGTGCCAGTATTCTGGCCTGAGATGTCGAGCCATTCAGGCTTTCTATGACTTTTTGGAGCTGGATAATAATCAGTAATAAGTAGGTACATCACTGAATAATGTTTCAACTGATAAACAATCCTTCTGCTCAGTGTCAATGCATGGCTCTGTTAACACAGTCATAATCCTTTCTGTAGAAATATTTATAGTCTTCGGAATGTATTGAATTATCTTCTTTGGTTGACTAATAATGGTGGCTAGAATTTATTGAATTTCCCTGGAACCTCAAATAGGTATTGCTAATAAAGTAGAAGGTAGAGTAACAATTTCTTGAAAGCATAGCATAATAAAAGCAATATATGTTTATTGAGCATTATGTACACAGCGATTTTATAAGTTTTCCTTTATAAATCCTGGCCAACAACTCTGTCTGGTAGATATTCCCATCTCATTTTACAGATGAGAAAAATCACATCCCAGAGAGATTAATTAAATGCTTATAGTCCTACAGCACTAAATGGAAGAAACAGAGTTTATTTCTATGTCTGTCCTGCTTCAAACCCTGCCTTCCTTCCACTGTTACTATTTTTAACCACCATTTCACAAACTTACTTAATTATACTTTCAGTTATACTTCTCTAGACCCACGTGACTCAGGTCAGCTCATGTAAATTTCATTAAATGATGTAATCTGAGCCATATTTGAGAACTGATGAGTCAATGTAGATTTGAACCATTGTATTCTCATCACAAAATCACAGGTCCATTTGATTTGTGACCTTCAGGAAATAAGACCCTCCATATTCAGGGCCACATCTAGGCAAAACTGCAAGGTGGGCAAGTGTGTTCTTTCTCCACTTCATTCTCTGTAAGATCTCTTCCCTTCTCAGCTCTTAGTTATCTTTACCCCCACAACCTGACTGCCTCTTAGCTGGTGCTTTCTGGCCAGCTCTGCCTGCTTGAGGCTTCACCAAATCTTACTCTAATAAACACTGATTATTTGTGGGTGTCTCAGAATCCACTCCTGCTACCTAAATGCACCCAGATGTCAGTTTAGGGGCTTTCCTCCAACATGGTGTGTGATCTTGGGGGCTAGCTTAGCATTATAGAAGGCAAAGGAGTTGCTAAAGTCCACGTCAGCCAGACTGTTTCTTTAACACCCAGAGACTGCCTAATGTGCAACCTAAGCACAGCCAATCTGATGCAATGTTCTGATTTTCTGTATCCTGAGAAGAATGAAGCAAAGATGGGGAAGAAGTGAAAATTGGTTAATTTTATAGGAAGCGTCCTGGCAGGACTGTATTCTGGCAAGATTGTGTTCTCTTTTCTGTCCCAAACATTGTTCTTAAGCTTTGACCTCCCATCATGTGACAGTCTCACGATCTTTCTAAAACATTGTTCCTTGTTTCAGAATCAGAAATGTTTTTGTGGCTTGCCACCAGAGAACTCTCATAATAAACCTTCCCTCCTCGTTGGTAGCCCTGCATGCCATATTGCTCCCTGAGCATCTCGCTGACCTGTTCTCCCCTCCTCAACTCAGTGGAAACCTGATGTGCTTATTTCATCACTTTCCAAGTCAGGTGGTCTGTCCTGCCCAGGTTACTGTAAATAAAACAGGTAACTGATCTGTAGTAATGAGCTAGTGACAGGGAGAGGGGACTGATAGGGTTCTTTTCTCAGCTTCCTTGCTGAGGCATTGAGCTAAACTTCTTAACAGCTATTTAAAATCCATCTTTGGCTTTGTCTTAGGATTCCGTTTGAGGCTTAGCATCTGGCCATTTACAACCGGCTTTCTTTTTTCCGGGGCTCCAGCATACATTCTTCTCCAAAGGAGGCTGGGAAGTGCAGGAGGTGTAGGTCAGAAAAGCTGAGTGCAGACAGGTTGTGCAGAGCCCAGAGGGACCATTTAAGAGCACAAGTGGATCCCAGTACTACCCTGTTTGAAACCTACAGTGGATTTCTCATCCAAACTTCTAAGTTTAAACACCTCGCACAGCATTCAGATCCCCCCACCCCCAGTGCCTGGCCTCCAAATCTAGCTTTATCTCCAGCATTCTCTTCTTTACATCTTACTGTCCAGCAAAGCTAAACTAAAGGTGTTTCCCTATATGTGTCACATTGTTTATTACGTCTTTGCCTTTTTTTCAGTCTCTTCTCTCTTTCTGAAATACCCTTCTCATCCCCCCCAACTGCCCACACCTACTCCTGAGCTGGCCAGTTGTTATGTTATTCATCTTTTAAGACCCATCTCTAGCATTATCTCCCCTGGGAAGTGTTCTTTGATGACCTCCTACTCGAGCCCTGCTCCTACCTCTGGCAGAGACACATGCTTTCAAATGTGCATTTCTTTTTACATTCTTGGTACTTCTCATTGTAGGTACTAATGATGATGGTAAATTCTTGGGATGGATGGAGAGAAGGATGAATAAATAAAACCCTTGCATAATTGCAAAATATAGCACTGCAGAAAGTATTAGATAATGCAAGTTTGTTGTAGACCAAATGTCTGTGGCTGATCTGTTTTCTTCCCCTACTCTGGGTGTATTGGTAGTGATTTAATTCCAATCAATAATGATTCAATTTATTTGTAGGAGTGAGTTAAGTCACTTAAGTGACTCAGTTATGTCCATCACATAAATAACATGAGTCTTGACATGGCTGACAGGTTCTTGTGGTGAGTTAAGGTGGGTTAAGTCTGCTTAACCCAATGACCAAGTTGATCATAGAGCACAGAACAGTTACTGAAGAAGAGTAGGATTTGGTATCTGTTTAAAAATAGATGCTAAGAAAGCAATAGGAAAATCAGAGCAGTCTAAAAATTCTTTGTCGTAATAAGAGCACTGGGAAAATAATTTAGTTAGCGCCAATAAGTTTTGAGAACTACTTCAGGATAACAAGAACTTGCAAAGAAGAGGCAATCCTTGCATATAAAAATTTTAGGGGCCCCTGGGTGGCTCACTTGGTTAAGCATCCTACTTTGGCTCAGGTCATGATCTCACCGTTTGTGAGTTCAAGCCCCACTTTGCTGTTAGTGCAGAGCCCACTTCAAATCCTCTGTCTCACTCTCTCTCAAAAATAAAATAAGCATTAAAAAATTGCTTTTTAATTCTAATAGAGATCTGAACAAAAAAAACCCTCATCAAATTCATTTAAAGATTTAGTATAATCTTAGACAAGGGCAGTTTGAAAAGGAAAATTTTAATGCAATTTTTATAAGTCTGATGCAAAAATTCTCTCTTTTTTTAAAGTTTATTCATTTTAAGAGACAGAGTGGGCGTGCATGTGCATGAGCACATGTGAGCACATGAGTGGGGGAGGGGCAGAGAGAGAGAATCCCAAGCAGCCTAATCCTTCCTGAACTACGTGGAGCTCAGTCTCACGAACCGTTAGATCATGACCTGAGCCAAAAAGGAGTCAGATGCTTAATGACTGAGCCACCTAGGGACCCCAACCCAATCTTTCCAGAGAATGTTGGGGAAGTGGGAATGCATGTAAAGTGGAGTTTTGACAGAATTAACATGTCCCCCTAGGTAGGAGAGAACTGTGCCTTCATTTCCTGTAAGATAGGACTAGTGACTATGTAACTTCAAGCCCTCTTGCTAAGAGCTCGGCAGCCAACAGCTCCAAAGACTCATGCTGCTGCAGCTGTTTTCCTGTTCTGGTGGTAAGCGATTATTCCAGAAGCAGCTTGGCCAGATAAGCAGGCAAGGCCACAAGAGGCACTTTTCTTTTGTCCATGTTAACGTTTTGCATAAATGCTCTTGTTTTCTTGCCTTTCCTGGTAGGATTGAATATGTTGGAATATCACCATACTTCATAATACTTACTGTAGTATCACTTACACCCAGGGGCCAGAGTTGGTGAGGCTTAAGTCATTCTGTGAGTTGAATCTGATTCATCTTTCAGTAAAGGTTATGAAATGCCTTTGGAATTCCTAAGGTCAGGTTGTTTACTCTTGACCTTTGAACTCAAATGATGCTTCTGGAAGGGTGGAGGTGGAGGACAGGTGACAGGAGATAGTAAAAAAGAGAAAGGGGAACCAACATCTCTTGAACATCTAAGATTGCTTAGCATTATGATTGATGTTTTAAAGACGCTCTCTCATTTTAATCTTCCCATCAACTGTCAGAGAAAATTCCCTACGTCTTAGTTCGAAAATTGAAGTAGAAATTAAAGTAATACAGGCAGTAAGTAGCAAATTCATAATTCAGACTTAACTCTGTCTAACCCTCTTTGGTCTACCACTCTGCCTCCTCTGTTCCTTTGGAAAGCACAGTCTTTGTGCACCTAGGGTTCCTATATGATGATATTCTCTAATGCCTTGTATATGTGTATTGACTGACAAATTTACAAGGTAGATTGAAATACTGAATTAACCTTCAACACATTCCAAGAGCAGTTAATGAACTGTTGTTATATATGAAGAAATTGTGAACTACCTTACTACTGTGCATTGAAAATACATGTAATTCCCTCTTCATTTATTACTATATGCTAGTGAGATCTATCCTCCTAAATGCTAGATATGTTTATGGAAAGCCGCCACAAAGAAATATAAATCTGAACACCCATTTCATTATAGTATAAAGGAGGAGTATATGTTGAATCTCAGGAAACCTTTTTATGAAAGAGAAATGAAATACAAGAGTCTGGATGCAGGGAGTCAGACTCGCTGGGTTTGAGTCCCAGCTTTGCCATGTCCTAGCCTGAGTGACCTCAGACAAGTTAATGAAGCCAGTTGCTTTAACTGTAAAATGAAGATGCTAACAGTAATACTTCTGTCGGAGAGCTGCTGTGAGCATTTCATGAATTGAGGTTCTGATGCCTAGAGTAGAACCAGGCACATGGTAAGTACTCCATAAATGCAGGCTGTTTTATTTCTTCTACGTGTGAAGAAACAGGTCTGCAGTTCAGCGGTTTGATTGGGTCCTGTGTTCTGTTGGTGTAGAGCTGGTGCTGACACCCAGGTCTCCTGTTCTGGGTCCAGTGCTGGCTGCTGCAGTGACATCCAGAGCAGTATGCACAGGAAACTAGAATGTTCCCTCTGCCATTGTTTTTACTCCAAGTGCCAGTGCTATTTCTGTGCTCGGAAGGCCCACTGCCCACTGTAGGGGTAGTCTATCAACCCAATTCCCAGATGGACAGTCCTTCCCAGGGTCCCAGGGTCCCTGGTTACTCTGCTGCTGAGCCAGCTGTCACAGACTTGTGCTGTGAACCCCTAGTCCAGTGGTTCCCAGAATGCCAAAAATGTTAACAGATTCTACCAGGTCCACAGTCCCATATCTATAATTCCAAAATCCCCAAATCTCTCTAATCCGAAAGCTTTTTCATGAATCATATGACTGTAAAACTTGTTCGGACCTGAACTTATCTAGTGATAAGTCACCTGAACTGACAGAAGGCTATTTATTGTTTGTATTTATTCTTCCTGGTGTGTGTATTTTTACAGTTTACTGAAGACATACTAATGTTTTTGCTTATAGGATACTGCCCCAGATCTCAGTGGGAATACCTATCAGTCAGCGTCTTAGCAGGAAGAGATGGGGGCACTCGGCACAAGTTAATGAGGAGAGCTTAGTAAAGGGATTGTCTGTAAGGCTGTGTGTGGCTTGAGGGACCAAAGGGGATGGCACAGGAGGGCCAGAGGAGGGTTTACTTGGTGCACCAGGAGATGTGAGTAAGTACCCCTCGGTTAGAAGGGCTAGGTAGAAGTAGCATTACTGGAGTCCAGAGAGAACAGCCTGGAAAGAGGCCACTGTCAGCAGCTATGGCCTTAAGGTGGAAGGAGCCAGCTGATAGCAAATCCAGCAGAGAAGTCTGGGAAATACATACCCAGGGTGGCTTTTCCTCTTCCTTGCAGATGTCCTGCTGGTGCCTTTCTTTGGTGGCACCATACCTAAAACCAGAGGCAAGGGAGCCTAGAGGTGTAGACCAGAAGGTGAACTGCTGGGGCCCCCACAGGGTAGTGAGGGTGGGAAGTGGATCTGGAGGGCAAAAGGAAAATGTCCTGCACAGCGTATTGTATAATATTCAATATATGCCCTCTACCGTCTTTCTGAAACTCAAACACTCAAGAATGCTTAGGGTTGTATTTTATTAAGTAATAGTATATGCCTACATTCAAGAAAATATTAATACATACAAGTGAAACGTTTTTTTTTTTTTTTCCTTTAGCTAGCAGTCAGAGCTTATAGGGCCGTACAGGCTTATGAATCATGTAGTATAATTCCTTGGCTACTCTGAAAGATCAGAAGTACTGCACTAAAGAGTGCTCTCTCCTTCATTCATTGATTCACACGTTCATTTATTTTACCAGTATTCTTTGTTGATTGCCTACTCTGCAAAATCTATGGGCTCTGAGTACAGAGACAAAAATATGACAATAGCCGTTCCGGTAGCTTGCAGTTTAGTAAAAGACACTAATTTTAATTTGTTGGCAAATAATAATGCAATCCTAGGTTAGCAAATAATTTCATCTCAAAGCTGCCTTGCTGTTGGAGGCTCTGTTTCAAGAGGGCTTTCTTGACCATGTGTGGGCTCAGTGGAAAAAACCACTATGATCTAGTAGCTACTTATGCCACGGGCCCAGTAGCAGAGTGTGTCCACGGAGCACAGTTTTGGCTGACTGTGCTCTAACTAGGTGGCAGAGTGAGACTGTTCTTATAACATAAGCAAGAGGGGTGACTTTGAATTAGGAACACCTGAGAAGGCTTCATGGCAGTAGGTAGAGGGTTTTTAAGGATTTCTAGATAGGAAAATAACAGGCTCGTGTGAGTGGGCCACAGGGTCTTAGGAGTAAAAGAGTAATAGGCGATCAAAGTAGACTAATAAGCACCTATTCAAAGGAGTTTGGACTTTATTTTGTAGCAAGTGGGTTAAAACTGAGGGCTTTCGAGAAGGGGAGGAACTGTTTTAGGAGAGTCATTCTACCAGCACTTTGAAGAGGAGGGTTTAAGAAGAAAGTGGTTGGAAGTAATCTATGTCGAAGAAGGATAGCTGTGACCTTGGCAAGAGATGGTGATATAAGAACAAAGATCACAGCATTGGGGATAAAAGGAATTGTTGGCAGACATTTTGAGAAAGAAATGACAGATGTGATGTGAGACATTGGAGGGAGAAGTCCTAGTGATTCCAGGGTGTCCAAAATGTGAATGCAGGGGCGGCTGCCTAAGTGGCTCAGTCAGTTAAGTACCAGACTCTTGGTTTCGGATCAGATCATAACCTCCCGGTTTCATGGGCTCGAGCCCTACGGTCGGTCGGGCTCTGTGCTGGCAGCAGGGAGCCTCCTTAGGATTCTCTCCCTCTCTCAGACCCTCCCCCATTCATGCTGTCTCTGTCTCTCTCAAAATAAGTAAATAAACTTTAAAAATAAAATAGAGGCCCCTGGGAGGCTCAGTCAGTTAAGCATCCAAGTTGGGTTCAGATCATGATTTCTGATTCTTGAGCCTGAGACCCGTATCAGTCTCTGCTGACAGCTCAGAGCCTGGAGCCTGCTTTGGATTCTGTGTCTCCCTCTCTCTCTGCCCCTCCCCCACTTGCACTCTGTCTCTCTTTCTCAAAAATAAATAAATATTTAAAAAATTTTTTTAAATTAATTAAATAAAATAAAATGTGAATGCATAAGACGGAGGCCTGGGCCACTGAAGCTGGCATGAGGGAGTACCACTGTAGTTTTGGACATCATGGGGCAGAGTTATGGTCAAAATATTCACAAGGAGATGCCCTGCAAGTATTTAAAATTCCGAGCCTATAGTTCAGGAAAAAAAAAAAATGCCAAGGAGAAAAATTCCATATCCAGAAAAAGTTCCACTACTGTAATTCCTTATGGTAATTCCAAAATGCAAAAAGCCTTAAAAATTGCATGGTTTTAAAAAGTTTAGTGCCAAAACTTACTTGGTGACAAACCTGATCTGAATAAATGTGAGGCTTTTATAGTTTGAATAAAGTTTGAATAAAGAGTTCTGTCCCAAACTATAGTTAATGGTATCAAATTAGCGTTTAAAATAAAACATATTTATAAATTCTGAAACATATCTGGTCCCAAAGTTTTAGATGAAGCATTGTAGATATGTCTCAATAATTACATTATGAATTTATTTTACATTTTAAGAAAGTATTATCTTAGTTTTGATACATTTGGCATCAAACACAGTAGGTAAACAGATACATCTTTGTATCTGAAATTTTTGAAGAATGAAGCATTCTTTGTGCCTTTTCCATACGCTGATGTTTGGTAAATTTTAATTGATAAAATTGGGATAATACTATTGATCCCTTTGAATTGTTTAAAGAGCTAATGAACAGGATCCAACACATAAAGGGTATTTTAGTCATCCAACCATTTTAATCAACAAAATATTTTCTAAGAAGCATTTTGGAATTTTTTTTCTTTCCCAACCTCTGAAAGTACAGTGAAAATAAATGTCTCTCTTGATACTGTGAAGGAAGTAGCAGGGAGAACCAACAGGTCTTGAGAACCTACCATGTATGTGATGCTTTTAACCCCATGAAGAGAATATTATTTTTCCCATTTCACAGATGCAGAAACATTCTGAGATGTTAGTAGCATGACCTAGGTCACCCCTCAGTAAGGGGTAAACTATCTTCTCTTTTCCCTCCACCTAGCTCCCAGGGGAGTGTGAGAGACAACAGGTAAAACAGCCTGTCATAGTGTGAAAAATGGAGTCATTGTGGGCCTCTAGCATATTTTGGTTCCCTTTTTAAATTGTTAAAAGAATGTTGTCTTTCCATTTGTGCTGTTAGTCTTATATAGGTAAAATCATTGAAAATCATTTCTGATTATGTCCCTTTTTACCTGCTTCCCTGCCATACCTTTCTCCCCTAAATAAAGACCTCTGGAAAAAACATGTATTCAGCCCAGATAATCAAGTCTAATTTTCAGACAAACTGAAAGCAGTATCTTAATTTGATCAGGATTGGGAGGAGGAAAGGGATGTGGGGTGAGGTAAGAGTCTGGTTGCAGTGGTATTGAGGGTGAGGGAGGGAGGTTTTCTGCTTGCTGTAAGAGGGAGTTACCTGCCCAAAAGGAAATCAAGTTTATTGTAACTTGACCGAGTACACAGCAACGTAATCCGGTTCTTCAATTTTTGATGTGAATGCTTTAAATGAGAGAGTGTCACATTTACTCCCTTTCTTCAGGAGACCACACGTTGTAGACCGGGCCCCTCTCCTTCTCTGCCCAGGCTCCCAAGGCAAGGTTTCTTTCTCTCACTTCTTGCTGCCAGGCAGGAAATGTTCCTAGCTATGGGATAAGCGTCCCGTTTGGGGGGGCGGGGGAGGGGGGGAGGAGGGGGGAGATGAGAAAAGGAAAAGAAAAAGAAACAAAGCAAGAACTGCTAGAGCTGCTAGCCCAAGCCCCGAAGGATCACAGCGGGTTTCCAGTTTCCTAGAACCAGGGATTCCACCCACCCCCAGCCCAGGCCCTAACCGCCGCCCCCCCCCCCCCCCGCCCTCCCCGCCTCCAGCATTTTCCCCGCCCCCACCCCCAGCGGGGCTCGTGGGCGTGTCTTTAAGTCCCTGCTAATAGGGCTGCCCCGCGGGCGGGGCCGGCTTCCCGGGGCGCCCCTGACAGCTGCGGAGCTAGCCCCTACCTAGGAGCTAGACCGGCCACACCACCCCTCTGGTGACCCGGCCCCGGTGCGCTGGTCCATGCTGGTCCCCGCCTTTGTTCTCGGGCCGGAGCGGGGACATGCACGGCTGACGATGGAAGTGGAGGACTCGGGCGGCGTGGTGTTGACCGCCTACCACTCGTACGCTCGCTCTCAGCCGCCCAGCTCCGAGCCGCGCTGTGCGCCCAGGGCCGCCGCCAGCCACCCGGGCAGCAGGTACCCAGAGCTGCTCCGAAGGGAGCAGAGGTTTCCCGGGCTTGGGGCTTTCACCTCCCAGCTGTGTTTTCTGCCAGGGCGTGAGAGCACCATCACATTGTTGTTTCAAGTTTTGGTGGACTAGTTGAGTGAGCCTCCTGTTCTTTGTATTGTCCTTGATTGAAAGTGGGAAGTGCACGAAGTCTCAGCCGGCAATGGTTAAGGTCCTTGGCTAGCAGAGGTTAGCAGCGGAGCTGTGTTCTTGATACAACTTGATGATAAGTAGGCATATGCCTCATTTCTGCCAAATTCACCCATTGACATATTGGAGATTATTTTTTAAAAAATCATTGGAAATGAGATACAAACAGAAAAGGGGAAAATTTTGAATACGTTATCCTAAATCCTCGAATACTGTTGAGTTCCTTTATTAGCTGCATGCCACCTGAGCTAAAACATAGCTGGAGAAAGTCTCTAAAAAGTAAATCTGAGTAGACTTCTAAAAGACAATTTTATTTCTAGATTTTAAAAACCACTCAACTGTATAAATATATTGGTATTATTTTATTATTACTGATGTTGACCCAGTGCTGTAAATGCAATTATAATTTATTTCTTTTGGGTCAACAGAAGTCTATAATCATCTCATTATGTGTATTTTAGATTTAATAAAGCAGGGATCTATGTTAAATTACTCTGTATCAGTGTTCATCTGTTTGATGCAAGATCAAGGCCAATGTGACTTCCATTAACTAAACAAAGATGTTAGACCCTTAGGAAAGTTCCCTGGGCAGAACAAAAGTGTTACAATAATGAGTGAGATGGTTTGATATCTGACTCATATTTAGGGGAAGTTTTGCTTGTTTAAATGTGGCTATTTGTTTACTATGGATCCACTGGTGAATGGTTTTCTTTACAAGTGGGAAGTTTGAGGGTTGATGTGCTTTTTTGCATCCTCATTTTCGTTTACTTTTTCCCATACTTTTATCATTAGTTATGTGATAATGATTACTTCTGTCTCCTAATCTAATTGATTGGTGAGGCTTTCAACAGATTGTGATTTTATTTCAAGGAATATCCTTTTGGCTAGTATCCATGAGAAGAACAAACTACATTGGCATGAGATCTATGTTAGGCTTGACTAACAAAGACAATATTGTTTCTTCTAAAAAGAGCAAGTTGAGTGAAATCTTATTTTTATGTTAAGACAGTAAGAAAATAACATTTTTCTTCCAGCTTTAGGAGCACATTGTTTTAAAGGCTACTTGTCTTTAGGGTGCTTTCTTTTCTTAAACGTTATCCTTGACTCTAATTACTCAGATTATGAATAACTAAATAGATATAAGTGAGTTGATGAGAAGCAGGGCCTAGTTTGTGCATTTTTAGATGGTCCTGGTGTAGCTGTCTTGTCTGTAACTCCCAGCAGCTGTCTAGGAGCAATAGCCAGATTGTGCCATTTGGGCCTTCCGAAACTACATCCGTTTCCAAAGCAAACTGGAGGAGAAGTTCCATTAACTCAGCATGTGGTCTTGTGGAATGATAATGCATGAGAGCAAAAGAGTTGTGTGTCATAGTTAGTGTTTTGTCATACGGTTGCCAATTAGATTTATGTTGCTCCAAGTTTTCATTTCTGGTGACCGTGTGCACCCTCTCTGTAGGAACCTTTGTACCACTCACCCTCTGATGCAGGAGATAGTTGACCCCGTCCCCTGCAACTAAATCACAAGAGAATAGCTTAATTCCTTGGTTCCCAGTAACAACAATCAAAAAGAAGTTCCTGTATTTACAAGGAGCCGGAGGACACCATCAATCATGAGTCTGATAACAGAAATAATCAGGGCCGAGTTATTAACCTTTGACTCACTAACTACTGATCAATACTTCCTTTCAAGCCAAGGAGCAAGATCGTATTGTTCTACTTATGAAGAAAGGACTCTCTCTTTCAAAAATATACTTTCCTTTAAATTGCTTACATATGTGTAACATATTTGTGGAGGAGTGACCAGTATGGCACTAGGAAACACGGACTATTGTATCATCATTCTTGAGCTCTGAGCAGCAAAGGTTCAATTCAGACCAAACCATCTTCTCATTTTCCAAGCCTCCACTCTATCTGACTTTATGTGCTTTTGATTTTGGGGGGCCTATTTTTCCCACTAAAATAAAATCTCAATCTCTCTCTTTCTCTCTGCGTCTCTCTCTTCATTATTCTCTTTTGTTCACTGTTGTATCCCAAGTGCCTAGAGCAGTGTCTGGTACATTGGGGTAGCTCAGTAAAGATGTGTTGAATAAACTAATGAATTCCTACCAAGATTATAAAATGGCCAAGATAAAATGGCAGGATTTTAAACAACAGAAGTCACTGTGTTTGTACCTACTATGTGCCAGTCACACATTACGCTTCAGTAATACAAGAATGGATAAGACAAGGTCCCTACCTTGAGAATGTGGCCCTTTATCTTTCAGACCAGTAGGATTATTAAAAAAAAAAAAAACAACTTGGAATAAGTGGCAACATTTTGAAATGAAGGGGCTTCAGATGTATATCTGGACTGTCAGCTTCTCATCAAAAATTATAATAAAAAAATAAAGGATCTAGCGACTCAGGCCTCTGCTGCTACCTGCTAGCACTGGCTAAAGCTGAGTAATGGCTGCTCCATTACATGCCTCCCCCTGTAACTCTTCAACAGGGAAGCTGGGTGGCTACTTTAATTTCTGTAGGGACTGCCCATTTTATTTTATTAAACTAAGTAGCCAGAATAAAGTGTACTTGCCAGTTACTCAGGCTCGGGGTCAGGCTCCTGGACCCCGCACATCATCTGTGGCATTTATTACCATGTGGCCTTGGGTAAGTTGCTTCAACTGCTTAGAGTCGTATCCAATACGACTCTGTAGTTGATTACTGTTACCACTTTTCTTTTAAAGTTTATTTATTGGGGTGCCTGGGTGGCTCAGTTGGTTAAGCATCTGACTTTGGCTCAGGTCATGATCTCACGGTTTGTGAGTTCTAGCCCCTTGTCGGGCTCTCTGCTATCAGCAGAGCCTGCTTCGGATACTCTGTCTCCCTCTCTCTGTGCAAGCTCTCTCTCTCAAAAATAAATAAACATTGAAAAAAAAGAGTCTCTTATAAAAAAATAAAGTTTAGTATTTTGAGAGAGAGCGAGCACAAGTGGGGGAGGAACAGAGAGAGTAGGAGACAGAATCCCAAGCAGTCTCCATACTGTCAGCATAGAGCCCAACTTGGGCCTCGATCCCACAAACCCGAAATCATGACCTGAGCCTGAGCCAAGATCAAGGGTCCTATGCTCAACCAACTGAGCCACCCAGACACCCCTACTGCTATCACTTTTAATCACAGTTGTTGATGTAAAGAGGAGAGTAAAATATTTTTGGTACCTATCCCCAAAATTTATTCATGGAGGAAAAAGACTCGAGTACTAAGTATTTGTTGGGAGTTAGGAAGGGTGATTCCTTATTTCACAAACATTCTATCTTTACATTCTATTTGTAAATGATGAAAGAGAATGAAGGATTGTAAATTCTTAGTTCTGTTAAATGATTGTCTTTATAGTCTTGTGCTTTTTAGAGAGGTTAAGCTTCTAGACCCTTATTCAGAATCCAGAGTGAAAATATTAACATACATACAAAATTATTTCACTTACAGAATGAAAGGTAGCTGAAGATAAAGCTGGCTATCTTGAAAGTTTCTCTAAGTTATACATAAGAAATATATATGATTTTTTTGGTGAGTGTACAGTATAAAATGTCCATGAGTATTTCTGATGTTCATTTTGTTATACCATAAACTTCCTGAGAGAGAACAAAAATAGAAGAGGAAGAGAACCAGCTCTTCCTCAAAAACAAATAAAAGAAGCTAACCAAGGTTATCCTAGGAATTCTAGTTCTATACCAATGTTAACATTTTTGTAAAGGGGATATTGTTTTGTAATATTATAACTGTGCATAGTAACAGGAATGATTTGATTAAAATGGAATTAATGATAATTAGAAAGTAACTATTGTACTTTGTGGAAAAAAACTAAATTTAGCAACTCTTAGCGCCATCTTTATTGGTATTTTCCTGGATGGAAATTAATTAAAACGTTTATTTCAAGGTGTAAACTCTTGTTCAGTTAAGTACTTATACAGGACTATGTGAGCTTCTGGACATATACAGAGGTACACTAAAATCTGGGGCAGAAACTTTTTATTGAAAACTTTTTCTAGAAGATTCAGAAATAGTAATCAAAATAGGATTCTTATGAGAGGATAAGATATTTATGGGTCATTTTTATGTTATGGTTAAAACCAGAGTCAGTGTCTCTGGTTTCTTTCTACAGTGGGGCCCCTGCTGAGTGTAGGTGCCTCCATATGTGGAGCTGTTGGAAAACATCTGGCACATTTCCTTTGATCATGTCATTTGGCTAAACATTTGGCCAGTTGCTCTGTCCATTTTTAACCTGCTCTCTTCTCCCTGATCATTAATCCTTAATGTATTCACAAAAATTCAGGGATCTAGGGCATTGTGGAATCACATTCATGAGGATAGATAACTGTTTCTTAACTTTCTATTTTGATATAATACACTTCTGCAAAACTTGCAAAAGTAGTACAGCATTTCATGTAAACTTCCTTCAGTTTCTCCTAATGTTAACATTGTGCATAACCCTAGTTTGATTCTCAAAACTGAAAAATTAACAGGGGTGCATATGGTTGACCATGGATTTAACTTGATTTCATCACTTTTTCTGTTGTAGAATTGAACTTGGGATCCCATGTTGAACTTCATTTTGCCTCCCAAACCTCCAATCTCTGACAGTCTGTCCTTATCTTTTATGACCTTGGCACATTTGGAGTACTGGTTGCTTGTTTTGTAGGAAGTTCTTCAATTTGGATTGGTGTGATATCTTCTCATGGTTAGATAGAGATTGTGCATTTTGGGTAAGAATTCCACAGGATGATGTTGGGCCTTTCTCAAGTGCACTATATTTGGAGGGGACATGATGGTGATCTGTCTCACTGATGTTGATGTTGGCTCTGATCACCTGGTTAAAATGGTGTCTGCTGGGTTTCTCTACTGGTGAACTACTATTTTCCTCTATATAATTAATAAAAAACTGGGGGGAGATGTTTTGTGATTATGAAATATTTCCTGTTTTCTTCTCAAATTTACCTCTACTGATTTTTTTTCTCAATTCTTCTACATTGATGTATTTTATATACTATAAAATGCATATTCAGTATTCTCTCTTATTTTATTGTTTGATCTCCCTTTCCTTTAAAAAAAATCAAGCAAATAAACTGGGATGCCTGGGTGGCTCAGTCGTTTGGGCGTCCGACTTCAGCTCAGGTCATGACCTCACGGTTTTTGGGTTTGAGCCCCGTGTTTGGCTCTGTGCTGACAGCTCAGAGCCTGGAGTCTGCTTCAGATTCTGTGTCTCCCTCTCTCAGCCCCTCCCCTGCTCACGCTCTCTCTCTCTCTCAAGAATAAATAAACATTAAAAAAGATTTTTTTTTTAAATCAACCAAATATAAAAAATGGTTTAATATCCATAATCTGGTCTGAGTTTATAAAACCTATTCCCTAATTTTCAAAGTTTCATGATTTTTTGGAAGCAAAATTTTATTATAGTCAGGAGAAAAATAATCAGAAGGCTACTAAATTAAAATAAGAGAGGTAGTTGTTAAATCCCACTTTGCCTGGAGGTATTACTGAGGCTATCTGTTTTCTTAGAACTATGTCTGTACCTATTGGAAAACATTTTTCCTTTACCAGTGTCCCTGAGGTGTTATTTGAACCTTTGCAAATGTATTGTAACTAAAGTAAACATTTAATTCACATATGATCAAAATGCCTTCTCATTCCACTCTTAAACTATTTCATTTCTGAAGTAGTTCTTATTCTCTGTTTTCTTAATCTGTGGTCTCTAGATATCATCAGTTCTAGCAAAAAATAAAAGTTAAATGTTATGGAGCAGAGGAAGAGAATAAAATGTTTCTCAGAAGAAAATTTCAGAAATAAGGTTATCCATTTAAGCGATAGAGTTTGTTTTAAGCCTCTTTGGATGAAACTATAAGGTCATGCATACCCCTACCTAGGACAGAAATGAACCTTTTCTTAATGAATGACTGTCATCATTAAGACAGTATAATTTACAGTGCTCTATGTAGTAAAGGCACCCTATTGGGATGTGAAAGTTTACTTGCCTTCATAGTAAATAGCCTGCGTTGGTGTCTTGTTTTATGTCTTCAGTAATTTAAATATTTTTGTTGTTGTTATTTCCGAAGGCAGTCTTGAAACCCTTTAGTCATACTTATGTTCTTTTTAATGTTGTTATTTTAACATGCATTATGCATTTATGATTTACTTTTCATTGGATAATCAGGGTTGTGAGAACTGTGTAAAGAAAATGCTATTCAGAGGACCAGAATGCATAATCTAACACAAGACTTTGATAGCACTTATTTCAGTTTCTGGAGTGCTTCTTGGTTTGCTTGTTTGCTTTCAGTTTCTTGTTGTGTTCTGGTTACTGGAGTTAGTGAGTTTTGTACAATGTGTCATTCTTCACCCATGGAATCTCATGTGCCCATTTCTTTGTGATTACTAGAGGATGAACTTCAGAACAAAATAATAGCACATCCGGTTACTCTGGTCTCTATAATGGGAGCTAAAGAAAGTAGTAGATGGTTTCACCGCATATTCATCTTAAATATCTGGGGTTTATGACACATTCTTTCAGTATCAAATGTGTTACATCACTTTGAATAAGTGAATATTATAGGTAAAACTGTCCCTTTGACAGGCATTAAGTGCTCAGTGATTCCAAGGGTGGAAGAACATATACTAAGTATCACTCAGAGAACCGGCTGCCTTGTCTCATATTACTCTTAAAAACTAATTAAACCTCTGCATTCCATTTGTGATCCCTCAGATTGATAGATGATGACTGCAAACAGGCACACAATGGAGAGGACAGGAAGCTAAAGTATGCAGAATTTTTTAAATTGTCAAACACTTGAGATTTATTTATACCATTTTAGTAATTCTAAGTTAGGGTGCTGATTATCTTATGGATAAGAGAGAAGTTTTTACATCTGTGTTAAATGTTGTGGTTGGTTAGCCACAAAGTTTACTTTTGTACATCTGTAATGTATACAGAAAAGAATCCCTCTAAAATTTTCTATTCAGTTTTCATTTATTGAAAATCAATTTAGAAAACACTGCCAATACATTTGCCTTTATGCAAAGGTCCATCAGTGTATTTATATTTTCAGATCTGTGGAGATATCTGACAGGTGCTTAGAAAAAATGTTGAAAGTACAAAATTGGCATTATAGTTAATAATATGACATTTGATCTCTTCCCTTGACACTTTTCTCTCCACACCTAAAAGTTTACACAGTAACTAAAGTTAATACCTCTGTGGTTGGAACTAAACCCATATATAAGTAGCTGGAAATGAAGAGCCAAACAAAAGAGAATAAATTTAGTCAGAGAAGTAAGGACTAAACTTCTTTCCAGAAAATTTCCTTAACAGTAGTAGCCAGAGAGTTTTCATCTGTCATAACAGAATGATCATTTGGCAATTAATCACGTATTGTCCTATGATGTCATTTCTTTTTTTTTTTAGAGGCCTGTTTTTATTGAGAACTTATTTAGCTTAACATACATTATCTTATTTAATCCTTACAACAGTCCTGGGAAGTAGGAAGACAGTAAGGCACAGAGAAGTAGTCCAAGGTCACACAATGAAATAATGATTCCCACTCAGCCCTTCCAAAACTATTGTTTAAATCTTGAAACATTTAGTATATTATGGATTTAGTGTTTTCCTGTCTCAGTTTGATCATAGGTTAATTGAGAGGAGGGACAGTATTATTATTGTGTCCTCCTTAGCAAACTTACAACTTTCACATAGTAGGTGTTACAGATACTCAGTTTTGATTTAGTCTTTCCTTTTGCAGTAATTTTTATTCTATTTTAATGTAATAAGCATCGGTGGGTTAAGTATGGGTGGATAGAAATAGTTTGAAACATTTTGTTATCACTTGAAGCAAGTGCAATGTTAGGAATTTTTTTCCCATTAATTTAAAAGCTGTATTCTTGCCCTTCATGCAATCTTAGGTAACAGTATTTTAAAGTAGACAAAACGTGCTGGAAAAGTCATTCATTTTGACCAAGACAGTGAGATCTAAGCAATTAGTAACAGGAAATCTTCCTGTGGCTTTTTTTTTTGGGGGGGGGGGAGGGGGGTGGTGGCAGAAGTGGGGGAGGGTAATTTTTAATCTTTTAATCCTTAGGTTGATGTTCTTAGTAACTAGCTCTTAGAACTTTTCACTTAGTTTTATTAATTGCTTTAACTACTAAGTTAGATTTCTATGGTTAAAAATATGTTTTTCACTTCATTCCTTGAAATTGGACTCACAACATAATTCTTGATAATTTTTTTTCTTCCTTTTGGGGAAAGCTCCAATAAATTATTTTTTAATTAATTTTTTTTTAATTTTAACATAGTTAACATACAGTGTTATGTTAGCTTCATGTGTACAACATAGTGATTCATCACTTCCATACAACACCGTGTGCTCATCACAACAAGGGATCCTTAATCCCCATCCTCTATTTCACCCATCTCTCCACCCACTTCCCCTCTGGTAGCCATCAGTTATCTATAGTTAAGAGTCTGTTACTTGGTTTGTCTCTGTCTCTGTCTCTGTCTCTCTTTCTTTTTTTCCTTTGCTTTTTTGTTCATTTTTGTCTTTCTTTGACTGACTTATTTTGCTTAATATTATACACTTTAGCTGCATACATGTCATTGCAAATGGCAAGGTTTCATTATCTTTTATGGCTGAATAATATTCCATTATATATATGTGTTCACACACATACATATATACATACACACACATCACATCTTCTTTATCCATTCATCTATTGATGATATTGATGGACACTTGGGCTGCTTCCATAATTTGGCTATTGTGAATAATGCTGCTCTAAACATAGGGGTGCCTGTGTCCCTTCCAATCAGTATTTTTGAGTAAATACCAGTAGTACGATTACTAGATTTAGAGTAGTTGTATTTTCAACTCTTTGAGGAACATCCATACTGTTTTCCACAGTGGCTGTACCAGGTTGCATTCTTACCAACAGTACAGGAGGCTTCTTTTTCTGTACATCTTTAAAAAGAAAAATTTTTTTAATGTTTATTTTTGAGGAGGGGAGAGATGGAGTGTGAGCAAGAGAGGGTTAGAAAGAGAGGGAGACACAGAATCCGAAGCAGGCTTCAAGCTCTGAACTGTCAGCACAGAGCTGATGTGGTGCTTGAACTCATAAGCCGTGAGATCATGACCTGAGCTGAAGTTGGATGCTTATTCGACTGAGCCACCCAGGCGCCCCTTCTTTTTGTCTATATCTTTACCAACACTTGTTTTATGTATATATACATGTATATACTTGTTTTATATATATGTATATGTGTATATATATATATGTATGTATATGTATATATATATATATTTTAAGATGTATTTATTTTTGAGAGAGAGAGAGAGAGGGAGAGAGAGCAAGCTGGGAAGGAGCAGAGAGAGAGAGAGGTACAGAAGATCTGAAGCGGGCTCCACGCTGACAGCAATGAGCCTGATGCAGGGCCCAAACCCACGAACTGTGAGATCATGACTTGAGCCGAAGTTAGATGCTCAACTGACTGAGCCACCAGGTGCCCCTGTTACATATTTTATTTTAGCCATTGTGACAGGTGTGAGATGATATCTCATTATAGTTTTGGTTTGTATTTCCCTGATGATAAGTGATGTTGAGCATATTTTCATGTGTCTGTTGGCCATCAGGATGTCTTCTTTGGAGAAATGTCTGTTCATGCCTTCTGCCCATTTTTTTAATTGGATTATTTGTATTTTGGGTATTGAGTTGTATCTGTTCTTTATATATTTTAGATACTAACCCTTTATCGCATATGTTATTTGCAGATATCTTCTCCTATTCAGTAGGTTGCCTTTTAGTTTTATCGATTGTTTCCTTTGCTCTACAGAAGCTTATTATGTTGATGTAGTCCCGATAGTTTATTTTTGCTTTCATTTCTCTTACCTCAGGAGACATATCTAGAAAAATGTTGCTGCAGCTGATGACAGAGAAATTACTGCCTGTGTTCCCTTCTAGGAATTTTATGCTTTCCTGCCTCACATTTAGGTGTTTAATCCATTTTGAGTTTATTTTTGTGTATGGTTTAAGAAGGTGGTCCAGTTTCATTCTTATGGATGTAGTGGAACTGTTTTCCCAACACCATTTGTTGTGTTTTTGGGGCACTTGGGTGGCTCAGTCGGTTAAGTGCCCAACTTTGGCTCAGGTCATGATCTCATGGCTCGTGAGTTCGAGCCCTACATCGGGCTCTGTGCTGACGGCTCAGAGCCTGGAGCCTGGAGCCTGGGGCCTTCGGATTCTGTGCCTCTTTCTCTGCCCCTCCCCCGCTTGTGCACTCTCTCTCTCTCTGTCTCTCTGTCTCTCTCTCAAAAATAAACATAAAAAAAATTAAAAAAAGAGACTTTTTCCCATTGTATATTCTTTCCTGCTTTGTTGAAGATTAACTGGTCTTATAACTGTAGCTTTATTTCTGTGTTTTGTATTCTGTTCTGTTGGTCTATGTGTGTGTTTTTGTGCCAGTACCACACTGTTCTGATTACTACAGCTTTGTAAAATAACTTGAAGTCCAGAATTGTGATGCCTCCAGCTTTGCTTTTTCTTTCTCAAGATTGCTTTGGCTATTCAGAGTCTTTTGTGGTTCCATATAAATTGTAGGATTTTTTGTTACAGTTCTGTGAAAAATGCTACAGTGTAAGAAATCTTAATGCAAGTTGAGAAACAAGACTCCATGAGAATTAATGGGGCTTTTTCCTATTTTCTCTCCCAATATTCAGTCAGGTTTTTGCCTTGTCATGATTTGAAACCAACCAAGAGACCAATCCAGATCTTAGACCATACTTCTGTGGAGATCAGTTTTTTCCAAATCTTGCTCAAAAATTTAGATACGATAAGGTAGGTTGTGGCAATCCAGACCCCTGAGCCATGCCTCGCCTTCCCTAAGTCTAAGCATAGCCCTTATCCATCAGTGATCTTGGAACCATGCATAATGCCGACTTAAATTGTCCTGCGAGCGAGGATTCCTGTTTTGAAAATTATTTCGGAGCCCACTGTCATCTGGACTTGAGTCATCTGGAGAGGTCAGAGTCAGAATGGCCTCTGGCTGTGTGCACTTGTGTTTATTTCGCAAGGTATTCATTTTGATAAACTTAGGTTCTTGGGACACCAGAACTACAGAGACTGGACAGTCATTGTAGTTATATATAAACAGCATGGTTCGGGCATTTCTGCTAACTGCTGTGTCTTTAGGAGTCTCTTCTAACTATTCTTAACCAGTCAGGGAGTTCAGAGTGTGTTACAAATAGGAATGAAGCATCATGAAAGACTCCTCATGAGTAAGGACTGCAAGGAACACTCTCTGTGGTACAACAGGGAAGCAAAGTGTGGGAAAGTGTCTTGCCGAGAGCCTCATAAGGAATAACCAACTGGTTGAGCCAGACTCTGAATTCATTCTGCTGACCCCTGGTCACCCACTCAGGCCCACAACATGGTCTCATGTGTTCTGGAAGCAGTCAGGTTAACAACGTGGAAATCATGGCAGTGGGAGAAACTGGCTTTCTCACTGGGAAACATTAAGGGTACAGAAGCAGAGAAAAGGTGGCAACAATTATGAGAATGGCATTTCCTTAGCTTCCTTTCAAACACGGTTATAGCTACCCCTACGTTATCTCACTAAGTTAACGTGGACAGTCTTGAAAACACACTTGTTGTGGCTTTTCATTGGAATCTTAAAGGAAAACATTTGCTGACCTCAATAGAGTAAGCAATTAAATGGGAAAAGAGCTGACTGTAAGTTTCCGCAGATTTTGTTTTGAAAAACAGAGGATGCCTGGCCCCTGTGATTTTTAACATACCACAACTTAACTTCTCTCCCTCCTCATTTATAAAGCTCAGTGATTACAAGGTCAACTTGGCAACTGTTTTTGTAAAGTCTAAATTGTGCTTAGTTGCAGAAAGCTCTGCTCTGGAGGACCCCTACCCCTTCTAGTTCTGGAAGTATGTAATTGGAAAAAGCAGGCCATGCTCTGCCTATTTAAAGCTGTGTCATCCTTTGTGGGGCAGTGAGTCAACACCAGCTAAAACAACATGAGTCACTGGTTAGCAGAAGCCCGAGTGAAGCTGATTTCTATTATACCAATCTTAAACAAACATGATACTTATCCAGACTCTAAAATAGTTCTTATTTGGGAATTAAAAAAAAAAATTAGCACCAATTTTCTTTTAGAGTCCATGGAAGGACTTTTTTATGTGTCTTAAGAAGGAACTCTCTTTATTTAACCAAATTTTAACCTGGTTTGTTCTCTCTTCTGTTTCTTCCACTCTCCATCTCCAAACTGTTCATACCCAATTCAGATCATTCTTACTATTTTAAGCTGGATTCAGAGCTATTGCATTAAAATCCATAAAATCATAATTGTAATCTTACAACAGTTTGCTTGCAGTCTTCTTATTTTTCTGGAGTGTAAAAAGATTGTTTTAAGGAGGGACCAAGACTGGGAGTAGAGAAATAATTTAGAAGGATAATGCCATTGTTAAGTAAAGATGATAAGGGGTTGTGGGAATACAAAGGAAAGGGAGTAATAGATTCTGGGGGAGGAACAAGCAATGGACTTGGTATTTGATGGTTAAATGCATACTGGGGACCAGGAGAAAATTACTTGAGTTTCTGTTTTGGAGTGTTATTAACTGAAATTGAGAATTCTGGTGGATGAGCAGATTGTAGATGGGGAGATGAGTGTAGCAGGTGAAAATTGAAAATTATACTAAGTGTCTATGTCCAGCTGGTAGTTGGCTCTATCTGCTGGCAGCCTGAGAGGGAAATCAAGGCTGGAAATTCTAAGCTCTTTATTCATGAGAGATGTCTGCATTCAGGAGAGAATTAAAACGAGTACTACGTGTGTGCGATCTGGCAGGGGAGAAAAGAGTGTCTGTAGAGATGGCAGAGGAACAAAGATAGAAACCTGGGGAGCAGTGCCAAATAGGGAAGGGCAGAGCATTGGGAGATCAAGAGACTAGGAGCATTCTGGAAACCAAGGCATTAGGTTCAAAATGAGCAGAAATGAGGAGTGGCTAAATGACCAAAAATGTTAAGACTGAAGATCCCCCCCCAGGGCTTATTGGGTGGATAGTAGTGAAGATCTTGGCTAGAGTGGGTTTAATGAAGTTGTAGAGGTGGAAGCCAGTTTGCTGCAGGTTAAGGGTGAAAGTGAGGTGAGGCAATAGAGCAAGTAGAACTTATTATAAAAACTTAGCTTATGGGAAGGTGCAGGGAGAGAAAAGGCAGACTGTAGGGGGGGAGCTTATAAAACTTACCCCCAAAAAGCTGAAAATTCGCTCAAAACCAAGAAAGAAACCTAGATTTCTAAAATGCAAGACTCAAACACATTTGGTCCTACTTAAAATCCGTTGATTTTTGCATATAAGATAAAACTTTAACCCCAGCCCCACAATAGTAGATAAGCACTGTGAAGACAAGAACATAATTTGTTTTCTTCATTGCAGAATTTTTAACTACCTTCCCCTCCCCCCATCCAAGGGCCTGGCGCTCAGTAGAGTCTTAACAAATGGTTGCAGAGGGAAGGTTGTGGAGGCTGAAATGTGGACATGTGACCTGTCCTTTGGTTGGGGAGTTACCAAGGAGGTCTTCTAAAATCTCAGCATTACTCATTTTGTGACATCTTCTTCCCTGGCTGCCTCCCCCTCCAATCAAGTTGGTCACGTCCCTTTCTGTGCCTTCTCTACCTCATCCATTCTTCTAGCATTGCACTTACCCTCTACTTAGTAGCAGTGCTTCTATAGCTGACTTCTCTAAAGGCCAAGAATTTGTTGATGTCCAGGGCCATGTCTTATTCATCTCAGTATCCCTGGTCTAATACAGAGCTAGGTACTATATATATATATATATATATATATATATATATATATATATATATATACACACACACACACACACACACACACACATATATATACGAACAATTCATAATAATTAATAATCTCTCAACTATATGATGATATTTTCAGAATTTGCTATTATTTTTGACCCTAGAAGTATTAGAAATCTTGAATTGGTATTCTTACATGCTACCTGCTTTCTCAGAAACCACTGAATTAGCCTTTATTCATAGTTTAATATAAACTCATGGTAATATGCTATGAAGTGAAGAATAATTAATAAAAAAATCTGGTGACAATTGTAAATGAGTATGCCTCAACACATAAAAGTCAGAAAAGGATCATGAAGAGAAGTTAAATAAACCCTCCATTTTAAAGATTAAATTTTGCGTAAGGGTTATTTTACTCATTAAAACAATAACTTAAACTCCAATTTTCACAATAAAGGTGAAGTTGAACAAGCATCTTTTAAGCTCTGTATACCATATATTGGATTCTGGGACTACAAAAATGGTTAATAGTTCATCCTTCGATGAGACCAGATGGACTGGTTAACAGGTTATTTCATCTGCCTCTGAAGTGCAGCTCATTGAGGACAGAAATGCTGCCTCTCCCTCTGTATCCCCAGCGTTAGCCCAGTGGCCCGGTGTGGACACTCGGTATTTGAATTGTGAAAAGAACGATTGAGGAACAATGTGTGGGATGCTCTGAGAGAGCAGAGAATGTTCAACTGCCACTCCGGGTTAGGTTGGTGAGAGAGATACAGTGGTTAAGGAAAGCTTCAAAGGAGTCTGTAGCTAAATAAAGTCTCCAAGAATGACCATAAGCTTCCAGCTATAAAATAAATAAGTCACAGGGATAAAAAGTTCAGCATAGGGAATATAGTCAATAATACGATGATAATGTTGTATAGTGTCAGATGGTGACTGCACTTACATGGTGAGCATTTCATAATGTATCGAATTGTCGAATCACTCTGTTGTACACCTGAAACTAATTCAACACTTGATGTCAACTAAACTTTAATTAAAAAAAAAAAAAAAAAGATGAGCACAGGTCAGTAGGAGGAATGTGAGCAGGAAGTATCTTTGGCAGAAGAGTTTGTGGGAGTAAAAGGCATAGCAGCCACTTCCTGGTATCACTGAGGCTGGGTGAAGTCAGTCTCCTCAAGGAGGTAGAGACCACTCCATGTGCACTTTGGGTGAAACGATTATGGTTGGATCACACTCAGTTCACACCCATCTCTTTATTTGGATAATGAAGGGGTTCCATTGATTAGTTGATCTCTAGGGATTCTTTGAACACTTAATTCTGTTTTTCTCTCTTAGTAGGTTGGAAATGAAGGTAATTAGATAATCCTAGATTTTTAACCAAAACATGGCTTTAGATCTGTACCAATTGCATAATAACACCTTTCCCCTTCTTAATTTTGCTTATTTAGTTGATCTCTTGGGTACTTAAGCTGTCTGTACAGTAAGCACGAGTTGTTGTTCACTGTTAGTAGCTTCAGTTACTCAAAGTAGAGTTTGGTTTATTTCAACCAGCCTACTTCAAGTCGGTATCAGTATATCAGTAAGTATTTGTCTTTCAGCCTTTCTTTGAAAAAGAGAGCCTGCCAGTAAGCAGAACTGATTTTTCAGATGATCATAAATTGATAGCCCAATTAATAGGAATGTTGGATACCATTTAAGGCTCCCACAGCACTTTATTTTTATTTTTTGTTCTAGTTTAAAGAGAGCATTCATTGGTAACTTACTTTTTTATACATATTATGTACACTAGATTTAATATTTCTATTTATATTGGTACAAAATTAGGATAAATTTAATGCAATTTGAATAAGCAGAGACTTCCAAGAGGTGTGTGAGCATGTCGTTGAATATTTTCTCTGTGTGTATGTGCGTGTATATGTGCGTGTTTAAGTAGGGTTCGCGCCCAGCATGGAGCCCAGTGTGGGGTTTGATCTCACTAAGGGAGAGAATACAGGATTTGCTTCGTTGAAGAAAAGGCATGTGGATATGTACTGTGTGATGTGCATGTATTGGTGTATGGATGGGGGTGTGGTCAAAGAGAAGGTGGAGGAAGGGTCCAGTAATTCAGCTTGGAGGTACTGAGGATTGGTGAGGGAAGTAGTAGTAGATTCTATACCCACATTTGCAGGATTTTATTTGTGAAATGGGGTTGGCTTAATGAATGAGTTATTAAAGAAATACTGATTGTTTTAGCCAAAGCAATGAAAATAAATTAATAAAAATACCTCACTTTGGGAGGCTGTCTTCAACTCTTTATAGATACCATATAACTTACTGAAGAATTAATTTTCAAAGAATCAGATTTAAACCTAAACTTCTTTTAGAACTCTCAGTTGATGTACCCTCCCAGTCAAATAACTGATAGAAACTAACTTACACATTGGAGGTAGCTGGCTTAATAATAATCATAAACATACACCAGAATCCTAGTGGTTCGGTCAAAGTCCCAGTCTTCAGACTTCACATTTAGTAGAGCCATAGACAGCTCTTACCCCAGTTAACTTGCCTTGTGGTTGTATGACACAGCTGGGTATCGTGGATGACAGAGTTTTAGCAGTGTGTGAACAAGAGGCAGACAGGGCAGGCAGAGGGGGAAGACTTAAACTCAACCCTATTGAAACCCCAACCCCCACCGGCATTTTGGCAATTCCATGAAGACCAGAATGTTACTAAGAACAGATTTTGGAGGTCATCTCAAATTTGGTCAGCTGCAGTTAAGCCCATGGCTGCTGGGGTAATGGAATGCAACCCTGTTTGTTTTGGGAAAATGATAAAGAGATTCCGTTACAGGTTTTCTGCCTTCTTTGAATGATGCTACCCCTAGAATAGAATTCTCCACATACCCAACCATGAGTGGACCTGAAATTCAGCAAGTATTCAATTAAATGATCCATTTACTGCAGCAGTACCTAATTTGGGAAACTGTTTTCCATTCAGGAAATTTTTTTTGTTTTTTTTTGTTTCTGGTTTTAGGATGAATTTACTTAAAATCAAATTGTGAATACTGTTGTCAAAATTATTTGATGAACTATTGAAGTGAGATAACTTTTCACAAACTGAACATATATAGCAGATAGGGTCTTTTAATTTGGAGTTATTTTCATTACTCAAAGATATTTAAATGAAAGCAAAAAGTGATGCATTTTATGTTTTCCTGTTACTTGTGGCTTAGGGACTTGACTTGTATTTTTAAAAAGAGCTATTTTTTATCATGTAGTTCTTAGCTTTTTCAAATCACAGAACTCTTAGAGAATCTAATAAAAGGTTTAGGCCCCTGTGAAAAGCACACATATGTATGTTGTATACATTTGCCTGCATTTGTAGGTAATTCATGAAGCACAAGTTAAGAAGATGTTGGTCAAATTAGCATTCAAAATCCGCCCCCCTCCTTCATCCTGGGGATCTTTACATTTATAGGTCTTATGATCATTTTATATCCCCTGAGAGGGCTGTTTCCCTGGTACCTAGAGATTAGCTTTGAACAAGTGGAAGGCAAATTCAATATAAAAATAGCCCAGGCTAACCTGGGGGCCAGCTAGAATGCCTGCTGTGTGGGAGGCTGCCATTTGGTTCTGTCTCCCTATAATCAGGACACTTCTGGATGGGCAGTGTCTGTGGCTTGGGCATTTCGGGCCAAGGTGAGAAAGCTGACTGGGCCGAGCCTCAGAGTGCCTAGGCTTACGATTTAATACCTGTTTGAATAGGATATTTCTGTTCTCAGAAGTGAACAATGTTGGCATCAACATTTAATGAGATTATGGCATAAGAAGGTGCTGAGTTTTAGCCACTTCTCAAGGAAGGTGTAGAGGAAGTGGAAGCCTCTCAGTATTTCACATACGATGGGTGGAAATGATGCAAATTGTTGTCTAATAGGAAGACAAAAGAAATGATCCTTTTGACCCTCACACCCACAGTCCAAAGCTCTTTTCCTTATTGGGAGTCTGCTCTGTGTTTCTAGTGCTTTCCTCAGATCCCATGCAGGTGTGTGATCTGCACATGTGACCACCAGTCCTTACTCTTGTGTGCCAAGACAGAGAGAAATGTTTGTTTATGCAAATGAAGCATTTCTGAGATTAGGGATAAAGTTTTTAGTACATCTCTAGCCAATATAATCATAACAACATGAGGCAAAAAAATGTTTGAGCTAGAAGTCAATCAGAGCAAACAACTGATCTCATCTGTTTGTACATTATCTATTCAATAGCCTGCACTACACTCAAAATAGACACTGAAATAGGTTAGCTGAAGTCTGAGTAGTAAATTAGTAGTGTATCTTTCTAGGAAAGTTAGAGACATAATAGCCAAATAAAATACCACCCTTTCCTACAAATATTCCTTGGTAGCATTATCTGACAGATTTCTGGACTGGACAGATATTCCTTCTTACTCAGGGTTTTCTGTTCTTCCTTGATTCCAGACATCCTGTTCATCAAGTAGTTTACAGGACATTTGAGGTCCCAAGGGTCCTTAGAAAACATCTAGCCTTACTTTTCCAGTGAGGAAACTAAGATGGTAAGTAACTCAAGCCTCCAATATTCTAATATTGCTGTACCATTATTTTATGGGGAGGACTCATTACATTGTCTCATATTGTCCTCTTGTCATGCCTTTCCATATGACATGTGGCATCATGACATAACATTCCTCTAGTCACAGACTGTCAAATGGGGTGTATGAAACCAAATACGGGTTTTTGTGGGAATGTTTGGCATCCATAGATGTAAAAGTGCACTCCTTCTCAGATGTTGGGATAGAAGTCGTAGTTAGAGTGGGGGGATCAGCCTGCTCTTTGTAAAAGGGTATTTTCATGCTGGAAGACATAATTATTTTGTACTGACAGGTTATTCTTAAGTAGCAGTTGACGTATAGATGGCTTCAAAGATACACCCTCAGTATACATTTAAAGTTCAGTGAGGACCTCAGGGAGGAAAAAGTGATATCTTTAAAATGTCATTAATTTTTTAAAATAATTCTTGTTTTGCAGTTTTATTGAGAGATCATTGTTATATGGCACTAAGTTTAAAGTGTACAATGTGATGATTTGACTTACCTATATTGTGAAATAATTGTCACAACAAGTTTAGTTAACATCCATCATCTTGTATAGCTAAAAGAGAAAACAGCAAACGTTTTTTCAAAAATACTTTTAAAGATAAACTTCAGCCCAGTTTTCTTTTCTGGATTCTTTCTTCTGTCTACTGGACTTTCCTGTTTAGAGAAGGCAACTTAAACTCATCATGCCCTTGAAGGTGCCCTGCCCTCTCTCATCTCTGGGTCTGTATACAGAATAATAAATACTAACATTTATTTAGTGCTTCCTATAAAGCTGGCACAGGTCCAAGTGCTTTACATGAATTAAAGTCCCAAGGGTTTTACTCCTAGGAGGTAGATACTATTTTGCTTCTCATTTTACAGATTGTGAAATGACCCAGAGGGTGAATAATTTGCCCAAGTGAAGTATAGTGGCCTCCCTCCAAAACCTCTGCTGCTGGTTTTTTGAAAATCATGGTGGGACGCCTGGGTGACACAGTTGGTTAAGTGACTGACCCTTCATTTTGGCTCAGGTCATGATCTTCGGTTTGTGAGTTTAGAGCCCTACATTGGGCTCTGTGCTAATGGTGCAGAGCCTGCTTGGGCTTCTGTCTCTTCTTCTCTCTCCCTTTCCCCTGTTTGCGTGCCCGCACACACTCTCTCTTACAATAAACATTAAAAAAAATTAAAACAAAGAAAACTGTGGTAAAATATACATACCAGAGCCTATGCTTCTTAACCACGACACTGTGCCCCCTTTCTGTGCACCCTGCTTCCCTTGCCTGAAGAGCCTTCTCCCCGTTCTTCTTCACCAGGTTAGGGCCTATCATCTTTGGTCTTTGGGTCACAGGTTACATTGTCCAGAAATCCTGCCTGGCTACCTTTTCCTTTTCTCTTCCATCTGGCACCAGGTTATTTCCTTTGTGCTCCCAGTGAACCCAGAGCCCACTGCAACCCTCCATTTATTATTCCAAAAATATTTATGATGTTTCCTCTGTAGCTGCCCCCTGTCTCCCTAAGATCTGGAGCCATTGTCCTTATGATCTCAGTACCCAGCAACACGTCCTGTAAATATTTATGGGATGGAGGGAAGGGGATGGCATGAAGTTTCTTCTTCAAAGTTGAAAAACAAAATAATTGACTCTGGTTATAAAACTGATTATAGAAGACAGTTTTGTATAAAGTAAGAAATAGAAAATGAACCCTGAAGAAACACAGGGAAATGATAATCAAGGTCAGGTTCCAGTTGCTTATATTTTCACTTTGCCAGTTTAGCTTGTTAAAAAACACAAACAAAAAAACCCAAAACACACAAAAATAAAAACACAACAGTCCCAGGCTGTGAATTGTGAATGAGAAAGGAAATGCTTTTGTTTTCTGCACTGTAAAAATAAAATTTCCATGACCTCATTGTGCGACAGTCCCTCTTTTGGGAGATAATATGTCTCCTGTTAAAATGCAGCATCTAATTTAGGGCTCAGTAGCTTGGGATGATTCAGAGGATATCACAGACACACGTCTACTCCACTGGGCTGTCTGGAGTATCCACTGGTTCTCTGTGGGGGTGGCCCTGCCAGAACTAATAAGAGCAGCAACATAGATTGATTACAAAATCCTAGAATGCTGTCTCTCTGTAATTGTCTAAATCATGCTTTTTGCTGTTTAATTTTCTTTCCTGATTTTTGTTGGATTTTGTCTTTGAAATTCTCTAGGGTTATGAGTTAATTGTCAATTGCTAAGACAAGAAGCCAATTTTCCTATTACAAAAAATAGCAAAGTCCCTTCCATTTTGAAGACATATCTCCAAAACTTAAAAAAATTCCAAGCATCTGGCAAATCCAACCTCATAAAATAGGGATTTAATTAGGAAGGATGGAGGGCTACATTTGTAGAACAGACCAATTTGATTATATTTTAACTATTAAATAGATTCATTTTCAGGGTGGTCATTCTTTATTGTAAGCATTTAATTGACATTAAATCATATTAAGAATTTAATTTTAGCTCCCTTTACAAATTGGCCAGTGCCCATTTACCTTTGGTAGACTAATGAGATTTCTACTCTGCCATGTTTTTTATTAATCCCCATTACTACTCTTGGAGGAAAAGTATGAGTGGGGCCAAATGGAATTCTTTCCCCTACTGAGTTCAGCAACGACTATTTCTGGAACTGTTTCAAAAGATTATGAATTCTATCATCAATTATTGTGTCCTCAGACACAAATTCAAACCAGGCAGCAGAACAGACCTTCCTACCTATTCTGATTGGCATCACACTGGCATCACAAGTCAGTAACAAACTGTTGCTTAATGTTCAGATTTCCTGCTGAGCTTTCTCTTGGTCCTCTTTCTCTAGTTTGCTCTCTCACAGCCTTTTCTGTCCACATCTGAAACCATTTGTGTCCTCCATTAACACAGACCTCATGTAGTATGACAGAGGTTCCAGACTCAGCAAAACCAACTGCTAAGTCCACTTCAGCCACTGCACAGAGAGGACCATGTCTAAGCAGAAAAGACTGCTGTGAAACAGGCTCTAGAAACTTCTCATCTGGGGTGAGGTCAGTTCTTAGCCTGGGATTGCTGTGTGGTGACACACAGGCTTTGCCTCCTCTCAGCTCAAGAGCACAGCCAGGTAACAATGAGGTCGCTTGTTCCTCTCAACACTTCTTTATCATCTCTGGTCACGGTTCAGGAATGCGGAGGTTAGGCTCCTAAGAAATGCAGTCAGTATCCTCACACCAAGTTATGGGTTTATGTTTTTCCTCTTAATGTGCTCATAGTCATTCAACTTATTTTTGTCTTCGCCCCAGTGATTGGTTACTTTTTTTTTTTTCTGTTGTTGCTGTAAACACTATACCTGGGAGTATTAGGTAAAAATAGTCAGACCTTTCCTAATAAACCAGTAACTTCTGTATCTTACAAAAATGTCACTTAGTTAAGTGATTCTGAGTCTAGGCTATAATTTGAGAGGGGACAGAGAAATAGGGAACTGGTGCTATCTATGTGCCCAGTGGGAAATAGTACTTTTGTTTTTCTTTTTGAAAGAATGAGTCTTTGAAAGGAACTATGGAATATTTCTGCTTATTTTCAGTACAGTATTACAGTTGTGAAAGCTTAAAGTAAAAAAAAATACTTTGCCATGAGAACGACTCTTCTTGTCTAATTAAAAATAAATTCCTACGCATTAGAGACTGTTAAAAACTGAGAACAAACTGAGGGTTGATGGGGGGTGGGAGGGAGGGCAGGGTGGGAGGGAGGGCAGGGTGGGTGATGGGTATTGAGGAGGGCACCTTTTGGGATGAGCACTGGGTGTTGTATGGAAACCAATTTGACAGTAAATTTCATATATTAAAAAATAAAAAATAAATAAATAAAATAAAATAAAATAAAAATAAATTCCTTCATGTTAGCCTTTACATTTTTTTTTAAGGTATTCCTATGTTATCTAATGCAAAGTGACAATAGAATACATATGTTTTCAGTGAGGGAAAATTGAGATCAACTATATATATATATATTTATATAAATATATATAAATAAATATATATATATATTTATATTATGTATGTAATTATATAATATGTAAATATATATGTATATTTTCTGTTCCCTATCTGTATAATTGATTCAAGGGGATAATGCAATCTTATGATTTACTCTCATATTGTAAAGTTTCCCCTTGTTCTATAACTGCAGACCACAGTTGGAAGAACATCAGATATAAAGCCTCACATAGTTTGATGTTTGATTTGTGACTGACTCTTAAAAATCATTCTTAATAAAATAAATATTTTTAATTAAATTAAAAGGCAATATATGGAAGAATGGAATGGAATGAGTTGAGACATCTTATTTTTGTCGTGTTTTGAGTTCTGATGGTCTTCTCAGAAGCGTGGCTACTGCATCTTTCTCACTCTGTGGTCCAGTTTCATCTGGAAGCATTTCACTCGAGCGTACTGATTTTTGTCGTAGTAGATTCTTTGTCCATAAAAGACAAAGAGGTTGCTGAAATTCTTCCAGGAGCCTAAGTATATAAAGATGGCACAAAGAACCATGCTCACTTTTCATGATAAAGATTTGGTCAAATTTGGGCCTAAATTAGCAAACTTGTGCTTAAGTATCACATCAATGGCTCTAAAATATGAGCCACAATTGATTCTCTGTTTGCAATGATTTCATCTTTGTTCTTGATGTCTACTTATCTCAAATGAGACCATTTTCATAAAGGAGCAAGGTAACAGATAATTAGGAAGAAGTGACTGTTTAAAATATTTTTATAGAATGAAATATGTAATTTATCTTTGGCCCATGTGACTCTGAAACTGTAAATACTTTTTCTTTTTTACATCTTTAATGAACTCCACTTCTTCCTATTAAATGTGATCTTCAGACCTTATTGCAGTTTCTTCCAGAAGGGTACCACACATTCAGACCGCTTTTATAGAAAGCCCTTTAATGACATGTCATTATCATAGGGAGATTAAACCTGTCTTTGGATAACTGAGACCATTTAGTGGAGCTAAATCATGGTAAAAGCTACATTATAGGGAAATTAAAGATGAATACAGTTATGTGCTGGGTATCATAATCAGGGTAAGCTTAAAAACTGAGATCTGAAGAATCTTTGCTGGCTAAAAAAGGGAGAAAACTGTCAGAAATTTCAAACCATTAAGCAGGATACAGTGGACAGTTGTCTTCCTCATACTAATTCACACTGGTGTGGAACAGCTTTCCAGGATTAGTGATTGGTTATACCCTCCACCATCTATAACTATGTGGACTGAGACAACAGTAAAGTAATGGAATCCAGTGCCTCAGTTCAAGGGCAGGAATTTCCTCCCTTCTTTCTGCAGGTCAGTTTCCTAAGAATCTTCATAATCAATATGGTAAGTGAAGCCCAGAGGCTGGGGAGGTTTATTTGCCAGCTGAGCTTCTCAAGAAGATTATACCTCCGGGTGGATAGATGAATCTGACCCAAAGGGAAGGAGGTCAGGGAGTTTGCATAAGGGGACCATAAGTAAGTAGTTTTTTCAGAAAAATTGTAAAGCAACATGGAGAAAGCATAGGCCTACTAAGGCAGCTGCTGAGTCAGCAGCGTTATGGGAAGCATAATGTGAATGTGAGATTGAATAATGGCTTGTTTCCAAAAAATAACCATGGAGTCCTTAAGAAAGACATGTCATTAGGGTGGTTATCATAGAATAGAAAGTACTGGAATAAAGGCAGTCATTTGGCAGAAAGATTAGAGGGAAGTGAAGTGTTTGAAAGAAGAGGCAGAGAAATGGGAAGAGGTACCACTGAGTTCACAATGGTAAAAGCAACTGATTTTAGGATAAGACAATGAAAGAATCACAGTTATTAAAACCAAATGCAGCACTTGTCAGCTTTATGCAGATATTTCATCTAAGACAATGAATAAAAGACACTTTAAAATTCATGTGGGGATGAATCAGATCCTGTAACATGTTAAGACAAGTTCGATAGAACACTCCATTTTATGAGCATATATGAATATAAACTAGCATTTACAGAGATAACTTCATATAGCTTTAGGTTCATAGAAACTTTTTTATTATATATATTTTGAGATGGGGAAGAAAGGTGTTTGTTTTGTATTGGTTTTGTCTTTTAGAAGTTTTGGTGATAATCGGTAGTCCTAGTGAATTTTATAGGTAGAAATAACTAAGAGTAAGAATCTTGTTGAATGGAAAGCTTAGGGATGGGATCGTACAATAAGAAAAAGATATACATGAAAACAGAATAAATGCTGGACAGCCATTACTGTTGTTGGGATATACCAGTGGCTTCTGAAGTTGCTATAAAGAATAGCATGAAAAATAATGTAATAAAGAGATTGGATATAAATTTTATGCAGTTTGACTTGTTCCATTTACGCTGGTTGTGCATGAGTAGGATGACTATATATTTTACTGTCCATGTGGGACAGTTTGAAAGCAAAAGCAGGTGCTCTATAATCATGCCTGGCCAACAGGTATAAACTGGGATTTTTCTGAGCAAACCAGTACATATGGTCACCCTAAGCCTGAATCCAAATAATACAAAATGTATCCCATGTTTTCTAAAATGAATATCATTCCTGGACAGCATTTGAGCAGTTTCTTTGTGTTTCCAATATACACCAGAAATATCAGTTAAATTAGTATGTGTCTCAACCATTACGGTTCATGTATTGATCACAAAAGAATTGGGGCATTTTGGCCACAAGTCACTGCTAATTTAACTTTCAGCCTCACCAATACTGAAATAATCAACTATGTTAGGTTTGAAAGGAGCAAATCTGGTGAAAGGTGAGACTGCTGGAACCAGACTGCATGGATGAGGAGCCTGGCTCTTCTACTGACTGTGGGACCTTGGCAACTTATCTCGCCTTGCAGGGCCTCAGTTTCCTCACTGAGGATAGTTGTAGCATCTATTTCACGGACCTCTCGTGAGGTAAAGATATCAATGTAAGTAAAGACCTTAGAACATCAACTGCCACATAGTAAGATCTGTATAAGAATTAACAACTTCTCCCCTCATGAAACACCATTCATGTTTTGCACAGTCCTTTGATCATCACTTCCTCCTCCCCTTCCCTTTCCCCTCGCCCTGTTCCACCTTTTTATTTTTAAGAATCAAAATGTTTATTTGCAAATGAAGGATTGAAGTCAGTCTTATACAACCATACTTGAAATATATTAGTTAATGTTACAGTATATCTTTTTCCCTTCTAGGTTACCCTGTTAGAAAAATCGAAATGTAATAAATGAAATAAAACACCATTTTTTACTATTTGTTCAGGACTCACAGCAGTCTGACCAAGCCTACACTTGTGGCTAACATAGAAACATCCCACTGAACTAGACACAAGACTTGTAAGAAATTCAGCTTTCTCAAATCAAAAGAACAGATATCTGAGCAACCATTATGATTGTCAAAATAATTTGATGAAAATGTTCTAGAATTAGATTATAGTTATGGTTGTACAACTTGTTAAATTTACTAAAAATATTGAATTGTACATTTAAAATGTGTGAATTTTATGATGTACAAATTATACTATGATAAGGTTAACTTCACAGATATAAATGTAAATATGTAAATATATATATAAAATACCTTCTGGGGACACAGGCCCAATGCCTGTATTCCATATAATATCACAGACACGGGGTCATAGTCTTAACCTCCTCATCTTATCTGGAACATTTTGGCCTTGACTGTGACACTGAAGTTTGCTTGGGGCTGTTGAAATTATTCCTTTTGTTTAGAGATTCTACTGAAAAGAACTTTTCACCTATTTTTTCTTTCTCCTTGATTTATTATTCTAGCACAGTGGAAATACCCCATTGTAACTAACTTTTATTTTCTCCTGTTTTTCCTTTTTTTTTTAATTGAAAAATCATTGACAAACAATATGTATTGGTTTCAGGTGTACAACCGAGTGATGTGACATTTATATACATAAGAAATGTTCACCATGATAAGTCTAGTTATTATCTGTCACCATACAAAGTTGTTACAGTATTATTGGCTGTATTCCCTATGTTGTACATTACATCCCTGTGTCTTAATTTATTTTATAATTGGAAGACTGTACCTCTTAATTCCCTTTACCTCCATTCCTTGCCCCTCTGGCAATCACTAGGTAGTTCTCTGTATCTATGAGTCTGTTTCTGTTTTGTTTTTGCTTTTGTTTGTTTTATTGTTTCATTTTTTATATTCCACATATAAGTGAAATCATATGGTTTTTGTTTTCCTCTGACATTTCATTTAGGATCATCTCCTCTAGGACCATCCATGTTGTCACAGATATGTTGAAAACCTGAGTAATGAAAATAACTCTTACAGAAATATCTAGTGTTAAAATATACTTTCTGACCCTTTATAGAGAATATTTCCTGTTTAATAGTTATCAGAAATGGAAAATAGCAGTAGTTTTGGGGCGCTTGGAAAGTGATTAGTGGAGTGAGCCATTCTGTAACATGGTAAAGTTTGGAAAACAGGAGAAAGCCCTGTTATGTATTCTGTGGAGATACATGGAGAAGATGGGGGACCAGAGCAGGATTGAAAGACAGGAAGGGAAACACATGGAGCAGAACCTAAAGAAGTCAAACGTCTCTAGAGGGAGGCATCAGAAGCAGATGTAATGAGAGCAGAAACTTGGCCAGCATTGCATATTAGGAGTTGGGATTTGAGTTAGGAATCATAGGGACATATTGGTGATTAATACACAGCTTGGATTTACAACTATCTTTTTTTTAAAATTTTTTAATATTTATTTTTTGAGAGAGAGAGAGATAGAGCATGAGTGGGGGAGGGGCAGAGAGAGAGGGAGACACAGAATCTGAAGCAAGCCCCAGGCTCTGAGCTGTCAGCACAGAGTCCGACGCAGGGCTCGAACCCACAAACTGTGGGATCATGACCTGAGCTGAAGTCGGATCCTTAGCCGACTGAGCCACCCAGGTGTCCCAGATCTACAACTGTCTTGATATTACCCTAGGGAAGGAAAATTCTTACAGATTTGGTAAAAGATCATTTAAGTAGTGGTTGGTGTTCTACCTGTTTATCCCATTGAATTAAAAATTAAGCAATTACAGAGGGGTGCCTGGATGGCTATATGTCATTGCATTGTAGGTTTGCTAGGAATACTGTTAGAAGATTCAAAGTAAGAAATTTCCTGTGTCAGACTTACTGTAATTGTATCAGATGAGAAATGGGAATGGGGTGGAATGCTTAAGATCCATACATCCTAAGTAAGTTTGCTCTGTTCTCCTTTGATATAGGGCATAGAGTTGGCTCTAGATAGTCTGTTGCTTGCTTGCTTGCTTGCTTGCTTGCTTTTTAATATTATACCAGGAGGCAAGAAGGGAGAGAAGGGGAAATACAAATTATCTAGTTTTTCTCCTAGTTGGCTGGTCTAGTTAAAGATTTATAGGTAGACAGACCTGAAAATGAGATTTTATGGTATTTATGACTTTTTATTTTGCCGTGTATCTGTCCACTGATTGTCTTAGATAAACAAGAGTTGTGGTCTTTAATCAGAGAAGATCAAAGGCAAAATAGGAAATAATAATTTATTTGTAAGAGTCAGGTAAGGCATAAGACTGCTTTAGATTTGTTCTAAAAAAATGTGGAAATTGGGTTTTTACTAAAGTTTTTTTTAATCATACTTCACATGTGACACTGTATAATGTAAGTTTGAATAAAACTTAGCAAGCATGGAGTGGGCTTTTTCTTTTCAGTGCTTACTCTCTTTTCTTCTCATCTTTATGCCACCATAAAGGCATCTTTATGCCTTATATATAATTTGAAAGGAGGCAAAGTCAGATATCTTAGCAGATGTGGATTTAGTTCTTACTCTAATGCTTTTAGACACAATTACTTAAGTAAGTTTCACAAAGTTTTATTAAAGATTTGGTTGGCAAATTTGGAAAAAGTTAGATTTTTCAAAAAAGAAAAGCTTAGCAATGCACAAGGAAATTCTAATTCTCATTTAGAACATCCTGGTAGTGATCAGTAAAAGCCCCACTTCGGATGGTCTCTATCGATTTATACCTTTTTGGTACTATATATAAAGTTGTGATAACTATCCTCATTTCTGTGATTCTCTAATTTATTATTAAAATGTTGCTAGCTTTTACCAAGTCATCCTGTATGATTGATTAACTAAAATATATACAAATATTAAATATAATATATATAAAAGTAGATATAATTAATATATAAAATATACAAGTATGTATTCATTTATATAAATATTTAAAATACATAAAGTAAATATATGTATGTATACATATATATAAATAAGTACAATATTAAAAATATCTAAATAGATGCATATTCAGAGCTTGAACTCTACAACGAGATTAAGAATTTTAAGTAACTCAGAGATGTTAATGGAACATCAGTCTTAAATGAGTGAAGGAACTGAAATTTACAATTCATCAATGACAGGAAATAAACGTGGAAATTACAAGAGCAAAAATGAAAAGTAAAAAATAGGTAACATTTGCACATGTTCACAGATTCTTAGCTATTTGACCTTGAAAAAAAATTAAAGCTAATACAGAGAGAGACTAGGATTTCACATTCAAGTGTAGAATTCCTCCGCTAAACAATAACCTGACTTTAAATCTCATGCACAAGTTGCTGCTCCCCATGGATTTTAAAGTCAGAATGTCCTGCAGTCAAACTTTTGGTCACAGGTGGTTGATTCTTTTTTCAAAAAGAGATTAATTAAGATTGTAATCAGAACTTTGTTTGGTTCAACAAGAAGTTATGCTAATTGTTGGTTCTTTTCTGGGAGAGAGACATCAGGAATTTTAGGGGTGTAAGAGGAACTTAGTATCAAAAGATTTGCAGAAGGAATTTACACAGAGGATTCACTATGCTAAAAAATGATGTGAATATTCTCTGCAATGGAATTATATCATAACTATGTGTGCCCATGCAAGTTCAAACAGACAAAACTTTTGTGGAGAACTACAGCTTTTCCCCCCCTTACAAATGTTCAGCATCTGTAAAATTTGGATAGCCATAAATTTGCAGATGTGATTGTTTTCATCCTCCAAGTAAAATTTTTAACATTTTTTATACTGTGATTAAAAGTAAAAATAATAAATTTCATAAGAGAACTATCAGAGGCAAGATCTTATCCTAAAAATAAGACTGTAATGTCCACCCCACCAAGAGATTCTTAGGTCCAGGTCAGAAACAAACTCAGAATTCAGCAAGCACATAGTAAAATTATGTAGTATATTGATCATACAGTAAAATACTGAAAGTTAAATGCACAACTTCTGTGGAATTGTTTTAGAAAAGAATTTTTAAAACTAGTAAAAAGTTGATCTTTTACTGACATTTCTATTGTTTTAATAACATTCAAAACACTTTCTAAGGTCACTGTCAGTTCCTTAGCAGTGTGAACGATTCCCAACTAGAAAAAGGGATTACTTTATTAAAGCAATAATTAGAGTTGATTTCAAATTTGTTATTATCCAAAACTGACCTGCATTTACTTTAAGAGTTTCAGTAGAACTTTCCCTTTAAAACTGCTCTCACCATTACTATTTGCTTTACATTCTAATCTTTAATTTATATGAAGGGATTTGTTACAGTTAGTCTGGGTCAGTGACCGAGTGCCTTCAAAGGGATACAACACCAAAATGGGCCTTGTTCTTACCTGGATTCATTTCATGTTACTGATTTGACCTGGCAATTAAATGCATAAGTATGATATATCCATTTTAGGGGTCCTTAGGATATGGGAATATGCGTTCATGAGATTATACTTATGTTTCTGTCTACATCAACCTTATTTTTCCCAGGTTAGACTGCAGACTTTAAAATGCATGGATACATGTACAAAAGAGTGCATACACTGTACAGTTTTATTCATATACTGTACAAAAATAGCCAAAACTAATTTATGGTATCAGAGGTCAAGATAGTGGTGTCCCTAGGGGTGGCAGCGAGGGCAGTTGGGGTGTGGAAGGGATGTGGTGCCATGGTTGAGTATCTCATTAAAGGCTCAGCTTCCTCGTTTGTAGGAAGGTGTTTGATAATATGCGTAGAGTTCTTGACACATCCTGTGCCGTATAATAAGAGTTTAATAAGCAACAGGTACTATCAACAGCCAGTGATCTCCTGGCAGTCCCATAGGTTTCTCAAATTCAGAATGTCTATTTGACTTTGTCATCTTCCTTCACCATCATCTACCCACCTCCTGGTACCATGGGAATCATTCTCCTTTCCCCCTGCTCCCCATCAATCACAAGGTCCATTGATTAGCTCTCCAGAGTGTGTCAGTTTCTTCCCCAAGGCATGTTCAAGCCATCAGTCTTTCTCACTTGTCTTATTTCAAATGTCTCCCCCCCAAACAAAACAAAACAAAATAAAACAAAACAAATGTCTCCCAGGTGCTCCCTCTGCCTCCAAAAAACTCCTTATAATGTAGACAGAATGATTTTTCTAAAATGGAGTTCAGTCATGCCACATATGCACCTTACTTGAAATTCCAAAAGGTTTCCCCATTTCCCTGAGGATAAAATCCCACTGCTTAATATACAAGCTCTCTTGTAAGGCCCCATGGCCTGATTTGCTTCTCCTTCCCTCTCTAGCTTCAGCTCTCGCTATTCCCTCTTTATAATCTATACTGTAAAAGGGTTTAGATTCACTCAGTTTCTTTTCAACATGCTACACCATCCTCTTTTTTTTTTTTTTTTTTTTTTTGAGAGAGAGAGAGAGAGGGTGCATGCGAGCGTGGGAAGGGCAGAGGGAGAGGGAGAATCTTAAGCAGGCTCCATGCTCAGTGCAAAGCTCCATCCCAGGACTGTAATATTGTGACCTGAGCCAAAATCAAGAGCCACTTTAACCTACTGAGTCACCTAGGCACCCATATACCATCCTCTTTCAATTCATAGGTTGTTAGAAATAGTAACATTTCTAATAGTAATATTTATTTAATAGTGATATTTCTGTTAGAAACAGCCCTCGTCTCTGTGCCTCTCCCTGCCTTCCCCACTGTGAAGGGCTGAACTGTGTTCCCGCAAATTCATATGTTGAGGTCCTAACACCCAGTACCTCAGAATGTGACTGTATTTGGAGATAGGGCTTTTAAAGAGGTAATTGAATTAAAATAGGATTATTCCAGTGGACCCTTACCCAGTCTGACTAATCTTACAAGAAGAGGAAATTAGGACACATAGTGGCACAGAGGGAAGACCACATGAAGACACAGTGAGAAGATGGCCATCTTCAAGCCAAGGAGAGAGGCCTCGGGAGAAATCAACCTGCTGACACTTTGATATTAGTCTTCTAGCCTCTCAAACTGTGAGAAAATACATTTCTATGTGAAAGCCACCCACCCTGTGGAACACTGTTATGACAGCCCTAGCAAAGTAACGTATCTGTAGTGAATCCACTCCCATTCTTCAGGACTAAGCTTCGAAGCCACTTCATCTCAGACGTTGCCTGGGTTAGACTGGCTGCCCTTCCATGAGACACATCACATCAGGGGTGCATTGGACACTCACTGTGGGCCAGGCCCTGTTCACAGTGCTGTACCTGGTGCCACGCATTTAATTCTCAGAACTACTTTAAGAGGGAGGTAGTTTTGTCATCCTACATTTACTGATGAGAAAACTGGGGAGGAGAGGAGCTATCAGCCATACACTCATGTACAAAAGACCCAGTCTCTTTTCTTCAGTTCTTGTCAAGGTAGAATATTCTTTTTAAAAAAATTTTTTTTTAAGTTTATTTTTGAGACAGAGAGAGACAGAGCATGAACGGGGGAGGGGCAGAGAGAGGGGGAGACACAGAATCAGAAGCAGGCTCCAGGCTCTGAGCCATCAGCCCAGAGCCCGACGCGGGGCTCGAACTCACGGACCGCGAGATCGTGACCTGAGCCGAAGTCAGACGCTCAACCGACTGAGCCACCCAGGCGCCCCCAAGGTAGAATATTCTTAACGCAAGTGTTCGAGTTTAACCCCAGTTTAGCTTTATTTACCTTGTCATAGCGTTCGTCTAACATATTGCAAATACTTGTTTCATTTTCTTCTTTGCTAGTCTCTAAGTTCCAGGAGCACAACTCTGCCTGGACTTTTTCCTGCCAATCTGCTGGCCAGTGTCCAGCTCAGCGTGTGGCCTCCTGATATCTGTGGGATGCTCCCAGCTCCGAGACTGAGGCGAGTGGGCTGCTAGAGAGGTCCTGCGTGGCCTGAAGATAGGGAAGGAGAATGGCAGCGGTGCTCTTTTAGGAGGGAGAGAGGGTGAAGAGGCAGGGGTGTGGCTGAGAGGACTCAAGTGGGCATGGCGTCTCGTAACTTCTCCCTCTTCTTTCGCTATGGTGCTTGCAGTTCTGGCTCTTGGGGTCAGGGAAGGAAAGTATGAAAGCAGGCAATTGTCAAGAAATATTACATATCCATTCTGTATCCCTACATCTGGTTGACTCTCCTTTGGCTGTTTGTTCTTTTGAAACTTTAAAGAAAGTTTTCTTCAGAAATTTAGGATATGGGTGATAAAATCTAATTGTACACAATTTGATTTGGAAAATCCATGGAAAGCGTCCACATAAACATAAAAGAGTGAGACTGAATAGCTGCAGTGAAATGAAAGGCAGAAAGCTCTGTTACTGAATGATTTGATGTTAGAAAAAAAAAATACTGCAGATTGGCGTGTTTTCTAGGATTTCACAAGCACTTCCTGTAATTCAGGGTCTGTTAACATTGGCAAATGGGCCTGTGTCCAGATCTGGGACCCCGGTAAGAGCTGAGCCAGGTTAGTTCAAAATTGAACTTTCAAGGTCTGAGAAACTGTGTGTGTGTGTGTGTGTGTGTGTGTGTGTGTGTGTGTGTGTGTTTTGGTTTTTTGGGGGGTTTTGGGGGTGAATTTTTTTAAGTGTTTAGTGTTGCCAATTAACAGGGATAGATAAGAAAAGAGTCTGCCCTCAGAGGGTTTTCAGTCTAGTGAAAGAGGCAGATGTGAGAGCAAATAAACTTAGTGGAGGAGAAAGGGGCTGGGGTAGAATATGGTCAGGACCTGGGGCACAAAGGAGGCAGCAACCATTCCTACCTGGGGAAATAGAAGAGCTTTGCGGAGGCGGTGGCCTTTTGCAGCTGAGTGCTTGAGAGAAACACGTGAAACAAATACAGTTCCACTTAGAGGTAAAGCTCATCATTTCGCACAGTTTTGGGGGCACATATAAAACTTCTCTCAGAAAAAGATCATTATCAAAAGTGACTTTCTAAAAGTTGATACTGCTGGAATCCAAGTATACCTACTTTCTAACACTAGAGTTTATTTTTATTGTATTCTTGGTGTGACTTCATTTTATTTATTTACTTCAATTCAGTAATTCAGTTCAACATTTATTGAACACTTACTTTGTGACCTATCTGAGGGGGTACTCAGGCTCCACACTGACTTCCCCTTAGATTTACATAGGCAATTCACATAACCCTTTTACCCTCAGGTTTTCTATTCCTTACAAACAAGGAGAATAACACATAATGCTATAAATGTACTTTATGGGTAGATTGTCAAAATTTAATTAGAGAAATGGGAACCTGTAGCATGGTGTTTGGCCCAATCTGGGAACTCAGTAAATATTTGTGTTCTCCCCTTTCCCTTTCCATAAGTCAAATAACATCATCCAGTGATTACATGTTCCTTGCAGGTCTTCTCTTCAAAGAGAACACCCGAGCAAGTGTGATTGTTCTTGTCATATGGATGGGTTTACAGGGAGGTTGTGTAGGTAGATGTAGCATCGTTTTCTCATTCTAAGATAAGGGGATTGTTAAGTTTTGTGTTTAGAGCTGAATTGGTGTCTTTCCAGAAACCAGGCATCTGTGCCTGACACAGCTCTACCCTTGCTTACCTGTCAATGTAACACCTTCTCACAGGCTCTTACTGTGCTGCTTGCAGATGCACTGGTAGGCTTGGGAGTGTGCTACTGTATTATTAGAGAGGCTTTTCATCCCGGCAAGTTGACCTGCTGGCCAAGAAGCTCACAGAGCCATGTTACTGTTTCCTCATGCTATATTTTTCCTGATTCGGCATATTATACCTATAGAGACCCCCCCCCCCCACTCCCCGCAGAAAAATCATTCCCAGGAGTAGAAAACTTGTAGAAATACAAATTCCTGCCATGTGAAAGCAGGGGTAGTAAACTGGCACAGTGGGAGATTACTCATCAGTTTGTACAGCAGCAGAGGCTAGCTGTCTATTCCTGTACCTCGAACATCATTGGAAGCCTAGCTGTGTAATTCTGGGAAAATTACTTAACTTTTCTGTGCCTCATACGACATCAGAAGCCTAGCTGTGCAATCTTGGGCCAATTACTTAACCTCTTTGTGCCTCTTACAGAGTCAGAAGCCTTGCTATACAATTCCTCCTCTGTAAAATGATGTTAGTAATAGTACAATCTCATAGGGTAGTACCAAGGATGAGATTAGTTAGTGTATGTGAAGCGCTTAGAATGCTAATTGGCACCTAGTAAACATCTAAAATGTTTTAACTATTGCTATCATTATTTTAAGTCCAGCATGGCATCTTGATTGTACATGTCTCCCTATGAAAGTCTAGACTAGAAAGTTTGGCTTCCTAATAGAAGAAACATCAACACAAGAGAAAAATAAAAGTAGTTTCATTTATTAATGGCCACTAATGATCAAAACTAAAGACATAATCTAGTAGGTATGGCATATAACTCACATAACTTGTAAATGGAAAATTGTGCGTAAATTTGTTGTTCTTCCCTTGTTGATATATCGATATTATAGTGTATATGTTATAAAATATAAACAATAAAAGCTTTGCTCATAGGCTGCATTGTTTGTTTCTTGTAGAAGAATTACCAAAGTCTATTGTTTACAACCGAAGCCTACCTAAGAGCTGTGGAAAATGGGCAATAAAATCAAGCTTTAGTGGAAGTACAACATAAAAGCAACAATCATCCTGTGACTTAATGCCCTCACTACGTAGTTGAACTAATAGTCATTGGCACATAACTGCTAATAGTCAAAGCTGGCTGTTCACAGCTTACTGTAAACAAGAACTATTTGCTGTCCTGGGTTTAGAGCACATTTCCTCTGACAATCATTTTGCTTCTTTTGTTCTCAGTATTCATTTGGGACCATTTGTGTTGTCAAGGAAGCTCTAGTTTCACTTCCAGACTTTTATTCCAAAGAGATGAGTTGGTATCTTTGATATGTATTAAAACTCATTTTAAAGCTTGCTTGTAATTAAGGGTATTAGCTAATTAATAATTTTGCACCGATTATGCAGGTACTATTACTTTAGTAATATACATTCACCTTTCATTTCCCTCTCCTGCTATACCTGTTACTGTGAGGTGTCTTTTGGGTTTTTTACCCTTACTGGCAGAAGGACTGAATTGAAGATAAAAATCTGTCAGCATTTGCCAGCCGAAAGAAGCTGAAGTTATGACACTGGTGAGGCTGGTTTTCTTTTGCTCATGAATAAATCACTGCCATATGGAAAGTGCAATAAAATCATGAGTCAGTATTCAAAATGTTACTGTTAATAGAAGGACCATTGCAAGACAGAAAAGACAGAAGCAGTAAGTTTTGAGCAATAGCTAGTATTTCCTTTGATCTCTTTGTCCCAGAGATTAAACTTGAAGTTTGTCTAGAAATGGCACTAGAATCATTCTTTTATTTCAGCAAAAACAGTTAAAATTGGGTTGTTCAACCAAAATTGTACCAATTTCATCTCACAGTGAGGTCTTGTTTAATTAATTATAATATGGTAATTTGGCTGCCTCTCTCTGGCTCCTCCCACCCTTCTGATCCTCCTTAATCCTACTCATCTTTTCTTACTTTCATGTCGCTTACTATCTTCTTAACTACTACGTAACTTACTTATTTCTTGTCTTTATCATTTTTTATCTGCATTACTAGAGTTAAACTCTCTGAGGGTGAAGGTCTTGTTCACTAATGAATGTCAAGAATCATGTCTGAGAATCATGCGTGGCATATAGTGAAGTACTCAGTAAATATTTGTTTGATGAATGAAAATTGTGCCTAAGTCTTCTCTTTGCATGAAGTCATTTTTACTGGATGTTAAAAGGAACTGTGTTATATACTACACTGTATATTGGAAGACTCATGGGAATTATTTTCATTAAGATTTCCATGCTTCCTCGTAGTGTACTTTGTACAAAAAAAATCTTGAGGAGGCAATAATAAAATTCTGCTTAAAGTTATCTTTAATGGCTTCCCATTGTTTATGGATAAGGACTGAAACCCTTCCCGTGCCAGAAGGTTCACATCTCCTGGCCATATCCACCTTTCCAGCTCCATCTGTGCTCGTGCCATTTCTTCAAGCTGCTCAGATGCCCCACACTCCCCCCTGCCGCATTTGTCCTGCCTGTACTGTTCTCCTGGCCATCAACCTCACCACCCTGTGCACTAGTTGGATCCTACTCACGTGGCCAATCCCGGCTCAGGCAGCTTTTCCTCAGGGAAACCTTCACTTGCAATGACGTTTATCACCCTTTTTTAATTGCAGCCGTATGATTGGTCTCCCTTTCAGAGAGCAGTCTTGAAGAGGGCTGAGAATGTCTGTCTTTGCTGCTCATTGTATCTCTTGTCTTCACCACAGGGCCTACCTGGTAGATTCTTAAGGACATTTGTTGAATGAAGGAATAGTTTCTTCTACGTCAGCACTAGACCAATCTGAATGAAGCGTGCCTTTGTTAGCTGAGATTCTACTTAGGCCCAAGGATGAATTTACTCTCCACTTCCTTCTCCTTAGCCTCTCTCTCTCCCTCCCTGCCATCCCTGCCCCCACTGTGTAAAGCTGACTGAAAAATTGCCTTAATCAGTTATACTGCCATTATTACCACTTAATAGAACTAGAACAAGAAAATGTGGAAGTCAGATAAGTCGGTATTTCTGAAGAAAGGCACTTTATAAATAAAAGGCTTATGTTGTTTTGTGTTTATGGGTCGTATGTAGCCTAATTGGACAAGACAGGTACCCTTGATACTAAGATAGAAACCTCTGTGATAGAGCAATTACCTACAAAGATGAAGTCCATTACTAAACTACTACAATCTGGCATTGTTGCCACTACGGGAAGATTTCTCATTTGCAAAAGACAAATGTTGATGTATAAAAAATAGTCGGAATGGTGACTGGCTTTACCTCGATGTTCAATAGGATCAATAACATTGGTTTCTGTCAGCATTTTTCTTCTTAAAATACCCATCGTGTAGCAATCTAAATGGGCATTTATGGATTTAATCCATTTTGTTTTACTATTTGTTGGAAGTTCTATGAAATGAACTGCATGGTGTGTGTGTATTGAGGAGTGGTTAATGGGGAGTCACTTAGCTAAGAGTGATTCTAACTGTTGGCCGGGATCCGAATCTCACCATGACTTTATATTTTCTGCTTTTGGAGTGTGCAGAAACTTACCTGACTGAGAGTGTGGGGGATAAAGGTAAACAGGAAGTGAAGCTGTTCTTAGTCAGAAGGTAAAATTCTGCATTAGTTTACATACACATGATATAAATAAGCCCACTATGAAATTTTTTTTAAACAGGAGAAAAATCTAATTTCATTCATATCAGGAGTCCACACAGACACAAAGTTCCCACTGTGGATGTTTTAGAGTGATGTTTGACCATTTCAGTAAATCTTTAAGTGAAAAAGAAAAATTTAGTGAAACTAGTGAAACTTGAAAAGTTTATTTGTGATATGAGGATAAGAAGTGTAAGTTGTAAGATAGCCATCTGCCTGTGAAAAACATTTTTATATTAGCAAATTTGGGTATTCAGGTAGATCTCCAGAATATACCTGAAGAAGAGTCTACTATATAATCTACTATCTTAATCACCCATTGCTTTAGCAACTGAAAAGGAAAACAAGTAAAGCTAATACTGATTCTTAGTCATAAAGTGAGTTTGACTCCGTGCAATAGCGATGTTTACATCTGTGCTAAGGGAAAATTGAAAGTAACTTCGAGACTTCCACTGTGTTCTCTTCGCACACAGATAGGATAAAGCACCATTAATCTTTGCCATCAGATTGTTCCTAATCACCACAGGAATAGCTCGAGACAATAAACTGTGTCTTAATAGAGAGGCCTGAGCGCTGAGTTCACAAGAGGATGTCTCCTTTCCCTGCTATAATCAAGGGGTTCCTAGCCAGGGACTAAGCTGGCCTTGGCGTTTTGCAGTAGCCTGTTCATCTTCAGAAGCTTCAAGGCTCTACCTTCTGAGGTTGCAGTGTGCTCTCTGACCAACTGGGTATGAACGATACACTAGCCCACTGAACAAGCTGAGACCCTTAGATCCTGTTTCCAAGCCTGCCTTGGAATTCAAATCAATCATAACTTCTTGTAAGGTCACTCTGCATGCTTTGCCATTAGTTTTTCTATATTATCAACAAGGGTATTTAAGATGTCACTTTAGTAGAATTGCTATGCCTAATCAATTCAAGTCTGCAAGTAATTATTTGACTAACTACATGTTATAGCCCAACCTAGTTGCTAAAAAATGGTAGCATTAGAGATTGTATTGGGGTGCCTGGGTGGCTCACTGGGTTAAACGTTCACCTTCAGCTCAGATCATGATCTCACGATCTGTGAGTATGAGCCCTGTGTCAGGCTCTATGATGATAGTTCAGAGCCTGGAGCCTGCTTCAGACGCTGTTTCTCTCTCTCTCTCTCTCTCTCTCTCTCTCTGCCCCTCCCCCACTCACACTCTGTCACTGTCTCTCTCTCTCAAAAATAAATAAACATTAAAAAAATAAAAAATAGAAAGAAATTGTAGGCACTATAGGGCACCTGGATGGCTCAGTGGTTAGGCATCTGACTCGATTTCGGCTAATCTCATGTTGTGAGATTGAGCCCACTTCTAGCCCTGAGCTGGGTGTGGAGCCTGCTTAAGATTCTCTCTCTCCGTCTCCCTCTCCTTCTGCCCCTCCCCTGCTCTCTCTCCCTCTCTCTCTCTCAAAAAAAAAAAAAAAAAAAAAAAAAAAAATTGTAGGCACTTGCTGTGTACCAGCCATTTTATTGCATCATCTTAGCCAGTGTAACAATGTATTTAACCAGGAGGGTCTGTACTATTGAGTTTAAATCAAATGACCAGTGTAAATGTAAGTCTTTATCTCCAACAGAAGACTTATAGTGACATAAGAAAAAATACGGGGCGCCTGGGTGGCTCAGTCGGTTAAGTGGCCGACTTCAGCTCAGGTCATGATCTCACGATCCGTGAGTTCGAGCCCCGCGTTGGGCTCTGTGCTGACCGCTCAGAGCCTGGAGCCTGTTTCGGATTCTGTGTCTCCCTCTCTCTCTGCCCCTCCCCCGTTCATGCTCTGTCTCTCTCTGTCTCAAACATAAACGTTAAAAAAATTTTTTTAGAAAAAATATGACACAACGGTAGTACTGCTGTAGACAGTAGCAGTCAGATACGAGATGTCATCAGCTAGTACTAGATTTGGTTTCTCTTGTTTTGTGGAGGATTTCTGTGTTTGTGTTTGTGAACAGTGTTGGTCTGTTGGTGTCAGATCTTGTCATGTCTTTGTATGGGTTTCCTATCAGGAGAATTCTGATTTCTTACAAGGGATTGAGAGGAGTTCCCTGTACCTCCCATTTCCGGTGCAGGTTTGGTATTTTTTCATTTTTAAATGATTTTGTGAGGCCGTCTAGGCCTGGAGCTCTCTGTGGCAGGCTTCTAAATTATGAATTCAGTTTCTTTAACAAATATGGGTAGGTTCCATTTCTTCTGCTGTCAGTTTTAGTAATTTATATCTTTTAGGGAATTTGTCCATTTTATGTAAGCTGTTGAATTTCTTGGCATATGATTGTTTATAATATTCCATTATTTTTCATTTGCTATCTGTAGGATTTTTAGGATAATCCTCTTATTTCCTCCACAATTCTGGTAATTTATGTCTTCTTTCCTTTTTTATTGATGAAATTCCTACAAATTTATCTGTTTCACTCATCTTTTCCAAAACCCAGATTTAAAAAAACGTATTTTCTCTATTTTTTTTACCTGTTTACTCTTTGTTTCTGTAATTTATATTCTTAATTATTTCTTTGATTTATTTGGGGCTTAACTTTTTCTTCTTTTACTAGGTTCCTAAGATGGAAGCTTAGATCATGGATTATTGACTTCTCTTATTTGTTTGTTTGTTTGTTTGTTTGTTTATTTAGAGAGAATGAATCCCAAGCAGGCTCCACACTGTCAGTGCAGAGCCCCACATGGGGCTTGATCTCATGAACCATGAGATCATGACCTGAGCTGACATCAAGAGTTAGACACCTAACCGACTGAGCCACCCAGGCACCCCTAACTTCTCATATTTTTAATATAAGAAGTTAATGCTAAATTACCTCTAAGGACTGCATTAGCAGCATCCCACAAATATTGAATTGTGTAGTTTTGTGTGATGATGCTGTAGTTTTTGTATTATTCAGTTAGGTTTTTTTTTTTTTTTTTATTCCCCTTAGGATTTCTTCTTTGATCTTTGGGTTATTTAAACACATATTGTTGGGGCGCCTGGGTGGCTCAGTGGGTTGAGCCTCCGACTTCAGCTCAGGTCATGATCTCGCAGTCCGTGAGTTCAAGCTCCGCGTTGGGCTCTGTGCTGACCGCTCAGAGCCTGGAGCCTTGAATTCTGTGTCTCCCTCTCTCTATGCCCCTCCCCTGCTCATGCTCTGTCTCTGTCTCAAAAATAAATAAAAACATTTTAAAAAAAAAAATAAAAAAATAAAAAAAAAATAAACACATATTGTTTAATTCCCAATATTTGGGGATTTTCTAGATCTCTTTTTCCAATTTCTAAATAAATTCCATTATGGTCAAAGAGCATACTTTATGAGTTAAGTCCTTTAAAATTTATTGAGATTGGTTTTATGGACAAGCATATGGTTTATCTTGGTAATGTGCACTGTGAGCTTTAAAAGAAAGTGTATTCCACCCTTTGGGGTGAGAGTATTCAATAAATATCCATTAAGTTAATTTGGTTGATGCTGTTGTTTAACATTTCTGTATTTTTCCCAGTTTTCTGGTTACTTGTCGTTACTGAGAGAGCGGTATTGACATCTCTAGCTGTAACTGGGATTTGTCTGTTTCTCCTTTCAGTTCTGAGAGTTTTGACTTCAAATATTTTGAAGTGTGATTTATTGTATCCATATTTAAGGGTAGGTTGTTGGGTTCTCTTTATAAAATAAGCTTTTTCTCATGAAGAAATAATGCTCTTTGTCCTCAGTCATATCCCTTGTTTCAAAGTTGTGGCTGCCATAGAGTTGTGCTATTCAGACATCCTTTCCAAAAAGTAGTATACTTAGCCCATGACTTTAGCTGCCATACTTTTGGGATCTGCCACATATTTCTGCTGTAGCTATGCTCTCCCCGGGACACTCCCCATTCGTGATGGAGCACAACAGGGTACTAGAGTTGGGCCATTTTTGACCAATGCCAGCTCTTCTACTGAGCTGTATCTGCTGGGGACTGCCCATCAGCCTGGCTGAGACTTTCTCCCACTTGCACTGCAGCCTGAGGCCCTCCCGACCCAAATCTTCTTTCCCCTTCTCTCCTTTCACCGGTGTCAGATCAGCAATCATATCTGAAGATCTTTCCCTGTCCAGTCCTGCTCTTTCTCACCTTTGTCTTTCACAAATGGTTTCCCCAAATAAGTCTCCTGAACCTCCGATTTAGTGTTGACATCTGCTTCCTTGGGACCCAAACTACCACAGAAGTCTGCTTTGTCTGAATTAATATGGCCGCCCAAGCTTCCTTAGGCTTAATATTTGCATGGTAAACTTAGTCCATCATTTTACTCTGTGTGTTTATAATTAGTGTGTTTCTTGTAGGCAGCATATGTGGTTGGGTTTAATCTACTATCTTTAAAAAAAATTTTTTTTTAATGTTTATTTATTTTTGAGAGAGAGACACGCACACAGTGTGAGCAGGGGAGGGACAGAGAGAGGGAGACACAGAATCCGAAGCAGGCTCCAGGCTCTGAGCTGTCAGCACAGAGCCCGATGCGGGGCTCGAACTCACGGACCGCGAGATCATGACCTGAGCCGAAGTCGGACGCTTAACTGACTGAGCCACCCAGGTACCCTGGGTTTAATCTGTTATCTTGCTATATGTTTTCTATTTATCCCATCTGTTCTCTTTCCTGGCCTTTTTTGGGGTTATTTGTGTATATTTTTTATATTCCATTTATCTCCATTCTTATAGCTGTTTGTTCATTATTTTTAGTGGTTACTCCAGAGTTTACAGTATTCCACTTTAGCTTTTCACTTTTCACCTTCAAATAATATATCATTCATGTGGTACGTAAGAACTTTATGATTTTATGCTTTCATTTTCTCCTTCCTATCCTTCATATTACTGTCATGCATTTTATTAAGTACACATGTCAAAAACCTTATAATACATTGTTATTATTTTTTGTTTTGAGCAATTATATTTTAAAGAAATATAATAAGGAATGCTTTTATTTTACATATGCTCACATATTTACAAATTTCCACACTTTTAATTCTTTTGTGCAGTTCCAAGTTTCCATCTGGTATTATTTTCTTTCATGAAAAACTTGCTCTAACATTTCTTGTAGTGCAGATCTGCTGGCCATGAATTCTTTGTACTTTTGTTTATCTAAGATAGTATTTATGAAGTCTTCGTTTTTGAACGATTTTTCACTGGATATAGAATTTTAGGATGACCTTTTCATTTTTCTTTCAGCACTTTAAAGATGTCATCCAACTGCTCTTTGCTTGTATTGTTTTAATGAGAAGTTGGCAGTCATTCTTATTGTTGCTCTTCTGTTCATCACGTCTGTTTTTTTCACTCTGCTGCTTTTGATGTTTTCCCTTTATCTTTGTTTTGTATTATCTTTGTTGGGGTTCACTGAATTTTTTGGATTTATGGTTTGTAGTTTTCGTTGAATTTGGAAAAATTGCAGCCATTATTTCTCTATCTCATTTTTATCCTGTGACTCCCCCCCCCCCCGCCCCCGCCATCCTAGGACTCAAGTAACATATGTGTTAGACCACTTGGGGTCATCCTGCACATCACTGAGGCTCTGTTCATTTTTTGCAGCCCTTTTTCCCCTCTGTGTGTTGAAGTTTGACTATTTTCTGTATTGTCTTCAAATGTGCTGGTCTTTTCTGAAGTTAATCAATGTCCTGATAATTGCATCTAGTATATTATCATTTCAAATCATTTTTCATTTCTGTAAAGTCTCATTTGAAAATTTTCCATTTGTTTCCTCATAGAGTTCCTTTAAATCCTTAAGTATGTTGAGCATATTTATAATTGTCTTGTGTGTCAATTCCTCACCTCTGTCCTTTTGAGTCTGTTTCTATGTCTCATTTTCCTGCTTCTTTGTATGTATAGTTTTGTTTTGTTTTTTTACTGGATACTAGATCTGTGTTTTGTTTGTCTGCAGTAGCCTTTACTGTATGGTGGATTTAGCCCTACAACTCAACTGATACTTTAAAGTTTCATACTACTAAGATACTTCTGGGGGGTTAGGACCTGAATCCCCAGGTGCTGAACGTAGACTTTCTAGTCTGACTATTAAAAACTCATGTGGGGGTGCCTGAGGGGCTCAGTCGGTTAAGCGTCCGACTTCGGCTCAGGTCATGATCTCATGGTTCGTGGGTTCGAGCCCCACATCAGGCTCTGTGCTGACAGCTCAGAGCCTGGAGCCTGCTTCTGATTCTGTGTCTCCTTCTCTCTCTGCCCCTCCCCTGCTCACGCTGTCTCTCTCTGTCTCTCAAAAATAAATAAATGTAAAAAAAAAAAATTTAAAAACTCATGTGTCTCCTTGCTCTTTGCAAACTCTGTGAATCCTTTAACTTAAAGATCCTCACTTGGTTTTTGTCCAGCATTGTGAAGTTAACCCTGTTTATATGTGACTTACCATTTAGCAACAAACTCAGGGAGACCCATGTATGGATTTCTTGAGCCCTTTGTCTGCATAGCTCCTTCCTGTCTTATACTTGTCCTAGAAAATTCCATCTCCCTTAGCCTCTGTGAACTCTGTTCTGTGTCCCCTTAACTCAGACCCCAGTATTCCTGGGTTTCCTGTCACTGCCCTGCCAGTCTGGAATGTACATCCAGGATGGAAGCTGGGGTAACTATAGAGTTCACCTCAGTTGTTCCCTTTCTCTCAGGATCACATCTTGTACTTTCTTCTAACATTTATAAGCAGTTTTTCACATATTTTATCCAGTTTTCTGATTGTATGGCAGGAAGGCTACTGCAGTCCCAGTTAATCCATCATGGTGAGAACCAGAAATTTCAGTTTTTATGAATATTCTGGATGTTTTCGTTTACATAAAGTAGCCTTTGAGAACATTCTGTTGTTGAACAAGAAGCGATTTTTTGCAGAGACTCCAAGGCCATTTACTATGCCCTGGGTTGGCACAGGCTAAGATTGGGCACAGCACTGTGGTTGGGCATTTCAGAAAGAAGGGGATAAGGCAACTGGGAGATAAAGGGTGGCAGTGGGCCCTTTTCTTTCCAGGTACCCTTGCCCCAATCATAAATCAAGGACAACCTGTACATTTAAACTATTCCAAGAGAGGAGTGTCCTGGCTGAAAAATTCTGTATCTCTTATTTATGGATGGAACTTCCTTTCTCTATTGAATGTTCATGGCAATTTAAGTATTTATTTTTTTATATATATAATTTTTTTAATGTTTATTTATTTTTGAGAGAGTGAGAGAGAGACAAGAGTTACAAGCAGGGGAGGGGCAGAGAGAGAGGGAGACACAGAATCCGAGCAGGCTCCAGGCTCCGAGCTGTCAGCACAGAGCCTGACGCGGGGCTCAAACCCACGAGCTGTGAGATCATTACCTGAGCCAAAGTCAGACGCTTAACTGACTGAGCCACCCAGGCACCCAAATTTAAGTATTTCTTTTAATCTTTTTCTTCAGCATCAGTGCTATTTATTTGAGGACTTCTGAAAGCCAGGTGCTCTGTTAGGGATTTGTACTAAATCATTTATTTTTATAAAATGTCTCAGGAGGCAGGCACTACTATGACCTCTGTTTTATCCATGAGTAAAGCAAAGTGTAAAAGGATTAACTTTGCCCAAGCTCACGCAGTGTGCAAGTGGCAAAGCCAGTTGAACCTATGTCCTTCTTCCTTCGTGCCCTGCACTCTTGATATTGAGGTATACGTTCCCCCTTAGTACACACTACCTTTGTACCATAGCTACTTCTATACCTGTCTTACCAGTTCATGAGTTGATTGAGAATAGGAACCCTGTGCTTACACATCTTAGGTCTTCAGTGTTTAGCAGAACCCCTGCCTAGAACAAGTTGAAAGGGAGAAAAGGAGGGGCAAATATCATCTTTATCTCTCACTTTGGAAAAGAAATAGTCTGATAATTAACTTGCTGTTGAAATACTTCCTTATCAATAAGACTGATCTTTTGATGTAACTTTTTTTACTTACTTTCTTCGTCATTAATCATAGGCGCTAGAGTCAGCTCACAGGAAATCAGCTGTCCTATAAAACAATAGACGGCAAAAAGGAAAAATTCATGATTCTTCTGTTGTGCAGTGTATATGCCTACTTAATGGCAGACTTTGGGATAATGTGTTCCATGATGTTTGCTCCTTTTAGTCATACCTATAAATTATCTTCCCTTAGAAGATTTATTTTATGTTTTATAGCATAAGTGTTTATTAAAATAAGATACATGGTAGTCTCAAATAATAATATTAATAACATAGCAAAACCTTCCAGTCAGTAACTTGAAGTTATCTTTTTATTTGCTAGTCTAATACACAGTGATACCTTGATTAAGTCTGCCAGGAACCAGGGCAGTAAAGCTGTTCTACAGGAAATAGCTGACGGTACATCAGCATCCCCAGGGGAGGGTGTCTGGGCTTCCAGGTGGGTCTCCCAAAGGTTCTTCTTACATTAGATGGCTGTTGGATGGCAGTTTCCACAATTTGTTCTCCTCCCCCAGGGTCAAATGTACATGTTCCAGGAGGCATTTAAGCCACATCTGATAACCCTTGTAGTTGAACTTACAAGCTCCCTGTAGACTGGTATTTGTCAGGCTAGAGGCTACATGTAAGGTGAGAAAGTCTTGCTGCTGGAAACTGTCAAAAATCTATTTCAGAACTTCTTTAGAATCTGTAATTACTCAATTAAAAAGGCCTTTACCCCCAGGGAAGTTGTGTACGAGGTGAAGGAGGGGATGTGTGGCAAACAACGCGTCACAATGTCTGAAACTTTGAGCTCAGAAAAACGGAGTATCGGAACCTGTTAAAGGCAGGAAATTCTGTTTTTATTTGACCACCACGCTCTGTTCTTCAGGGATTCTTTCTCGTTGGCCAAAAGCTATACAACTTTCAGGTTCAGTGATTATGAAATGCTTCCTCATATTGCGGAACCAAAATGACTTCATTCAGAGTGAGAAACTTTAAATCTTTATTTTCCATTTTTAACACTTGCAAAAAGATCTGTATAAGCTCTTGTTCTGTCTATAAAGTCAAGAGAGCCAAGAGAGAGGGCAGGGAGGAGAGAAAAAGGGTGCGGAGGGTCCTGTTTCCCAAGCAACACAAGAGAACTCCTTAGAAGTAAGAGGGAATTATGTTTCACATGATCTTTTAAGATGCAGAATCTTTCCTCTGTTGGTAATTTTATAAGATGGACAAGTATCCACTAGAGTTGCTGTCTTCTTCATGCATGGTCGATTAATGGGCAGCCATCAAAGAACTGATTTTTAGTCTCTCTTAGCCTGAACTGGCCTGAACTGGCCTGAACTGGATTCAGGCAATGATGTGAAGGCTCAAAACTAAATCTCTTGTTTCAGATCCCTGAGACTATCCTGTCTCCCAGCATGTTGTTATGTTATATTAAACATTAGCAGTTGGATTGTAAGACCCACAAGAGACCACACATTTGTATCCTCATTGTCTGGGTAATGCTTTTAAAAAAATCAATGAGTCCTTATCACATCCCACCGCCACCACTGGAGGACGTGAAGGGCACCAGAGGAAAGGAGTTTCCATTTTTAACAGAAACAGGCCTGAGGAAGGATTTTAGGTATATTCTAAATTAAGCTAAACTCTTTGTCAGTGAATTAATTCATACTGATTTTGTACCTCATATCCATGTTGTAAAAAATCTGTACATTAACCATCTTCATATATTTGAACAGGGTGATCTAACAAAACATAGAGTTGTATTTATGTCAACTGTTGTTAAGGGCTCCAACTTGTCTTAAAATTCTATAGCATTGCATTTTTCCTGGGATGTTTTTCTAGAGAAAAAAATTGTGGTTCATTCATTAATTCAGTTAAGTATTCGTTATAGGCTTACTGTGTGTAGAGCATTGTGGTTTATTTTGTCTGAAATTATGCATTTATCTCTTCATTTATTTAAAAACAAATACTTATTGCAGGTTAATAAACGTTAAATGCTATTCTTGGTCCTGGGAATCATTATTAAGTATTCATTACCAATGGGGAAGTCAGACAATACACAAGTAAACAAATGTATACATAATATAATTTTGGAGAGAGGAGAGGGGATGTATTAGGTCATTGCATTCAGCTACTAATGTCTGATACTATGTAATAGCAGCTGGGAAATTGGATGCCATGATGCAATGACAGCATGATCTTGACTTTTATATAAGGCAAAATATGGGGTCTTTTACAGTTATGAGGTTCTCAGAGTAGACACATAAAGTGCTTGTTATTAGTCCCATTTATTCAGACAAAAAAAGTGAGGCTTCGAGAAGAGAGATGGGATGAATTTCATATGGAAGGCCCAGGAAGATTGGATGAATTTCCTTACTTAAAGCTAGTAAATTGCAAAGGTTTTCTGAATCAAGCCTTTGCCTTCTGACCCTAAGTTGCATGGTTTTTTGTCTGCATTACTACTTGATACATGTTGGAATAATTATCTACAAATTCTTTTGTTTCTACATTTCAGGTTTAAAATCTTTCCGGAGTCAAGACTCACCAAATCACACCAGATACAGTGTGTTTGCTTTTGACTTTGGAAATACTTTTAATAAAGCCTCCTATCTGCTTAGCTGGGAAAAGAAGGAAAGGGGGAGAGACTGTGTCCAAAAATTTGCCCTCACACACTCCACGGGTTTTCATAAATCTCAGGCTTCTTGAGGCTGATTACACTTTGCAGTCTTCCTTAGGAAATGGGTGAAAATTGGAGCTGGGACACAAACAGGAAGGCTGGGAGGCAGATCTGTCCTGCAGGCACTATTTCTTTAAATAGTTACTGTGCAGTGGGAATTAGTTTACCACTTAGACAAGAAACTCCAATACCCTTTGTTTCTTGGCGGCTGAGCTGGAGGCAGCTAGTGCTGTCCTGTCCCGGAGGGGGAGGCAGTGCTCAGCGGGTGTGTGGTGGTCGATGTGGGTTGGAGGATGGCCTCCCCACCTCTGGGCCATGAGGACACACGGTCGTACAGATGTTCTATGCTTCTCCCTTAAGAATATCATCCGTGAGACTTTCAACCTTCTAAAAGGTAAGGTACAGAGCACTTCCTAGATCAGTAACTTGGGCTGCAGGCTTCTTTCCGCAGACTGATTCTTTTAGGAAGGGAGAGAAGAGGGTAGGTAAATGGTTGCTGTAGCTTTTTTAAAATCCATTTTAAGTGAATGTATAAGTGGGGCTTATGGTTTTATTAGTGGGTTATAGGTACATAATGTTAAGCAATTATAAACTGGTTTTTTATCCTTTCAAAGAAGATTTTTGTTACAGTGTGGATGTAAGTTTCTAAAGCTCAACTGTAGAAGGAGAGCAGATAAGCACTGTTACTAATTTGGGAAGACTAGTTAAAATGGAATCGTAATAGATGCATAAAAATTAATGTCTTAGAGATCTTTTGATTCTCCTGCTTTTGAGCAGGAGCCTTTAAACTCCAATCCAGTCTTTCCTGATAATCATCTACTTTTGGAAACATCTCCTGAGGTAGCCTCCATTACCCAAGCAAGTGCTTCCACTCTTTAGTGGAATTCATGTATTTCTTTGGTCAGGCTGCTGAGTCTCTCCTCTTGTTTTCCACATTGGGAGAAGGCACGCCAAGCAGAAGCAGCTGTGTTTGTGGCCCTGGTCCTAGAGAAGCCAGGTGGGTGGAGTGCCCATTATGTACGTGCCCTACATAAAAGTACTGTGCCTGCGACTTCTGTGTGCCACATTTGTCCATTTCTTCTCATCTTTTTCCGGCCTCCGCATACTCTTCCCTCATGCACCTTCTTGGAGAAATCAGTACCTGTGTTAGAGCGTACCCTCAAAGCCATCCATTAGTCTGATTCACGGCAAGCAGAAGGTCTATTTCAAGAAACACAAATGCATGCTCTTCCCAGAAAGGATTCCACAGTGTCTATTAACCTACTTTCATGTTTAATTTTTAGAGCATTATTATCCACAGAGCCCCTTTGGCAGTGACTCCTTATTCGTTAGTTCGTTCTTTCTTTCTTTCTTTCTTTCTTTCTTTCTTTCTTTCTTTCTTTCTTTCTTTCTCCCTTGTTTTTGTCCTTTGCGTTGTCTTTCAGAGGAAGGGGAGGTATTAGGAAGGGTGGTTTTGTTGTTTATTTGAATTTCATTTCCTTCAAATTAGAATCATTTGCTTCAGACTGTTCTAGGTTCTTTTTAGTTAAGTAGCATCATCTTTTGTTTTGCCACTGTGTTTATAGTTTCTTTATTGTTTTAAAATTGTTTTACTAGTGTATTTTGTAATCAGAGGTAAATTCTACTTTAGGCCTATTGAACTGTCTTTTTAGATTGGAGTGTGGTAAGAAAGTCCATTTAGATGAAATACTGCTTTTCTTGTATAGAAAGTGTGTGAGGGATAAGAGCTTTTTTTTTCCTTTTAGTTTTACCTTTAGATTTCAGAGTGTGGTAAGCAAAACCAAGGTCCCTCATAGGGGATATGTTTTCCAGCCTAATGTCCAGGATGTGGCGGTAGCTTGATGTGCTCATTTGTTTGTGAAAATAATTGTATACTTCCATGCTTTGATGATTATTACTAAATAAGGGAGTGTTTCTTTTACTTTAAGTCTTGTAAGTAGTAAGGGATTTGTATTATATCTGGAAATTGTTGTTAAATTTGACATTCTATAATTTTGTTTTGATAGCCCCTAGAGTTCTGCATGTAGTAACTGCCCCCTGACCCACCCCCGTGGTACATGTCCTATCTGTTATGAATTTTGTAAGGCCCTTGTTAAACTATAAACTAAGGGACCAATTGAATAGTAACCATTCCAATCAACGGCAAGTTTAACAAGATAAGGCTTGTATTTAACTTTGAAAATATAAAAAAGGACTTTATTTTTATGATCCTAAAGCTGAAGGAAGAAGAATCAGATGGAAAACAGAACAATGTTTAGCTTACCTAAGCAAGCAGAATCTTTAAACATAAGGAGCTCTGAAGAAAATGGGCATAATAATGTGAGGCTTTTTAGCCAAGGTTCCGGCAGAAATTGTAGAAAAGTAAAACCACTTACGAGATGAGCTACGAGGAAATCAGTACCCCTCTGCATTAAGTAGAATGACAAAGTGAAGTAACAGATTTACTGGAAGGCCTCCTACTGACCTGAGTTGAGCCCAGTGCAGGAATGTGTTTCAAAGCCCGTTTAAAACCCCAGAGGTGGTATTTTGAATCCATCTTGCTGACGTAAACGCAGACCCTGCCTGGAAATTTTCCAAAAGCAGAGTGTGAAGGCAACTCAGTCAAGATGTGCAATATCATTATAGTAAAGACATGGGGAAGCGATTCACCACCATCTTGGGAGACAGAGTGTAACAGCCCTTCAGCTATTCTGAAGGTGTAGTGTGACCTCGTGATAAGACCATTCACTGAAAGAAGATTGCACCGCGAACAATCGACACCCCCAAGTGCTTATCTAAACAGAAGGAAGGGGGGGATTGAGAAAAACGGAATGGTTTCTTAGTGATAGCGAAGGCTGTAGATTATTTCAGGGGACGACAACTATTGAGAGCAGTGTTTGGACAACGTCAGTGCAGATGAGATGGCCATTCATTGCCAGGGGACTTTAGTGATGAATAAATGATAGGTTTACAAAGCTCAGGGACCAAGCAAACTCTGCCCCCTGTAAGTGAGCAGAGTAAACAGGTCTTGTCTCTGTTAGCTAGAAAGATTAGTGTACTTAATACTCTGTATGTTAAAGTATTTAATTAAATGAACACGAAGATGTAAACTTTTAAAATGTCTCATGTGAATATACATAGTAGTAAAATTGGGGCCTTATATCAAGGGACATTTCCTACCCAGATGCACGTCACTCTGGTGGAGACTTCGCAAGAATCCAACCAGGTGCTTTACAAAAATCACTATTTTGGCCATGAAAGGTCCATTATTCTGTTTAAAACGATAGAAAAGACATAATATTTCAGTTATTTGTGTACTAAAGCAGTACATAACTGTCTGAAACTTCTGGACTAAGTTCTTCCTGTTCCATGACTTACAGAGCTCATCCCAAATAATGCCTCCATGAACTTCAGAAGGAGAGCTGGAGATGTGGAGGCAGTAAGCCCACGGCAGCCCAAGCCTGCTGCGTGCTGGTGTAGGGCGTCCACGGGAACTACGTGACTGCTCAACACTGAGTGCTTCGTAGCAGTAGAATTAAAATGGACGCTCACAGACCGTTCACCTACTTGAAAAGATTCTTTTTAAATAATAGCATATTATATAGTAATTGTCTTACATTCTTTGCCAACCTCGAATTATACAGTAGGTACGAATCTTCTCGTATGTTTTAATTATAAAGCATGACAAGGTTTATCACTTTATCCATCCCTGGCTTCAGCTGCTCTCCCTCCCCCACTGTCTTATCCCTAAACAAAACACCCCGAAGCTTAGTCTCTTTTCAAATTAGGGAAGTCTGTGGATATCCCTCACCACTGAGAGGTTGCAATCCCTGCAAAACTGCTTTCTAATGTATAAAATAGAAGAAATCAGAAGCCAATATTAGATAAGCCCATTTTGAGCTTTTTCAAGAAGTGTCATTTCCAAAGTCTCAGAAATGTCCGAGCTATCAAAACATTCGCCACTAGCGACCTGTAGGTTTTGGTGGTAATGGTAGGAGTAGAATCATAGAGTGGTTGCAGGCATTTTATGAATACTGTTTCCTTTATATTCACAAAAAACTTCACGCAGAAATGGGTATTCACAGTTGACAGGTAAGGGGACTGAGGCAAAATGAGGCCAAGTGTCTTGCCCACATTTCATACAGCTGATGAGTGTCAGGGCAAGAACGTGAACCAAAATCTGTTTGAGTCTGAAGCCTGGGCATTTTCTCCCGCACGATGCTGAGTGTGACAAAATTTGTTACTGTGTTTTCCACTCAGGAGATAATAGGAAAACTCTTTGAGGTGTTGGTGGAAGTCACTGCAGGACTAGGAACAATCCAGGGAGGCCATTTCTCCTATTAAAGGGGCCCCCATATTCTCTGTTCTCTGACCATTCTGGTTTGTGTGTGTGTGTGTGTGTGTTTTAATTTTAGAGAGAGACTGTGTGGGAGTGGGAGAGAGGGGCAGAGGGAAAAAGAAGAGGGGAGAGAGAGAGCAAGCTAGCTCCATGCTCAGCATGGAGCCTGATGCGGGGCTTGCTCTCAAGACTGTGGGATCACGACCTGAGCTGAAATCAAGAGTTGGATGCCTAACTGACTGAGCCACCCAGGCGCTCTTGTTCTTTGACCATATTTACTTCCTTTTCTGACCTGTTCTCTTGAGGGAGAAGGTAGTATCTATTCTTCTTCCATGGTGTTATATATATACATTTTGGTGCTTCTGTGCACACGCATGCATGCACGTGTGTGTGGAGGGGATACTGTTGGAAGAAAAGAAGGGAAAGGATCACATTACCCTCTATGAACTGTACACATTTGAGAAGGAATGTGTTACAGAGAATTATTGTATGTTCTTAAGCCCTAAGTGGACTCACTGAGCATTTTCAGTAACCTGTTTACAATTCAGTTTACTGCAGATTTGGTTTTTTGGCAGTTACTTGACCACTTTGGATTGTAAACAAATTCATCTGTCAAAGTCCAGCTCACATTCCACACCTTCTTTCTCCCTTCTTCCCATCTTACCACTCCCCTCTCTCTGACCTCTTCTCCAAATTCCTGAAGAGTAGGTTCGCCGTTTCTGTGTTTTAGTATTTATATACTCCCATGTTCAGCAAGGTGAGCTTTCTTTTTTTTTTTTTTTAATTTCTTTTAACATTTGTTTAGTTTTGAGAGACAGAGACAGAGAGCGCATGAGCGAGGAAGGGATAGAGAGAGAGGGAGACACAGAATCTGAAGCAGCCTCCAGGCTCTGAGCTGTCAGCACAGAGCCCAACGTGGGGCTCGAACTCATGAGCCGTGAGATCACGATCTGAGCTGAAGTTGGATGCTTAACTGACTGAGCCACCCAGACACCCCAAGGTGAACTTCCTTTTGAAAAGCATTATCTTGTCTTTGGCTAGCCTGTAGATGCCCATTGGACACTGATTGTTTACTTTATGTAACTCAGTAACATCCCTCCTGTGTAGCTAATATAGAACTGGCCTTCAGTATTAATGATTCATTGGTTGTATTATCCTCTCATTGGTTCTATTTTTGTATCGTGAGTCTAAACAGATTGTTCTTCCCAAGACAGTTCTTGAAATATTTGGAGATCGTGATCGTGCTTCTAAATTTCTCCAGTACTTTGAACATTTTTACGTATGGTACAGCTCCTTGACTGTCTGTCTTCATCAATCCTGCTCTGAATTCAGTCTCGACTGTCAACCTCTACCCTTTGAATGATGCCCAGAGCTGAATTCCACTTCTGCTGTGTTTAGGATAATCATCTCCCCTTTCTGTGTGATACACTTCTATACTTCTATGCTGCTTACCTTCCACTTAGTCTTTTTGGCATCCTTATAGAGCTTTTAGCTTGTACTGACCTTGAATTTGGCCACAATCTCTTCATCTTTTTCATATGAACTGTACTCTTGCCAGGAAGCAGTCATCCTAAACATGTACAGCTGAAGTTTCTAAACTTCATCTTCATTCCTATTAAGCTTTATCCTGTTAGTTTCAGTCCAGTAGGCCTCCCAGTGGAGAGTTCTTGATTTTTGGATTATTATCCAAAATAGTCTATTAGACGAAGTAAGGAAAATGATCTTCTGAGAAAAAAAAATTCCTAAGCTTTCAAAAAAATCTAATTAATCTTCCCAAAGAATGTCTCTACTCCTGTTACGTTGTTGAGAGAACTTTGCATAGACCAGTAGTTAAAACCCCATCGTGTCCTCCTGTGGAAACTGAAGAGTTGTTATAGCTATGCTTTCTATTGCATCACCAGCCAAATCAGATTCCTTGTCCATCCCACCCCGTTGCCTGCACCTGCCTAGCTGTGTGACTTTGTTCACCAGAATGCACATTGTTCCTATTCCATCTCAACCAGTCAGCATCCTGCACATCCTTCTCCCTGAGGTCCTTCCTGAACTTTAATAGGGGGTAATTTCTCCTTCTTTTCGGTTCCCAAAGCTTGGTCTAAAACTCTTAACACGTACTGAATTCTACTTTAGGAGTGCAATATGTATGATATGGTGAGTGAGAGCAGAGGCTCTGGGAATGGATAGGCTGTGTGTAAATCTGGGTTGTACCCTTTATTAATGTTATATCATGGACTTGTGAATTTTTCTTTTAAACCTCACTTGTCATATCTGTAAAATGGAGGTAGTAGTGCCTACCTTATAGGGTTATTGTGAAGATCGAACCAGTGAGTATGTGTAAAGTATTTAGAATGGTGCCTGGTACATAGTAATTGCTCATGATGGTCAGCCATATCTATGGTACTCAATAAATTAAATTTTGCTGATGAAGTTCAGAATAACTTATGGACACAAGTTGTTGTGTTTTTTTTGTTTTTTTTTTTTATGTTTATTTTTGAGAAAGAGAGAGCATGAGTTGGGGAGGAGCAGAGAGAGACGGAGACACAGAATCTGAAGCAGGCTCCGGGCTCTGAGCTGTCAGCACGAAGCCTGATGCGGGGCTTGAACTCACAAACTGTGGGATGGTGACCTGAGCCAAAGTCGGATGCTTGACCGACTGAGTCACCCAGGTGCCCCTGGACACAAGTTTTTGAATCCTCAAAACATGTCTGTCAGAGAAAACATTTGTAAATTTATGGAGACGGAATATTAGAGAGGAACATTTCTCTAAGGAAGCATTGTGAGATGATCTCCAACTAGTGGCCAGGCTCACAGCCTTTTTCTTTTGCAAATACTAGTCAACATTTTTATAAGCACCGTGCACATTTACTTGTATCAAGTGCAGATAACCTGGAGAAATATGGTCTTCCTGTTATGAACTGTGTTTCTCAACACAATTATAAAATGGTTAATTGCTCAAAGCTTAATTTTAATTTGTGTGCCCATGGGTTTATGCCGATTTGCATTTTGCTTAGTACAGCATGACAAAAGGCATTGTAAAGCATTTTCCCCCTTTTATGAAGTATAATCTTTATTCCCTTGAAAAAAACATCCTGGTTAAGCAACATCAGAAACTCATGCATTTAGCTGTTGGGATTTATCATGAGGATTAGCAATCTGTAGCCTGATAACTCACTCTGACCTCAGTACTTATTGAAGGTCTACCAAGAATCCTGTGTTGGGTGAGGTTATGTAAGGATGTTAAGAAGTAGAAGGTGAAATTTCTGTACTTAGGTATATTTGGAGATATAGCACAGTAATGAAGGTAATATAATATGGGCATATTATAGTTATGTACTCAGTGAATTACTAAGTCAGTGGCATAGAAAACTGGGTAGTATAAGAGCCTCAACAGGATGTTTCTTAATTGCTACAAAACTATTTCAATTCTCTTTCCAAACTGTCTCTTCAAGAACCTCTAGAAACTAACGAATATAAGACTTGAGGACAACAATTAACTAATAATAATATACTTGTACAAAGTGTTTCTTCTTTGAAAATTTGCTCTTAGATATATCTGATGAGGAGGAAGTATTATAATAGGTAACAGATTATCTTAATTAGTTCTGATGATAACCTTATGTTGTTATCCCATATTTTTGAGACAAGGGAAGGTCAGGTCTCTGAACACATAAGTTACTTGTGGTAAATCTGTGATTCAGTTCACATCAGTCAGTCCAACTGAAAAGCCCTCTTTCTTAACCACTATACTCTCTTGTTGTCATTGATTCCTGTTTACCAGCCTACTTAAAGGATCCCTTATTAGATTATTATGGATGAATTGTAGCAATTGTGATTGGAGTAGGGTAAGATGAGTTCGAAAAGGTAAGCTAAGGCAGGTTGTAAAGATACTTTTATACCGGCTAATGAGTTTGGAACAGTTTGGAACAGTTAACAGAAGAATGGCATTATATAATTGTTGTTTAAGCAACCTTTGCAGATTTATGTAAAGGATATTAAAATGGCAGAGCAAGATATTGGGAGACAAGTTAGGTGTGCAGTAGCTGATATATCATAAATTTGTATACTAGATATACAACTAAATAAAAAAAAAGATGTTTTGAGAGATGTGTCTCTCAGATTTGGCCCAATTTATGGACCTGTCCAGTATGGTGGGCAAAGATGGGGGAGGTGTGAAAAATGTCAGAGTTGTAGCGATGTGGTTCCTAAGGCTGGGGAAAAGGAGGGGCTGGTTTTGGACATGATGAGTTTCAGGTAAAGGAGAACATATGAAGATGATTTGGCATCCTGAAGAATCTGAGCTCAAGAGTGATCTGGCCAAAGAGTAGAGAATCCTCAGCCAGTAAGTGAAGCCACAACAATGGATATGGTCATGGGGAGGGGCTCAGGTACTGCAAGTAAAGAGATGTCGGAAGAGGATGAGGGACAAAACCCAATATTGAAGGTTTGACCCTCCTTTGTGGTGTTTTAATCTGATGGCTACACTGTGGACTCTTTGATTGGAGTAGATGTTTCCCAATCTTTTGTCAACATGACTATAAGCTGTTCTTTATGTTGGCTTTCTTGGACAGGGGCTAAGCTATTAGCTGTTGATTTTTACTCGCAGAGGATTGATCGACTCTGAACTTGGGAAATAGTTTTCTCTCTGTAAATTGACTAAAGAGTGGTATAGTCTGGAGATATGTATAACTCACTCATAAATCCGTCGTTAGATGTCCCAGCTTTACTTTAGGATATTTTGTTTCATAAAGTTTGCATATTACATTTCTAGTTTTAAAATAAATTAGTGCAGTGATATAATCCACATGAAATGTCCAACAATCCCTTAATGAACTCCAAGTTTCTTGTGAAACGTCTTGGAAACCTGACTGGTAGCTTCCTAGGCCCTAGAACTATATGAGTGCTTTGATTCTATTGTAGTTTGCTCTTTTGGTAGTGAGGAGGAACTTCCCTGAAAACTGTCCATGTTGCCTATTCATAGACCGCTATTAGTGACCACCGCAAGAGAGGTAACAATAGTGCAGGTAGCCTGGTGGAAATACCTGAGGCACAGGGCAAAGAGTTTTGGTTCTGGGGTCCTATTGCCTGAGTTTGAATCCTACATCTTACATCTGACTGACATCTTACTCTTACCAGCTATGGGTCCTCAGATGAGTGACAAACTCTCCTTAAGCCTTCATTTTTTTATCTGTAAAAAGAAATTTTAATAGTACTGGTAATATTTTTCATAGAATTGTTGAGGATGTTCAGTAGGTATTTTACCGAATGTTGGGTAATTGCTGAGTATTAATGCACATCGACTAGGGTTACTTTCTTTTCTTTTAATTTTTTAACATTTACTTATTTTTGAGAAAGGAAGAACATGTGTGCACGTGAGAGGGCCAGAAAGAGGGAGACAGAGAATCTGAAACAGGCTCTGCTCAATGAGCACAGAGCCCAACACAGGGCTCAAACTAATAAACGTGAGATCATCTCCTGAGCCAAAACCAAGAGTAGGCCACTTAATCAACTGAGCCACCTAGGTGCCCTGACTAGGATTACTTTCTCTGTTTTATTCTGTTTTAAATACCTTTGTGAGTGTTGCATTCTCTGGAAATGTTTTGAATCAGACTTTCCTGAATGTAATACAGTTCTTAACTATATGGTCCTGTGAATAATAGATTCTCTGATATTAGGGGATATGGCCCTATCACAGCAGTTCCTTCTAATGCATCTGGAAGACTACTTTTTTAGGATATCCCTCCCTTCCTTATACAGAATCACTACTTCACACCTGTAAGCAGAAGGCTAGCCTAACTCCGCAACTTAAGCAGGAGTCAGAACATCTGAATCCATCTGTTGAAATTATGGTGTGTTCATTTCCTTTCTCTCCAGCCCAGGTCTCAAAGAATGCTTGCCTGAGTTTTATAGTAGAGGTTTTTCATTTAATGTTCTTGCCATACAATCATGCAGACATAAGAGCCCAGGCCTTTTTGTAGGCCATCATAAATATCAAATTTAGTTTGGGCCCAGACACTATTGAAGGGTGCATTGTGTACTGTGTATAAAAACAACCCTATATTTTGGGGGCACCTGGGTGGCTCAATTGTTTAAGCATCTGACTCTTGATTTTGGCCCAGGTCGTGATCTTGCAGTTCGTGAGTTCGAGCTACACATCGGGCTCTGCGCTGATGGCTTAGAACCTGCTCAGGGTTCTGTCTTCCTCTCTCTCTCTGCCCTTCCCCTGCTTGCTCTCTATCCTTCTCTCAAAAAAACACAACCCTACATTATGTTATTGGTGAAATTCCCCTAAACTGCATATTGAGATAGATACTGAAGCTCTGCAAGTAAGCACATGTATCCTCCTTGGCCTGCTGATCAGGGCTATGGAACTTGCATGATAGAAAATGAATAATAGTCCTGGCAAGCTAGACATTTTCAGGAGTTACATATGTTTTTCACATTTCTTTGGGTAGAACCAGATTGCAAGAGCCTTTACCATTGCAGCTACTCGATTTTCATAAAACCAACATACCAACATAGTTCTTGTATTCTGGGCTCTCCATGTTGTTTTTATCAGAATGCTACAAAGTTTCAGTATATAATTCCCAGGGTCCCAGGGTAAGGGTATACTGTAATCCCCTAAACAGCCCTTTATGAATAATACCTGCCCCGGTTCTAGGGCAAAGGTCATGCTTGCCAGTCCTTGTGGACAGCAGAAATATTGGTCTCCTCGTGTATAGGGTTTTGAACATCCTCACTATTGGGAAAATGGGTTAGTTAATGGTAAAAATTCATTTGTCAAGACTTATGTAAACCCCTGACAGTTCTTTATTGCTTCAAAATGACTCTGGCTAATGTGCATCTTTCTAACAAACCTCTGGCAGAACTTCATCTTGCTACAAAAGTAAGTCAAAGAGAACCCAAAATGTCACTGATGTGGAACCCAAGAGTCCCTAGTTTATATAAAAGAGATTTTTATGAACTGGAGTTGTTTGGTAAACTGCAGAAAAAATAAGAGGCTGCAGCAAAACTTTGGAAAGGAGAGGCGAGCAGAGGGGTCAGGCCCCTCCTGTGAGCAGCGGAGCTGGAAGCATGTTGACTCGTGTGAGCAGGGACCGATGGTGCATTCCATCTCTCAGGAAGGACCAAGGACCTGCCTGAGCCCACGTGCTTCCAGGCCGGGCCCGCTTCTTGAGCCTCGGTTGGACCTATAAAGCTACCCCAGCTCTAAATAAGAGCTCAGGTAAGATCCAAGGTCAAGGCCAGATGGCCAGCCAGAATCTGCTCCTCTGGTATTTGCAGAAGTCAGACCATGGGGCTGCTGCTTCTGGGTACAATTTGACCTTAGCTGAATATTCACATATAACATTAGAGAAATGGAGGCTGAGGAAAATCAATCAGTCTTGTAATGCACATGAATTTCACAGTCACAGGATATAATTTTCTTCATTTCTGGCAACGAAATTTATATTCTAACTCTAATCCCCCATTTCTGACAGCAGAAAAAGTTAATCTAGTTACAGCCACAGCCAGTCTGCTCCATTCAATTTAGCGCTTTCTAAGTTTCTTCTGGTTAAGACTCAGGAATATTCAGGATCTTTCTGTCTCCCCTCCATCCCTTCCTTGTTGGATGTTGCTTTAAGTACTGCTGTAGAGGCAGTCAGGGGACCTGTGTTCTGAGCTCAGCCTCCTCTCTTTCCCCTGACTTCTCAGAGCCCCAAACTGACCCCCTGACTCTGATGGAATTGGATGTGGAGCTCCTCGGATACGTCTATGGTTCTGTGGGCATGGGTGTACCTCCCACCTGGATCCTTGTTATGAACTACCTGCTTGGTGGCCCCTGCTATCAGGACCTTTATCTCCGGCCAGATGGAGAATCAGTCACTCTCCTCTTTCTCTCTGTCAACTAAATTAGCACCCCTAGGCAGGACAGACAACTCCTGACTGCCTTAGCTCACCAAGCTCATTCCTACCCATTCTTCCTGCCCTTGCCACACAGGGTGTCTCTGCATCTGCCTCCCTTAACAGTTAAAGAAGGGAGGCAGAAAGCACACATCCTGCTAGATCCTCCCAAACTTTTGTGGGAAACCTGTGCTGACCCCAAATCCCACTCTGATACACTGGAGCTTTATTTTGGGGACAGATCACAGAATGCATGGTCTGATGGCCTATAATACTCTTTTTTTCTCTCCAAATTTTTCCCATCTTCCCAGTGTAGAATGGAGTGGTAAGAAAACACATAACACATATATACACACGTGCGCGCGCGCACACACACACACACACACACACACACACACAAGAAACAAAAAACTTGTTCTGCCAGTTTATATCTCTTTTCAAAACAACTTTTGTCTCTCATTTGAACTGGAACCAAGAATTTGAAATCTTTGTTTGCCTTTTTTTTTTCTCCTTGCAGTTTCCCCTGGGGCCAGTGGTGAACTAACTACCCCATATCTCTTGGAATATGGGTTTAGGGAAGGGGGTGGAGATGGTGAAGAAGGACTGCGCCAGTCGACATTGTATCATATCCTGGCAAAGGGCACTCAGATCTGACTCATCAGTCGGGATCCAGATTGGGCTCTCACTTCTTAAGATTCTGGGCATTTTTGGCTGACGTCACACCTTGGAAGGACTGTTGTGTTTCATATTGTCCTACTGTTACTGATGAGGAACAAGGCACATCCCTGGTTGGGGGTGGGGGCTGAAAAGACACTGGTTTTGCTTTTTAGGGTAAAAGATACGGGTTTTTAACATGTTGAAAACCCAAAGATGAAGATGTCGCTCTTTCCATTTCTTAATGTTTTCTTAAGAGCCTTGATTGAAGCTTTAATGAGGAATCTAATATGTGTATGTACATGTATATACTCATACACACATGCATATAATTATAATTGAATTTCTCTTCCAGACTTCTGGTTGGGTTTTCTTAAGAACTATTTAGTCATAGTGCTTACTGTTTCTAGTTTTCCTTGGGTCTGCTTTCTTCCCCAAATCTTGGAAACCTACCAGTGATATTGCATTTAAATTCTAAAAAGGATTTGGAGGATTTTAGATAGAGTGTTTTTGAGACCATCCCCCACCCCCAACCTGCCAGTCCTGTTTCTCCAAGGTCTGTAGGGGCCACTGTGTTCTTAACTTCCAGAGCTGGTCTTTTAATGCCTTCCCAGCACTTCCTTTTTGCCTCTGCCTCAGGCATTCAGCTTGTTTTTCTTTTATCTTTAAAGCTGCCCCTACTTACCAAACTCCTTGAGGTTCTTTTCTTCCTAAAGATTGCCTAACAGAAGCAACAGGGATTCATGGCAGTCTTTTATCTGGAGCCCCCTTAGACAAGGCCAGATTCACTCCTAAGGGTATTTACTTTTAACCATAGGGAATAATAGCTAAATTGGTCAAAGTTCTCTGCTGGATAGCTCCCTGTGCCTTCAAGTCTACTCTCCCTTCTTTCTTGTTCTGGGGGTCACTTACAACCCCCAACCCCCCCACCCCCCCACCCCCCCCCCACCCCCCCCCCCACCCTGCAACCTTGCCCTCAAGGTCCCAGTTGGGTCTGGCCAGTGGGAATCACCGTAGGGTATCAGAAGCTAGGACAGGAGTGAGACTTCTCACACTCTGGGAAGTATCTGTGTTCTTCTACCTAAGATACTCAAGAACACTGCTCTTCCTGTCCCAGCTCCAAAATTCTTTAGTTCTGGTAACCTCTCTTTCCTTTTCCCCCTTTTGTTTTGGTCTGGGGCTGGTGATGGCTCATTCTCCCAGTCGCTAGCCTTAAGTTCCTTAATTTTTTTTTCTTGCTGGTATCCCTTAAGCTGCTCATATCTTGGCAATATCTCAGTTTCTCTGTTTGAGTTTGCTATCTGCTTCCTCCCAGGACCTCAAATTGATGCAGTTACAGATGTTAGAGCACAGGTCCCAGGCCACCTTGCTTCTTGAGGTGTGTCTAAATTGTGGACCTGCTGTTTTTGTAACCCCTGGGAACTTTGTTAGACATGGAGACTCTTAGGTTCTGCCCCAGACTTCTGAATCAGAGTCTTGAATCAGAAGCATTTAACAAGATTCTCAGGTGATTTCTCTGCACCCTAAAGATTGAGAAGCCCTGCTCTAGAAATAAGTTTCCTCCTAAGGGAGTAAGTAGCCAGGAGCCCTGTTGGGTTTAAACTTGCTTGCTCTTTCATATCTGGGGAAAGTCCATAACTCCCCTTGCTTCTCCTGCCCTGCTCTCAACCTTCACCCCATCCTCCATTCCATAACAAGACTCACATCCATTATATCCCTCTCCTTATTTGCTCATGTAATGGGTTATTAAACCCATTCTAAACTCCAAGTGTGTACTGTCATAGATGTTAAGGGCACAAAGAATGAGGCACCGCATGCCTGCTTTCAACTGGACTTAGTAAAGGAATGAAGACATGTTCATAGTCAGTGCCAAGACAGCAGGAGATAGGAACAAAATGAGGTGGAAACAAAGGCCAGAGTTACCAAACTAAGTATGAATACGCTTGGTGAACGTGAGGAAGTTCCCCTGTAAAATCCTGTGAAAGTATCGTGTTTTCTGATTCTAGTCACATTTGACAACCTTGAGTAAAGATATCTAATTGTAATCCCCTGTCCTCACACTTCATCCTAATGTCACATTTGACAAATAGCAGTGTCTCTCCCAGGAACCGTCAGCAGTCTGTGGAGTCAGAGCCATTTGTATTGATGCTTACAGACAACCAGGGCCCTAAAGAAATTAAGGGGCTGATTTTTTCTGGAAGGAAATTCATGGAGAAAAAAAACCCCAACTAATTACCTCATAAGCTGTTCTTGGAATTAATTTCACTGCTTGTTAAAGAATCTAAAGCCCTTTTCATAAGCGTTCCCTTAGGAGTTCCCAATAAGACCCCCATCTTTTGTCACCTGTAAGTAACGTTTCCTTTCAAGTCTCTGCATAATCCATGTAAATGAAATAACACAGGTTCCAAATTACCCAAGTAAAGTGGGGCACAGTTTTTTTATACAATGATGAATTTTTTAAAAGGAGATATGGCTTAGGCCTGTGAATATTGATTTAATCATCGATTCATTCAAGAGGACCAGAGTGTTACTCAAAACATCCTCTTCACCCCGTTTTGCCACCTCTTCCTGGCACTAGAACTGAGTGATGAGAGAAAAGACGTCTTCATCATTCTGGATTCTGGAGCCCAACGTTCTCTTCTTCAGCCCAGATGCTGCCTTAGACCAGTGCATGTTGCTCCCTGCTCTCTGCTTCCTCTGCTGGAATTTGGGTTGGAGTCTGTCAGCACTTACAGTTGACTGTGGCTCTGTTATTCTTACCTCCCTGGTTTCTCATCGTCCTTACTGTATAGGACATAATCGAACCAACCAGTAGGTTCTGAGAATTCCAGAGAAGTGGACAGAATTGAGAAACTAACAAAGGGGATTATGCCCTCGATGTGTAAATGAGCTTCGTGTTAATGTGAGCATTAGACAAGGTGGAAATCTTCAGGTTTTGCTTGGTTTCAGTACTATTGCTGGTACTACCCAGTAGTAGGTCATGCAATCAATTTAATAGGTTGCTATCAGTATTTGAAAAAATGGAATAGAAAAGGATATGTCATAGTATATCATACATAATGAGACTCCCATGAAGTTTATATTTGTTGCATGTGTGATGTATGTGTGTGTTGGATAGATATATATATTCTATTCCTGATAGGGGTTGAAGTTAAAACTTTTTTGAAAAATACTCCCCTAGGAGATAACACAGTGGTTTCAAATAAGAAGTCTGGAATGCCTGGGTGGCTCAGTTGATTAATCGTTCGACGTTTGGTTTTGTCCCAGGTCATGATCTCACAGTTCATAAGTTTGAGCCCTGTGTCAGTCTCTGCGCTGAGGACCATGCTTGGGATTCTCTCTCCCTCTCATTCTCTGCCCCTCCCTTGCATGTTTTGTGCACTCTCTCCCTTTCTCTCTCAAAACAAATAAATATTAAAAAAATAAAATAAGGAGAATGTTATTGGAGGTTGTGGTGGGGACAGATTGGGAGTAAGGTGCTTATCTTTAAATGGAGGAGGAAAAGTCAGTTAAACAAAACAGCATTTTGAGATCAAGTGACCAGGATAATGATTTATAGAGTTGCCAGTTTATACCAGCTAAAGTTCACTGTTAGCCACTATTGGTCATGTGCTTATACCATTATATGCTTATTTTATATACATTTTATATATATACATATATATGTTTCATATATATATATGTTTCATATATATATGTTTCATATATATGTTTCATATATATATGTTTCATGTATGTATATATGTTTCATATATATATGTTTCATATATATATATACTTCTTATATATTATATGCTCATTATATGCTTGCTATAGATTTCCTGTTTTGTTTTTGTTTTTTTTTTTTTACCATTTTATTTTCTTTCCCCCGCCATTCTCTAGTTTTCAGTAAGGATTTTTTGTTTTGAAAAACTATCGTGTTCATGTACACTTAAAGAAAGATTAAAGAAAAATTTCCTAACTATGCCAGAATCTAAAAGGGGATGAGTATATACCCAAGTCAGGACAATTGGCAACACTGAGGGTAAAATGTGAGAACCCAGAGGAAAACAGCCCTCAGGACAGGATAGTGGGGATGCAGTTTACCCTACCAGCCTCATTTCCCAGTTCACTGTCCCCACTGTTGCCCTTCTTTGACCCCCTATCACACATCCACTTAGGGTGACTGACCAGAGTTCTCTTCATTCTTCAAAACAATCATGCCAATGTTCCTCTATTGATAGGTGAATCCCTTAAAAATAATGTGAGATTGTACCATTTAAAATTTGATCAAAAGGATTAAAACAATCTCCCGCCCCCAAGAACTGCCGTTCAAAGCTATTAAAATTTTTCTATGGGAAAAGAAAATCCCTAAAATAGCAAATTTTCTTCTTAGAGCTTATTTGTTACCATAAAATTTTTTATTCTCCAAGTTTTTTCCTTTGGCCTTAAAATATCGAAATATGATGTTAGAATATAGTATTCCAATATGATCATTGATTCAGGTTTGAATTTTGTATTGAAGATGTATTTTCAGAATAGGAAAAAAATCAACTAAAATAAAAATTAACATCCCTTGAGTGAAGTTCTTTAAGCTGCATTGTTATTTACTTTTCTTTAATACCAAGGGTATGTCATTTGCTGTCTTTTTAGGAAGGAGATTATCAGTGACCATAATCATGAAAATACTTATTTCCTTTTAGGGATGCAGCCTATATTTGGGGAAACTGTTTTCATATAGATTAGTGATTCTCAATTGTGGGAGCTTTTAAAAAATAGTGAAATATCTGGGCCCCAGTTGATCTGGAATATAGCCCAGGCATTAAGATTTTTAAAAGTTGTAATGTGCAAAGAGATGATACCTTGAACATCACTCCGGTGTCTCAGCTTCCCAGAGGCATTCCGTGGGTATTTTGTTTTACTACACAAAAACACAGTTAATCACAGTTATGATTCTTTTTTGTTTTTAATCACAGTTGTGATTCTTTGTTAAAGGTGTTAGGCACAACTCTCAAAGATTTTTGTATTTCAAATATGAAGGCACAAGAGATTTTTTAATGTAATAGTTTAATCCATCTTTTCCAGCAATCTCCAGTAGTTATCAATCACTGCATAACCCATCTGTCATTTTCCCTTTATAACTAACTTGAGTAGTTCTACTTTCAACACATTCTGGTTCCTTCTGCCTTTTGTGTAGTCAGAAACTATAGCTCGCCTTTAGTTTCTCCAGGCCAGCTGCTTATCTGAGGTACTCGTTGTTTTTCTTCCTACAGCTTTGGGCTGCATTCATTACTTCGGTCATTCATCAAATACTTTCTGAGTGCCTGTTGTGTGCCAGACTGTGTGTCAGAGCTTGGGATACAACAATGACTGAGACACAGTATTTTCCCACAAAGAGGAATTCTTCTCTTTGGCTCTTTCTTACACCAAGAGATAAGTGCTAAAATACAGAATCCATAACAGTGTTTGGGAGGAGAGTGTAAATGGCTCCCAACTGTCAACAAAAGCTTCAGAGACTAATAGCATTTGAATTGCATCTTAAAGGATAGATATGTTACTTGACCTGGCAGCAAAGGGGAAAAAGGGACATTCCTGTCAAAGAAAAATCCTTGCAAAAAAATGCCATAGTCCATGGCTTGTTCAGGCAGAAGTGGGAAGGTGTTTGTTGGTGAGGAATTGCAGGGTATGAAGCTGAAAAAACAGACTTGGAGAGAGGCTGTCTGACCTTTTTATGACATGCTTACTCATTTGGTCCTGGACCTTTGCATGGTAGGAAGCCAGCAAAAAGGGAGCTCCATGAACAAATCTGCACTTTGAAATGATTCATTTCATAGTAGCCTGGAGGATGGACTGAAGAGAAAGGAAACAGGAAGCAAGGAAAGTGCATTAGGAGGCTGAACTATGGTACAGGCACCATTGATGAGACTTGAAAAGGACTTAAAATAATTATAGGAAAAGCATGAACCTTGTGGAAAATCTGGAAGATCACAGAAAAACATTAAGAGAAAATACAAATAATCTACAATCCTTTCATGAGAGGTAGCCACCATTAATGATTTGTTCCACTTTTCTCTGCATATTTTAAAGGGTAAAGGTAATTTTAGGTCCTGATTTTTCATTTAACACTGTGAAAAGCATTTCTTGTTATAATAAAGATGCTCCATTAACGTAATTTTAATGGTTACAGAATCATTTTTGTATGGATGCACAGTAAAAAAACAAATCCTTTCCTTTTGGTTGTTTCCAAATTTTCATAAATAACTTTATATTTAACATCTTTGTGCCTAAAGTTGTCTAAAACTGTTGTTTCTATAGGCTTCTAAAAAGTAGAATTAATGAGTTAAATCACACTTAACATTAAGACTTTAATGCTACTGTATTGCATTTCAGAAAAAGTATAAAAAACTTGTGCTTTAGATTTTAGAAATATTCAAGCTATAGGATAATTTGGTTGGATTTGGTGAACAATTGCTTTGGGGCAGTAAAAAATGTGAATTGGTCTAAAATGATCCCAGTTTTCTAATTTGGCAGACTTGGTAAGCTATATCACCACCAGCCAAGGGAAAAGAGAATATAGGAGGAATAGACTTTGCAGGGAAGAAAATGAGCTCTGTGTGGAGCTGGCTGCATTTGAGAGACTGTACTGGGAGAAAACCCAAGTGGTATACAGTGGGCAACTAAAATTATGGTGTGAAATCAGAAAAAGGGGTGGAAAACTCAGTCTAGATTTGAGAGCAGTTTGGCAAGAAAGTGCTGGTCAGAGTCCTACAAGAGGGAGAGAGATGTCAGTAAAAATAGAGGGGTGGGGGAGGAAATTCAGGGGAACATTGCTGCTTTTAAGAGTCGGGGACAAGAGGAGCCATGAAAATAGGTGAAGAGTGATTGGGAAAACCAGGAGTTAGCATTGTTGCAGAGGCCAGGAGTGAGACTTTCCAGAAAAGAAAAAATGGTCTAACTGGCTGTCAACTCTATCAGACGCATTGTCTCCTTGACCATCCCCAAATGAAATTTATAGATAATATAATATACCAATGCCCATAATTTAAAAATCAGTATAATAGCCCAACTATACTATAAAGAAAATGAAATTCTATTTTATATAATAAGTATTTTGATATGTAAACACTGGGATGTAACTAAATGAGATGACATGAGGAAAGAGTCAGATGGTTATTCTGATACATAGAAGTACCATGGTTGGGGATGCTGCGAGTAGAGACGAGTCCACATGAGCTGTATCGCTGCACATGACATAAATTTCCAGAATGGTGAATATTCAGACAAAAGCAAGTACAGGTTCCTGGGGCACCTGGGTGACTCAGTCAGTTAAGTGTCTGACTTCGGCTCAGGTCATGATCTCACGGTTCATGGGTTCAAGCCCCACGTCGGGCACCATGCTGACAGCTCAGCAGCCTGGAGCCTGCTTCTGATTCTGTGTCTCCCTCTCTCTCTCCCCCTCCCCTGCTCGTGTTCTGTCTCTCTCTCTCTCTGTCAAAAATAAACACTTAAAAAAATTAAAAAAGTAAATACAGTTTCCTATCAATTTATACTATAATTGTGTCGATGGAAAATTCAGTATATAAAAAATACCTTAGCTGAATTAGGGTTTAGGTTCCATCTATTATAAACAGGTCTTTCAGCTGTGGTGAATATCCAGCAGGGTATTTGAAATTCACACAGGACAATTCTTTTTTGGTACAGGACTGTCCACTGCATTGTAGGACTCCTAGCATTCCTGGCACTGATGATTAAATACCAGAAAGAGCCCCAGTCATTGCAATTATCAAAAAGCCCTCCCACAGCATTCCAGAACACTCCCTATGGAGAGAGAGAAGTCCAAGAGAGAAGCATAGGTTCACAGTGTCAAATGGTCCGTCTTCGTCTTTAGAGTTCTTTTAGTCTTTAGAGTTCTGCCTAAGCAAGAAATAGAGGGGAAATAACGTAATAGTGTAGCAATCATGACCTCTGTAGAATTCTGTGGTTCTCTCTCCCTAGTCAGATGGTACAGTTTGTCCACTGTTTCTACATAAATCGCTCCAATCCCTCTGTCCTCTCTCAACTATAGGTTCTTAGGTTAATTCATTAGACACACAGTGTTGCTCTGATCTAGCCAGTTTTCAGCCTGCTTATGCACAAAATCTGTTCCTTAAAAGCTGCTTCCAGACCGATGCTTCTAATTACCTGGTTCAAACTTATATTTTAAACATTAAGCAGAACATAATGAGGATTGTGAAAGAAATGCCTCATTTATTCTGGATGATTTTTATGTCACTTATACCGATCATTTTGGGTGCAAAATCTTTCCACAGATCTTCCTGAAAGACCATTCAATTTTAAGTCATGTGACCTTGGACAAGTCACTTAACATCGGAGGCTTACCTTTCTTCATAGTTAAAATACATATGAGATGTGATAAATGTGAAACCCTAAAATACCATAAAATACAGCATCCATAGTTGTTATGGACCACGATTTAGTATCGAAGACCTTGGAATATAAGAATAGGCAGGGTCTTCTTATGCTCGCAGTAATGACAAGTGAGGGAAATTGCTTCTCCAGTGTATCTATGAACGGTTACTTTAAGTGTTCAGACCATGGATAATCTTATATTTACCTCTATTTCATTTCATGTTTATTTTTTCTTCCTCTTTCTGCCTTCCCCTGCCTAAGGGAAATGGGCACACTTGAGGTGAGTAGAAACAATGTGGAATAAAAGTGAAATCCAGGGTTCTGGGGGGTATGTTCTGAGTGAATGAGAATACAGAATTACAGTTAATTTTCTGGGAACTGTCTAAATGGCTTTCTCTGCTCCCCTTCCTTCCCCCACTCCAGTTCCGTGGGATTCCACACCGTGAATTGTAAAGCACAGTATGTATTTCTTGGCAGTGATATTTAAAAGGTGGCAGGTCACCCTCTGTTTGCTGTCATTAGTAAAGGATGTGTGTTTCATTCCAGTATGCTGAGGATTTGATCTAGACTCATCATTCGTTCAGGGAGGCCCACGAAGGTTAAGGGTAATTAAGAAGGACTTCAGAAAATATAATTCACAACATGAATGGAAAATTTTACACCCGGACTCATTCATCATTGTGAGAGTTACTTGAGCTTTACTTGCTCAAGCCTCTATTAGGTCATTCATGCAGTGGTTATTAAGGGGAGAGACGGGTTACATTTTATATAATCATAAAGTTAATTGTATTCTTTATTCATTTTCAATTAGGAAAAACAAAAATATTAGATAACAAACACTGTTAAGCTATTTTCCCTCTTAAAGTCAAACAGTATTTCTCTTTAAGAGAATGTGTATGGTGTGTAATCCTAGACTTGAGATGTTGCAAAATAGATATACAGCAAACTGACTGCACTTAAAATAGCTTCCAAGTTCTTAGTTCTCACAGCACATCTCCCTACATGATGAATACTCCTCTCCCAGCCCCTCTGCTCCTCCCCACAAACTCAGTTTCGTAATAGAGCAGCAAGTTTTGTTCAGGTCCATTTTTTTTTTTTTCCTTCATAATGTGATAAGTAAATCGCAGTGGCTTTTGCTTAAATGTTTTTGCCCCACTTCAGAAATGCTAGAGAAATTGCCACTTTTGAGAATTGGTTCATTGACCTTCAGCATGTAATAGGAAAATGAGGCAATGGTGCTGTGAGCTGCAGAGGGGTGTTAGAACTGATCAGCACCGCCAGGAGGAGCTTCACCCTCCACTGGCCCGTGACATCATGTTGGGTCCCTTGCAGACACATCTGTGCTCCAGTAATTTTGTTCTAGAGTGCCTTGTGTTCCTTAGGTTGTGATACTAAAAAGTCACAGTGGTTTTAAGATTTTCTTATACATTCCTAAGATTCACTAACAGATCTAAAGTTTAGATTTCCGATCTTGCTTTTTGGTCATTTAACAGAACTTGAGCCCCTATGTGTATGTAAAAATACACACCTTTTAAAATTACATGACCAATTTAACTTTTCAATTATCCTTTTTCCTAGATGCATGAAGTAATATTAAGCAGGTTTAAACAGGCATTCTGAAGAAATCAACTGAAGCCTTGAAATCTTATTCTCACAGATTGCCATTAGCGTATTTTCTTGCATATTTGTTTTATTAAAGACTAATTTTCTAAATCAAAGAGTGGAGCTCAGAGCACTATTCTCTCTAGATGAATGGGCTTTTCTACAAGGATTCAGACTCAGTACGAAAAATGCACCAGCAAGTTTTAACTGAGCCTCCTGTCCTTCCCAAGGTCCAGCAAGGCGAGTCAGGTCTTGGAGTTTCTCAGAGCTCCAGTGGGGTACAGCCTGTGCTCCTGGTGGAGAAGTGGGAGAGTGTTGTTCTAACAGCCATGGCTGCTCAGGAAATGGTCTGTTCTTGTGATCTGGGGAAGGGAGAGGATTTCTCTTGCTGTGTCTTAGGCAGGCACATGGCAGCAGCCTGTACCCTGCACACATTCATTTGCTCTGGGTCAGGGGTCAGCAGGCTTCCTGTAAAAGGCCAGATGTAAATATTTTCAGCTTTGTGGTCCATAAGATCTCTTTTGTAACTATTCAACTCAGCCACTGCAGCACAAGTGACTGTGACCATAGACTATACTCAAACAAGTGGGAGTGGCTATGTGTCAGTAAAGCTGTCTTTAAAAAGGCAGCAGCAGACCGGAATTGTCCACATGTAGTTCACTGACCCCTGCTCTGGGTCACGTCCCACGTTTTTATTGGGCTAGCTGGGTGTAGCCCAACCCTTAAGGTGAAAGGCATTTGGGGCCCTAAGTTCCCATTCATTCACATAAAGGGTGACCAGATATTTATAGAGGTTGGGCCTCCCTAAGCACTTGTGAGATCCAGACCAATGCCTGGGACATCATAAGGAAAGATTTAAAACATACAGCCAGGTAACAGTTATACCCTTATATTTCATGTATAACGTTGAAGTCTAAGTTCTAATTATAGCAGGTGGCAAAACCAAACTATCACATCTAAGACCTATAGGCATTTTCTGTGTTTGAGGACAGTCTGGTAAATGGATGGATAGAAATGGTTAACAAAATGTATAGGAGCACGCAAGGGCGATATTCCAGGTATTTAATACCTCTTAGGTCCAGGTGCCTACCAAGAGCAATAGGCCCTAGGAGTAGACAGCCAGCAAGGCTCTATTAGCAAGTACTCACCAGAAAGTTCTTGATAAATGGTAACACAGTATGTACATGTGCACACCCAGATGTCTATGTATGGGTAAAAATATACACATATGTATATACATTTTTTGGGAGAATATAGAGACCATGTGGGCTTACCTTCCTACATTACAAATCTTCATCTTCCCTCTCTGTACTCCTGACTGAGAGAAACAGGACTTACGCTAAGCTTGAACCCATGCCTTCCTGCCCCCTTGGCAGCCTTGCTCATTTCCCACTGGCCCCTTCCTTACAGATCAGTCTTTCTTTTCTAAAAGCTTCTTGCCCCTGCCTTCAAAATGCTTCCTCTTCTAAATCAATAACCACTTATTTGAATACAACATTTTCTATTGGACATATTACTCATTTTCTTCAGAAAAGGTTAGGTAGTCATCATGTAGGCTAAGAAATTCAGTGGTAACCAATTAACTGCACTTTTTTAAAGTTAATGTTTCACACCCCTTTTTCCTTTCTAAATTCTGTGAAGTTCAGCTTTGTTGTTGCTTTTCAAAAACACCTCATTACAATATCCTATAGTTCTTATAAATAATGAGATCAGCAAGTTAACCTGTTTAACAAAGTCCCATCAGGCCTTTGGTGAATGAAAGGAGCAAAGTCCAATGTCTGTTGGAATCTATTTGTGTTTCTTTCTCCTTTTCATGTATATATGCACACACACAGTCTTCTGTGATTTTACATGTCATTAAAAATTAATTTAAATGTACAAATTTAACAAATAACAAATGGAAAATGAGATATTAGCCAGGGTGGCTGCTGGTAGAGAGCTCTGGAAACTGATAATGGCAATAAAATAAGGTTTATGCAGGCAGATTTCAGAGCTCAGCAGAGTGGCAAAACTTACATGCCTATGTCCAATAAATATTTATTGAAAGTAAATAGACTTTGGAGGCCTAATAGATCCCTGCCTGTTTGTCTGTTAGGGTTCAGGTGTTATGTAAGGTTAACTTTCTGTGTAAGATATACCCGTTTTCAAAATCTGTCCTGCTTTGTGGAAGACAGCTCCTTTTTTTTTTTTTTTTTTTTTTTTTCCTTTTGGCATCAATATGCCTCACCTGAAGCAAGACTTGAGAAATGGAAAAAAACCTAGGTCACTTTGATGCTTTTTGGAGTTTGTTCTCTGTCACTTTGAGACTGGAAAAGAAAAGATGGCTGTCAAGTCCTGGATCCCTGTCTTGAGAATATCGTTTGAGGCTAGAATCATCCTGGCAGTTGTCTCTGGAGCAGTACATACAACTTAAGGACTCTGGATTTCTGTGAAATTGTATGTGGTATTTCTCCCCTTCTCTGCTTCCTCAGTCTTCTGTTTCCTTTTCTCTTCCATAATAGCATAGCTTTGTTATCTTTTGGGAGCTGGCACTGCCTGGAACTGATTTCTGCAATTTGGAGGTCCATGAGAGAGAGGAAATTAGAGAACAGTGATTAACCTCAGATAATGGTTTTATAAAAACAAGTTTTTTTTTTAAATGAAGCCTTGAGTTTAAAGGAAAAGCATTAAACTTAGAAGGAAGAAGAAGATAGGTTTCTTACTTGTTTAATAAAATTTAGAATTTTCTGGAACATTAAGAGAAATTATAAAATGACTCAACCTATAAAGTAATTCTCTGAAACATATTTCTTCATTACAACATTCACTTAAAAAGGAATTTCCCTATATACCTACTATTTTTCCATCTCTGTACATGTGATATTTACTTGGATGAAGCAGGCATCATGTGAAGAACTATGATATGCTGGGGGATGTCAGATTAAATCTAATGTAATTTCTAATTTCAAGTAGTTTTAAAAACTAATAGTTTAGGTGAGTCATATGCTCAAGTCAATGTAGTACACAACAGTAAGTGACATATATTGGCAGATAATTTTCGTCTGGTAAGATCAGGGACAGTATCTTAGAGAAAGTGGTACTTATTTTAATTCTTGGTTTATGCAACATCTCATCTTTCTCTCAACATGTACAGTTTTATTCTTTGGTAAAGTGTTCAAGTCATTAGTCCATTATAAAAATTCAATTGCTTGTTTTATCATTATTCAATTTTGAAAGTTCTTTAAATATTCTGGATTCAACTATGAGATATGTGATTTGGAAATATTTTCTTGTAGAAAAGTTCATTCTTTTCATTCTTTTAATGGTATCTTTGAAGAGCAGATTTTAAGTCCATGTTATATAGGTTTTATCTAATGTATCATGCTTTTTGTATCTTACCTTTGAAATCCTTACCTAACCAAAGGTCATAAAGGTTTTCTTATATGTTTTCCTTCTAAAAGTTTCAAAAGCTTTTGGGTTTTATATTAGGTCTATGACCCATTTTGAGTTGATTTTTGTATATGGTATGAGATATCGATGGAAGTTCTTTTTATTGCTTCTTTTTTTTAAGTGGATCTTCAGTTGTTTCAGTGCTGCTTATTGAGAAAATTCTTTCCCTCACTGATTTGCTTTGCACCTTTGTTGAAAACCAGTTGACAGCATAGGTGCAGATATAGTTTGGGGCTTTATTCTGTTCCATTGGATCTCAGTGTGTTTGATGTCAATACTATATTGCTTTCTCTTGTAGCTTTATAAGTGTTCTGATCTTTCTTTCTTTCTTTCTTCCTTTCTTTCTTTTCATAGTTGTTTGGCTATTCTATGTTCTCTGTATTTCCATATGACCTTTAGAAATCTTGTCAATTTCTACAAAGAAGACTGCTGGGATTTTTACTGGGATTGCTTTAAGTCTATAGATCAATTTGAGAAGAATTAATATTACAAAGTAGTGAATCTTCCAATCCATGTATGTACCAGTTATATCTCTCCATTTATTTAGGTCTTTTTTATTCCTCTTAGCGATGTTTATACTTTTCAGTATACAGGTCTTACCCATCTTTTGTCAGATTTATCCTCCTATGTAGTTTACATTTTTAATGCTTTGGAAATGGTATTGTTTTTAAATGTTGATTCTAATTACTGTTAATATGTAGAAATCCAATTGCTTTTTGTATTGTATGTTGTCTACAACATTGTATATTGGTCTTTATCTTGTTACTTGCTAAACTAATTTGTTAGTTTTAGTAGTATTGTTTTTTCTGTATTCTGTAGGGTTTTCTACCTAGACGATCATGATATCTCCATGTAAAAATAGTTTACTTTCTTGCTTCCAATCTGGATGCCTTTACTTTTTTTTTTTTCTTGTTTGATTACACTGCTTAGAATCTCCAGCACAATCTTGATTAAAAGTGGTGATAGCAGTCATCCAGGTTTGTTCTTGATCTTAGTGGGGGAAGCATTCAGTCTTTCACCATTAAATATGATTTTAGGAGTTTTTCCTAGATACCCTTGACAAGCTGAGGTAGTTCTATTCCTAATTTGCAAAGTGTTTGTTTGTTTATTTTTACAGGAATGGATGCTAGATTTTGTCAAATGCTTTTTCTGTATCTCTTGTGATTTTCTGTATCTCTTGTGATGATCATGTGATTTTCATTGTTTACTCTTAAATAATTAAATGCAGTGAATTAAATGAGTTAACAATTTTCAAATGTTGAATCATCCTAGCTTTCCCAGGATGAACCCCACTTAGTCATGATGCATTTTCCTTTTTAAATATTCTTGGATTTGATTTGCTAAAATTTTGTCAAGAATGTTTGCATCTGCATACATGGAGGGTATTTGTGGCTTTCTTCTCATCTATTCACCTGCCTTGTTTTGGTATTTGGGTAAAGCTGGCCTCATAGAATGAGTTAGTAAATGTTTCCTTCTACTTAATTTTCTGGAAGAATTTGTGTAGAATTGGTATTATTTCTTCTTTCAGTGTTTGGTGAATTCTCTGGTAAAGCCACCTGAACCTGGAATTTTCTTTGTAGGAAGATGTTTAACTACAAATTCAATTTGTTTGTTTAATAGATACAGGGCTACTCAGATTATCTGTGTCTTCTTGAGTGAGCTTTGGTAGATTGTGTCTTTTAAGAAATTTGTTTTTTACATCTTAGTTGTTGAACTTTTTTTTTTTTCAAAAATTTTTTAATGTTTATTTATTTTTCCGAGAGAGAGAGAGAGAGAGACAGAGCGTGAGTAGGGAAGGGGCAGAGAGAGAGGGAGGGAGACACAGAATCTGAAGCAGGCTCCAGGCTCTGAGCTGTCACCACAGAGCCAGGCGTGGAGGTCAACTCTTGAACTGCGACATCATGACCTGAGCCAAAGTCAGAGGCTTAACCGACTGAGCCACCCAGGCACCCTTGAGTTGTTGAACTTACTGGCATAAAGTTGCTTATAATATTTTCATATTATCCTTTTAATATCTGTAAAATTTGTAGTCATGTCACTTTTTCCTTGCTAGTTTGTCTTCTCTTTTACCTCATCTGTCTGGATAGAGGTTTATTAATTTTATTGATCTTTAAAACAATAAGCATTTGGTTTCAGTGATTTGTTATTTGTTTTCTGCTTACTTTGGGTTTAATTTATTCTTTTTCTGATTTTTTTAAGGTGAAAGCTGAAGTCACTGGTTGGATAGCTTTCTTGTTTTCTAATACTGATGATTAGTGCTATAAATTTCCCTCCAACCCCTAATTTTGCTGTATCCCACAACTTTTGTAATGCTGTATTTTTAATACTTTTATAGTTCATATTTTCACCTTGTTTTCTTTTTTGACCCATTGGTTATTTAGAAGTTTGTTATTTAATTTCAAAATTTGTGAGGATTTTCTACATGTATTTTTGCTGTAGATTTCTAATTTAATTCATTTGTAGTCAAAGAATATGTTTCTATGACTTGAATTATTTTTCATTTATTGACACTGGTTGAATGGACCAAATATCTATATGGGTAAATGCATACTTGAGAAGATTATGTATTCTGATATTGGTAGGTGGAGTGTTCTTTAATTTTCAATTAAGTAAGTTTCGTTTTATACTTAATTGATTTACTCTGTACTTGTTCTCCACACTGTTGAAAGAGGGGTTTTGAAATCTCTTACTGTAATTATAATTTTTATCTGTTTTTCGTGGCTGGTCCATCGGTTTTTGCTTTATATGTTTTGATTCTCTGTTATTTGGTACAGAGTTTAAAAGTTTAAGATTGTTATTTATTCTTGATTGACCTTTTTTCTATTATAAAATGATTTTTATTAATCTCTAATAATATTTTTTGCTTTGTAATCAACTTTTTCTGTTACTAATAGAGCCATCTAGCTTTCAATCTTTTCAGCATGACTTTTAAAAAACATATATTTTTTTAATTTTTTTTAACATTTATTTATTTTTGAGACAGAGAGAGAGCATGAACAGGGGAGGGTCAGAGAAAGAGGGAGACACAGAATCTGAAACAGGCTCCAGGCTCTGAGCTGTCAGCACAGAGCCCGACGTGGGGCTCGAACCCACGGACCGCGAGATCATGACCTGAGCCGAAGTCGGATGCTCAACCGACTGAGCCACCCAGGCGCCCCAAAAATATTTTTACTTTTAACCTGTTTGTGTCTTTATGTTTATTTTTATTATTATTACTTTTTATGTTTATTTATTTTTGAGAGAGCACAAGCAGGGGAGGAGTATAGAGAGGGGGTCAAAGAGAGGGGGACAGAGGATCCAAAGCTGTCTCTGTGCTGGCAGCAGCGAGCCCGATGTGTGACTCAAACTCATGAACCGTGAGATCACGACCTGAGTTAAAGTCAGTTGCTTAACTATTTGAGCCACCCAGGTGCCCCCTGTGTCTTTATATTTAAAGTACATTTCTTGTTGACCGTGTTTTTTGTATCTTGTTTTTCAATCTAATCTGACAATCTTTGTCTTTTAATTACCATTTCTTCTGCTCTTCATTTCTTGGTATAGATCAGTGTTTTTGCTTGGTATCATTTTTCTTCTGCTTGAATGATTTCCTTTAATGTTTCTTGAAGGAAAGTTCTGTGACTAATGAATCTTTCAATTTTATGTTTGAAAAAATTTGATTTCCATCTAATTTTTGAAAGATATTTTCACTGAATATGCAATTGTAAGTTGATTGTTTTTCCTTCAAGTATTTAAAAGATGTCGCTATGCTCTTTGGATTGCATTGTTTTTGACATGAAATCTGCTGATATTCTTTTATTTGTTCCTCTTTACATACTGTTTTTGTATTTTACTCTGATTTTAAAATTTTTTTTCTTTATCTCTGGCTTAAAGAATTTGATTATGGTGTGCCACAGTAGTTTTCTCTGTGTTTCTTACACTCTGAGTTTATTGAGCTTCTGGAATCTGTGGCTTTAAAGTTTTCATCAAATTTGGAAATTCTCTTTGGGCCTTTAAAAAATCTTCTCTGTGTTCACTTAACATGTCAGCTTTTACTCTAGCTTCTTCTTTCTTTTTTAAATTTTTTAATGTTTATTCATTTTTTAAGAGAGAGAGAGAGAGAAAGAGAGAGAGACAGAATGTGATTGGGGGAGGGGCAGAGAGAGCAGGAGCCACAGAATCTGAAGCAGGCTCAAGGCTCTGAGCTGTCAGCACAGAGCCTGATGCAGGGCTGTAACTCATGAACCGCAAGATCATGACCTGAGCTGAAGTCAGATGCTTAACCAACTGAGCCACCCAGGCACCCCCATCCTCTAGCTTTTTGAACATACAGGAGAAAGTTGTAATAACTGTTTCAGTGTCCTTGTTTATTAATTCCATCATCTGTGTCATTTCTAAGTCTGTTTGTATTAATTGAGTTTTCTCCTCATTATAGGCCATAGTTTCCTGTTTCTTTGCTAACCTGGTAATTTTTTTTTAATTGGAATTAAAGTTGTGAATTTTATCTTTTGGGGGCTGGATATTTTTATATTTCTGTAAGTATTTTTGAATTTTTTTCTGGCATTTGAAAACTGATACTATTGTGTCTTGCTTTTAAGGTTTGTTGGGTGTGACCAGAGTAGTATTTCATCTAAGGAAAAATTCTCCCTACTGTAGAGGTGAAATGCTTCTGAGTACCTCATCCAGGGTCCTATAAACCATGAGCTTTTTCACTTTAGTTGCTGAGAACACAAACTATTCCCAGCCCTCTGTGATTACTGGGATCCTTTCGTCTGGTGACTCCTGGCCTGGGCTAGTTTCCATATATGAAACCTGAAGATGTGAGTAGAATCCTCTTGAAAATCTCTAGAGTTCTCTCCATCTGGAGATTTCTCCTCTCCATTATCCTGCCCTGTGAGCTCCATGGCTTCCTTGACTTCTAGCTCCATTTCCTAAACCCAGACCAGCAGGCTTAGCTGGGTTCCCTGTTACTGACCCATGACCTGGAAGCTCTCTCTAGGCCATAATCTGGGGCCACTGTAGGACTCAACTTGTTTGTTTTCTGTTTTTTGAGATCACTGTTTTTGGTCTACTGTCATTCACTAATCTTGAGAATCTTTTAATATAGTAGTGTGTGTGTGTGTGTGTGTGTGTGTGTGTGTGTGTGTTCTTTATTTTAGGCAAGAGGTAAATCTAGTTCCTGCTACTTAATCTTGGTTGGAAGTCAGCACATTTATATTGTGGTCACATTATGTTGTGTTGGTCACAGAGGCTCTATTTATTTATCTATTTATTTTGCTTTTTTTTAGCTGAGTGCATCTGTTTATGCCATTTCTATTGATGTTTATTCAAGTTCACTGATTTTTTTTCCCAATGTCGAATCTGCTGTTAATTCCACCCAGTGGAAGTTTTATTTCACATGGATTTCTTATGTATAGAAATTTCATGGTTTGTATCTCTTGTTTCTTTCTGCATTATGTTCATGTTTTAAGTCCTTAAGTGTTTGTAATATTTTCCTTATAGCTGTTTTGACTTTTTTTTTCCTGCCAATTCCATCATCTCTGTGTATTTCTACTGGCTGACTTTATTCTGAGTCACTTTTTATTCCTTCTTCATATGTCTATTAATTTTCATTGGCTAGTTGAACTTGTGAATTTTAGATTGTGGCTTGACAGATTTTGTTGTATTTTTTTTAAAGAATTCACAAATTTGTTTTGGCAGACAGTTGGTGGAATTTTAGGGGGGGCAAATGCATTCTAAAGTAGCCTCTTGCTAGGTTAAATCCAATCCTACTAATAAGACATGAGCCTTCTAAGGTTTCTACTGTGTCCTGTTTGTTCTTCCATGCCCCTTTACCCTGGCTTATGTGAAGTCTGATGCTTTGTTGTAGGTGAAAGCAGAAGTCCACCTGACACATTTTTAGTATACACACCACTTTCTTGGCCCTGTTTGAACTCTGGAAAGTTTTCATATTAAAGCTTCCTGGTTCTTTTCCCACCTACTCTTGTGAAGGTTCAGTTCTGGAGTCCTGATAAGTGTTTAACCAAAGTGTCCATGCTGATGCCTGGAATAGTTTCACTTCTAGATCCTGCCATTCTGGTACTCTGACAAGCAAATTCTAGTTGACTCGGCCTTTCTGAGCTTTGATATCTGCTCCTTTTCCTCTTTGAGACTGCTGCTGGGTTATCTTCAGTATCTCTTTCTCTGTGAAATTGCCTCCAAATAGATAGGCATATCCATTGGGAGACTCACTGCCTTTGTTTGCTTTCTGCAGGCACCACAGTCCTGCACTGCCTGTTGTTAAGTTTAAAAACAATCGCTTCCCTTTTTTGTCCAGTTTCCTATTGTTTACAGAAGTAGGGTAATTCTGAACCCTGTTGGTCTCTCATGGTTGGAGATGGACGCTCACTTTATGAATTCCTAATTACACATCTGCATGCATGAGTACATACAGTAGTATTTGTTTTAGTTTAATCCATCCTTCTTAGAATAAAATCTCAATGAGGGCTAGGTTTTTTGGTTTATTGTATTTATAGTATTTAGAATAGTGTCTGGCACCTTGGACCTCATATCTAGTATTAATAGGTACCCAATAAATATTTGTTAAATTATTCATCATCATCATATTGTAGTCATTGTAGTCAGCAATACATTTTTATTCTCTTTATGCGTATGTTTCCTATTTCATCTTCACCTCTAAATCACTCTCAGATTAAATTCTTGGATACTTTGCAGAAATCTAGTTTTCTCTGTTCTGCTGCCAAACCAAAATTTTGGCTGATTGTTAAGAAAGTTGGAGCTGAGTAGAGGAAGTATTTGAGTTTAATGGTCTGTATCTTCATGTGAATTCTAAGGCAGTCACATACAAATTACTTTTACGTCTTTCATGCTTTCATGGAATTGCCAGTAAGTGCATAGATAGAAGTATGCTCAGAATTCCATCAGCCCAGGTTGAGAGGAATGCAGAATGGGTTTGAGGAATTCTTTCCTTCAGGAGAAGCCACCTAAAATGGATCTTAAGTCAGGAGGGGAGGGAAGACTCCAAGCATAGGGAAAACATGAGCAAAGGCACTTAGTCCTTAATCTGTAGGACTTGTGGTTGAGGCACAATGTATGACATTGTCCTGAAGTCTCATTGTAACATCCAGGTAGACATGTCCAGCATGCCATTGGATGAGTCTAAGAGAGTAGTCAGGAAAGGAGTTAAGGACTGGAAAGATACTAGCACATAGGTCAAGGCTAAACTCTGACATAGGAAGAGCTTTTTTGAAGGAGAAGAGTCTAGACTATATAGAATCATAAAGTATGAAGAACCTTGAGAGAGAGATATACGGATATATATAGGGATTGGTGGTTTAAGGGGATTCAGAAAGTACACAAAGAAATAATGGTTGGAAAGGTTTAATGAGAATCAGGACAGAGTGGTCTTGCTAGGAGAGAGTTGTGTTTCGCTAGAATTACTTAGGATAGGCATGGCGGGTGGTGTTTTTAAAAATACATATACTCAGGTCGTTCTCCAAATCTGAATAGAAATTTCTGTGAGTAGGAACCAATGATGTGCATTTTATAAAGTTCCCTAAGAAATTTTTCACAGAGTGAAATTATGAGCCACTGGAGTAAAGTTTCAAGAAGAAAGACTCATCAACCCAGTGAAATTTAAAGGAAAGTACTAGTCCAGTGGGACTGTAAAAGTATCCACAGTGTTTGGCCACTTGAAGAATATTCCTGGATTCTGAATCTTGTTGCTAGAAACTAAAGTCATGTTTTGCCAAGTTTCTTCAATAGTGTGTTAATGTAATAAGCATCCATTGAATGAATGAATAAATCATTAAAATGTAAGATTCTGAATGTTTTTGGTAACTCTTTTGGTAGATTAGAGAGAAGTAGTTTGGGGGAAGGAGGAAGAGGGGCAGGCACCATCTTTGAACTGGCTGATCGTTATGCTTTTTGAATTTGCTGATTATCATGCGGTCGCTCCTTAAAAGTGGAAATGGTCCAGCCTCCATTCCTTTGCAAAGTCTATTCTGTTCATTCAGTAAACATTTTCTAAGGGTTTGCTATGCAGCACTCCTTTAATATGTGTCTATTAAGTACATCCAAATATACTTTCTAGTACCGCAGACCTTACATCTTTCTGTTTATTATGTTCAGAAGTGCAGAGGTGTGTAGGAGAGGCTCTGAGGAAGCTTTCACTTACCATCATCCTGGAGTTTTTAACACTACAGATCTATTTCTTTTTCTATAACAATATATTTTTATGTCTTCTTTTGAGAAATACATAGTGCCTCTTTTCCTTTTTTCTTTCTAGAATAATAAAACCAATAAAATCTTTTATGAAAGAGCACATTTCCCAAAAGGTTACTCAAGTAGCCATAACTAATAGTCACAGCCTTTCCCATAGTTACTCATTTTTCATTAATGAATTATTATATATCCACATTTACCAAAAATTTAAGAAAACTGTTCTTTGGTATTGTTGTTAAAGATGTGATTTTAAAAGTTTGACTGGAGACTGACATTTTCCTAGAAGAATTCTATAATGGAAATAAATGGGAAACTATGAGTCATTTAGTAAAATTCAAGGTCAATGAAAATAGTTGTAGAGGTTGTTTATTGAATAAGAATGCCAAGGGGTCAAGTGGGGCAGAGATTGAGCTTTGCTCCATTAGCCAAACCACATTTTTTCAGAGAGGATAGACTTTACTGAATTCATACAGAGGTGCTATATATATGGGCTAGCAGGAACCCTTGTAGAATTTCATTTTATAATTCTACTTAAATACAGGTATCCTGTTAAGCAAAATCTGGTATTCTTTTACTTTAAAGAAGGAGCTTTTTCATGGAAAATGAAAACTCTCTTGCCCATTCATCAGAAAACCAAAAAAGCCTCAGCTTCTTTTATAAATAAATGCAAGTAAATACAGTGAAGTGAAAGACCTAAGTCATTTGTGTCATTTGTATTTCTTCTTTAAAGGGACAAAAGCTCAACAGTTTGGGGCACAACAGAGTGTATTCAGGGAATTACTGATTATCATAATTAATCCCAGCCAGTGGTAAAGAAAGAAGATAACATTACTTGCAAATGAGTGGATAGGAAGCCTTCGGAGAGGGAAAACTTCCTGCTGGGGTTACTCCTCTTAGAAAGAAAAAGCTTCCTCTAAGATGACAGAAAAGTAATCACTCTCCATTCCCCAGGGCATAAACTATTGATCTGGGGTTTATAGTTGTCTGTCTGCTTTCAGAGATCAGGTACTGAACTACTTAAGCTATTCATCTTGAACGTGGTAGAGCTTCAGAGGCATTGGCAACAAGAGCCCCCACCACGTGAAGTCAAGCATTATGAAATTAGTTATTTGATTCTCTTTTGGTGGAACTTGCAACTCTTACCTTCACATTTAACGTGGGCATTCAGGTTACTAGTCTATGCCTTTCCTGTCATTCTGTGAGGGGGACTTTGATGACCTTAAATTCTGACAGTTGTTTTGTATGGCATTTTTAAAGCATGTGAAGTGCTCCGACTGCTGCCTCTTAATGGTTTGCTGAAGGAATTTATCTTAGGATGAACAATGTTATAAGTAAATTGGAGATGGTGAGGTAGACAAGTAATTGAAAATACCTTTAATTGATTGATGATGATGATGATTACCAATAGCAACTGTAATAAAAATGTGAATTTAGAATTTATTATTTTACTTCAACCTGGCTGTGATACTTGGGAAATGTCTCTATATGCCACAAGGAAAATCGAGTAAAATGGAATTCAGCTTCTAGTTCCTCAAATGGTTTTAAGTAAAATACAAGAATTATTGATACTATTTCAAGAAATTCTAATACATTCTAAAATGCCAACCAATGGATAAATTAACAATGGGATTTATGTTTAATAGTGCTAATATATTCCTTTTAGACCAGATATTTAGCAGTTGTTTTTTTATGTGTGGTATCTGTATCTTATATACAACTTAATATAACCAGTGTATTTAGTCTGTTACACCTGTCAGCTTTATTTATTTATTTATTTTTTAATTTTTTTTTTCAACGTTTTTAATTTATTTTTGGGACAGAGAGAGACAGAGCATGAACGGGGGAGGGGCAGAGAGAGAGGGAGACACAGAATCGGAAACAGGCTCCAGGCTCCGAGCCATCAGCCCAGAGCCTGACGCGGGGCTCGAACTCACGGGCCGCGAGATCGTGACCTGGCTGAAGTCGGACGCTTAACCGACTGCGCCACCCAGGCGCCCCATCCTGTCAGCTTTATTAGTTTACTTTCAGATTTTTTAGAGAAATTTGTACTAAATTTTTTTTCTCTCTTGTGAAGCACCTTTGCATACATCTTTGTTCTTTAATGAAAACTTTGGGGACGGAAATTCCAACATATTTTTTGATAAAAAGATCCACTTGATTATCATTTGCATTTTAAGAAATACATTAATGGAAAAAAGAGAATAGCCTCTACTGTAAAAGTGTGAAGCTCTTGGGTTTTTTGGGTGAATGAGTGAAGAATGTAAAGTGTAAATGGATCAAGAGACTGGTGACTAGGGGAAAATGAACATGGAATTAGATATCAGGAGATTAAATTTGTAGTTGTAGTTCTCAGTAATTAGCTATGTGCTCTTGGATGAGTTACTTCATTTCTCGGAGCTTCATTTTTTTAAATGTGATGTATTTGAGTATTTCTCAAATTCCCTCTCAGATCCCCAAGTCTAGCTTTTCTGTCTCATCGGAAACCCTAGTTATTATGGCTTTCCAATTTAAACCTGTTTATACAAAAGTTAGGGGTAGCCATCTTAAAGTTAGCCAGTAAAAACAAATGGAACATAAAATTATTATTGCTCAAGGGGACCCCATAGAACTAAAACCATCATGGAATAAACTAAGTCTGAGTGTGGAAAATGTATTGTGAAAGAAAGAATTGAGAGATAATTATTCATCCAAATGACCAAGTCATTCTTGCCAGAATTTAGTAAGTTGGATTTATATTTCGCCTTGGATTTTTACTGAGTAGTTTAAAGTTGAGCTGTTATTGCCTTATGAGGAAAAAGGCTGAGGAAAACCTTTAATAAGATGGACTACAGAGCTGTTTAAAACCCGTGCATGTGAGAATGACCACGTGAGGCTCCAAGGAGAGGGACTACCCGATTATCCCTTTGATCTTGTTTATGATTTTGTCCTGCTATGGTTGAACTTTTGGAGTCGAAGAAGGGCGACAGATAAAAAAGAAATCGAAAAAAAGTATAAGGATGCAACAGAATAGAGTTTTCGTGTTTTGTGGCTGACCATTGAATGACTAGGTGATAGCAACAATAAATAGAGACCAGAGATGTGGAAGAAAAGAGATCACATGGTTGCATTCCAGCAAATCGTCACAGCCCGAGAGAGGCAAACTTTCAGACACCAGATTGGGAGACTCATCTGGTTAGTTACTTTGACAAGTCATGCATAGTAACACCAGCCACGGCAGGCCCTTCAAAACCACAGAATAAAAATGCACACTGACATTTGGTACTAAACAGTAGAGAGAATGTATAACTTGCTTTTGAATGAAAAAGACAATCTTTAAAAAAATTATTTATCTAGATTTCTTGGATAAGTGTAATTTTAGAAGCACCAAACATAGATATCTAAAACTGTTATAATGACATATATCACTGAATGTAGAAAGGATAGAATTCTATTAAAGAGCAAGGGAAAGCTTCTTTTTGCTTACATTCTATTTTATAGATATTTTTTTCCTGGATATCTCCTAATCAAATAAAAAAATACCAGCTTCTGAGTAATGATTAGGTGTCACCAAATTAGTTTTCCACTAATAATTTTAACTTATCTTTGAGGATAATGTGATGAGTCACTTGTGGGACTGACTGAGCTTCACCAAAATCAGTATCTACATCAAACTCATAAACTGTATATTGGTTTTAAAATACAACATAAAGCGTTCTTACTTGGTGATTTCCTGTGCCTTAAAAACAGCCATTTTAGCCTGTCACCTGTTTAGAGGATTATTAGTTGAACAGGTAACGCTGTTTCCCATCTGTGACTATTACTCTTTGCTCCAAGCAGCCAAAGAACCTTTTCATAGGGGTGTCTTTCCATCCATGACCCTTTTTTGAAAACTTGATTCTTTTTTGATTTTTAAAACTTATTTGAAATCCCAAAATATTTTTTTGAAGATATTTTTAGAGCAGTTTTAGGTTCAAAGCAAAATTGAAGAGAAGATACAGAGACTTCCTGAATATCTCCTGCCTCCCACAGGCACAGCATCCCCTATTATTAACATCCCCTACCAGAGTATTGCATGTTACATTAATGACCCTACACTGACACGTCGTTATCAACCAAAAGTCCATAGTTTACATTAGAGTTAATTATTGGTATTGTGCATTCTGTGGGTTTGGACAAATGTGTAATGACCTGTATCCGTCATTAAAGTATCATACAGAATATTTTCACTGCTCTAAATAGCCTGTGTGTTCCATGTGTTCATCCCTCCCAGCTCTCCTTCAGCCCCTGACAACCGCTGATATATTTACTGTCTCCATAATTTTGCCTTTTCCAGAATGTCATATAGTTGGAATTATATGGTATGTCGCCTTTTCAGAACATCTTCTTTCATTTAGAAATATACATTGAAGTTTCCTCCATGTCTTTTCATGATTTGATGGCTCATTTCCTGTTAGCGCTGAATAACGTTGCATTATTTGGATGTACCACGTTTATCCATTTACCTACTAAGGGATAGGATAAAGCTGCTATAAATATCGATGTTGCAGGTTTTTGTGTGGACATAAGCTTTCACCTTCAGTAAATACTGAAGAGAGTGATTGTTGTGTTGTATGATAAGGGTATGTTTAGCTTTACAAGAAATAGCCAAACTGTTTTCCAAAGCACCTGTACTGTTTGCATTCCCACCAGCAGTGAATGAAAATATTTCTTGCCCCACATCCTCACCAGCCTTTAGTGTTATCAGTGTCAAAACACTTTTAATTATCAAAATTTAATAAAAAGGTGATTTTTTTCTCATACAGTTTTTAATTGATGAATAATTCATATAACAAAATTTACTCTTTTTAAAGTGTACAATTCAAACAAACCAAAGTATACAATTCAGTGGTTTTTAATATAGTCACAAAGTTGTGATACCATCACTTCTATCTAATCTCAGAGTATTATCCTCATGCCAAAAAGAAACTCCATACCTGTTAGCAATCAGTCTCTATTTCCCCATTCCCTCAACCAAAGTAGGTGAAATTGAAGAAAGATTATATTTTGATTTTGTCGTGTGTGTGTTTATATATGCCCATATAAGTGATATACTCTAATTATGTGGTAGCTATATAAGCATTGATTCTCACTAGTGGTGTCTTTTGATAAAGCAGTAGATAGAACATGACATAGATTATTTTTATTTTTTTAATTAATTAATTATTTTTATTTATTTATTTATTTATTTTTGAGAGAGAGACAGAGCATGAACTGGGAAAGGGCATAGAGGGAGACACAGAACTTGAAATGGTCTCCAGGCTCCGTGCTGTCAGCACAGAGCCCGACATGGGCTCAAACTCACAAACTATGAGATCATGACCTGAGCCAAAGTCAGACCCTCAACTGACTGAGCCACCCATATGCCCTGGCATAGATTACTTTCAAAGTCAAGCATGTGGAGTTGACTTTCTTTCATAGCTAGAAGTACAGAAAAGCATGCTCTTCTCCCCATCCATCCTCAAAAAAGATTCCATCATTCTCTCTTGCAGAAGAGCTTGTTGTCCCATTAAAATCTCCCCACCTTGCAAGTTCCTGGGGTTCAGTGTTTAATGGTTGGAAGTTGTTCTCTCCATGTTGCAACGTTTGCCCTTCCTAGCCCAGTGCTTGTGCTCAGAGGTGTTATGTACATGCTTAAGAATTTAATTGCTGATAGGAACCTCAGTTAGTTAACAAAATTCCAGCTTTCAAAACCATTTCAAATATTCCCTGATGAGTGACTGAGATTTGTTTGCTGTTTTAAGCCTCCACCTAATCTACAAACACATTTTTCTGTATTTTTTTTCCTGCCAACAGAGAGGTTCAGGCAGACCTGCTTACCTTTTGATGGAGTGGTTTCATCAGCTTTATTCTTGTTCCCCAAAGAGGGGTGAGGCAGGTCAGGAGAGGAACAGAAAACCGGGATGGCAGGAAGAAAATGAAGGATGCCAGATGATATTGAAAGACAGAGTCAGTGAGCCTGAGAAAGAGAGTGGGAACCTGCTGTGTGTTCTTGTTTCTATTACTCTGAAACTATAGCTTCCCTTTATCACCGTTGCCTTTCAAGTGCTTTTTTGCAAGACATCCAAGTTGAGCTTGTTTATACACATGTTAGAATCCAAAGATTGCTGAGAAGCCAGTGCATAAAAACAAGGGATTTGTCGTCTTACTTTATCTAAATGGCCTCCTGAGGGAGCTAAGGGACAAAGAGCTGCATTACCGGGACTGTGCCTAGCTAGGGTCTGTCCCACAGAGTGAGCAATGTCACTTTGCAAGAGCCCTGCTGCAAACCCTCACTGAGGTCAGGAGCCAAGATGATGTCTCTAGATGGTCATGCTGTGGTGCCATTGACATCATTAAAGACAATGACAATGGAAAATCCAATCCTCTTTTAGAAAGAGGAGGGGGAAATCTTTAATTTTGGTATATTCTTCCTAATATTCTTGGAATATATTTGATTTGAGAACAGTGTGACTATATTCCTTGTATATTTAGGTAGGGATATCTTCAGCAGGAATAGTTTAACTCTGTAGTACACTGAGCAAGGCCAGACCAAGACATGAGATTAGGCATGCTAATAATTTGGCAGCTCTTAATATTGAAGATCATTACATTAGACACACCTTCCTTTAGGAGGCAGGTTATTGACTGGATTCTTACTTGAATAATCCTCTTAGTGGAGTGGAGAAGGCATATAATCTACTCTAAATGACTTATTAAAGTATTCCTTCTAGTTATATCATTGAGAATTATCTGGGCTGGAAGTAATAATAATGACAACAACAAAGATTAGCATAGTCTTCAAAAATAGGAGCTTGTTGTTCTCACATTTCTAGAAGACCAGAGATAGGCAGCATCTGATACTATTTTTGAGACTCAGTAATATCGAGGCTGATCACTGTAAGTTTCTTGGCTTTTCTCTCATCATTGCAAGATGGCTGCTAAAGTATCAGTCATCTTGTCTACGTTCCAAGAAGGAAGAAGGAGAAGAGAAAGCAATGGCACTTATTTTAAGAAAACAAAAGATCTCACTGAAACCATGGAGAAGAATTTTTCTGATGTGATTTGGCCAGAACTTAAGGGAGTTGAGGAAACAAGAAGGCTTGGGGATGGGGTTGGATCAGAGAGAAGTTCTGATAAATGCAGTTTTATTTATCTCATTTTATTTCTAGAGATATTTTAGTGCCCTCCATAATAGCCTGAACATAAATCTAGTTATGGGCATGCTAAAAAATTAAATTATAGCAGTCACTTTACATATGGGTTTACTATGTGCCATGCATTTCACATATTATTAATCCTCACTAATCCTCATAATAACCCCAGGACATGTGTATGATTAATATTCCCATTTTACAGATTAGGCAGTGGGGGACAGAGGTTCAATAGCTTGTGCAAAGTTATAGATCCAGCAAGTGTCAGAGCCCACATTGAAACCTGGGCCAGCTGGCTTCACAGTTTTTCTCTAAATCACCACATATTTCTTCTCTGGTACAAAGATATGTATAGTAATACACAGATACACTAATACCTGAGGGGACTTTTGAAATTAAGAAAGATTACTGTTAGGGAGAGCATTTGGACAGTATTGAAAAGGTTTGAATTTATATTCTGGCTCCATTGTCAATAGTCATTCATTCAGCAAATATTTCTGAGTTCCTGTTACTGGCCAGATACTGTGTAAATGAGACAGACATGGTTCTTCTATATTCTGCTGGGGAAAATCATTCCAGAAAAATGAAGTAAGTGAGTAGATGAAGTGTAAGTTGTTGATGGATGAGAAAAAGAAAGTGCAGAAAGCTGAGATGATGGATAACTGGAGGAATGCTAAGTTAGGATGGCCAGGAAAAGATCCCCCGAGGAGGTGACATTTACCTTGGGAGCTGAACGATGGGAAGCATCTTGGCATGGAAATAGGAGAATGTTCCAGGCAGAAAAACCGGTAAGAGAAAATTTCCTGAGAGAAGAAACAGCTTGGCTTTTTAAAGAAACTGAGAAAAGATTAGCATGCCTAGTGCTAATGCTGGGGAGAGTGATCTAAGGTGTGACTGCAAAAGCAGGTTGAGGACAGAACGTGCTGGGCCATGGAGTCCTAGAAGAGCATTTGCATTTTATTGTAATTGTAGTGGGAAGTTCTGTGTCTCCGCTTTGCTGTCAGTAACTGTTTCCCTCAATGAAATGTGAATTTTTGCTTTGGCTGCTTTATGGGGTGAATGTAAGGATCAAATGATGTAATGTGTATGGTAGTAAATTGTTATATGTGAAATTCTTTATAAGAGACAATAAGGGCCCATAGAGTATTTCTTAGCAAGAAGTATGTCTTTTAAAAACATTCTGCGGCATATACTCAGAAAACTTGGACTTGTGGTTAGACAGAGCTAGCAGTTCATTAGCAAATACGATGTTAAAGGAAATCTGATGTTTACAACGTTCTGTGGGATTTCCACTAACAGTTAGGAGGTAGACTAGGTGGTGGCTGACTGTCTTTCCTACTGTAACAACTAGAGAAGAACGGATAAATGTAAAAATCATTTATTTTATAAACACTGTAGTGGAATGCTGCGGACACGATGTCTAAAGGAGCTAAATTCCACGGAGGGCAGAGCTCTTCCTAGGTGACAGAGTCCAGCAGTCATTTCCCTCCCTGGGCACGTTTCTGCCCCTGAGTCTATGCAGTGCTGGGCAGACAATCATACCTGCCTGGGCAGAAGGCATCTGCAGGGGCAAGGAGACACCAGTGCAGCTGTTAATGGCTGTGTGCACTGGCACAGCAGATTGGAATCTGTTGAAGCCCAGATACAGGGTCTTCCACACCTAATAATCCTCTCATTTGGGATTTTTGCTCTGAGAGCAACAACACAGGAGGCTGGGGGCTAGACTCTAAAGCACAGAGAGATTTCTGAGTCCCACAGTGTTTATCGCATAGCCCTCCTGGAGGGAAGAACTTGTAAACACACAGGACTCTTAAAGCATTTAGAACTACAGGTAACCTACAACTAATTAAAGTTGCAATACAGCTCAGACCCCACTCAGCTCCTGATTGGAGTGAAGTGATCTGTGTCTCACTCTACCAGACAGAGGAAAAGTCTTGCCCTTCTGGGGGAAATTACTATTTATTCCAGTTTTCTAGAGCTCCCTTAAAAAATAATAAATGTCATACAACAAAAAGTTACGAGGTTTGTAAAAGAAAAGGAAAATGTGGCCCCCATTAAGAATTGACTGGTTTTTGATCAATGTTAGCAGGCACGCTGATGGCACAAGTGTTGGCATTATGAGATAAGAACTTTTAAGTAACAATGATAATATATTAAAGAAATGATAATGATATTATATGATATGATATATGATAATATGATAATGATATATTATATTGATATATATTAAATGATAATATAATATGATAATGATGATATATAGTGATGATATGATGACACATTAAATGATAATGATAATATATTAAAGAAATCAGAGGAAAAGTTGGACAGAATGGATTAAGGATGAATAATGCCAACAGAGAAATCGAATCTCTCAGAAGAGCTAATTTGACATATGTATTATGAAAAACCCCACAATATCAGAATTGAAGCATTCACTGGATAGACATACTAGATGCATAGAAGAAATGAAAAGTGAACTTGAAGACAGAGTAGTAGAAAATAAACTGTAGCTCAGAGAAGGAGTGGAGGATAAGGCAAAGCAGACCATGAAGGACATTTGGGACCATATCAAATGGCTATCATTCATGTTATTGGAGTTCCAGGAGACGAGGAGAGAGAGAATGGGACAAAAGAAATGGTTGAAGAGAAGATGGGTAATACTTCAAAATTGATGAGAGACATTGACCCACAAATTCAAGAAACGCAGTAAACCTCAAGCAGAATAAATACAAAGAAAACCCCAGTGTAGGCATTTCATAATTAAATTGCTAAAAACAAAGAGAAAGAGAAAATCTATGAAAAAGTGGCTAGAGAACAAAAAGACATTATATTTATAAGAATCTCAATAAAAAATTATAATGGACTTCTCATCAGATTCAGGAGTCCAGAAGACAATGGAATGGCATCTTTAAAAGGTTTTGAAAAACAACAATAAAAACTGCCAGCCTAAAATTCTGTGCCCAGTAAAAAAAATTCACCAAACCGAAAATGAATTAAAGACGTGTTCAGAAAGAAACCTGAGGGAGTTTGTTGCCACCAGGTCCACAGTATGACAAATGCTAAGGTAAAATAGAGGAAGTGCCAGATGAAGTCCTCGAAGCTGATAACAAATGATCTGTTATGGGTACAGGGGCATGCAGAAAGAAAGAGCGCCAGAAGGGATACATATAAAAGACTACTTATTTGATTTGTGAAAAGATTATTGACTTTTTAAAAGTCAGTTGATCTGTGGAGGGAGAATTATACTCTTGTATTTACATTGTTCTGAAGTTACAAAATACTCATTCAGTGTAGACAATAAGAAGTTACAGATCTCCAATAATCATTGCAATGTAATACAAGTTATATCTAGAAAAATAATGGAGGGAAAAATGGAATAATAAAATCATTGTTAATGCCACTTTGAATTCATGGAAATCACTATGCACTCAAAATCTAATTTGAAACCTAATGCTGTTTTCCCAACAAAAGTTGCTGTGTGATACAATTACTGTCTGTGTTTCAAGTAATATTTTCCTGGTATTGTTTTGGAATTTAAAAAATACAAACAGTTTATGAAGATTAAGCTCTATTTATCCTAATATGGTGAGGTATGAAGCTACAGATTAAAGGCTCATCAAAGTGTTGGATGAGCCTGAGGATCATAATTATGTAATGCTTTAAGACTGGTAGGTCGTGGTCCCTACTCTACCCTGGGATGAGGAGGGAAATATTTGGATCCCTAACTGAAAAAGCGAGAACTCTTCCAAATGTGCTCGTCCCCAAAATACTGTCTTACTTCTTTGCCAAAAAAAAAAAAAAAAAAAAAAAAAAAATCATGCAATTATTGGATTCTTTGGGTGGATTACCTCAGAATGAACCAATGTGTTACTCAGATACTCATGACCTGTATTTCACATTTGATTCCCCTACCCCAGCAGAATGTTACGGTGATCTCTTCTCTGAGATTCCACCAATGTAAGCTTTGCATGAGTAAGAAATTGTGTGCTGTAACTAAAACTGTCATTAGTAGCCCTAAATGTGTCTGCTCCTCATCTTCTAAGATGTACTTATTCTTTCTCAAGTTTCTCACTTCTTCAGACATTTTCAGTGCCTGGATATATCTGCGTGTTTGCTTAATTTCTAAGATAACTTATGCCAGTCCATGCAGTTATTGAGGTGATATTTCTGTGCTGGCACAGAAAATATATGTATGACATATTTTTGAGTAGGGGAAACAGAGCAGCTTATAGGCAAATACTGATGTGATACAGATGGAGAAGACCTTCAATTTCCACTTTATAACTTATGTATGATTTAAACTTTTATGCTTTCAGTACTGGGTTATAGTTTTTAAAAACTTGGTCCATGACAGGACACCTGGGTGGCTCAGTCCGTTAAGTATCTGACTTCGGCTCAGGTCATGATCTCACGGTTCATGAGTTCGAGCCCTGCATCAGGCTCTGTGCTGACAGCTCAGAGCCTAGAGCCTGCTTCGGATCCTGTGTCTCCATCCCTCTCTGCCCCTCCCCCACTCATTCTCTCTCTCTCTCTCTCTCTCTCTCTCTCTCTCTCTCTCTCGGTCTGTCTCTCAAAAGTAAATAAACACTAAAAACAAACAAATAAACAAAAAAAACTTGGTCCATGTCTGTCATTAATACTGTAACTTTTTCACAAGTCAAGCACATTCATTTTTGAAAGATATAAACCTAAAAAATATCCATAACTAAGAAGGTTTTGGGCTTCTGAATATGGTATATGAAGGGTAGTAAGCTGTGTAGCAGTGGTAATTGGATACAGTTTATAAGATGTTTCTATACTAGAATTATTGAAATTAGTGGCTTTCAGTATTGGTCTTGTTGCAAAAGGGAAAAGTCTTCAAAGCATAAAAAATAATGAAGGAAGCTACAGCCATCATGATACCTGTGTCGATTTCTATCTCTACCATTAGAATATATCTGTCTTCGGGCACCTGGGTGGCTAAGTGAGTTCAGCTGACTGACTCGTGATTTTGGCTCAGGTCATGATCTCATGGTTCACACGTCGGACTCTGCGCTTACTGCCTGTAGCCTGCTTGGGATTCTCTCTCTCCCTCTCTCTCTGTGCCCCTCCCTCACTCATGCTCTTTCTCTTTCAAAATAAATAAACATTAAAAAAAAAAAAGAATATGTGTGTCTTTCAGACTATAAAGAATTCAGTAGAAAACTCTTACCACCCAATTGTTAAAGCTGCCTGAAATTCACAGCATAAGAAAATAAAAGGGATAGTTCGTAATTTTCTGAAATGCTTTGAGTTTTAAAAATAAATTGGCTAACTCCCTGCCAGTTGATGTTCAAAACTCGCACTACTTAACAGTATGGTAGTGTCAGGATCAGTGGTAAAATGCCAGAAACTTCTGCTAAAAGTGATTTGGAAATGTAGGATTCCTAGAGACAGTATTGAGCACACGGATTTGTTTTCTTATTCCCCTGTCTCTCTGTTTGCTCCTGCATATCAGTGTGCTTTGCATATGGTATAGGACATGGCTAAATTCTATAGCAGTCCTCTGCTGCTCTGCATATAAAAATGAAACTGCCCTGAGTCATAATGCCACAGTTGGCCTCTTTTCATCTGGGAGTTCTTGTTTTGGGTGAAACAGCTCGGCCTGCACACTGGTGAAGAGGTAGTCTCAGCGTTTTGGTCAGCTCCAGTTGAGCCAAGGGAGAACAAGGCAGGCTTGGAGTTCTTTGAAAGAAGGTGCACAGTCACTCCAAATTGGCAAATTAAAAAGAAAAAAAATAATGTCAGAACAAGAATAGAAGATCATACTGCATAAAGTAGCTCAGTTATTCATGGTTCAGAACCAAAGTGTTCTTGTTAATCAAACATTGTTCCCAGGGAGTATGAGATTTGTCAATCAGATACCATAGAAGTGAAATATTTTTTGAATTGTTTCCAGTTTTATTGAGATATAATTGACATATAACATTGGGTTAAATTTAAGATGCACAACGTGTTGGTTTGATATGTGCACATGTTGCAAAATGATTACCACAACAATGAGGTCACTTAACACATCACCACCTCACATAAAAATACTTCATTTTATTTTTATGCAAATCTCAAAAATTTCCCAGAATTCTAGCATTTTCGCATATATTTCCCCCATTGTGCCTCTGGTTTTTTAAACTCACATTTGTTGGATATTTTTGTGTTCTAAATGTACACATGTGCTAACTTATTTAGTCCTCGCAGCGGCCCTATGACAAAGTGCCCCATGAAGCTGTTCCCTGCTCTGCTCAACTGTGTATCTGCTAGATTGGAGGTAGCCCTGTTGTGGCCCTCCTAGATCGCAGGAGTCTGCACTGCCCTCCTCAGTGGTTTGACCTTGCCTGTAGCGATGATCCAGTTCTCCCTGAACTCACTATGTATGGGTCTTTGTGTTCCAGGTCGGTGCCCCCTTCCTCATCCTCATGTAGGATTTTTCCGTTTAATGTTACAGATTATTTCCTCACACTACTATCTCAGTATTTAAGTAGCCAACTTAAATTTTTTTTTCAATTTTTAATAGTTCTGATAAGTTACCATATTAACCTTTTTTTTTTTTTTTTTTTTTTTAGAGAGAGAGAGTATGAGTGGGGAGAGGGGACAGAGGGAGAGAGAGAGAGAGGACGGGCTCTTTTTAAAAATATATATTTTAGTGTTTATTTTTTGAGAGAGAAAGTGAGCGTGAGTAAGCAGGGGAGGGGCAGAGAGAGAGGGAGACAGATCTGATGTGGGGCTCAGTCTCACAAACCATGAGATCATGACCTGAGCCAAAGTTGGAGACCTAACCGACTGAGCCACCCAGGTGCTCCAGAGATGGAGAGAAAATCTTCAGGTCTCTCTTAAGGTTAAGGTTGATACCACAACCCTGGGATCACGGCACGAGCTGAAATCAAGAGTCGGATGCTCATCAGAGTCACCCAGGCACTGCCGCTCTTAACCATTTTTTTTTAATTTTTTTTTTCTCTTAACATTTATTTATTTTTGAGACAGAGAGAGACAGAGCATGAACTGGGGAGGGTCAGAGAGAGAGGGAGACACAGAATCCGAAACAGGCTCCAGGTTCCGAGCTGTCCGCACAGAGCCCGACGCGGGGCTCGAACCCACGGACTGTGAGATCATGACCCGAGCTGAAGTCAGACACTCAACTGACTGAGCCAGCCAGGCACCCCAACCACTTTTTAAGCATACAGCTAGTTCAGTGGTATCAAGTATATTCACATTGTTGTGCAACTACCTCTACTATCCCTCTCCAGAACTCTTTTTCTCTTGTAAAACTGAAACTCTATACTCGTTAAACAAAAATTCCCCATTTCCTCAGCCCCACAGAGCCCAGAAAGCACCACTCTGCTATTTGTCTCTATGATTTTGACTTCTGTACATACCTCTTATTAATGGAATCATACAGCATTTGTCTTGTGACTGGCTTATTTCACTTAGCATAATGTCCTCAAGGTTTAGTCATGTGGTAGCATGTATCAGAATTTCCTCCTTTTTTAAGGCTGAATAATATTTTATTATATGTATAGACCACATTCACTTATCCATTAATCTGTCAAAGTTGCTTCCACCTTATGGCTATCAGGAATAACACTGCTATTAACACAGTGTATGGATTTCTCTTTAAGACCCTGTTTCAATTCTTTTGGGTATATATACCTAGGAGTGGAATTACTGCATCAAATGGTAATTCTATATTTAATTTTTTGAGGAACTGCCATACTGTTGTCCACAGAAACTTGACTTACCAACAGTGAACAAGGGTTCCATCTTCTCCACATTCTTGCCAACACTTGCTTTCTCTTTTTTTTGATAGTAGCCATCCTAGTGGGTGTGAGCAGCCAACTTTTTACACCTTCTCTGTCATCATCTTAGATACTTTTCCAAAGCTAACTTTTACTATACGTACTTTTAGTTGAAATATAGTTGACATACAATATTATATGAGTTTGAGGTGTCCATCATAGTGATTTGACATTTATGTATTTACAACATTTACAAAAATTCTTCCCATGATAACTGTAGTCACTATCTGCCACCATACAGTATTATTACAATATTATTGACGACATTCCCCTTGCTGTACCTTTCATCCCTGTGACTTATTTTATAACTGGAATTTTATGTCTCTTAATGTCCTTCAGCTGTTTCACCCATGGTCCTAGTCTCCTCCCCTCTGGCAACCATCAGTTCTCTGTATTTAAGAGTCTGTTTTGTTGTTAGTTGTTCATTTGTTTTGTTTTTTAGATTCCACATATAAGTGAAATCCTATGGTATTTGTCTTTCTCTGATTTATTTCACTTAGCATAATAATCTCTAGGTCCATTCATGTTGTTGAAATGGCAAGATTTTGTTCTTTTTAAGTCTCAATAATATTCCATATTGTGTGTGTGTGTGCATGTGTACATATATACATCACGTTCTGTATCCATTCATCATATCAATGGACACTTAGGTTGCTTCCATATCTTGGCTATTATAAATAATGCTGCAATAAATATAGGGGTGCATATATCTTTTTGAATTAGTGTTTTCATTTTCTTCAGGTAAATACCCAGAAGTAGAATTACTGGATTGTATGGTATTCCTATTTTAAAAATTTTGAAGAACCTTCACACTGTTTTTTTGTAGCGGCTTCACCAGTGTACATTCTCACCAACAGTACACAGGCATTCCTTTTTCTCCACGTCCTTGTCAAAACTTGCTATTTCTTGTCTTTTTGAAACTAGCCACTGTGACTGGTGTCAGATGTCAAAATGGTGTCACTCATTTTGGTTTTGATTTGCATTTCCCTGATGATTAACAATGTTGAGCATCTTTTTATGTGTCTGTTGGCTATTTGTATGTCTTCTTTGGAAAAGTGTCTATTTAGGTCATCTGCCCATTTAAAAAATTTTTTTTAACGTTTATCCATTTTTGAGAGACAGAGAGAGATAGAGCATGAGCGGGAAAGGGGTAGAGACAGGGAGACACAGAATCTGAAACAGGCTCCAGGCTCTGAGCCGTCAGCACAGAGCCTGACATGGGGCTGGAACTCACGAACTGCGAGATCATGGCCTGAGCCAAAGTCGGACACTCAACCGACTAAGCCACCCAGGAGCCCCATTGTCTGCCCATTTTTAGTTGGACTTTTTTTTGGTATTGAGTTTTATGAGTTTTTATATATTTTGGATTTTAACCCTTTGTGTAGCCACACACCAGCAGACTCTAAGCCAAGGGTAGATGATGGTCTGGCAAGGCTAAAAGAGTGACTTAGAGACAGAGATCAAGACATAGGTTTATTTGGGGAACTTACATACAGGAAATCCAGGAGTGGCCAAGTGGACAAAGCATCCACTTCTGGAATCCACATGCAATAAGTTTTTATAGTGTAGCAACTAGCCTACCAACTATCTGTAGCCCTTCCCTTCCATGCACAGCCAGTGTTCCAAGGAGATTGAGGCCTAGCATCCAGACATTCTTTGTTACAAGAGAGATATTGGGTTGGCCACCATTGGATCTCCTAACCTTGAATACTGAACAACATGTTCTTCTACCTATTCTGTTTGATGGGAATATAGAAGGAGGATAGGATCTCTGCATTCTCAAGATAGTGATTAACACAGACATTCAGGGTGTGCTTGCCCAAACAGCCTTCTAGTACGTACCATACACCCCTTACCACATACATCGTTTGCAAATAACTTCTCCCATTCAGTAGATTGCCTTTTTGTTTTGTTAATTGTTTCCTTCACTGTCCAAAAGATTTTAGTTAGATGGAGTCACAATTGTTTATTTTTGCTTTTGTTGCCCTTGCCTGAGGAGACACATTGAGAAGAATACTACTAAGACTGATGTCCAAGAGTTTGCTGCCTATGTTTTCCTTTAGGAGTTTTATGGTTTCAGGTCTTACATTTAAGTCTTTAATCCATTTTGAGTTTATTTTCGTGTCTGGTGTAAGCAGGTGGTTCACTTTTATTCTTTTGCATGTACCTGTCTAATTTTCCCAACACCATTTATTAAAGAGACTCTCTTTTCCCCATTGTGTATATTCTTGCCTCTTTTGTCATAGATTAACTGACCATGTGAGTGTGGGCTTATTTCTGGGCTCTCTATTCTGTTCCGTTGATCTACGTGTCTTGTTGTACCAGTACCATGCTGTTTTGATTACTATAGCTTTGTAATAATAATTTGAAATCTGCAATCGTGATACCTCCAACTTGTTCTTTCTCAAGATTCCTTTGTCTCTTTGAGATCTCTAAAATTCCATAAAAATTTTAGGATTATTTGTTCTTGTTTTGTGAAAAATACTATTGTTATTTTGACAGGGATTATGTTGAATTTTTGGATTGCTTGGGTAGTGTGGCCATTTTTACAATATTGATTCTTCCAATCCATGAACATGGTGTATGTTTCTATTTATTTGGGTCATCTTCAACTTCTCTCATCAGTGTCATATAGTTTTCAGAGTAGGGGTCTTTCACCTTCTTGGTGAAATTTACTTCTAGGTCTTTTATTCTTTTTGATGCATGTGTAAATAGGATTGTTTACTTAATTTCTCTTTCTGCTAGTTCATTATTAGTGTATAGAAATACAACAGATTTCATCAGCATGTTAATTTTGTATCCTGCAGCTTTATTGAATTCTTGTGTTAATTCTAATAGTTTTTCATGGTATTTTGGGGGTTTTCTATATATAGTATCATGTCATCTGCAAATACTGACAGTTTTACATCTTTCTTACTAATTTAGAAGCATCTTCTATCTTTTTCTTATCTGACTGCTGTGGCTAGAACTTCCAGTACTATATTGAATATAAGTTTGAGAGTAGACATCCTGGTTTGCTCCTGATCTTAGTGGAAAAACTTGCAGCTTTTTACCATTGAGTATGATGTTAGCCGTGGGTTTGTCGTATCTGGACTTTATTATGTTGAGATATGTTCCCTCTATACTTATTTTGCTGAGAAGTTTTATCATGAGTGGATGTTGAATTTTGTCAAATGCTTTTTCTGCATCTATTGAGATGATCATATGGTTTATATCCTTTATTTTGCTAATGTGATATATCCTGTGATTGATTTGCAGATATTGAGCCACTCTTGCATCTCTGGAATAAATCCCACTTGGTGGTGAATGATTTTTTTAATGGATTGTTGAATTCAGTTTGCTAATAATCTGTTGAGGATTTTGCATCTGTGTTCATCAGAGATATTGCCCTAAACTCTATGCTTTGGCCAATACAAGTAACTGCATGCTTTGTAAGTGTGTGAAAATTATAAAAAGTATTATCACGGTGATTCCTACATGGCCAGAGAATCATTATGAATTATAGGGAATAAAAAAGAAGGGCCACCACTGAGTGGAGATTATTCTCTCAAAGCCCACTCTGTCACACTTAACTCTATTTCTCCATTGATTTTAAACATAAATTTTATTTCATGATTTGTAACATTAAAAGACACTAATTTTTATTAACAACAGATATTGTTCTTTCCTCAGAAAATCTATTCCTCGCTGCCGAAGAATTAACAGAATGCTCTCCAATGAGTCCCTACATTCGCCTGCATTTAACCGTTCCAACTCACAAGCCTCCATAGACAGCACCTCCATGGAGGACTTCTTGCGGGAAATAGAAAGCATTAAAGAGAGTAGCATGAGAGCACAGGAAGAGCAGATACCAGCTGAGGTCAAGCCTGTGGATGGTAAGGTGTTGGATCTGTCTTCCCGTGTGTTTACTATCTTCCTTCGTATGTCTTGTTGTGTTCACAGATGGAAATCATTCTAGTAGTAGTTTAACAAATGAAATCAGTAGAATTTGGCATATCAGCTACCAGCTCCCACTCATTTATATCTGTTGGACTGGCTCATGGTGACTTCTATAAACAGTGACATGTCCTAACAAGAAGAGCTGTCAACATCCAACTTGATTTCTGACGTATCACTGCTTAGGCATGCTGTGCCTATCATTGATTTGATTCATTATCATCTGGCAGATTGAGTATTCTAATTTTGATGGCTTTTACATTTGTACACTTGACTATTCATTACAAAAAAAAGAAAGAGAAAGAAAAAAGATGCCAGTATAATTGTAGAGGAAAAAAATATTTGGTTTTGCAGCATCTACTAGTATTAATGTATTTAAGGAATAGATTATCTTGTATTTCTCAAAGTAAAAGCTATGTCAAATATACCAATTTTTAGTGAAACTAAACAGAAGATTGAGAACTAGAAAAAACATAATTGTCCTTAATTATTAAAAAGAGCTAAATTACTACCTTTGGATTAAAAGTATAGGTCATCTCAGTTGCTCTCTATCACCAAGTAAATACATAAGATATCCAAGAAAGACTGAAGGTAGTTAAGTAAGTACCCACCTAAGAATGTTTCCATTAGCCAGTGATTAATCTCAAGACAATGACCAGAACTTTTAAAAAGTTTTCATTCTGGGGCACCTGGGTGACTTAGTTGGTTAAGTCTCTGACTCTTGATTTTGGCTCAGGTCATGATCCCCCGAGTTGGTCTCTGTGCTGACAGTAGGGAGACTGCTTGGGATTCTCTGTCTCCCTTTGTCTTTGCCCCTCCCCTGCTTGCATGCACACATTCTCTCTGTCTCTCTGTCTCTCTGTCTCTCTGTCTCTCTCACTCTCTCTCAAAAATAAACATTAAAAAAAAGTTTTCATTCCTCATTCCTTTGCATGTAAGTCTGTCCTTCTTAGGTCTGAAAAATAGTAGTTTATGTGCACCACAATTAGTATATTTCACAAATCGTTAGAAATAAAAGTCCCAGGGGCGCCTGGGTGGCGCAGTCGGTTAAGCGTCCGACTTCAGCCAGGTCACGATCTCACGGTCCGTGAGTTCGAGCCCCGCGTCGGGCTCTGGGCTGATGGCTCGGAGCCTGGAGCCTGTTTCCGATTCTGTGTCTCCCTCTCTCTCTGCCCCTCCCCCGTTCATGCTCTGTCTCTCTCTGTCCCAAAAAAATAAATAAAAAACGTTGAAAAAAAAAAAAAAAAAAGTCCCACCACACATTGAATGAAAATCCGTTCAAGGAAACCATCTCCATCAGTGTGGTGTATTCTTACTCCATTTACCTACACCCTTCCATCTTGCCTTTTTAGATCCAGAGAGATAGAAAGACACATGAAGGAAAATACCTTTTATTCTTCATCCCTTTTTTCATACTAGCTAGCTATCTGTATTAAAAAAACATGAGTTCATACTAATAACCTTCCATTCCAATTCACCACCACAAGATTTGTTGTTGCCTTCTTCTTTTTTTTTTCTGTATTTATAACTCCTCCAATAATGAGAGACACCTGGTTTCTACTATCATTTGGTCAAACCTAGAGTACACAGAAAATATTTTCAGGTTTGCTAACCTAAACTTCTACAAAAAACATACTTATTAACTAGACTTTCGTATTTATTTACGGATTTTTTCCCCTTGAACTATTCACACAGAACTTTAAGTGTACAATTCAGTGATGTTTGACTGATCCTAACTTTGTAGCCTCACATTAATCAAGAAAGATTAACATTTTGGGCAACTCAGAAAATGTCTTCATGCTTTTCCCCAATCTTGTCACTCCCATGACTGCTGTTCTCTGGCCAGAAGCAACCATGATTCTGATGTTCTTGTGTCATAGATTAGTTTGAAGTTTCGCTTTTTTTTTAAGTATATTTTTTTAACGTTTGTTATTTATTTTTGAGAGAGAGACAGAGAGAGAGCAGGGGAGGGGCAGAGAGAGAGGGAGACACAGAATCCGAAGCAGGCTCCAGGCTCTGAGCTGTCAGCACGGAGCCCAACGTGGGACTTGAACTCACAAACTGTGAGATCGTGACCTGAGCCAAAGTTGGCCGCTTAACCGACTGAGCCACTCAGGTGCCCTGGGGTTTCGCTTCTATCACTTCTTTCACTGAACATAGTGTTTTTGAGATTCATCTGGTGTATCAGTAGTTGCTCTCCTTTTGTTACTGGGCAGTTTGTATTAGTTTCCTCGGGCTGCTGTAACAAAGTACCCCAAAATCCCGTGGCTTAAAACAGCAGAAATTTACTTTCTTGCAGTTGTGGAGACTGGAAGTCAAGGTGTCAGCAGCTTCTCTGTTCCATTCCTTTCTCTTAGCTTCTGGTGGTGCATGCAACTCCTGCTATAGGCAGCAGCGCTTGGTACTGTTGTAGGTGTGTAACATCTACACATGTTGTACCACCATCAATACAGCACTGTTTATATGAACATACATTTTTTTTATTGTGGAACAATTTAAAATCTACAGAAAAACTGCAAATACAACTTAAATAACCTTCTTTTTGGTCTGGAGCCATTTGACCATTTGAAAGTAACTTGCCAACTGCCCCTGTTACTCACAAGTACCTTAGGTCTTTAGATCTATAGAATATATCTAAGATATAATATATGTATATTATATGTTTTAATTTTGTAAAATATATATACACATACACATACACTTTTGTCTATCTTGTCAGTTATGGATAGGAAGTTGGTAAAATCTCCAACTCTAATGATTGAGGATTTGTGTGTGTGTGTGTGTGTGTGTGTGTGTGCGTGTGTGTGCGTGTGTGTGCAGCTGTTCTGTATATAGTGACAGTATAACTACTGAAATGAAGAAATTATTATTATTATTTTTAAATGTTTATTTATTTACTTTTGAGAGAGGCACAGGCACAGGCAGGGAAGGGGCAGAGAGAGAGAGGGAGACACAGAATTTGAAGCAGGCTCCAGGCTCTGAGCTGTCAGCACAGAGTCCAATGCAGGGCTCGAACCCATGAACCGTGAGATCATGATCTGAGCCAAAGTCAGTCACTCAACCGACTGAGCCACCCAGGCGTCCCAAGAAATTATTTTTGATGCATCACTGTTATCCAATCCTGACTGCATTTAAATGTTGTATATTTCCTATATTATCTTTTATAACAAAAGAATCCAGTTCAGAATCACTTGTACTTCATTGCCATGTTTCTTTTGTTTCTTTACATCTAGAATGGTTTCTCAGGGCCTTTATATATATATATATATATATATATATATATATATATATATATATACACATACATACATACATATATATATATATATATATATATACATACATATATATATATATATATATACACACACACACATATATACACACACATATATACATATATGACCTTGAAGCTCTTGAAGATTACAGGCTATTTTGTAGAATATTCCTCTGTTTGGATTTGTCTGGTGTTTCCTGATGATTCAGATTCAGGCTCTGCATCTTTGCAGATCATGATGCTGTCTGTATTCTTTTCATTGCGTCCTATCAGGTGGCATATAGTTTTGATTTTCCCATTAATGATGATGTCTACTTGAATCACTTCAGGTGGTATTAACAAGGTCTCTCCCTGTGAAGTTACTACTTTCATCTTTGTGATCAATAAATATTTTGTGGAAATCAAAACCACACTCAGATACCACCTCACGCCAGTCAGAGTGGCTAAAAGGAACAAATCTATAGATGCTGAAGAGGATGTGGAGAAACGGGAATCCTCTTGCATTGTTGGTGGGAATGCAAACTGGTGCAGCCGCTCTGGAAAACAGTGTGGAGGCCTCAAAAAATTAAAAATAGATCTCCCCTATGACCCAGCAATAGCACTGCTAGGAATTTATGCAAGGGATACAGGAGTGCTGATGCAGAGAAGCACTTGTACCCCAATGTTTATAGCAGCGCTTTCAACAACAGCCAAATTATGGAAAGAGCCTAAATGTCCATCAACTGATGAATGGATAAAGAACTTGTGGTTTATATACACAATGGAATACTACATGGCAATGAGAAAGAATGAAATATGGCCTTTTGTAGCAACGTGGATGGAACTGGAGAGTGTTATGCTAAGTGAAATAAGTCATACAGAGAAAGACAGATACCATATGTTTTCACTCTTAATGTGGATCCTGAGAAACTTAACAGAAGACCATGGGGGAGGAGAAGGAGAAAAAAAAAAGTTAGAGAGGGAGAGAGCCAAACCATAAGACACTCTTAAAAACTGAGAACAAACTTAGGGTAGATAGGGGGTGGGAGGGAAGGGGGGGTGGGTAATGGGTATTGAGGAGGGCACCTGTTGGGATGAGCACTGGGTGTTGTATGGAAACCAATTTGACAATAAATTTCATATTAAAAAAATAAAAATAAAAAATAAATATTTTGTGGAAATAAAATATTCTATATCAAGCTGTCAAATTATTTCTTTTTTATGTTTTATTATTTATTTTTTGAGAGAGAGAGACAGAGCATGAGCAGGGGAGGGGCAGAGAGAGACAGAGACATAGAATCTGAAGCAGGCTCCAGGCTCTGAGTTGTCAGCACAGAGCCTAATGTGGGGCTCAGACTCACGAACCATGAGATCATGACCTGAGCTGAAGTCAGAAGCTTAAGCAACCGAGCCACCCAGGTGCCCCATATTATTTTTTTATATCAGAATGGGCTCCTGGTTTATTTAGTGTGTTATTTGTTAGTGGGTTATCTTTTACTATAATCTGTTTTGATATTGAAAGTGTTCCATATTTGATCTGGAAATCAGCTAGTTTTCCTTTCTACTTTTCTACGTTCTAGAACTTTTCTACGTTCTACTTTCTACTTTCCTTCCATTCTACTTTTCCTTCTGTATTTGTGATTCCCTTCTTAGACAGTGGCTTCCACTATCTTACATATATATATTTATTTGATTAATCCCTCTATATGTTATCAATTTCCCCTCTCCTTTTCATAGTTGCCCTGCTCATCCCACTTGGGCCCTAACATCCCTGCTCCTCTGCATAAATGACTGCCTTGCTGTGCTCTAACTAATATCTTTAGGATTTAAGACTTAATTTTGAGGGAAGAGGTAGCCATATGTCTTTTAAAGAAATCAAATCTGAATGTTTAACATTTCCACTACTTTTCTTATTATTATTTTTTTTATGTTTATTTGTTTTTGAGAGAGAGAGCAGGGGAGGGGCAGAGAGAGAGGGAGACACAGAATCTGAAGCAGGCTCAGGCTCTGAGCTGTCAGCACAGAGCCCAACTCAGGGCTCAGATTCCTGAACCATAAGCTGAAGTCAGGTGCTTAACTAACTGAGCCACTCAGGTGCCCCTCCACTACTTCTTTTTTGTGTATCCAGTATCCGTCTGACATCTTTTCCCTTTACCCTAAAGAGCTTCCTTTAGCATATATTACAGAGCAAGTTTGCTGGTGATACATTTCTTAGTTTTCATTCATGTGATAATGACTATTTTACCTTTGTTCTTGAAGGATATTTTTGCTAGACATATAATTATTGGTTGACAGGTTTTTATTTTCATTCAGGATTTTTTAAACATCATCTTACTATGTTCTGATCTTCACTGCTTCTAATAAGGGCTCAGTGCCTTCATATTGTTGCTTCCCTATATGTAATATGTTCTCTTTGACTGCTTTCAAATTTTCTCTCTTTGGTTTTCAGCAGGTTCTCTTTAGGATGCCTAAGTGCAGTTTTCTATTGTATTTGACCTACTTTGTATTAGTTAAGCTAACTGGTTTTTCAACAAATTGTGGAAACTTTTGGATATTATTTCTTCAAATATGTTTTTTTCTTCACTACTCTCTCTCTTTTCTGAAACTCAAAGTATACATATATTACAATACTTAACCATTCCCAATAGGTCCCTTGGGCTCTGTTTTAAATATTTTAAAATATTTTTCTCTCTTTCAGATTGAATAATTTCTACTGATTTAATCTTCAAGTTTACCAGTCCTTTCTTTTAAAGTCTCTAATACACCATTAAGCCTTTACAGCAATTTTTTAAATTTAATATGTTTTAATTTTATAATTTGAATTTTAGATTTTAGTTTCATTTTTTCTATTTTTCATTTCTTTGCTGGAATTAATTATTCCCTCATGATAATTTTTTCCTTAAAGTCCTTGTCCAACTTCAGAGTCCTCTCAGAGTCACTTTTTATTGATGACCTTTTCTCTTGACAAATTAGTCTATTTTTTTTTGTTTTCCTTTTTATTATATCCTACCTATTGTAACATCATTGAGAATGTAATATTATAACATTGTTGACATCTTTCAGGGACTCTGTATCCCATTATCTTCCTCTAAAGGGAGTTAATTTCATAGCAATTTTCATAGATTGGACTCATCCTCACAACACCATCTTCTCTGCTCTGTGCACTCTCTGTAACCTTGCTCATTTATTTTAGCCCTTTTGGCTGCTGTTTTTCAATAGGATGCTGGAGTCTCACATATGCCTTTTTGGTTTAATGTTTAGTTAAGGATTTGATCAGAGTTTGTGCAGATTTTGGAGCTCTCTCCTGTGTGGCTCCCTCCTAATAGGAATGTGCCCCTCACTTTCCAGCCGTCCTAGTAATAATCCCTTATTGCATCCCCTGACTCTTCAAATAAATAAGACTGTGGTTTTCAGTTGTGTTCTACCCCTGGTGTAATGTAGGGATTGGGAAAGGACTCAGTTGAAAAGTTGTATAAGTACAAATCTCACACAGTACATTTTCTTGTATCAAAATTTAATTATTTTTCAGTTTCTGCCTACACTTGGTTCTTCTCCATTACCCTCAAATAGTTATTTTATGTACTTAGTTCAGAGTTCATAACTGTTATACGCAGAACTGTTATTTCTCTACGAGCTACTCTATTTTACTAGAAAATTTTAATCCCTTTTTGGTATCTTTCTCTAACAAAGTTACTAACTAGGTGGATTTTTAGTACAGAATGGTATGTGTGACAGCTACATTCAGTTTTGAAAGTTGATGTTTTGCGTTCTTCATTTTCTCACTTAGAATAATTAAATATTTCAACTGGGATTTAATTAATTCAACAAATATATGTACCTGCTTCTCACAGGCATTGCAAAATGTTGGTGTTAGAGTTATAAACAAAGGCAGAAATGCCCTGCTCTAATGGAGCTTATAACCTAGTAGATAAAAAATAACTAATGAAATGATATAACTAGATGTCTGTTGGGAGAAAAGTTATCTGAAGAAAACAGACACACAGCAGGATTAGGATGGGTAACAGTGGGCCCGACTGATTGAGGGATTCAGGAAAAAAAGACTTCATTGAGAAAGAAATATATAAATTGAGATCTAAAAGATTGAATGGACAATTATTAGGAGTCCAAATAGAAGGATTGGCATGTCCAAAGGCCTTGTAACAAAATATATAATGGGGCTTTTTGGGGCTTTTGAGGAACCAAACATAGACAAGTACTTTCAGTGAGGGGAGAATGAAGAGAGTATGGTACACGCTGTGGCCGGAAAGGTCAACAGCTTCATGTCCTGTGGGCCGTGTGAAGGATTTTATTTTATTTATTTTGCTTATTTTTTTATTTTTTTAAAGGTAGACTTCACTCCCTGTGCGTAGCCCAGTGCAGGGCTTGAACTCACAACCCTGAGATCAAGACAGGAGCTGAGATTAAGTGTCGGATGCTTAACTGACTGAGCCACCCAGGCGGCCCAAGCGTTTTATTCTTAATCCCAAGAGCAAGGAAGAACTGTGACCTTTCAGGAAAGGGCTTCTATTTGCATTTGGAAAGGTCTGATTTAGTTACAATGTGGATCATGGATTGGAGGGGTGAATCAAGAATGGGAAGAAAAACTGGGAGGCAACTGCCGTAGTTCAGGTGAGAGATGATGGTAGTTTGGGCCAAGGTCAGAGCAGAAGACAAATAAAAGTGGAAATTTTTGAGAAATAATAAGGAATTAATATCAAAAGGACTTGATGATAGGGATGCCTGGGTAGCTCATTTGGTTGAGCATCCAACTTTGGCTCGGGTCAAGGTTTGTGAGTTCAAGCCCCATATTGGGCTCTCTGTGCTCAGAGCAGAACCCACTCTGTCCCCCTCCTCTCTCTGCCCTTCCCCTGCTTGTGCTTTCTGTCTCAAAAATAAATAAATATTAAAAAAAAAAAGGACTTGGTGACATATTGGATTTGATGTGTAAAGGAGGGAGATGTCAACAACATGTCCTAGGTTAGTTACTTTGCTAAATTAGATGGATGGTGGGTTTCACTTACTGAAATGTGGAATACTGAAAGAGGCCTAGAGTTGGGAACGAAGAGTATGTGTTCAGGTTTGAACTTGTTGAGTGTGGTATGCGACTGATAGAGTCAAGTAACTGTTGAGTAGGTAGTTGAATAGATGTAGCTGAAATTCAAAGGAGTATTCTATGTGAAAGTTATACATTTGGTAACTGGAGGAATGAGCACAGGATTGTGATTCCATAATTCAGCAATGTTACAGGAGTAATATTGATTTCGAAGACATTTCTTTCCTGTGGAAAATATATGTTCTGCAGATTCTGTAGTCTGAGTCCAAGGATTTAGATCATCTTCACCCCAGTGTCTGTTAATTCTGACTCCTTCCATCTACTCTTTCATTACTGCTTACAGAGTTGGAGGGGAAAAAATCCAAATTCTAAAACTTTCATATTGAACTATATTTGTAAATTTTGTCTTCAAAATGAAAATCTTATCTGTGGCCTAAGTAAAAGACAATTTCCAAGTCATAACTGACTAATTTAAAATGTTTACTATTTTGGATCGGAGCTGCTAAGTTTATGTTTACCTTTGCATTTTCTGTTAAAGGGATAACTTATAAAGCAAATGAATAAACTTACAGACACACACACACACACACACACACACACACAAAATAACCAAAAAAAAAAAAAAAAAAAAAAAAAGCCTCGCTGAGAAGTTCCTGTAAAGTGCATTTAGAAGGCTTTGTTTATGTGATACAATAATGTGAGCGGGATCCAAGCCTCTTAGACTGATGATTTGACAGGCTATTTGCAAATCAATTTGATCTGCTCTTTAAACAAATCTCATTCAGGTAATGCCTGTTTAGCATAGTTCCCGGAAATGTATCTGTAGTGGATTTTCTGTTATATGATGTTGTTATTCTTAATTTTTTTTATTTCTGCACATGTAATTTTCAATATCAGTTAACCCTCATTATGATGAACTTTAAACTTTTTAATTGACTTCTGAAAAAAAGGAAAGATTACTTACCTAATGTTCAGACTATGTAGAAAAGAGAATGAGTATCTATTGAATTCATGCTCTGTTCCAGATTCTTTGCCATCTATCATGAATAAATTGATATAACAATCATCATAGCCACCTAGTACATCTTGTTACCTCCATTTTGCCAACAAAACAGAAGCCTAGAGATATCTAAAAACTTTCCAAAGCTGTTTGCCTAGTAAATGGTGTCATTGGGATTTGAACCAGCATTTGAGTGATTGAAAAACCTTTTCCTACCCCACTAAGCCATTCTTATTCTATTATGGTTTTAGTTTAAGTATTCATATTTTATCATTGTTTGAAATTGGGAGTCCAGATATGGCTTATATTTAACTTTCTGGCAAGGAAAATTACCTTACTAAATATGCCTATTAACCTTACTCTCTCAGAAAATACTTTAAAATTTGACTTACTTAAAAAATATCATACAGATTTTTCATTAATTCCTATAGGCCTTTCCCACAATTACCCTGGAAAAAAGGATGGTGTTTTTTTGTTTTTTTTTAATTTTTTTTAACGTTTTTATTTATTTTTGAGACAGAGAGAGACAGAGCATGAATGGGGGAGGGGCAGAGAGAGAGGGAGACACAGAATCGGAAGCAGGCTCCAGGCTCTGAGCCATCAGCCCAGAGCCTGACGCGGGGCTCGAACTCACAGACTGTGAGATCGTGACCTGAGCCGAAGTCGGACGCTTAACCGACTGAGCCACCCAGGCGCCCCTGGTGTTTTTTTTTTTTTTAATTGAGGTATAGTCGACATATAACATTAGTTTCAGGTGTACAACATAATGATTCGGTATCTGTATACATTGCAGAGTGATCACCACAATAAGTCTTGTTTATATCCATCACCATAGTTACAGAATTTTTTTTCTTACAATGACAATGTTTAAGATCTACTGTCTTAGCAACTTTCAAATATGCAGTACAGTATTATTAACTGTTATTGTCACCATGCTGTACATGACATCCTCATGACTTATTTATTTTATAACTGGGAGTTTGTACCTTTTGCTCCCTTCACTCATTTCACCTACCTCTGTATCTGTGAGCGTGTGTGTGTGTGTGTGTGTGTGTGTGTGTTTTAAAGATTTCACATAGAAGTGGTATCATATGGTGTTTGTCTTCCTCTGTCTGATTTATTTCACCTAACTTGCCCTCAGGGTCCAAGATTGGTCTTAATATAGTGTTTACTATTTATTCACTGATATGCACAGGCCTATAGATATACATGCCATCTAATTAAATGGAGAATGTTCTGACCTTTCCTTGGTAATGTTATTTGACAGAAGGAGAACTCGAAGCAGAGTGGTTGCAAGATGTGGGTTTATCAACCTTGATCTCGGGTAATGAAGAGGAGGATGGCAAAGCCTTGCTCTCTACGCTGACTCGAACCCAAGCAGCTGCAGTGAAAAAGAGATACAGTACTTACACTCAAACCATGAGAAAAAAGAACAAGCAATCTGTTAGGGATGTCAGAGACATCTTTGGAGTCAGCGAATCTCCTGTAAGTAATGAACTTGGCTCAAAAGTTTTGCTTTGATTTAGGGGCGATGGGGAGAATGTGAAAAAAATATTAGAAAAAGTTGGCCATTCTCTTTTAGAGAAAACTAAAGCAGACAGAAGAGTGCAAATTTTACAACTTTGAAACTTAAGCGATCATTCCTTCTCCTACAGCAGCCTCCCTCAACACTTTTTTATTCCTTCTTGGTTGAGTTGGAGAATATCTTACTTGGTAATGGAGCAAATCTTTATAGATGGGATACACAGAGCCTTTACTTAAATCTAACACTGAATGGAAATTCTGTGGACAGGCAAAGGACCCCCAGAGAAGTGGGCCCAAAGTATTCTAAGCAAGTTCGGGTAGTTAATTTTAAATGGAGGTTGGAGTGGGAGAGTGGGTAGGGTAGCCTTTATGTTCAAATTAAAATGGTAAAAAGTGAAAGATGCCAACATTAATTAAGTGGGCAAGAGAGGGATTCAAAAAACCATAAGGGAAGCATCACATGTTTTCTGAGAAATGGCTGGTTGAAATTCCAGCTTACCCTTAGCAATTTCATGGCCACAAATTTTACTTTTGATGGTGTTAGTCATGTTCTCCTATTGCTAGGACGGTTTTGCTGCTAGCTCTGCCTTACCACTCATTTATTTATTCACTCATTGCATCACTGAAATCAATAACTGCATTATTGATGCAACAAATACTTACCAGATACATTCTCTGTGCAAGATCCTGTATTAGGCTCTATGCAAATAGGATTCTCAAATTTTGGGGATAATTAGTCTGTAGAAAAAAGAAACTGGATATTCTTCTGCAGTTGCAGAGAGTTGCCTGGGGCAAGTTAGTTAATCACTCTGATTTACATTTCTTATCTGTTTAATTGTAATATCAATAATGACATAAATTAAAACTTCAAGGATATTTGGGTAGGTGGCTTGGTTGAAGGCACCCTCCACTTTGAGTTACTTTAGGTTATCTGTAAGTCCAGTCTTCTCTTATATATATTCATCACACTGGGTAGTTGCCAGGGTAGCTCACATTTCCAGGTTAACCTTTGCATTTGTGTTAATAATGCCCTAGAATAGCAGTGTCCTTAAGAACTTTCTAGTGATGGAAATAAATGATCTAATTCTGTGCTGTCCAATATGGGTAGCTAGAGTGTGTCCAATGTGTAGCTAGTGTAAGGAACTGAAATTTTAATTTTGTTTAATCTTAATTAATTTAAATCTAAATCATCACATATGGCTTGCAGCTAATGTACTGAGCAGTACAGTTCTAGAATCTTCTGTTGTACATAATTATATACCTGAGGCAGTGCATTTTGAGTTCTGTGCTGATCGAACTTTCAATCTAGCTGAAACCCGTACCTTTTTGGAAGTGAGATTTTCTGTAGCTGTAGTTGAATCAAGGTAACACCCACAACTTGAAGCAAGGGCTTCAGCCATGTGAGTCCTGGCCAAGGTGCCTATGAAAGAAAAGGTTTACCCTGCTGGTTTAAATTCCCTGAGTCATTTCACATATATGTCCCAGATCGTCTTCAGAGAATCCTAACAACTTGACCTACATGCTTCCTTTCTTATTTCTATTTCCAACTACTTCAGGCTAAGATTTTTGCTCTTCCCTAGCAAATTGCAAAACAGTTAACTATCTATAGCTTCTCCGAATCCTGCAGGTACTGAAGAAAATGCATTCAGTGTGTCTTTAGGTTTCCAAAAACTTTGGACTCCTAGATGCATAGAAACAGTGGTCTTCCCACAGACCCTAAAGGGAAATATAAAGTGGGCACTTACACATTGGGGCTTTAAGTACAAAAAGAAACGAAAGATCTGTTACTTCTCCATAACATGCAGGTGCAGGAAACCGGTGTTTAACTCCAGCAAAGGCAGAGAAAGGACCATATTTGTGGTAAATAAAGGGAATGCTCCCCCGGGGCTCTTCCCCCTGCCCACCTTCCTCTTCTCCCTTCCAGTCTTGCTGCTGAAGCCCCAGTTCTGAAGTGAATAGAGAATGGGTGTGCAACAGGGAGAGTGGTTGAAAAGAAATCCATATATTCTAGGGAGTAGAGGTCTTTGTGCTGTCCATAGAAGCGCAGCACCTGGAAGTCAGTGAAAGCCTGGCATTACAAAATTCAGATTGTTCTTCATAAAAAATACATAAATCTAGGGTTTTAAAAAAATATGGTAAGTTTACAGGTCTATCAGGCCTAATAAACATCTTCACAGACTTTCTTCCTAAAAAAAAAAAATCAGCATCTGCTTCTGTAAGTAGACTTGGAAGTTTCTTAGAAAAGTACCTAAACTTTTAAAATTTCCTATCTGAATTTGACAGCATAAATACCAATTCATCCCTCCCTCCTTCTCTTGCCCAAAGTATCTGTCAGCCCTGGTCTGTCTCTCTCAATGTCTCCCCCTCCTTCACTTCCCCTGTCTCTATATGACTCTCTCTGTCTCCCCCCCCCCCACCACCACATATCCTCTCCTACGCTGTTTCTTTCTTTGTCATCATTTACGTACATTAATAGAAAATCACCTAAAGTTTCCATTTCATTTTCTTAATGAAGATTTAACATCATAAGTTTCATAAGGTAATTTTGCATTAATCTTAGGCATGTGAATCTGACCCTGTGTACTTACCTAGTGAAGATATAAATTCAGTAATTTAAAAGATAGATATGTAGATTACACTCCTCTTTTCTTAATGTATTTTGCACACTGAATCCCATGCTCAGAATAATTTGCCTCCAGAATTTTGGAGCTACTCGTTCATTATCTTCTCTCGTGTACTGTTGGTCTATGGGAAGCACAGTATCTCCACCAATGAGGAATGAGTTCCTTTATATACAAATGTGGAAGTTTTTTGAACTTTATGTTTATTGTTGGAACCTTGCAATTTCACCAGTTTTACCTTTTGAAAACATTCATCCTAGTCACCGCTAAAAGAGCTCTTTCAATATGAGAGCTCACTCATTCTTCAGGTTCTGCATATTGCCTTCTAATATTTAAAACCAGTATTTATTCCCTTCCTTCTGTCACTTATCTCCTTCTGGAACTCCCGTTAGATGATTGTTGCATTGTTTGGATTGAACCTCAGTATCTTTTAAATGTTCTCTTGTTATTCCGGGCTTGGTTTGTGTGTATCTGTGGCTGTCCTTTCCACTTCATTTTTTTATATCCGTAACTTACTGTAATACCATAATACCATCGTATATTCATGGTGGTATCAATACTTCTGCCTTTCATTAATTAAAAAAAAAATTAACAGCCATATTGTTAATTTGCTGAGGCATCTCCTTTCCCCTGACTTCCTCTTTATTTTAGTGATCTGTTCTTGTTTCTTGGCTGCAATAGCCCTAAACCTTAAATTCCAAGGTGGTCTTCTTTTCCTTGAATTACTATTTTCTTCAGGGTCATCTGCTTACGTTTGGCATCATTACATCACTATTGTTCAGTTGATTTTGGATATTTGGGTGTTAATTCCTATTAATGCAGGGCTAGGTTGATTGAATGATTGATTGATTGATGAGTATAGGTAATGACTGTATATTTCCTATGCAGTTACGTAGACTTATTTTCTCCCTAAAACTCTCCTAGTGGATAGCAGTCTGGACCTGTGTGAGTGGTGAAATGTGTCAGTCAGCTGTCACACTTCACTTTAAAGACACACAAATATAGTATCAATGCAAAAGTAATGATAATCTTAAAGAATTACTTTTTTCTTTTTTTTTTTTTTTTTGCTTTTCAGGCAAGCTTAACTTGCCTTTTTATACTCCTGTGTTCTTTCAGAAGGCCCCAATGAAGGGCAATTTAACTTTCTGTCCAGGAGCACTATACCAGGACACCCCTCCCCCCGCCAAGGCAAGTGGTCATGTTGTCAACAAGAGGACACTTGTTGGGTTTTATCCTGGAATCACATTTAGCTGCTGCCCACTGTTCAGTGTTAGAGGGAGGAAAGCTCTCCTGGCTGCTTTTTTCAGAAAAACATTCTTCGGTCACTTTGGCCATTGGCCTCTGAATTGGGGATGCCTTACTGCTCTCTTTATTCTCAATGTTGATTATGTGTTTTTTTTTCTAGATGAGCGTTTATCTTCTATATGTTTTTCTCTTGTAACTTTTTTCAGGCCAAGGTTTCCCTCTACCCTTATCAAGCCATTTTTGCTTGCTTTTTATCTTCCAGGAACATCCAACAATTTCTGTTCTGCTAATGGAAATGTTTAGTGGTTTCTAGATCTCCTCTTTGAAAAAGGTATCTCTTTTGACACTATGAATGATTTGTAGGGGGAGGAGAAAGCAGTATGTTCATTTTGCTATCTTGACCCTTGAAGAATCTGTGCTGATTCTTCAGTAATATTCCTTCCAAAAAATGTGTTTTTCCTTATTATAAAAATAGTACATAATCTTTACTGGAAACTTAGGAAATATGAACAAGCAAGGTAAAAAATGACTATTTCTATGGGCCCAAATAAAATTTTATGATTTAATTAAATATCCAATAAATAAAGTTTTCAGTGGAATTCTAACAGTAAAGGAATAAAATATTTAACCCCTGTGTTAGTAGAGCTATTATGCACTGAATCACAAATACTAAATCAGCCTCTGGATGTGATAGGATCTGCAGTACTGTTCATCATGAGCAGAATTCTGGGACCCAAATACATTTGTCTCCAATATTTAGAAGATGTGAATCAAACGTTCCTTTCAGTAACATATTTAATTGAGTAAAATAGTCAACCTAATTTATTTCCAATTTCATAATTGATAAACAACTAGTCAGAGGTGGGACTGACATAATTGTGTAAATATAGTCATGCACACTGTTTTTAAAAACTTGATTATATCACCTGTATATACATTTTACTACATGTAACAGAAAACCCAAGAAATCATGAGTTGTACAAATACGGGTGTATTTTTCTCTCTTTAAGAAGAAGGTAAGGTAGGTGTTCCTTTGCAGTAGCATGGATCCATCTTCCTCCTGTCTTTCTATTTTGTCATTCATATGCAACCTTCATCCTTTTGCTTACAAGTTGGCCGGGCTACTTCTAGCACTATATCCATGGTCCTGGAACTTGTACCATCTTACTCTGTCTCCCCGACCTTAGTGTCCTGGAAATCTTACTCTGTAGAATTCCAATTACCTTTCATTGCCCAGAAATGTTTTATGATCATCCTTAGCTTCAAAAGAGCCTAAGAAATTGACCTTTTTTAGTTGGACACAAAAGTCCCTAGAAAAGAAAAAAAAAAATCAGGATCCTGTTAAGGAAGGCAGGTGACTGGATTTGGAGTAAACAGCTGACAATATACTCCACAGAGACCAGAGTGTCTGTCATTGTGCCCCGAATGTAGTGGGCTCTCAGTGTTGGCTGATGGATGGCTACATGCGGTGATCAGTGCACAGCAGGCAAATCTATGGATGTCCCCACACGTCTGTGTGAATGGACACAGGTCATGCAGAGCTCATGACTGAATGCACAATGACACTGGGGAGAAGATACCTGAATAAAAATGCACTTTCATTTTTCTCAATAGCCAGATGATTTTTGTTGTATCCCAGCTCCTCTTTTGGAACTGATCCTGGATGAAGAAGTGATATCAGCAATTCCCTGCAGAAATGGTCAACTGGTAAGATAAAGCAAGGGGACTTGAAAGTAAGGAGGTTAGAAAAAGTAATTATTTCAAGGCAGTCGGGAGAACTTGAGCAAAATGCCTACTTGCCTTGTCACAAAGAAGGAAACAAAGACTCTTAAATTCAGGAATGAATAATTAAATAGTTAAATCCACAAATAACTCCGTGGCCTGTCTGCACCTCGAGTAACAAAACCACAGCTGCAGTTCCAGCCCCAGCCAGAAGTCAAAATGTCAGCTAAACTTTGGTTCTTTTTGCTGAACATGTAGTAGAAGACCTTCTGCTACTCTCCATGTATCTGTCAATATTAATTTAGTTCTCTACATATGAAATACTTGACGTTTCAGTTATTTTCTACAGGTAGATATTTTGTTGGGGGACAGCACCGTAGCATCTTCAATGTGTAACAGGAGGTGGGGAAAGTGCACTGTCTAGCACAGGAGGTAAACACCTTTCATTGGAGCCCACCTTGTCTATCTTAGTACAAAGTTTCAAAAAGGGCTAACCTGAGCTCATCATTGCCAATGAAGTGATCTCAGTGGAAGGCCTGCGTGTGTGTGTGTGTGTGTGTGTGTGTGTGTGTGTGTGTGTGTGTGATGAATGCTATGCCATCATCTGTACCATTTGGCCTAAGGCCTAGGTCCTCTTACTGAAGTGAGGTGCCCAGAGTAGGAGACGTAGAAAGACATGGAGTTATTGACATCTGCCTCCACTTGGACTCATGGCAGCAGAAATTTATGGTGAGAGACTCCTCTGGTATGACTCATGTTTCCTTCTCTTTAGCTCTACTTTTTTTTTTCCTTCCTAGTAGAGGAAGAAGGATTCTTTTGCTGTTTTAAGAATGACCCTTGTACCATTTTTGATCTGATGAATAATGATGCTGATGATGATCTTTAGTTTCTGTACAGTTTATTTTCATTTTATACATACTTTATGTAGGACATTCTGTCTGGATCTCGAAAAATTGTCCTAATACAGGCTAGCCCTTTGTTGCTTGCAAATGCTGCTTAAGGGTTTGGATGTGGCCCGATGTTCTGGCTGCTCCTCTGTTGCCTGAGGGTAGGTCAAGTTCTGGAGGAGGAATGTGGTTAGCTGGAGCTGGGAGCAATCCAGTAGATTTTGTCTCTAATTGTTTTTCCCTCCAATTTCATTATATTTCTCATAGAAGTGTTAACTCCATTTAGTCAGAAGTCTTTACTTTTTCTGTTGAGCTGGCAGCAAGTGTCCTCAGGTTTTAGATTGTTCCTGAATTACAGGGAGTCTTACATACCTTACTTCCAACCAGGACACTTGATCTGAGTTGTGATTCCTCTCTGTCTGCCCCTGACTCCTCAGACCACCAGAGGAGGGGCATGTCGAATAGACACTAGTGTTTTCAAATGATGGATTTCTGTGAGGTTTCACCCTAGCTGACTCTGTCTTCTCTTTTAATCGCCTCCTCTTTACCCTGTAGGTAAGGGAGGGATTCCCACCCTAGGGTTATAGGAGTGGCTTGACACCTGACAATGGACAGAGAAGGTCAACAGCAATTTATTATCACATGTTCTCACAGCTTGGGTTAGGAGGACACCAGACACCACACAGAGCTACATGTGGGGTGCACTTGGGAACAGAGTGAATAACCAAGGGTTGTAGCAAGCAGGCCGTGTAGTATCAAGAGAGCACGGCTCCCCTTGGTTCCCATGGGAGGATGTGATTGGCTTGTTTGAATAATTCCACAGGCTGACGGGGAACTGAAAGCCACTACTGAAGGATAAGCAGGAATTGTGTCTGGCCTCCTGGATAAGGAGCATTGTTCTGCTAGGGGACCTTATATAAGGGAGCAGAGTGGGACGGAGGCTTGTAGTTAGACCATTTATGGCCCTTCTGCTTTTACCAGATGTAAGGCAGCACGTAAGAGAGGCTTATTTGAAGTCTTACTTGCCACACTTAACACACCATCCTAACCATGGACTCCCGTGATCGTCTAGGCTTATTTTGTTTCTTTTCCCTTTTTTCACTATTTTTTTTTATTTCAATTCCTGGAAGGTCTTATCACCTTTTAAAGGTGAATCAAGGGGCAACTGTGGTGCCGAACAATCTAAGAAATCTAGCAGTAAGACGGAAGAGGACATTAAAGTTTTATTCCAGGCCCTGCTCTGAACTACTGAGCAGTTTATAGAATGGGAAAGGGAGTACCATTCTTTCTCCCAGGAGGATGGTGAGGGCTAACATAGCAGAATGACTACAGAGAACAGTAAAAATATTAATTTGCATAATCATACATATTACAAAATGTTACAGCTTCTTAGCAGATTGTACCTTTTATCCTTTGAGCGAATCTGGCAAGAAATCTCTCCGGATACTAAATTTTCATACCTAAAAACTTAAATCCTACATTGAGGAGGGCACCTGTTGGAATGGGCACTGGGTGTTATATGGAAACCAATTTGACAATAAGTTATATTCACTATAAAATAAATAAATAAACAAACAAACATTAAAAAAAGAATTAAAAAAATAAAAACTTAAATCCTAAATTGGTGAGTATCAAAGTGCTAGGCCCTAAATTAATTTTTCAGAAATTTTTAAATATTAATGTTTGCTTTTTCATATAGTGCTAACGTTGAGAAATTTGATTTCTCTCTACATCTTATTTTGTATCCTTTCGTTTTTGCATTTCTGGAAGCCTTTTGCATTTATCTTTTTTTGATGTTTTGTTTTTATTTTTGAGAGAGAGCATGTACATGTATGCACGCAAGCGGGGGCAGAGAAGAAGGGGGACAGAGGATCTGTGCGGACAGCAGAGAACACTTTGCGGGGCTCAGACTCATGAATCCTGAGATCATGGCCTGTCAACTGATTGAGCCACCCAGGTGCCCCTTAAATTTATCTTTAGTGTTAGAGACCTGAACTGCCATAAGGGTATGAAATCTTTTTTTTTTTTTTTTTTTAATCATGATCAGCACTCAGCTTTTTGTTTCTGAAGAACATTACTTTTCTTTCAGTTATGACCATTCTCTTCCCAGAATTTCTTTAATTATTTCATCATTTCCATTTTCTCTATTCTTCCTTTTATTGCCTCTGTATTAAACTTCTATATTTCTTAAATTGTCTGTTATATTTCCTTGTCTTTTTTTTCTGTTCTGTATGCTAGTAGATTTTGTCTATGTCATTTTGTAAATCCCTGATTCTCCTTTTAGCCATGAGTGGTTATAATTTAGCCTCTATTGATTTTTTCATTCAGTAGTCATACTGCTAATTGACAAGAACTCCTTCTTTTTCACTCACTTCCCTTTATTTTTATAGTTACTCCTGACTTATGGTTGTACTATTTTCTCAAATATTTCTGAAATTAATTCATTTTAAGCCTCTTCCCTTTTCTCCATTCTTTTTCACAGAATGTTTATCACTGTACCTTTTTAGAATGTTTTTTTTTTTTTTTTCTCCATGAGTGACTTTTTCCTAACATTGATTTTCTCCGGTGCCTGATGGTTCTTAGTGATTGATTTATATTTATTAATGGACTAGATTGACTAATTAATTACTTAGGATATGTCATTGCTGTATGATTTCTCTGCCATGATATAGATATTTTCCCAAAGGACTCTTTATTGAATAAGAAGGGTGATTTCGGGTACTGTGTAAGTGAGTAAGGTATGTGAATGTTGTGTGAATGGAAGTTAGTTTCACTGTATATATGGGTGAGTATGCATGCTCATGTGTGCACGCCTGCACACACACACACACACACACACACACACACACACACATGCAAGCATACACCAAAGGGAGAAGTGGTAAATGATTTCATTTCTTGCTATCCAAGACAAAACTGATGTTTCCCATTATTCTCCCTTCCATGTCTTTCATGGTGGCCCAGAGTAACCTGATACTGAGGTCTGTTTTTTAGTTCTGATCCCGGACTACTACCCATGGCAGGTGGTTCACTGCACCCAGAGTGCTTTTAGCTGCTGCCTGCTGTTCAGTGTAAAGGGAGCTTTTGGGAGGTCTGTCTGGCCTCTCCATTGACAAAACATTTTACGATAAATTATTGCAGCTGTTCCGCTAGGGCCCCATCCTACCCTTTCTAATTTTCACACTGAGGTTACTTGGTTGTCTGTTTGCTTTTTGTAGATTTATCTTTTCCTTGCCAGCAGTGTTGTTTTATGCTATTCTTAGGCTAAAATCTGTGCAATTATGAAATACGTTATTTATGTTTTATTCCCCAGGAATTTCTAACAATTTCTCACCTGTTATTAGTACACCTTGTTGGTTTCCAGTGCCATTTGGAGCTGGTCTTACAATCCCGTTCTCTAATTCTGAGTGATTGGGAGTGGTGTGCCCTCAGTCCTCTGTCCTGACCTGGCTTCTTGTATTGCCTCATTAGCATTGTTTTCACTTCAAAACAGATGTATGTTTTTCTTATGAATATAATGTGTACACTTTGGGGGAAAATTAGAAAATACGGAAAAGCAAGATGAAAAATAACAGTTTCTGAAGTTTCATGTAGAAGTTTATGATTTCACTATTATCCAGTGTGTTTAATTTGGCACAATGTTGCTTCAATCATAGAATAGAATAATTGCATCTTATTTGGGGGAATGCCATTATATCACAAGTGCTGCTAAAAATCTTAGAGCATATGCACAAAGCCTATAATGCCATCGATCACAATTGGAATAGTCTCCAAATATACTTGCTGCATAATGAAAATCAGAGCTTTTACAATATTCAGTGAATGGGAATGAAATGTTTGGTTCAGTCACGTGTGTTTGTGAGACCATCAATCTACTGTATTTCCAGTTTCTTAATTGAAAAAAAAACTGACTACTTTTGCTGATTTATAAGTCATTACAAAAAGTCATAAAGTCTGATTTTAAAGTAGCATAGTTTTATCAGGAAGCTGCATGACTTAGACAATTAGAGATGTATTGTCCTTATAAAATAAGAAGTCTGAGGCTGGTGTGGCTGGTATCCCTAGCCTGGATCTACCGACTTTTTCATCTTTCCACTCTGCTCCACGTAGCATGTGGGCTTATATTTAATGCTTATAGGCTTATATTTAATGCCTGGGCATCACAGGCATCATGTCCATGTTCTGGAAGAAGCATCAGCCAGCAGATTCTATCCACTTAAACAAGAAAATACTAGCCTTCCTGGATGCTCTACCAAGTAGGATTTTACTTGTATCTCATTGGTCATAACCATCACATGATCACACTTTAGTCTTTTTAGTTTAGATGTAGCATCTTGGAATAGATCATGATATTCGTAAGTTAAGAAGGAAATAAAAGTGGATTTTGGCAGGTAATTAACAGTGTCTGCTCTTGAGACCAACTTCTGCTATAGTACACAGTATTTATGAGGATCAGTATAATTGTGGATGAATTGGCAAATGCCCTTGACATTGCACAGGTCAGTCATTAACTCTGTATATCACCACATGGCTGTCCATTTATAGAGTTTGTGTAATGAATAATTGAATAAACAGTCATGTTGGGACAGATATGCCTGAATAAAAATGGCTTTCATTTCTCTCATTAGCCAGGTGATACCTGTGACAATCATACTGCTCAGTTGGATGGTCCCCAGGAGGAAAAAGAGCTGCCAGGAGTTATGAAAACAAGTGATTCCTTGGTAAGTTATAGCAGGAAAGTTGGGAGTAGGGATGAATGAAGAGGCCATTTTTTTTTCCCCAAGACAATCAGGCAAAACTTCAAAACAGTGCACCGTAATTAAGATGACTGGACAGCCACAGCTGTCAACATACCTATCTACCTTTAATCAATTTATAGGAAAACATTCAGCAGTAAACAAACCCAAGTTTAATAGTTAAGCTCACAAATAATTGCATGCTCTATAAAAACAGATAAATACCCAGAAAACCAATGACGGTAGGCCGTTTCTGGGGCAGATTTAGTTTCTTTGTTTTTTCTTTTATTTAAAGAAATTCTCATAAGTGCTAGTTCCATCGAGTCATAGGTCCATCTGTTGGAGGAGAAGCAGGTGTCCTCAGGTTTTCTATTGTTTTCCCAGTGCAGGGTGAATACCAGGCACCTTTCTTCTGACTATACATGTAACCCCAGGTATCCAGTGCCTTTTTCCCTTCTCCCTCTCCCTACTTTTACCCATCCCCACTTCTTCTCCCAGCTGACCCAGAGGAGGGAAAAGTCAGGCAAGCCTCACAAGAAGGGTCAAGCTTATATCCATTTACAACCAGGAAAGTTTACTTTATTCACGGTTCAGCCCAGAGCCTTTTCTCACATGTTTCTATGTACACTCCTTCAAGCAGTCTTTTCTCTCCTTTGGTGGAGGTTGTGTAGTGTTTTCTTTCTTGTTTTTCCATGCTCATGTTCCCTGTCCTGGCTTCCTCCCAGATTAGCAAAAGGCAGAATGGGGAATCCCAATAGGTTCCCTCCTCCCTGCTGAGATGGTGCAGGGGAGTCTTTGTTTGAATGTGCATGTATTGAGCCCACCTGTGGTTACTCACACCTTTGGTTGTCCTCTCTCCTAATTTGGACATGATGGTAGTTGTCTTTTTCAAAATGTTCTCCATTTGCTTTCTTCATTAGTGCAGTTTTGATGGAGAGGGAGTTGGACTGTAGAAAGGAATTTGTGTTATTTCTGGAACATCTCTGTCCAATCACCCCTCATATGAATGTTGCTGGGAATCTTTTTTCCTATTTTTTAGTTATGTTTTGTTCACTCTATTAGGTTTTAGGAAAGAGAGTTTGGATCATCTGACTTAACTTTCCCATTTAATCCCAGAATATAACCCCGGTTATTTACAGAAATAACACAAGATTTCTTTTGATATTAAAAATTATCCCCAGTCTGCTCCCTGCTGGTATTTGACCTTTGATTCCCTTAACTTAACTACACAAATCCTTTACTTTTGAAAACAAATCAACTTTCTCTTTCAAGAACATACCCTGAGCTTTCCATTGGTAAAGGTTTGTTTGGTCTTTTCTCACCTTTTAACATGGGAAAAAGATTTGAACAGATGCTTCACCAAAGAAAATATGGGGATGGCAAATTAACCTCAGGAAAGGTGCTCAGTATCACTGGTGATTATGGAAATGCAAATACAGCCACAGGGAGGTGTCTCTACATAACCTGCCTAATGCAAGACTGACCCTCTCATCTGCTGCTAAGGGTGCAGAGCAGTTGACACTGCTGCCCTGCTGGTGGTAGTGTAAGATGGTCCATCCACTTTGGAAAATAATTTGGCAACTTCTTTTTTTTTTTAAATATTAAAAAAAACTTATTTTGATGTTTATTCATTTTTGAGAGAGAGAGAGAGACCGCGCGCGCGCACACACACGCGCGAGCACGAGCGGGGGAGGGGCAGAGAGAGAGAGGGAGGCACAGAATCCGAAGTAGGCTCCAGGCTCTGAGCTGTCAGTACAGAGCCCCACGCGGGGCTCAAACCCATGAACTGGGAGATCATGACCTGAGCTGAAGTCAGAAGCTTAACTGACTGAGCCTCCAGGCACCCCTGGCAACCTTCAACTGTTAACGCATATACCTACTTCAAACCCAGCCATTTTACTCATACATAATATATATTACCACGAAGACTTACTTACAAATGTTTCTCACGTAATAGATCCAAACAGGGAACGACCATTTTTACCTACAGGTGGATGAACAAATTCTCGTATATCCATACAATGGAATATTACTCAGCAATAAAAAGCAATGAACTATTAATATGTACAACATGGATGGATCTAGAATAATTATGCCATGTGAAAAAAGCCAGACCAAAAAGATTCAACTTCTGTAAATCATGGAAAATGCAAACTAACCTATAGTGAGGGAAAGGAGATTGTGATTGCCTGGAGACCTGGGGATGGGTGAGGAAAGGAGGGAAGGAAGGTTTGACAGGGGTATAAGAAAGTTTTTGGTGTGCTCCTTTTGTTCACTGTATTGATTATGGTGATGGTTTCACTGGTCTAAATATTTCTCAAAACGACATCAAAATGCATGCTTTTACTCTTTAAATATTGGCAGTTAATTGTAGGTTATACCTAAATAAACCTTTAAAACAGAGTTCATATAATATATTATGATTTCATTAATATTCAAAGTGTTTATTTTGCAACAAGCTACATTAAGTAAAGAAATAGTCTTTTTATGTATTATATGTGGTGGACCCTTGACTCTGAACTGCAAATGCCACTGAATTTGGGCATTGACAAAAGTCTTACAACTCAGTCTTCCATCAACAAACCTACTCTACAAACCACTCCTTATATAGATAAAATGTGCAGTCCACATAAATGAATTAGTCATTTGGGGTGTTAGTCTAGTCGAAAAGCAAAGCAGTTCATCTAGTATATTTCCAATGTCTTAAGTGATTGAAATCAAATGGCTACACTTGGTATTGATTCATAATTTACTGCAAAATACAATCATCATACCATCTGTTTAAAAAATGTCAGTTACATCTGTGTTTGCTTCATGGAAAAGAAAATCTAAAGAACTTTGATTTAAACAAGTGGGAGTTTGTTTTAGTCACAAAACAAGGAACCAATGGTGGGTAGGCCAAGGTTGGTACCACTGTGTACAACGCAATGCCAGCGTTAGCATGAACTTTTAACTTTTTCCTTTTATGCTGCCACTGTAGCGTATGGATTTAATCCAGCAGACTCTGAATACCATGTTGATGTTCCTGATAGGAATATGTGTAAAATGAGTGACCCTTATTAACAGAAGACCTTAGCTGTCAGGGAAAACCTTTATGGCAGAATTCCTCTTATTGCTCATTCAATGTTGCACTCTTATATTATTGTTTTTCTTTTCTTTTCTTATTTTGGTTACCTGAATCTCATTCCTTTATGTATAAGTGGTTTCGTTTGTTTGTTCACCGTGCAAATTTTTTCAACTTTGGCATTTTTAATTGATTTTGAATTTGCTGCTGGAGTTCTGAACCGTCATGAGGATCTGCCCTTGACTGCATTCATTTTGGCCATTGCTCCGCAAGTTCCTCCTATCCAAGGACTTTTTTTTTCCCTCCAGTTTCTGCACACTGTCTTCTGTTATGTTTTACATTATTTTCTCCCCATTTTCCGTGTTTCCAGCCTTCTAGAACACACGTTAGATGGTTGTCTCTTTGCTTGAATTCAGTACCTCCGAAATTTCCTCTCCTGTTAGCCTGTTTGCTTGGATTTCTTCATCTTTATGTTGCAGATTAATAGTTTTTTCTTGGTCATGATGGTATTATTATAGCTTCTCTCACTCTTTTTCTGAATTTCAGTAAACATATTCTTCTTTTTTCCCATTATTGTAGCAGTGGGCTCTTGGTTCAGAGTAGCCATAGCCCCTTAAATCACTCTGAAGAGAAGAATTACATTTGTTTTTTTTAATATATTTTTTAATGTTTGTTTATTTTTGAGAGAGAGAGAAAGCATGCTCATGCAAGAGCGAGTGAGTGGGGGAAGGGCAGAGAGTGAGGGAGACACAGAATCTGAAGCAGGCTCTAGGCTCTGAGCTGTCAGCACAGAGCCTGATGCAGGGCTTGAACCCGCAAGCCGTGAGATCATGACCTGAGCTGAAGTCAGACGCTTAACCAACTGAGCCACCCAGGTACTGCAAAGAATTACATTTTTTTAAGGAATCAAAATATTTTTGTTTTTTTACTGAAGTAGATTTACAAACAATACATACATGTGTTTTAGGTGTATAATTCAATTGGTTGTAACATATGTTTTTACCCACATAACCACAAGTTAGTCAAAACAGAGAAAATTTCCATCACCCCAGAAATCTCTTAGGGGCCCTTTCCCTTATCCTCCTGCCCCTCCTGCCCCTCCTCCAGGCAAGCCCTGCGCTGATTTCTAACCCTTAGGTTGGTTTTAACTTCCATATAAGTAGAATTATAAATACAATGTACTCTTGTATCTGTCTTGTTTTCACTCAAAATAATTTTTAGATTCATCCATTTGATGCATATGTTGGAAGTTGGTCCTTTTATTACTACCAATAATCCATTGCACAAATATACTATTGGTATATCTGTTCACCTGTTGATAGACATTTGGATTGTTTCCAGTTTTGAGCAATTATGCATGTTACCACAATGAACATTCATATCATATAAAGGGTGTGTATTCTCATCATTTCTCTTGGGTAAAGATGCAACATAATTTAGATTTTTGGCAGACAACCTACCCACAGGCCATCACCCATAGCTCATAGACTCAGAAAGAAATAATAGGTAAATCAAAAATAACTAAATTCTTTTTTTTTTTAATTTGAGGGAGAGAGAGAGAGAGAGACAGAGCATGAGCAGGGGAGGAGCAGAGAGAGGGACACACAGAATTTGAAGCAGTCTCAAGGCTCTGAACTGTCAACACAGAATCCGACGTGGGGCTTGAACTCGTAAACTGCAGGATCATGACCTGAGCCAAAGTTGGCCGCTTAACCAACTGAGTCACCCAGGCGCCCCTAACTAAATTCTGTCTTTTAAAAAAAGCGTCTATAGGGAGAAGCAACAGCAAAAACTAATTTTTTGTGTGTGTCTCCCAAGTGGAGGATGTCGTCAGCTAAAGCTTGGTCCTTGGGGGTAAGCACATACAGAAAAACAACAGATTACCATGTAAAAAAATTTTTTTCAGTATTTTCACTATCAACTAAGATATAAATATTTAGGTTTTTTTTTTCCAGTTATTTTTCAAATATAAACCTCTTAAGTGGAGAAATGCCAGCTTTTAGAATGTGTAATAATAAGTGACGCAAACAGTGAAGTGTCCGAGTGTGAGAACCATCTGATCAGGGAAGTGCATATCTCCCATTAGGTGGCAGCAAGCGTTTTAGGTTTTAGGTTTTGCGTCCACTGCAGAGAGAGCTTTGTACCAAGACTATGGATCCAGGTTGTTTTTTCCCATCCAGCTCCCTAGTCCCTCCCTCATACCACTGTCCTTGAGAATCCTGTCACAGCAAGAGGGTGAGGTGATCCACCCGAGACTCCATCCAAGGAGGCATAGGGTGGAAAGTGTTCCACAAGGCAGAAGGTACGAGCACACTCTCAGGTGGAACTACAAGCCCTGTGGGCTCTCAAAATCCTCTGCAGAATCATAGCACAGGACTTTATTAATTTTTAATCAATTAGGAAATTGCTGTATGTTTCCTTTGCACTTGAGTGGATCAATTTTTCTGAAGGCCAAAATTTTGATTGTGTGTTCTTGTGAGCGAGTGGAGTGTCCTTAGCTTTAAGGTGCATAGAGGAGGCAGGTAGGTTGGTAAACGTTGTCCCCAGATGCGAAGGATGCCAAGGATGAAGGATGAAGGACCTAAGTCATTACTTACAGGCAAAGCTGACTTCATTTCAGTCTCCCCTCCATGACTTTTGTTGTGGCCTCCTGATTTCCTTCTCTCTCAGACCCTTACACTCACAATAGGAACCCGCCGCCCAAGGTAGTTAGTTCATTTTATTTGGACTATATTTTGGGAGGGCTTCCTCGGTTATATTTAGGGGCTGTCTACATATTTTAGGAGCTGGTCTGCTTGGCTCCTATTTTGCAAACATTTTTTAACTATGTACCTGGGACTCTTTCCTAGTCTTTGTACAGTTCTGTGTTGTTTGTTTTTCTTCTCCCTGTCTGGAAATTTCCTTTCATGCTGCTCAGGGGTAAAGATTTTTATTTTACCAAACTAATTCTATTTTCTTTTCATCTAGAAATTTCTATGAGTTGGTCTGCTGTAGAATTCTGTACTGGTTCCCAGTGCTATTAAAAATGTCGTCCTTTAAAAAAAATGTCTTCCTTTAAAAAAATTATATGTTTTCTGCCATTTCAGTGATTGAGGATAGGAAGGGTAGATAATTGTCAGTTCACCATCTTGACTTAAATTTCTTATACTAGTTCTTGTGTTTTATTTGTCCCTTAAAAAAAAAAAAAAGTCCTTTGCTCACCTTGTAAAGTAATGCCTGTCCTCTATAAGAAATTTAGAGGGGCGGGGCACCTGGGTGGCTCAGTCGGTTGAGCATCCAACTTCAAGCTCAGGTCATGATCTCGTGGTTCATGGGTTCGAGCCCCACATCGGGCTGTGTGCTGACAGCTTGGAGCCTGGACCCTGCTTCGGATTCTATGTCTCCCTCTCTGTCTCTGCTCCTCCTCCACTCGTCCTCTGTCTCTCTCTCTCTCTCAAAAATAAGTAAACATTAAAAAAATTAAAAAAAAAAAAAAAAAAGAAATTTAGAGGGGCACCTGGGTGGCTCAGTCGGTTAAACATCCGACTTCGGCTCAGGTCATGATCCCTCGGTTTGTGAGTTCGAGCCCTGCATTGGGTCCTGTGCTGACAGCTCAGAGCCTGGAGCCTGCTTCGGATTCTGTGTCTCCCCGTTTCTCAGCCCCTCCCATTCTCAAGCTCTCTCTCTCTGTCTCTCAATAATAAATAAGCGTTAAAAAATTACAAAAAAAAAGAAATTTAGAAAATGTGGTCAAGCAAGGTGAGCAACAGTTTTTTAAAAGACAGAATACTGTATGTATTCATAAGTATCAAAAGCAGCGTACTTTGCAGTAAGTTCCTTCAGTAAAGAAAAGAATATTTATGTCTTAAATTTTAGTGAAGCCATTGTCTGCTAAAGCAAAAATCTATTTCCAGCTTTATAAACATAACGTGGTGCTGTTGCTGCTGAATTCTCGTCACTGCTGAAGATAATCATAGGGTGTGTTTAAAAAGTAAGATTAGACAGGTTTGTGTTCGGCCATGTGTAGTGGAAGCATTGGAGTTATTTTGCTTCACATGGAGATTTGGAGGTCCAAGTCTGACAGGGCATTCACCTGATACCTTTGCACAAACCCAGGTGGGTTTGATCTTCTGCCCCTGCCATCCTTTGCCGTGGCCATCATGCTTATTCGAGCAAGATACCTGGCAACTGTAGGCTGTCATCTGCGGTGCTGTCATGAGTGTACAGGAGCTGACCAGATTCTTTTTTGGTCAGGAAAGCCTCAGCCATTCCGGAAGCCCTCTTGGTAAAATTACACTTGCATCTCGTGGACCACACTTGTCACGTGATCACTCTTAGCCGCAAAGAATCCTGGAAATGAAGTTCTTTGGTTTAACTCCCTGGAACCACACCAAGACATTGTTAAAGCAAAGGGAGTTTGTGGCGGGCAACGGCAGTTGCCCAGTTGTCCAGTTGCCCAGTTGTCCAGTGTCTGCCAGAGGGCCTGGCTTTTAGGCACTCACGGTAATGTTCCCTGAAGGGCTGCCCAGGCAGTCATGACTTTGTATGTTGTCACACACATCTAAATACATACACATAGTGCAGTACACAAACACATTAGAAGTGTCTGCCTGAATAAGAATGGTACTTTCGTTTCTCCGTCTAGCCAGATGATGCTTCTCTCAACAGTACCGCCCTGTCAGATGGGTCCCCAGATGAAGAAGGGAGTTTTACAGTTCCCAGGAGTGGCTCTGTGGTAAGTCGTCACATGCCAAGACAATTGCACATCAGGGCAAAACTGTAAGTTCAAGGCGAGAAGAAGCAATTTCCTCAAAACAGATAAGAAAAACTTGAACTGAGATTGCAAAGAAACCACAGCTGCCAGTAGACCCACCAGTGTTTGAACAGTTAGGAAGTAGGAGACTCAAAACTGAGGAACAACTAGATCTTAGTTTAAAAGAGGGCTCCATAAACTAATACCTCTATGGTCAGAAAACAAAGGATGTTCTCTACGTGTATCAAGCACGGAGGAATTTACCTTTGGTCCTCTGGGCTGAGTTCACACCAGTGATCCAGCCTAACTCTGCCATTTGACCCAAAGGTCCTCTTACCTGCAGGATAAATTAAAAAGCCCTCATCCTGATATTGAAGGCACTGTGGCCTACATTTCCAGCCTTAGATCACACCCATATAAATCCTCCAATTCAGACAGATTCTGTACTTTTCTTTCTCAGAAAGTCTCATCATTCCCCCTCCCCAGAACCACTGGGGATCCCCGCCTGGGGTCTCTCTGTAGCTGCTCTGGCAGGGAGGTTACAATGGACCAGAAGAAGTGAGAGACCCTGGTAAATGAGATAGCAGTTCTTTGATGACAGGATGACTGGAAGGCAAGAGCCCATTAGTCAGGCAAATGGAGAGGGCGCATTTACAAGTCCCTCTGGGCAGTAGTTTCTCATCTGGTATCCACTTTGAGAGAAAGGATAGTTGATGTTCACATGCATAACACATTAGATCCCCACTGTTCAGAGAGACAAAGCTGTTAGCCCCAGGTGAAGGAGCTTTTCTGTTGTGTTTTCAGAGTTTTGGTTTTGAAATTGCTTTGCTACAGTGATCTATAAAAAGCATAAAAGAATGCGAGTGTCTTTGTCGATGGGTAACTTATAAATAGCATTACAGATTATGGCACAGATAGGTTAGGGGTTACCCACAGTGTCTGACCTACTGGCTTTAAATTCAGCTGCTACTTTCCTATTTAAGACTGCATTGGAATGCAAATGAGTGAGGACGTCTCTGTTTTAGAGATAATCTCCAGTACTGATGGCTGAAAACAGAGTAAGTCATTCACAAACTCCGACAACTACTAAAATGAGGAGTTACCTACAATAGACCTTTCAGAGTTGTGCTGTGCCCCTGTGACTGGGGACTCCTGCCTAAAGCTTTGCATAGGATCCTATATATTCTCTTAGCTGGTGATGCTACCATGTGCCCAGGGTACCGTCCCTAAGCGTTAGCGTCAACTCTACCTACATGCTTCCCTCTACATGCTCATCTCTGAGACCTGTGGATTTTGCCTTACAAAGAATATTTCTAGGGGTGCGTGGGTGGCTCAGTCAGTTAAACGTCAGACTTCAGCTCAGGTCATGATCTCACGGTTCATGAGTTCGAGCCCCGCATAGGGCTCTGTGCTGACAGCTCAGAGCCTGGAGCCTGCTTCGGATTCTGTGTCTCCCTCTCTCTCTGCCCCTCCCCTACTTGTGCTCTGTCTCTCTCAAAAATAAATAAAAATTAAAAAAAAAAAAGAATATTTCTACATTCTGGAATATTCTGCATTCCAGAATATTCTACATTCTAGAATATTTCTACTCCCCTATTTTCCTGTAACTACTTACTTAGTACAGAAGCTCATCATCTTACTGTATTACTGAGATAGCCTTCTAAGTGATCTGTCCCTGACTTTAGCTTATACCCCTCAAATTCATCCTTCCCACAGCTGAAAGTCATTGATCTATAAAAATGCAAGGCATTGAGGAGGGCACTTGTTGGGATGAGCACTGGGTGTTGTACGTAAGTGATGAATCATGGGAATCTACCCCCAAAACCAAGAGCACACTATATACACCGTATGTTAGCCAACTTGACAATAAATTATATTAAAAAATAAATAAATAAAAAGTAAAATAATGAATGAATGGATAGATAGATAGATAGATAGATAGATAGATAGATACAAATAAGTGTGAGCCTTGTTTAACACCTACTGAGGTTCCCCCACGTCTTCTAGTTAACATAAACACTCCTGACCCACCTTACTCGTCTCTCTCTCTAGCTGACTTTACTGCCCCAGTCATTTTATAAAAGCCAACACGGGACTGCATGTGGTTCCATGCACACACCAAGTAGCACTTGAAGCAGAATGGTTACATAATTGAGTTGCTGAGGGGGAGGATTTTGGGTAGGCCTTATTTTCTAGGTTTTCATTAATCCATTCATTCATTCACCAAATCCTTGTTAGGCACATATTGTCTGCAAATAGGATGCTTGAAAGCTTGAGAGTATAAGAGAAAGACAGTGGTCTTGTGTAGCAGTTATAGATAGTGTTTCCTGGAGTAAGTTAATCATTCAGATTTTCTAAAAGGAAAGAAAAAAAAAACTAAATCTTTTTTTTTCTGAAAACTGATTGAATGCTAATTATGATATAAATAAAAGTGTCAGCAGTATTGAGACTCAAAAAAATCTGATTTGTATCAGTCTCCAGTGTGACTTACTTTGGATGGTTTGTTACTCAGATACCTTTATTTAGAAATGTTGAACAAATTGGCTAGTTGCTAGAGAGATGAGAACTTCACCCTTACTGCACCTATACTGAAAATCGTTCTAGAACTTCTTATCACCAGGGAAATACATTTTGACCTCTCCGCTTCTTGATTATAAGGAGGCATTGGCACCCCAGGTTGGTTCTGCAGTTTCTTCTAGATAGTAATATTTCTAGTAATTCCGTGAAGTGGTAGCAAGGGCTTCAGGGGTCCTGGCCATGACTTCTGTAAAGTATATCTTGCTTGGCAGGGTGAATTCCCAAGGACATTTCATTGTCATCTTCAAGACTTCAGAAGGCCCCAACAACTTGCCCTTGGAGTTTACGTTGTGAAATGGTATAAAGTAGATAACCTAACTTTGTCTTTTCCAAAAGGATAACCTTGGCTTGATCAATTTTTTTTCAATCTTTCATCTTTTATGTACATTAGAAATGTTATTTTATGATCATTGAAACCTCTGTATGTATGGGGTCTATCTTAATTACTATAACTCTGTGGTTTGTTTTTGATGTCTGTTGGGGTGTGTTCACCCTTGTTGTTCTGGATCAAAATTTTCTTTCTTCTCAGGAATTTTTACTTCCAAATGAGCTTAGGATGACTCTATAACCAGCCATTAAATAAATCTTGTTAGGACTTCACTAAGAATTGTATTGAATTTAAAGATTAATGTTGGGGAGAAAATTCACATTTTAAAATACTGACTCTTCCCACTGAGAAATAGTAATTGTCTTTCCACTTATTTATGTTTTCTGTTCTTCAATAAAAGTTCATAATATTCTTTCTTATACATTTTTTATTGATTAATTACTTAGGAACTTAATAGTTTTCATTGATATTTTAATGGTAGATTTTTTTATGATACCTTCTAGTTTGTTTTTGCAGCACTGTAAGGGAAGTAAATTTTTGGATTTCTCACGAAAGTATATTTTATAGCTTCCTTTCTGAAAATTCTTCTTCTAAGAACTTTTCATTTGATTTTATAATTTATAGATATCATCTGAAATAGTGAAAGTTTTCTTTACTCAATCTTTAAAATAGTCGTTTTTTAAAAAAATTTTTAATGTTTATTTTTATTTTTAAGAGAGCGCGAACGAGGAAGAGGCAGAGAGATGGGGAGACAGGATTTGAAGCAGGCTCTGTGCTGAGAGTGGAGAGCCTGATGTGGGGCTCAGACTCACAAATGATGAGATCATGACCTGAGCCGAAGTCAGAAGAGAGGCTTAACCGACTGAGCCACCCAGGCATCCCTAGTCATTTTATTTCTTTTCCATGTTTAATTGGACCGATCACAATCACTGATTATATTGAATAATAATTATGGGGATCTTTTAATAAGTTCTTGATTTTCTCATGAATTCTTTTAAGTTTCATTGTTAAGTAGAATATTATTTGTTCTAAGTTTCTGAGACTTCTAGTTGTTTTTATTAGAAATGGAGGTTGAATTATATAAAATAATTGTTCATCATCTATTAAAATGAATATATTTTTCATCTTTAAGCAATTACTTAAGGAAATTCTATTGATGTCTTTCTAATATTGAACTATAATTTTGTTGATAAAAATGAACCCTACTTATTGTGTTACATTATTCTTTTATTACAATGCAGAATATATCATTTACTACTATTTTAGCATTAAAAACATTTTTTTAATGTTTATTCATTTTTGAGAGAGAGATAGAACGTTAGCAGAGGAGAGGTACAGGAAGAGGAAGACACAGAATACGAAGCAGGCTCCAGCACAGAGCCTGACATGGGGTTCAAACTCGTGGACCGTGAGATCATGACCTGAGCCAAAGTCAGATGCTGAACCAACTGAGCCACCCAGGCACCCCAATTTTAGCCTTTTTAACTACTGTTCTAATAAATGGGATTAGCCTATACATATATAATTTCTTTTCATTGTTACAGAGTTATAGTGACCTTGGTATGAAAGTGTTAAGAAGCTTGGTTGTTTTTTTTTTTTTTTTTAGTATTTTGGAGCCATATATTAAATTTTGGTGTAAATATATAATCTATAAAAGCTATTATATATAAGTTTGTATTGCAATTTGTTTATGAAACCTCCAAGGTCTGGCATCAATGTAGATATAGTGCTTTACTTTTTCAATGGATATGGTTTTGAAGTTATATTCCTTTATATTCCAACTGGTATGAGTTTTGGTAATGTATGTTTGTTCTAGCAAAATATCCAATTTATTTATCATTTTAATATATGTAGATGTTTGAGTGTGTGTACACACATGTATACAAATATATACACATATTTATTTAGGCATATACTTTCTAAATTTTCTGCGAGGTAGCTATTTGCCCTTTTTTTATTTCTAATATTTATGTCTTTTATCCCAATTAGAATGTAAATTGTTGTCTGTATCAGCAATATTTTTTAAGAAATCACTTCCTTTAATGGAGGAAGCCTACTTGTTCTTTTCTAATTATTTTTTATATATTTATTTATATCCAAGTTAGTTAACATACAGTGTAATAATGGTTTTAGGAGTAGAATTTAGTGATTCTTCACTTACATGTAACACCCAGTGCTCATCCCAACAAGTGCCCTCTTTAATGCACATTACCCATTTAGCCTATTCCTCCCCACCCAACTCCCCTCCAGCAGCCCTCAGTTTTTTCTCTGTATTTAAGAGTCTCTTAGGGTTTGCCTCCCTCTCTGTTTTTATCTTATTTTTCTTTCCCTTCCCCTGTATTCATCTGTTTTGTTTCTTAAATTCCACAAATGAGTGAAATCAATGGTATTTCTTTTCCTCTGACTGATTTTGCATAGCATAATACATTCTAGATTCATCCACATTGTTGCAAATGGCAAAAATTCATTCTTTTTAATCACTGAGTAATATTCCATTGCATGTATATACCACATCTTCTTTATCCATTCATTGGTTGATGGACATTTGGGCTTCTTCCATAATTTGGCTATTGTGGATAGCATTGCTATAAGCATTGGGGTACGTGTGCCCCTTTGTTTATTTTTTAATTTTTTAAATATTTTATTCATTTTTGAGAGAGAAAGACATAGAGTACAAGTGGGGGTGGGGCAGGGAGAGAGAGGGAGACACAGAATCTAAAGCAGGCTCCAGGCCTGTGCTGTCAGCACAGAGCTTGAGGTGGGGCTTGAACCCACCAACTGTGAGATCATGACCTGAGCCAAAGTCAGATGCTTAACTGACTGAGCCACCCAGGCTCCCCTGAATGTGCCCCTTTGAATCAGCATTTTTGTATCCTTTGGATAAATACCTAGCAGTGCAGTTGCAGTCATGGGGTAGCTCTGTTCTCAAAAAAAGGAATCTCCATAGTTATTTCCAGAATGGCTGCACCAGTTTGCATTCCCACCAGCAGTGCAAAGGTGTTCCCCTTTTCTCACATCCTCACCAACATCTGTTGTTTCCTGAGCTGTTAATTTTACCCATTCTGACAGGCGTGAGGTTGTATTTCATTGTGGTTTGGTTTATATTTCCCTAATAATGGGTGACGTTGAGCATCTTTTCATGTGTCTATTAGCCATCTGGATATCTTCTTTGGAAAAGTGTCTGTTCTTGTCTTTTGCCCATTTCTTCACTGGATTTTTTGGTTTTTGGGTGTTGAGTTTGATAAGTTCTTTATAGATTTTTTATACTAACCCTTTGTGTGATGTGTCATTTGCCAATAATCTTCTCTCATTCTGTCAGGTGCCTTTTAGTTTTGTTGATTGTTTCCTTCTCTATGCATCTTCTTATCTTGATGATAGTTCATTTTTGCTTTTGTTTCCCCTACCTTTGGAGATATGTCTAATAAGAATTTTCTGTGGTCAAGGTCAAAGAGGTTGTTGCCTGTTTTCTCCTCTAGGGTTTCATTGGCTTCCTGTCTTACATTTAGGTCTTTCATCCATTTTAAGTTTATTTTTGTATATGGTGTAAGAAAGTGGTCCAGGTTCATTCTTCTGCATGTTGCTGTCCAGTTTTCCCAACACTATGTGCTAAAAAGACTGTCTTTTTTATTGAAGCCTACTTTTTCTGTTGTGTTAATTTATTTAATCTTTATTTTTTCATTCATTCTTGGTCTTGTATAATTTTTTCTAGTCTCTTGGATTATAAACACTTATTTTTGATCTTTCTTATTTGCATTTAAGGCCAAGAATTAATCTCTGAATAATATTTTAGCTTTTATCATGGATTTTTGGAATTTATTGTTCTTATTGTCTAACATTTAGCTTATAATTTCACATGTGATTTAATTTTTAACCTAAGATATCATTGGAATGCCTTTAAATTCGCATTTGGATAGATTTTATAATTATTATTATTATATGTTTTATTTTAAAATTGATTGCATATTTGTCAGTGAATGTGACTTATTTAAGTTTATCTCTAGGGTACTGAGTATTTACCCAAAGAAAAAAAAATAATTCAAAAAGATATACGCACCCCTGTGTTTGCAGAATTATTTACAATAGCTGAGATATGGAGCCAACCCAAGTGTTCATTAATAGCTGAATGGATAAAGAAGATGCAGCATATATGTATACAATGGAATGTTACTCTGCCATAAAGAAGAATGAGATGTTGCCATTTGCAACAACATGGGTGGGCCTATAGGATATAATGCTAAGTGAAATAAGTCAGACAGAGAAAGACAGATACCATATGATTTCAGTCATCTGTGGAATTTTAGAAACAAAACAAATGAACAAAATAAAAAAAGAGAGACAAAAAACCAGACTCTTAAGTACAGAAAACAAACTGGGGTTGCAGAGGGGAGGTGCAGGGGGATGAGTGAAATAGATAAAGGGGATGGAGAGTACACTTAACTTCGACAAGGACTGAGAAATGTATACAAGTATTGAATCGTTATATTGGACACCTGAAACTAATATAACACTGTATGTTAATTACACTTCAATCTCAACAAAAAAAGTGTAGTTCTGGAGAATTTAGTAAGATGTAGATTTATCAGTTCTGATCTCAGGTGCAGAAGAGGAAGAAGGGGAACCTTATTACCTGTATTGATTCAAGGCAACTTGTATACATAGAGTTATAACACACACACTCAAGCCTTGAGAAAAAAGGAAACAGCCAGTCTGGAAGGTCAGAAACAGCTCCTGTAAGTAATGAACATGGAAAATTTTTGGTATGGTGTTTCTGTAATGTGAAGGAAATATCATACAAAGTCTAGTTTTGAAAGAACTCCAGCGGTAGTGCCAACCTTTCACAGGTTGGAATTGAAAAATCATTATCCACCATAAATTATACTCTCCAATCCCAGCGCCGCATGATTTGGACAGCAGAGCAAGCTTCACTGGCTGGAAAATGTTGCTTTTCCTTACCATTGAAGCCCAGCCTCTTGTGGTCAGGCACATAGGGAAATGGTAGGATCTGTTATCGACAAGCAGAGGAAGTGTGTTTTAAATAGGAATGGCATTAACATTTGAAATATATTAAAATAACTAGTAAAAATTTAAAAATGATGCTAGTGTTAGTGTGTTTAATGGGTGAATGGATGTTTTAAAACTATAAATACAGAGCACCTAGCCTTTTCACTCAACCTATTTCAAAACTCAAGGTCCATTCACTGGCAGATTTATCTTCCTTTTTCATTCTTAACATCTCATTCCCCTGCTTTAACACGGGGAATTGTGTTAAATGTTCTTTTGTTTGTTCTGTTCTGTTTTGGTTTAACCCTTATGAGAGTCTCAGCTCCTCTGCCTGGCTTTCTGAGCCTTCCATAATTGGAGTTGACTGTCTTGACTAATTTATTTCTCAGGTTTTTATAATACCTTGCCTCAACTCCTCGTAAACCAGTCTCTCCTGGTTGGTAGCTGAAATGTTTCAGGTATTTCCATACCTGAACTTTCTAACTTTATTTCGGGTCTGAATGCCTGTGCCAGCCTCCTCTGGCTCTGTAAGTCCTCCCCATCAAGCTTTGAATTCCAGTTCCAGTTTACCCACCTCTGGGTGAAACCCTTCCAGGCTGCACCTCTTCCTTATCCATTACCCTCCAGTAAACACACAGTTGTGTTGTAGAAGAAATTAGCTCTTAACAGCGGGTTGACCGTTTTTCAATAATGTTCCATAAATGTTACTCTCTACTCCTCGTTATGAATAGTTCAAGAGCAGGGATCACAGTTTAAACTTCTGCCTCCCCCCAAGATAGTTTCAGAATAGTTTACATTACAAAGGGCATGCATGCCTTCAGTCCAGTAGGTTGGCTATAGGCCAAGTAAACCAACTCAGCAGGTGGACACTTCTCCACTTCACAGATTAAGAAATTGGCATCTAGTAGGGTCTAAACATCCCAAACCATCAGTTTCAGACTGTAAATAAATGCCTCTCCATTTTCAAGACTGTTGTCTACCATAGGTGAGTCATTTAAAAGTTTGAGAAAGCATTTCTTTTTTGGAAAACTCCAGAAGACCACTGAAAAGTGGTCCATATCATTTTAAGGATTTTAGTGTACAGATTGGTTTTTAGAGCCACCAGAAATCTGATTGGCAGTAAATTGTGTGGCTTTAGACCTTTTTATGTCTTTTCATTCTCCTACCAGTTCCAGTAATTGGGCGTCCATGTTTTAATAATTGGCCATGTCTTTACATGATTTTTACACAATTACAAGTGTGTAATCTCCTTTGAAATAAAATAGGAAAAAGAACACACAAGGCTCAAAAATTGAGACTTTCCTTGTGTAATTTGTAGCACATGATAAAGGATCTTTCACGAAGCAGGTGTTCAGTAATTGCTAAATAAATATGAGAATAAAAGAAATAACATCAGGCTCTGTGGAAAAAATGAACAGACTTTATACTGAAAAGATTGCTGATTGAATAGCAGATTTTCATCGCCACACACATTCATAGATAATAACTCCCACATTCAAATCTATATTGGCAGAAATGATAGATTTGTGTATAATTTTTTTTTACAAGTACCCTTCCAGACTTGAGCAATTGACTTGCTTTACAAAGATACTCAACTTCTGACAATATTGCAGGGGAGGGCAATGCTTTGGCAGGATCTCAGTGAAGAAACTAGCAAGTTAGAAGCTGGACTAGAAGAGCATACTTAGGCTTTTGGTAGTTATTATCACTCTTTATTTTGTCATGAAGGAATTAATATGTTAATCATCAACAGTAGCCAACCCCCATATGGTGCTCAGTGTGTATCGGATATTATTTGATATAATTTATACAGGACAAGTCATGTGAAATTCATAATAACTCTTTGAATATTCTACCAACAGAGAACACAAGTGACTTGCTCAAGGTCGCACAACAAGTGGGGGAGCCTGGATTAGAATTCCAGGAGTGTGGCCCTAGGGTCCTTTCCATTAGCCATGTAGCTACGTCATCACCTGGAATTCTTTTTTTAAGTTTATTTATTTATTTTGAGAAAGAGAGAGAGAGAGAGAGAGAGAGAGAGAGAGAAAGAGAGAGAGAATGCATACAAGTGGGGAAGGGGCAGAGAGAGAGAAGGGGAGAGAGAGAATCCCAGGCAGGCTCCACACTGCCACGCTGTCAGTGTGGAGCCCTATGCAGGGCTCGAACTTATGAACTGTAAGATCATGACCTAAGCCTAATTCAGATGCTTAACTGACTGAGCTGTCTAGGTGCCCCCATCACCTGGAATTTAAGCCTAAAATGTGTGGCTACTGCACCAAAAATAACAAATACTGTAATTGTCAAACTGTGTGACATCAAGCATTGTAATTTCTACATCTTAGGAAGGGTATGAACAGCAAATTCTCCAGAGCTAAGAAGACACAGGTATTTTGACCTTGACACAGTTCTCCTTTGAGAAGCCTGTGTGAGCTGTATGGCTCTGGATTGAACAAAGGAGCAGAAAATCAGGTGCAGACCCTGTATGGAGTCAAGAATTGCTTGGTGTGAAAGGAACTTTTGTAAACTTCAGAACATAAATCAGATTGACATGTGAGGCAGCCCGTACTTACATGATATAATGTCTTGTGTTCATCTTCCCTTGTTTCACAGTCTATACTTGAGACCATTCCAGCTCTACCAGTTCATTCCAATGGATCTCCAGACCCTGGACAGTCAGTTCAGAATGCAGTGAGTGGTGAGCAACACCTCCTTCTCTATTGAACTTAAGCTGTGTCTTCTTGCTTTTGTTCTGGCACTCAGCACAGTTACCAGTAACGTTGTCAAGGCAGAGTGTGTGTTTTTCTTCCCATTTTGATTCTGTCACTCTAGCACTCACTCCCTGCCAGCTCCAAACACCCCATTCTGTCACACCAGACAAAATTAATTGAGCCAAATTGGAAGCAGAATCTTTTTCTCCTTCACCACCATCACATCATTTAGAAAGTACTCACTTGGGTAGTGTCTTTGATTTGAGGTCTCTTTCACAAGTAATCTGGATCTGCTTAATAGTTACAAGTGGTCCAGGAAGTAGGACACTTCCAGAAATCTCTACTTATGCTCAAGTGTAAGCAGCACCAGAGAAGCTTATAACATACGAGGTTACAGGCTTAGCTTTTAACTGGGCCTCTTCCACTTGAGCATTGGGCATGCTCCAGGGGCTCAGTATGGAATCCGAAATCCTCCTTATAGGAAGTAGGCTCCTTCAAGACCCTACTCTGGTGAGTCCTTGAACCTTTCCCTAAATATGTGCCTCTTCTTATGTACAACAGAGCTTCATACTTTCAGCATTAACTTCTAAATTCAAATGAGTTGGGGTGATGAAAATGTTCTGATGTTTGTTATTCAGTTCAAATTACACCTCTAAGAGATAAAAGTCTACCGGGGGTGGTTTGTTGGTTTGGAGCACTGTAATCACCACCCTCCAAAAAAAATCTATGTATAGAGCTATAAGAAGTTAGAGTATTATTTAACAGTTCATCTTCTTCCACTTTAAATGCAAGCCTCTGTATGAGGAGTGAACATCAAAACTCCCCCTGTGCCATTTCCTAAGTTTTTACTGCATCTGTTTATTGTATTTTTAATCAAAAATACTAATACTAATCAGTATTTCAGTTCAGAACTTTACAAACTGTTGATTTGCAAATTTTCCCATTTAGGTTTTAATATAAGATTCTTTAGGTCTTCTATTATTTCTTTTCATTGTTCCTTTTGTTCTATTTGGTTGTCCTTTGGTCACTGTCTATAGAAGAGGGTAGAAAAGATGAGTTCTCTTTTTTGTAATCAAATTGGTCTTTCATTGCATATGAACAATTTTTCCAAGCAATGAAAAAAAAAATGGCAAGCCAAAATCTTAGTCAGAAATTAGAGTTTAGGGTTACTCAGATGATTTCTGGATTCACTTGTTTTTGGTCAAGGAATCTATTGTCTTACATTCCAAACTACCTCAAGGAAAATATTTATGTGGGACATTATACCCATTGGGCTGTTTCTTAATAAACAGCACACAAGGTCAGGTAACCAAATCAAATCCTAAGAATTTGGATTAATTTACCAGAACAAACCTAGCAGTGAAGTCCAAATTTAATTTGAACACATCTTAGGAGACAAAAATCCCATAGTTTGGGAAAAACAATAAGAGAAATGAATTTAGGCAGGAAGTGTAGTGGGGTCTCTGCCCTTCCTCCTTCTGCCTTAAGCTTCTGCTTCCCCAGTAGCGGCACCATTGGGTTTAGGTGGACTTAACTGTAATATCATGGTAACATAGATCTACCTCATTTGTGGGCTTTCCTCTAGTAATCCTCTAGTGCCTCTCATGAGATGTAAAAAGTAAGATTAAAAACATCAGACGAAATAGAAAGTTTGTTTGGATAATGATTATAGAAATTCATTCATATGGAAATCTGATGACCCCACATTATCCTTTAACTGAAATCCTCTGAGTGAGTCTGATGCTTTCTTGGATGTAAACATTCTGACATGCCTATAAGTTAACTTATAAATATTTTGTACTTACTTTACAGGAAATGATTGTAATTGATTAAGTGACTTATAAAATATTATGCATCTTTTTTTTAGATGATGTTTATCTGGAAAAGAACATTCCACCAGAAACTGAAGAGCTGTCCTTCGAAGTATCTTATTCAGAAATGGTTACAGAAATTCCAAAAAGAAACAAATTTAAGAAGTCCGAATTTAAGAAAGAGGACTTCGCCTTAACTGTATGTAAAGCCTTTCATGATTATTCCAGTAACTTCCTGTAACTTTTCCATGGGACAAACTAGTATTTAAAACAAAACAAAACAAAACAAAACAAAACTTACATCTGTGTGTAGAGGAAAGGTCAGGCATCGGTGTTGCATAACACCAGGGCACCATTTATTGTGCAGTGCACAGCCTGCCTAACAGGACTGGGTTGAGGAAGAGTTGTGAGGGTATACGCTTGAATACTGTTTTATAGAAGAAATAGGATTTCCTGGCTTGTGTGCTTTCATGCACTTTATATCCTTACTTTACTTATAGATTAGTGCAGATTCTAACTGTATACCTAGTTGTGCCTCTAGAAGCCACATATCAGAAGGGGGTACTGCAAAGTCACAGTCATTACAATAAGAAGTGAGCACTTAATGGGACAGGTACTAAAAATTCATCAAATATAGACTCAAGAGTTTATATTATTATTATGGAATAGGCAAGTAGAGCTATAGACTTCATTATCCTGAAAGCCTCAGTATGTATATATATATATCTCCAGGATATTCTATCTTAAAAGCCCACTATAAGAAATATGTTACATTGATCTATTGGCTACTCGATAAATGCATTTGTGAAGCATTCATGATGTAGAGCCCTGAATATTCTATGCTGATCAGAGCTGGAGGCATGATGAGCAGGGCTCAGGCAGTTTCATGGCTAAAGGAATGGGTCATATAAAAACTGGCAGAGTCTTTGCCTAGGTAGCCTAGACCGTTCCCAGACAACCTCCCCATGATGGAGGGGAGCAGGAGGGCAGAGCAAGAACTGTAAGACTCACTGAGTGCCTTCTACCAGCTTGATGCTGCATTAGGTATCCTCTTGTAATCACCCTGTGACTGCTCCCATTTTACAGCTGAGAAAACTGAGGCCCATGGGGTCCTGGGTGGCCCATGGGATGATTAAGTGTCTGACTTCAGCTCAAGTCATGATCTCACAGTCCATGAGTTCAAGCCCTGTGTCGAGCTCTGTGCTGACAGCTCAGAGCCTGGAGCCTGCTTCAGATTCTGTGTCTCCCTCTCTCTGCCCCTCCCCTGCTCACACTGTCTCTCAAAAATGAAAAAAACATTAAAAAAGAAAAAAAGAAAACTGAGGCCCAAAGAAGTTAAGAAATATATCCAAAGCCCGTCAACAAATAGGAGGTAGAAACAGGATTTAAACCTCCATGTGTCAAACTCCAAAGCCCCTCCTGGTCCCTAAGCAGTTTCCATGTTGGTAGGGCATAAGAGTATTCCGGGGCAAAAAGGAAATCCAGTGGGACTCTGGTTTCAGGGGCATCCCTCCCAATCTTTAGGGAGAATCATCCAAGAGAGGATGCTGGTCCCCAGTTCCCTCATCCAAGCTGTCTGTCGCCTTCTGAGATTTGGGTCATCTGGGGTGCAGGTCAGTCTCTGATGAAGAACTTTGCGTGGGATTTAGCAAGTGGTAATTACTCCATGAATAATTGCAGTTCTTGTCTCTATTGTTGTTGCTGTATATTACCGTTATGTGGGGCCTTGGTCTCAGAAAGAAGGTAAAACAGCTCAGCTTTTATAGGACAAGGTTGCCCCAAACCACATTCTGCATTTTATTGTTTTAATTTTAAAATACTTGAGGTTCCACAGAACAGTTGTTGACTGAGTGAACGAATGAATGAATGAGTGGCTGGTTTAAAAACCTCAAGAAAGCTCTAATTGAGGGAGCCCCTATGGAGAACGTACAAAGATTTGTAATTGAAATAACTGGGATTTTTCTACTTTAGCATTTGTTTCAATAGCAGGTTTTTTGAGAACAAAGCATACTTGTGGTTATTATAGGAGAACAATCTCTCCTTTAAAAGGTCTTACTTGTTAGTCTTCACAAGTATTTTTGGATTGTCAAAGACTTTTTGTTTTCATCTTGCTGTATTTTGTTTCCTATTGTGGAAATAGAGAATATAGCAATATCATTGTCTCAAAACTTATAGGAGGATTATTTGGCACTTTCTATGTACTTTCCCTTTTTAGGAATATTTGGAGTCCTCTCCATTTGATTTTCAAGGTAGAGTAACTGCTGTCTCAGCAGGCATGTGCAGTGAGATTCAGTGGGGAGATTCATTCGTCTTTGAGAGTTTGTAGAAGCAAACAGGTTGTATCTGATGAAAGGACTGATGGTCCCCCACCCCCAAAAAGATACATCAAAAGCTCTTCTGAGAGCACTTAGCTGTTGTGCCTTATATTCCTGGGTCACATGTGCCCGTGGTAGGTACATTCCACATGGTGCCTGGGACATCAGTTGACAACAGAGGATGTCTCTTCGAAGAAACAAGTTTTCACGGTTGTGATGATGATGTTGTAGTACACTTCAGTCCACTGTTTTGTTCCTAATGTAGCACAAGGGCGTTCTGCAAATGTTCTAAAAACCATTCATAATCTTTCTATGACACAGCTTGCTCCTCACAGATTTCTTACAAGTAGCATGTTTTGCTATACAGATTTAGGATGCCCAGGTGACATTTACATGAAGGGATGATACTTTTCCTTCGCCATAAAAAAATAAATATCCTCCATATGTATTGTAGAAATTTATTGTCCAGAAAACCAGATTCGGTCTAACTGAAGCAGGAGACCTGTCTTCTGAAGATATGAAGAAGATCCGCCATCTGTCTCTGATTGAACTGACTGCCTTTTTTGATGCCTTTGGAATCCAACTGAAAAGAAACAAAACTGAGAGAGTAAAAGGACGAGGTAGTTAAGACAGGTTTCTTCTGATTTTAACTCTTTGGCACACTGGAATAAGCGCTTTTCTGATTCTTTTTTCTTTCTTTCTTGCCCATTTTACAATGAAGACACTGGAATTTTTGGAGTTCCGCTCACAGTCCTGTTGGACAATGACCGAAAGAAGGATCCTGGGGTGAAGGTTCCCCTGGTGTTGCAAAAAGTGAGTGGAATGTAAATGAATGGGAAAAGGATAGAGCCTCATGCTGGCAGCTTGGTATCTGGAAACCCGCTGATGAGTTTTCTCACTAAAGACACTAAAGACACTAAAGGCTTAAGAGAAGCCTCAGGCCCTTGGTGATTTTCAGCTTTGCTTATTCATCCCCATAACATCCCCACAGCACTGGGGCCACTTTGCCTTGCTGTGAACTTGTGGAGCCTGTGACACTGTCTGACCTTAAACCATCAGGTGATGGACACAGATACTCTGTACATGGCTTCCTTCTGTTATGTTTTCTCCAGTAGTTTCTAAAGGTTACTTGTCTGTGTTATATGTTAGTATTTGATTATTCTCTCTAGAATATAAGGTGGCCATTAATTATCAGCTATTACATTGACTAATTATACAAGTATTTGCTGAGCTATCTCACAGGATGGCTGTTTTTAAATATGTATGTGTAATCATTTAAATGAATTCACCAAACAAAGCTTAATAAAGCCTAAAAATCAGCTTTTCTGGTGGTTTTTCAGGTATCACTAGGGAGATAGGGTATATTTAGACAAAGAAGAAGTTTGGTGGAAGGGAGTTTTGAAAAATGATATTATCTGAACTGTCATCTGACAATATCTCTGAGACCATGATTGCTCAATACCTGATTTAAGTCATGTGTTTTATAGCCAACAATTTACTTGGGTTTACCCAAGTGTGCATTTATTCAACAGTGACATCCAGTGGCACATTTAAAATTCCAAGCCCTAAACACAAATCTTGTTGCATTTTAAATTGAGTTTTTAAGTAATATAGGAAAATAATTGACTGAAGAAGCATAACACTTATCTTATTCACCATAACAATGCTATGTCCCTTTATTGCGTTCTCTCTGAACTTTGTTGCCAGTGCCTCAGATTGAGCTACTCCTGACATCAGGTGGTTGATTGATTGGTTGATTGATTGCTGCTGATGAAGATGGGGGATGATGATGAGAGAGAGCTAAAGGGTGCTGGTGATATGCCAGTGTGCACGGGGGCATCTGTAGGGCACCTCTCCTGCATGGGTACCATCCGTATCCTAGCGTGGGGAGTCAGCAGTGAGCAGCCAGAGGGGACTGTGTTTTCTACTGCTGAGGCCACCAAGGCACAGAAGGATAAGCTACCTTGCCCTTGAACACACAGCCAGCAAGGAGGAAGGGTCAGAGGGAGCACAGCGTACACCCACAGCCGAAGTCCATGGTGACACTAAGATTTTCTTTCCTTCCTCGAAATAGAGTTATGACTTCTGTCCTCTGTGTAAAGGACAGAGTTTGAAAACAATACGTAAAAAATCTAAGACTGAGAAGATTCAACACATGAATTTATATTATTGTGTAGATGCAAAAACCTAGCACAGAACTTAGCAAATGGAAGTTGCACAATAAATGCTAGCTCAACTCAATCTGGATTTATACCATGTTAGCAACTCAATAAATGTTAGCTATTACTACCCCTGTGGTCAGGAGTTCCTCATTGAAGACAGCTAGAGGTATTATTCGTCT